>NC_061869.1:27222457-28422457 GCF_907164915.1 Impatiens glandulifera | reverse complement strand
CTTGCTTGCCGCTTTCTTCGCTGCAGGCTTTTTGGTTTTCTAGGCCGGTCTCTTGAGTCTCCCCTTTTTCTCTTGTTTATCCTTACACTTCGGTTCGGCTTCTTTAGGACCTTCGCATTCCGGGGCAGCCGGTTCGACCTCCTTAGAAGCCTTGGCCCTTGGAGCTCTTTCCTTGGCCGGTTTTACGATCCGGGTCTTTACACTCTCAACATTCATAATTTTTGAGTTAGAAAGAGGTGTACCTTTACCGATTTTGATCTCTAGGTATTGAAGAATTTTCCTGATCGGTATGGCGTAAGCTTAAACCCGATCTTTTGTCCCAACAACCATATCGCATAGTTGTTCGAATAATACACTACTCCAATCAATTTTGTCACCACGGACTATACTCATCATCATCTCGAGTTTCAGCTGGGTCATGTTGTCGAAATTTCCTCCTTTTCCTTGTAGGGATTTGAAGACGATATCTAAAAGCCACCGGAACTCTGGCTTCAGTTTATTCTTCCGGCTGGTGTGACTTACCAGGTCAGCTGTATCTTTCGAAATTGCTTTTCGAACCACCACAGAGTTGGCTTCTAATAAACTGGTGCGGAAATCCCTTCCGTCATTTGGCAAATCGAGAGCTTTAGCAAACAGCTCCTCGGTGATCTCAAAGGTGGTGCCGCATACGGTGGCAGTTATGGTTCTTTTCGTCAAGCTTGCCTGGCTGAAGAACTCTAGGACTTCATCTTGATGAAGAACGAAAGGACCAGATAAGAACGTCACCAAACCAGATTCCTTTAGAGATTCGATCAAGGCTTTATATTCGTTGGTTCCATTTTCTTCGATGTTTTTGAAATTGATTTGCAAAATGTAAGTGAAGAGTGCGTTATCTCGTCCCATGGTGATTGGATAGAGATATTCAAGAAGATCTTGAGAGATAAGAAGGTAGAACTGCTTTGGAAATTTTTAGAGAGAGAGAGAGCGTGGATGAATAATGATTTAACTTCTGATTTATATAGGAAGCGGTTTCTTGACGGTTAAGAAACCGAACCGTCGGTCAGTTCTTAGTTTTGGCGCCAAAATTTCCGTCCAAAAGTTATTGCGGCAACTTTTAGCGGTAAATTAGAGTGGTAAATTTGAGCAGTAAACTAGGGGCGGTAAACTGTTAGCGGTTGATTTTGAAGTTTAGCCGAGTTTTAATGTTAGGCCGAAAAGTGATGGTAAGCCGGAAAATTATGTTAAGCCGGAATGATTAGAAAGAGTGAAATATTTGAATTAAGCCGATAATGATGATATATGGAATGGTCACCCAGTCGTACAAAAAAATGACCGTGATGACCGGACATAAATCGGTACAAAAGAAAATTTATCGGCGGTGGAGGTTCATTTCCTCCATTTTAAATGCCCAATCGTCCACGGTGTAGCCGGTCCGACTTTCAATTCTTGCAATCTAGTTTTCCAGCATTTCGCTGGTAATCGTGTTTGTAGGGCCTACCGGGATTCTTGGTCCGAGATTTGGAATGACGGAACGAATGAACCGGGTGATTTGAGAAGCGAAGCCGATTCTTCTTCTGGGAGCGGTGATATGTCCCTTCAGGAAGTTGAAGATAAGAGTGGCCCAATTTATGGACGAGTAGTTTGTGATGGAGATCATGATATCACTTACTTGCCGAGTGTAATTTTGATTCGCCATTCGTCCCAGGATTGACCATTGGATCAAGTCCTGGAGGATTTGGAAATGTGGGGCTAGGTCATCTTTCAGACCGTTGTATCCAACCTTGTGTCTGTTGCCGGAGAAGATGTGCGCATATCGCTCATTGACTTCAACTGGAGGAGTTGGAAAATCAGAGAACCCTTCGGTTGGGAGGTTGAAAAGATCTGCAAATGACTCTTCAGTGAGCCGGTAGAACTCACAATCAATGTAAGTGGTGATGCTGCCATCATCTCTCACTTGTGCGTTGTTAAAGAATTCATGCACCTCCTCCTCGAGGATGGTGTCTGATCTTTCAAGAAATGTTTGTAAACCAGAATTAATCCAAGGATTGATTAGAACTCTATTGAGTCTGTGCTCAAGAACAGATTCGAAATCAACAATGATGGAGTTTCGAAGTTGGGCATTCATTTTGAGATTTTGAGAAGAAATGAATTTTAAGATTTAGAGAGAGAGATACTTTGCAAGGTGTGTTTATTGAAAAAGGATGAGGTCCTTATATAGTGCAGGCGGTTAGGTAGCATTTAATGAGAATATTTGAAAAATCTGACCGTTTATGTATTGTCAATAAATGTGTTAAATGTTTTATGCCTTTTCAAGAGAATAATCTTTTGGAAAGGTACGATGTAGGCTAACCTGCCTATCCGGACTAGGCACGCCTTTTGGGAAATAAATATGCATGTTCCTATGAATGATTTAAAATTATTTGGTGTAGGATATTTTTCAGAGTATTAATGTTTTTATGCCCCGAGATTTGGCTAAAAGAGGAAAAAATGATTTTCATTAAAGGTTAACCAAACCGGTAGTACAACAAAATTACCGGTTCGGTAGAGTGAGAGAAAAAGATGTCATAGTTTGGTTAAAAGCAAGATAAGATTAATAGTTGGATGACCCAACGGTTGGAGTCTTCTTGGCCGTTGCCTTGTCCCATCTGTCGATCATCTTTTGAACTCTCTCCTTGGTTAGCACATGCCTCGGATGGAGAGTGATACATGGGCCGGAGTGGATGTCGAGACTGGCGTAGAAACCGCTCAGCTGAGGAGCGTAGCCGTTTTTGTTGACGTTGAGCATCCTTTTCAGATTATTGAAGATAATCTAGGACCAGTTCACCAGGGTGCCAACCGTGATGGCAATCATCATTTCAAAGACTTTTTAGGTGTAATGGTAACTCTTTTCCCTACCAAGAACTGATTTTCCCATAATCTCGCTGAGAATCTGATACTTGTGAGAAAGATGACTCTTAGAACCCCAGGTTTTGACCGGAATGTTAGAGCCTGAGAATAAGTGACACATTTCTTCAATGGTCACTTGAGAGTACGTAAGATCGGTTACCCCTTCAATTGGAAAACCGCAATATTCAGCGAAATCCGTCTCACTGAATAAAAAAGTTTGACTGTAGACTTGCGCCAGGATAATGTTCCGGTGCACTTACTTAGCAGTCTCAAAGAATTCATCGACTACCTAATATTCAATGATGAAACGAATCTCTAAGAATCTTCTTAGCCCGGTTCTTTCAAGGGCAAGAAACAATCCCTTAATGCCGTGATCCTCATATTGATAGATTGATTCGAAGTCAGCTAGAAGAATCTTCTTAGAGAGAGAGAAGTGTTCATGTTCTTTAGATAATCTTTGCTTAAGTGTTTTTGTCGATAATGTTATTGTGAAATGTTTGAGATATAAGGGGTTGTTTAAATAGCCAAGGGTTCGGCTAGATTAGGGATGTGGGCGTTCTTAATGATGTCATCAAGTAATTAGTATAAGGTTAACTTATTTAGATGTACAATGGTTAATTCCAATGTAGTGGTAATGATGGCTAAAGATTTTTATGATTAAAATAAATATATGGAAGAAGTGTTAGTCTTCCTCTCTTGATGATAGACACGTGTCGTCATCTTGATTGAGGTAGACTGTTTTATGATTTATAGGTTCCATTATCAAGGTATGCATGAAAACCACAGTCAACTATCCCAAGTTAAGACGAAAACTCACTTATCGAAATTTTAATATATTTAATCGGTTGGTTTTCCATGACTGTTGTTATCAAGATATTTTATTCCGGTGTGAAGAAATGTCATGATTACCCGACATTTATTCAGCTCAAGGAACAAACCATCTGTTTTACTCGAGTCACTTTAACCGTTCGATTTATTTACATATAATTTGATAGAGTGAATTCATCAAGCTTACCCGGAGATATCTTTCCGGTTGGCATCCCTGATCACTTAATCTCCTATTGAGGTATGGCTTGAGAAGCGTGAGCTTCTCCTTGAGCTCATGCCCCGGTTTTTCATAATGATGTATGTTTGAAAGCATGCATTGGTGTTTATGGCATAAGTTGTTTACTATCAGTAAATCCTAAGATATTTCTGAAGTAAGAGAACTTATCTTCCTATAGCGGTTTAGTGAAGATATCAGCCACTTGATATTCGGTTGAGACATACTCCAGCCGGATGTGTTTTTGCTGCACATGCTCCCGGATGAAATGATGTCTTATGTCAATGTGCTTGGTTCTTGAGTGCAACATTGGATTGTATGTGATTGTTATTGCGCTTGTGTTGTCACAGAAGATTGAAGATTCTTCGGTAGTTACACCGAAATCCCTGAGTTGCTGTTGGATCTAGAGAAGTTGTGCACAACAGCTTCCGACTGCTAGGTACTTCGTCTCTGCAGTTGAAGTTGCAACTGAAGTTTGATTTTTGCTGTACCATGAAACAAGTCGTTCTCCTAAAAATTGACAAGTCCCACTTGTACTTTTTCGATCGATTTTGCAGCCTGCATAGCCTGCATCAAAGTAACTTATTAGATTAAAACTCGAGTCTTTTGGGTACCATAGTCCCACGTCTTGAGTCCTTTTCAGATATTTTAGAATCCTTTTAGCCGCGGTATAATGTGATTGCTTTGGATTGGGTTAAAATCTCCCGCATACTCCGACCGCGAACAGGATGTCCGGTCGACTGGTTGTTAGGTAGAGTAGTGAACCGATAATTCCTCGATATGCTGTTATGTCTACTACTTGACTATCCTCGTCTTTGTCTAACTTCACAGATGAGCTCATCGGAGTAGCCACCTCGGAACATGTGTCCATTCCGAATTTCTTCAGCAGTTCGGCTGTGTATTTTGGCTGGCTTATGAAGGTTCCGGTTTCAATCTGATTGACCTGAAGACCTAAGAAGAAACTCAATTCTCCCATCATACTCATTTGAAATTTATCAGTCATCATTTTTGAAAATTTATCACATAGTTTTGGATCGGTTGAGCCGAAGATAATATCATCAACATAAATTTGAACAAGTAATATGTGTTCCTTTTTCTCAAATTTGAAAAGAGTTTTATCAACCGAACCTATTGTGAATTTGTGATCAAATAAAAATGCGGTTAATGTGTCGTACCAAGCTCTTGGAGCCTGTTTTAAACCGTAAAGGGCTTTATTTAGCCGGTAAACATGACTCATTTGTTCTGGACTTTTGAAATCTGGAGGTTGTTCGACATACACCTCTTCATTTATTTTTCCGTTTAGAAAAACACTTTTAACATCCATTTGAAAAACTTTGAAATTTTTGAAAGACGCAAATACCAAAAATATTCTAATGGCTTCAAGTCCAGCCATAGGAACAAATGATTCATCGAAACAATGCCTTCTTGGTGTTTGTAACCTTGAGCCACTAGCCGGGCTTTGTTCATCGTAACTAAACCGTCTTCATTGAGTTTATTTCTGAACACCCATCTTGTTTCTATAACCGATTGTCGTTTCGGTCTTGGAACTTGGTACAAGACTTTATTTGTCTCAAACTTGTTTAGTTTCTCTTGCATTGCTAAAATCCAATCGGGATCTAGCAAAGCTTCATCCATCTTTTTCGGCTCAATTTGTGATATAAAAGCTGAATTTTCATATTCTTCCAAATTTTGTCGCCTAGTTCGGACGGGTGATGAGATGTTACCTATTACTAGTTCAATAGGATGATTTTTATTCTTTCTGAGGTTTATTCTGGATGTGTCTTCCAAGCGTCTGGTTGACTGATCAAGGTTAGACGGATCGGTAGGCTGAACTGAGTCAGACCGACCAATTTCCTTAGTGGAAACTGAAGCGTCAATTTTCTGAGGTAAGGCAGCTTGATCAGGCTGAGGTTCAACATCAACCGCTTCATTGACAAACCGTCTATAGACCGGAACCTCATCTTCATCATCATAATAGATATTCAAATTTTCCATTCTATTGTGAAGATCGAAGGGTACTGTAGTGTTTTTATTCAACCGATTCATCAAAAACAACATGAGATGTTTCTTCAACCGTTAAGGTTCTAGTATTGTAAACTCTATATGTTTTACTTACGGCTGAATAGCCCAACATTATTTTTCATCGGATTTAGCATCAAATGCGGTCAAATAACTTTTGCCGTTGATGTGAACATAACACTTACATCCAAGGATCTTAAGATACCGGATGTTAAGAACTTTGTCATGGTATATTTCAAAAGGAGTTTTAGTGAACCGTTTAGTAATTAAAGACCCGTTTTGAGTATAACAAGTAGTATTGATAGTTTCATCCCAAAATTTTTGAGCAACACCCGAATCGGCTATTATGGACCTTGCGTCTTCCTTGAGAGTTCGGTTTCTTCTCTCAGTCAGGCCATTTTGTTGAGGTGTTCTAGCACTAGAAAACTCGTGCCTAATACCAGAATTATCAATAAAAGTAGTTAGATTACTATTTGTGAATTCAGTTCCTCTATCACTTCTGATTCTGTCTACTCGAATAGATTTCTCATTTTGTATTCTTAAGAGTAGTTTCATCAGGTTTGGTGTAGCTTGATTTTTAGATTCCAAAAATGTTACCCAAGTGAATTTAGAGTAATCATCAACAACTACCATGGTATAATGCATGCCTCCTAGGCTTGTTACTCTAACCGGGCCAAACAGATCCATATGTACAAGTTCTAAACATCGTTCGGATTGATAGTTTCCATTGCTTTTGAAAGATGATTTTATTTATTTTCTCATTTGACATGCAACACATACTTTATCTTTCGAAAATTTGATGTTTGGAAAACCATGAACTAATTCCTTAGAGCATATGAGATTTATTGTTTTAAAGTTTAAATGGTTTAGCCGTTTGTGCTAGAGCCAATTTGGATCATTCCCAGCTATCATGCAAACATGATTTTCAATTTTAGTTTTCCAATCGACTTTGTAAATGTTTCTTATCCTGTTTCCGGTTAGTAGTGTATTATCTTGATGATTTTTAACTATGCATGCATGTTTATGAAATTCAACGGTGTACCCTACATCACACATTTGACCTATACTTAACAAATTGAAATGCAAATTTTCTACTAACAACACCTTATTTATAAACAAGTTACCATGAACAATCTTACCATTGCCCACGGTTCTACCTTTTGAGTTGTCATCAAAAGTGATCATAGCTCCGGTTTCATAGATGATATCGGCTAGTAGTCCATTGTTTCCGGTCATGTGTCTTGAACACCCGCTGTCCAAGTACCATTCTGAGTTTTCTAACCGCTTGCTCCTCCTAACCTGCAAAAAATAAATATTTACACCTTTTTGGTACCCACATTCAGTTGGGTCCGTGGTTAATTAGTCCCTTTGGGATCCAAACTTTAATAAGTCGGATAACTTTCCCGGTGATAGTTTTAATCGATTTTCCGGTACTCGGCTTGACAACTTCTTGTCTGCCAAATAGTACCTTATGTTGTCGTGATGGTGATGGTGTATTAGTTCTATTTGAACGTGTGTCAGTTTGTCTGTTAGCTAACCGGTTGACTTTCCTTCTCTCAGGATGAAGCCATTTTTCCGATTCTGTTGGACTTACATATTTTATTTCTTTTTCCGGTTTTAACTCACGTTCTGCCTCATTGTCGACTAAAGAGCTTTTGACAAATCCTACAAAGGGAAGATTGTCTTTTGTGAGTTTCATCCCATTTGGAGAGGTCTGGTTGGCGGATCTGTCGTTTTTGTATCCGAGACCAAATTTGCATTTGGGATGTCTTTTATATTTGCACATCTGATTCACCGTTTCACGAGATCTTTCCCAAGCAGCCGTGATATATTTTGTTCTCTCATCTTCTTTAGTTACCGGTTGAACTGTCTCCTTGAGCTTCTCATTCTATAAGGATAGTTTAGTCGGTTCATATATCGTGGTTTCGCATGGCTCACCAGTGGTACCACTTGAATCTCCGGTTTCATAGTTTGACCGAGTCGGTATATAGGTAGACATGTTTCTAAATTCAGCGACCATGTCGTTGAGTGCAGTAACTAGATCTTCTTTAGTAAATTCATCAGATGAGAAATCAAATACCTCTTCTTCGTGTGTCATGAAGCATGTAATTCTTTCTTCGTCATTTTCGGTTTCGGAGTTAGCCTAGTCACTTCCACCGTCAGATGCGATGAGTGCCTTTTGTATTTCTTTTCCTTCATCGGTTTCGGTTCGCTGTCGGTCATTCCTTTGATATCCGTTTCTCGGGTTGTCATTTCTTTGGTAGTTGTTTCCTGGGTAGTTGTTTCCTTGGTAGTTGTTTCCCGATTTTCGGTCGTCTCTCCTCGGTTTTCTGCATTCTGACATTTATATTGTCTTGCTGTGAGAATATTGTTCATTATATTGTAAGTTGAACAAAGGCTCTTCTGTTCAACAGAGTGTTAGCTAGTTTAGTAAACTGTATTTGATTTAAAGAAGTTTAGTGAAATCCTCATGTTTGTGGAAGAAGGGGTGATGTAGGAGGGTTTGCTCTGAACATCCATAAACAACCCCATGTGTTCTTTACTTTCTGTCACGCATTTTTCATTGGTTTAACACTTTAAATCCGACGAACACTTCTGCACTTGAAACCGTTTTAAGAGTTCGAAGGATTTGTGAAGAATAGAAACAAATTTTAACTTCTAACAAGTTAAAATCGAATCATTTATGATAAGTTGTTATCAATAGCCAGACCCTAGTCTCTATTGTTAGCACTGATCATATCAAGTGATATCAGAGCCTCGTTTTCTATTCTCAAGCAATAAGAACCTGAATCATGTTTATCGTCAACCAAATTCATGTGCTCTCAAAAGAAAACTACGACTATTGGATGATGAGAATGCAAGCTCATTTGGCTGCCCTTGATTGTGACATATGAAATGTCATCACTAATGGTCCTATAAAGATTGAGAAACCTAGATGTAGTTGAACAACTGAAGATAAGATGATGAACAATCTGGATAATGTTGCCAAAGATGTCTTGTTCAAGTTAATCAATATGAATATATTTAATGTGTTCAAGTCTTGCTCCTCTACTAAGGAAATCTGGGAGAAGCTAATTCAAATCTATGTTTGTAATCTTCAAACAAAGAAGAACCGAACAGAGCAGAAAGTTCTTATAAGTGCTGAAAGTAAGTCCAAGTGGGTTGATAGCGACTCAGAGGACTCATCTGGCGAAAGTGATAATGAAGTCGTCACATGCTTGATGGCAGATGACCAATCCAAGGTATTCGACTTCTCCTCAAATGATTTTACTAAAGATGATTTAACTATTGCACTCAATGACATGGTCATTGAGTACAAGAAGTTATCAGAGTCATTTAATGAAATGAAATCAAAATATGTGGCCAACAACTCTCCTTCATCTCAAGTTTATGAACCAAAAGTTTTTTAAAACAAAATAGCCAAGATCTCATCTGAGAATGAGACGCTCAAAGAAAAGGTTCAAACCCTATTATGAAAACAAATGTTTGACATATGTGGTTAGTTCCTAGGTGAATTTGAAATATAGACATTTGAAAATAATACATGGATTGGTTGAAATATAGACATTTGATTTCTTAAGTTTCTGTCGTCCTTGATCAAAGTAAACCGGTTTATTAAGTTTTTGTCCTTGATCTAATACATAGATTGGTTGAAATGTAGACATTTAATTTCTTAGGTGAATTTGAAGATCTGAAAGACAAACTAGAATTTGAAAACAATTCCCCTTTCATTTGATAATCCAGATTAGCTAGTATGCATTCTTTTGAAAATTATGTTACATTCTTTTGAAAATCACAAGGGCAGATATTAAGTCCATATTTCATATATATAAATCTTTATACTCCATATTGAACTAAGTCATATGATATTGAGTTTAAGATTTTATTTAGATTATTATTGATAGGATATTGAGCATACTTCAATTGATAATACAAAACTTGAAGGAAAAATATACAATATCATTCAATTTATGATCTAAAAATCGATAATCTAAATATAAAATGTCTTGGTTAGATGTCTGATTTATGATAGGATATACACAATTATATATTTATTTAGATCATGTGAAAATATTTGTAATCATATATTCTTTTAGTAATCAGTTGTTCTATATTTTTTTTTTATCTGATGTTCTGATTGTTATTAATGTTCTACTTCTTCATTCAAGCAGCTATGGAAGAGAGTTTGTGAAGAAATCACTACAGAGATCTACCTTCTATAGGAGAATTGGAAGTATCTTTTGGCAGAAATCTTGTGTCAGGTTTATATTTCAATGTTATTCTTTAACTTATTGAAATGTTACATTTCCAGAATATTTTTATTTGCTTGTGGATTCTATATCGTGTTCATTCCTTCTATGCCTTAGAATTTTATGTCTTTTTGTCATGCCTTTAGACCTTTTGAGCCCTATAAGAATTATAAATGCAATAGTGTAATTTGTCTATATTGCTAGTTTACTGTTTGTTATCGGTGAGAATCAATTATCCCTATCTCCATCCAGATGTATCTGAATCATGTCACCTTATAAATTTGTGCTAAAGATTGATATAAACTGTAAGTATTATTAACATTTAGATAATGTTTTTGCAAATTGGAATAACATTTGGAATGTTCCTGTATTGTTGTAGGTTGTGGTTCAGGACTGAGTATTATTAACATTTAGATAATGTTTTTGCAAATTGGAATAACATTTGGAATGTTCCTGTATTGTTGTAGGTTGTGGTTCAGGACTGAGTGGAGATACATTGTCTGAGAATGGTCACCAGTGGATTGGCATGGATATTTACAGCTTGCTAGAATTACAGTGTTTTTAGCCAGAGATTCTTTTCACTTCTGTATGAACTTTGACTTAGTTAGTTCAGCCTACTTTTTTTGTATGTAAAACTATGTTTTTTTCCACGTCGCTATATTAGGAAGACATTGTTATGTATATAATGGATTATAATTCACTTACAATATTTGGGCTTGAAAACTTGGGGATACCCAGTTCAACCTAAAAGGGTGGGTGGTAATTCGAGTTTATTTGAAATGCTTTATTTAATAAATAAAAGAAATTTCCGATATCATTTCAATAATAATTTAAAGTGATCTTCAAGAGCGTTAGATCTGCTCTCGGAATTAAAATCTGCTTTATTTCCGAGGACTTTTCATGCCCTCGGTTATAATTTTTCTCCGAGGACTTCATCGGGTGCTTTTTCCTTTTTTCTACTAGTGGATGGATCTGGCTGAGCTGAACATGTGTAGAGGAATGCCAATTATTAAAAATTTGCATTAAAAAAATGTTGCACTATTGCAATTTGACAGTTTTTATTAGTAAAATTTTTAATATAATTTCATTTGAAATCTCTATCAAGTGAAAATATGTTTTTAATTTTAAATTATATATCATTTTCAATCCTTAATATGCTCTTTTAGTATAACGAGAATGATTTACATGCACAAATAAATTATATGTTTAGGTATAAGACCTCAAATGATAACATTGAGGATATCAGTTTTTACAATTAACAATTGAACTAAGTGTCTCTACCAAATTAATTTTATATTTCTAAAATAATAGAGTTTAATCCATAAATTGTAAAATTGTAAGCATTACATAATTATATTTAAATTATAAAAAAAATATATCATTACATAAAGTTTCATGCAATCATTATATATTCAATTTTGAATATATAATATTTATGTAAATTTTTATTTTACACACACAAAAATTGTATAATATTTATATTATTATGGTTTAGTTTTATATTAACAATATATTTTAAGTTATTTATTTATGTCATTTTTATATATTTTTAAATTTATTGTTTGAATATTACTTTAAAATTATTCATAAATCTATAACAATAGATGTTTGAAACAATCATTTTAAACTCACTCTTTCAATTTATAATTTTTATATTAGAGAAACTAAATTTATTTTAACTATATTCTTATAATGGCTGATTTCACTATTAATTTAATTTAAATTTTTGTTTTATTAATTAGAAATAGAATTAGTTATTAAAAATATCGAACATAATAATAAATTTTGTATCATGGTTTAAATATTTGTTAAATAATAAATAAATAAAAACAATTAAGTAAATAAATAAGAATTTAGTTTATGTTAATGTTTATTTTATTGTCATATTGTGCCGAATTTAGGTTAATCAAAATTAAATAAAGGTGAAAGCCCAAAAAAATGCTCAACCCGATGTTAATTTAAGTGACACAACCAATATCGTAATATCGTTTTAAGTAAAAAAAATTCTAAAAAATGCCCATATGGGAAGACTGTAACACATACAATCTAAGGACATAAGTTTTTTTTTTCTCTGCCACTGAGACTATACTAATCTATATATATCTAATAACGCTTAATTTGACTGAGACTATACTAATCTATATATATCTAATAACGCTTAATTTTAAATGTTGAGGGTGTACTTCACGCTCTCTCCAAAATAATTCTCATATCACAAGGTATTTTTTCATATTTCTCTCTCTTCATTTATGAATTGTTTTTCTTTCCCTCAATGTAAATATATATATTAATTTTAATTTGTATATATATATTAATGTTATAATTATTATTAAAATATATTAAAATTTAATATTTTACATATACACATTACACCAAATATTTATCTATATTAATTGAGTTTAGCATTAAATACTAATTATAAAAAATTATATTAATTATAAAATAGAAAAAAAAAAGTTATCATGTTTAGTATTAAATACTAAATACAAAATATTAAACCTACAATAAAATTAATAATTTCAATTATATATTATATTAATTATAAAATTTAACTTTCAGTTATCATATTATATTAATTATAATATAAAACTTAACCTGCAATAAAATTCAAATATATATTATATTAATTATAAAATGTATCTTTCCTTATCCCATTAATATAAAATAGGAAAAAAGATGTAATTATCATGTTTAGCATTAAATACTAATTATAAAACATTAAAACCTATAATAAAATTAAGAATTTCAATTATATATTATATTAATTATAAAATTTAACTTTCAGTTATTATATTATATTAATTATAATATAAAACTTAACTTTCCAGTTATCATATTATAATAATTATAAAATTTAACACAAAAACAATAATTATGAAAAACATAAACCGTGTAACTGCAAATAAATCAATATAATAAATCAACCCAACTTTTCATCTTTTCTTCCATCTAAATATTTGTTTTACTATAAATAATTTTACATCAACAAGGTTCAATTTAAGAGAGAAGAGTGATATTCTGCATATTCGGTCTCCTTTTGCGGCTTTCACTGTTTTGCTTTTTTTTCTCTAGGCAACTACAACAACATTCTATCTTTTGAATTCCATCTTCGTTAAAGTGAGTAATAATTAAATTATATTAACATCAATTTCTCTATCAACATCATTATTTCATTCAATAATTAAATTGGTAATATATTATGTTTCACCAATGTGTATTGTTCATTGTTTTTTTTCCAGGAATTTAATCATTTCAGGCGCTGCAACAACGTCCTATCTTTTGAATTCGATATTGGTTAAAGTACAAGTAATAATTAAATTTTATGATTAATTAATAAAATAAAAAATTTAAATGCATATAATCTCTTTATTCTTAGCATAATATTTTTTTTCTATTCTCCAATTTTTTTTTAAATATTATTATTACTTATTATAACGTTTAATTAATTAATTTATTATTCATATTATTTTATAATATTTGTCATATTTAATATATTTATATTATATTAATAATCTTTTTATTATTATTCAATCTAAATATTTTTAAAATTACTTTAGTTGAAGTTATCCAATATAATATTCATCATTCTTTTTAGTCAAAGTAGGAGTAATGACTATATTTTATGATTTAATAAAATAAAAATAATTTTTTAGGTTAAATATATTTAATTTTTTTAAATACATATAGTTTTATTAGTTGAAAAAAAGATGATCTCTATCTTTTGAGTATAAGATTTTTTTTTCTATTCCAAACAATTTCACATGATAAAATTTAATATATTTAATAATATTTATTTTTAATCACGCTCTCTCCAAAATAATTCTCATATCACAAGGTATTTTTTTATATTTCTCTCTTCATTTATGAATTGTTTTTCTTTCCCTCACTGTAAATATATTAATTAATTTTAATTTGTATATATATATTAATGTTATAATTATTATTAAAATATATTAAAATTTAATATTTTACATATACACATTAAACCAAATATTTATCTATATTAATTGAGTTTAGCATTAAATACTAATTATAAAACATTAAAACCTGCAATAAAATCAAGAATTTCAAATATATATTATACTAATTATAAAATGTAACTTTCAGTTATTCTATTATATTAATTATAAAATAGAAAAAAAAAAGTTATCATGTTTAGCATTAAATACTAACTACAAAATATTAAAACCTACAATAAAATTAATAATTTTAATTATATATTATATTAATTATAAAATTTAACTTTCAGTTATCATATTATATTAATTATAATATAAAACTTAACCTGCAATAAATCAAGAATTTCAAATATATATTATATTAATTATAAAATGTAACTTTCCGTTATCTCATTATATTAATTATAAAATAGGAAAAAAGATGTAGTTATCATGTTTAGCATTAAATACTAATTATAAAACATTAAAACCTACGATAAAATTAAGAATTTCAATTATATATTATATTAATTATAAAATTTAACTTTCAGTTATTATATTATATTAATTATAATATAAAACTTAAATTTCAGTTATCATATTATAATAATTATAAAATTTAAAACAAAAATAATAATTATGAAAAACATAAACCGTGTAACTGCAATTAAATCAATATAATAAATCAACTCAACTTTTCATCTTCTTTTCCATCTAAATATTTGTTTTCCTATAAATAATTTTACATCAACAAGGTTCAATTTAAGAGAGAAGAGTGATATTCTGCCTATTCGGTCTCCTTTTGCGGCTTTCACTGTTTTGCTTTTTTTTTCTCAGGAATTTTATCATTTTAGGCAACTACAACAACATTCTATCTTTTGAATTCCATTTTGGTTAAAATGAGTAATAATTAAATTATATTAACATCAATTTCTCTATCAACATCATTATTTCATTCAATAATTAAATTGGTAATATGTTATGTTTCACCAATCTATTGTTCATTATTTTTTTTCCAGGAATTTGATCATTTCATGCCGCTGCAACAACGTCCTATCTTTTGAATTATCTTTTGAATTCGATCTTGGTTAAAGTACAAGTAATAATTAAATTTTATGAATAATTAATAAAATAAAAAATTTAAATGCATATAATCTCTTTATTCTTAGCATAATATTTTTTTTCTATTCATCAATTTTTTTTAAATATTATTATTACTTATTATAACGTTTAATTAATTAATTTATTATTCATATTATTTTATAATATTTGTCATATTTAATATATTTATATTATATTAATAATCTTTTTATTATTATTCAATCTAAATATTTTTAAAATTACTATAGTTGAAGTTGTCCAATATAATATTCATCCTTCTTTTGAGTCAAAGTAGGAGTAATGACTATATTTTATGATTTAATAAAATAAAAATAATATTTTAGGTTAAATATATTTAATTTTTTTAAATACATATAGTTTTATTAGTTGAAAAGAAGATTATCTCTATCTTTTGAGTATAAGATTTTTTTCTATTCCAAACAATTTTACATGATAAATTACATGATAAAGTTTAATGTATTTAATAATATTTATTTTTAATCACAAAAGAAATAAATAATTTTTTTTGAAATATTATTATAACATTCAATTAATTATTTATTATTTCTCATTTTTCTTCAATATTTATCTTTATTCTCATTTTTAATATATTCATATTATATTAATAATTTATTATTATTATTAACATATGATATATAAATAATTTTTTTTATAATAAATGTGTTTGTTATGTCCATAACATCTAATTTTTAAATATTTGATCATTTTTTCGCATATACTTTCGTTAATTATAACAATCCAATTATTCACTTAAATATTCTTAATGTTTTTATATAAAAAAATGTTTTGCATAATATATTAAATTTTCATAAAAATAAATAACTATTTTTACAAGGATGGTGAATCTATTAAAAGCTAATACACGATATTTATTTTTAATCATAAAAGAATTTTTTTAAATATATTATATTTATTATTTCTCATTATTTTATAATATTTGTCTTTATTCTCATATTTAATATATTATATTATTTAAGTTTTTATTATTATTCAATCTATATTTACATATAAATTTTTTTAAAATTTTTTTATTTTAAATTTTATTTTTATGTTTATATTTTATACTAACTATTATAATTATAATGTCAATTCATATCAAAATATCAGAAAATGGACACACAAGCCTCCATTGGATTGGAATTCTAGATTTGATTACGGATGACAACTACAAACATTTAGTTGCAAGAGTTATGTACATGTGGGATGCAATAAATACTAAAAAAAATAATGAATTACTAAGTGTTGATTTCTTATTAATAGACAAGGAGGTAAGTGTGCTTAATATTTTGTTATATATTAATGTATGTTAGTGCAAACTAACATGTAATTTATAGGGTGCGGTTATTCACGTCAGCATCGATCGTCAATTTGTTCTAAGACATCGAAACTTATTAAAGGAGGGTAACATGTACATATTTCAAAAATTTTGAGTTGTCAAGTCAAACGCTCAGTACAAACCAGTTCCAAACTCTTTGAAAATCTTGTTTAGCTACGGGACAACCATGAAGTCTGTTTCTGAGATTCTAAATATTCCGAGATATAAATTTAATTTTTCTGATTACAAGGAGGTTATTTCTAGAAGTGACAATTGCTCACAACTAACAGGTAGTGTTTTGATTAACTATTGTCTTTCATTTAATTTTTAACTTACATTTTCCTTTTTTATGTTATAGTTATTATAGCTCGTCTTATCAGTTTGGGCTCTAAGACTTTTAGCAAAACTGGATATAACACAGTTGCAAAACGTGGTTTAAACCTTCAATTTTATAGGTTGGTCATTTATAAATCTATAAGTTAAATGAGTTCTTTTGTTTTTTTACTCTATTAAATATTTTAATTTATTAAATATTTTAATTTTTACCTTTTCTATGTGTTATTTTATAGTGGAGAAGATATTAATCTAACTTTATGGGGAAACATAGCCGAAAATTTTGAATTTGTTGAAGGATCTAACAACCAAGATCCTATCGTAATAGTTGTGACCGGCTTACTTGTCAAGTTATACCAAGATATGGATTGTAAAAAAAATATGTTTATGTCTTAATATGTTTGTGTTAACCATTTTTATGTGCTTTCAATAGGTCATCATGTCCTTTCTTCAACAACGGCCACACAAGTTTTTCAAAATCTAATGATTCCAGAGGTGGTGACTATGCGAGAAAGGTTGATATTGTCTTTCTTTAAACAATACTCTTTGTTTAAATATTTGTTGTTTTAATGACTATTATTTTTGTGCCACCTTTACTCAACTAATTGTAGATTTGCTGTCCATCCATCTCAAGTATGTTTGTTGGATGATATTGTTGAAAGTTCGATGTCTTTACAAGATGAGATGATGAAAGATCGACACACAATTGAGGAATTATACAACCTATTGTCAAATGAGGAAAGCAAGGTTGGTAAAATTGGTATTTCAATATTTTTATAGTTATCTTACTGGTTTATTGGTTAACAGGAATGTATACGTACCGTTGAAGCGACAATCAATAATGTATGCAACTACAATGGTTGGTTTTACTACTCTTGTGATGATTGTCGCGGAAAAGTAACGCTCGAGGGCGATGTTTTTTTTTGCAACTCATGTGTTAAAGTTACAAAATATCCTACTCCAAGGTGTTTATTTTTGTCTCTTTGATCATTAACAAACTATATTCATATATTTAATTATATCTATTTTATTTTTTCATTAATTATTTTGTATCTATTTTAGATATAAATTAGAGATTGAGGTTGGTCACGAGTCAGGAGCTGCACTATTTGTGCTTTTTGATAGAGTTGTAAATAAGTTAGTTAATCTAACTGTTTCAGATTTGTTACAATTACATCCGAGTTGTGACAAAGATTTACCATTGCCGTTATCATCAATGTCATCGCGAAAACTTGTGTTCCAAGATAAAATTACTGATTACAACCTCAAGAAAAAATCACACAATTTTACAATTATAAAAGTGTTTGATCCAAGTCAATCACTCATTACTCAACAGGTAAACATATTTTGGATATCTTTATGCTCAACTTTGAAACGTGTTTTATATATTAAATTAAATTTTGTTAAGGGAGGAGCATCAATTTCAGACAAAATTGTTGAAGAGGTACTTTTTCAATTTTTTTGATCAAATAAATTGTTTTTTTAATCTATTTTAATGTCTTATTTAGATATTTGAAACGTTTATATATATTTGATTAAATTTTATAAGAGAGGATCATCAATTTCAAACAAAGCTGTTAAAGAGGTACTTTTTCAATTTTTTGTGATCAAATAAATTGTTTTTTTTATTATCTATTTTAATGTCTTATTTAAGTTTTTGAAATGTGTTTTATATGTTAATTAAATTTTATTAGGGAGGAGCAGCAGACAAAATTGTTGAAGAGATAGGACAAAAAAGACAAAAAAATTTAGTTTTTATTTTTTATTTTACAATTTTTTAATTTCATTTTATGGAAGTTGTTTTTTTTATTAGTATACATTATTAACTATTATTATAATATAGGATATCTTAAATTATACTAGAGTTATACATTTTTTTTTTTTTATGAATGTTTGTTTAATATTGTGTTAACTTAAATTTTTATTTTGCTTTCAATAATTTAAATTAAATCAAGCCTTTTGGTTTGTATTGTATTATTATTATTTTCAGTTTTAATCAATCATTCTTTTTTCTCACATCATGTATATATTTCATAATTAATTTTATATAAATATATTTTTCCTTACATAATTTTTCCACGATTATTTATATATTATTTGTTTATTATTTATTTTTATACAATTTACTTATATTATGAAACAATTAATAATAATTATTTTTTCTATTTTTTTCTCTAATTATATATATATATTATATATTTTCTCTTCATATAAATATATTCTCTTTTATTAAATTAAATATTTTATAAAAAATTCGTTTATATTTTTTCCGTACAACGTAGGGTTTCATACTAGTATAAAATAAAATAAAGTGATCAAATAACTTTGCCATTCAAATTGTGAAGTGGAATCTAGAATTAGAAACGGAATAAAATATATTTAATAGAATATTAAAGCTCACAATTGAGGGAGGAGTGAGGAACCACACAACTTCTTAGTCAGGCAAGAGGTCCATATGCATGTGCAACTGTCCGAATGCTTAACTATGGTAGTTATGCAGAATGATCAACACACCTTACTAATCATGAATCTAATGAACATCATTTCAAGAAATAAAAACATAAAGAATACAAAGAAAGAGGAATATGATATTCCTAAGGATTTAGATCTCCTAAACAAGTGGACAATTCCAAAAGTTGAACCTAGATTGATATATCAACTAGGAACATTTGAAAAAATGGGTTTAAAACAAGTAGTAAAAACTACTGAAGAGTCAGTTTCACTAGATAATAGTGATATGGTAATAAAACTACTATCAGATATGGATATAGCATATTATAAACGATCCTATAAATTTCTATATATAGGACTAGTGCAGGTGGCATTTAAACCTTTAACCTTAGAAGGTTTACCAGAGAGCTTTATGGCAGCCCTAAGAGATGGAAGAAACCTAAATTGGAAACAATCCCTAATGGGAATAATACAGTCCAGTTTAGCTCAAGGACCAGTTTATTTTAACGTTTTTCCAAACTTACAATTATCTTTATCTGACGCAAATATAACTGACTCCCTAACATTAAATGTTAAAACACATGGATATAATTATGCTCCCGGATCGGAAGTAATGTGTGTTTGTTATAGAATATACTATAAACCATTATTCACTTTAAATCCACTTTGTAGAATAATGGACAAACCCAATAATGAAATAATTTTGATACAAACAAATTGTGATAAATCAAACATAACTAGTAGGAGACCAATTAAATGAGAAGAAATATCGTTCCCAGATAACTGGAAAATAGAACAAGCTGTACCTGTAAAACCACAGGTCCAGAATCATAATAATATATTAGATATTTGTCAAAGTGAGGAAGGAAGTGTCGAAGTATGATTTGACACAAACCTAAAGTTATGTCCAATACAAAGACATAGCTCTATCAAATCATATATCTCACCATTAGATTATAAGGTTGAGTATCCTTCTAGGGCATCCACCTCTCAAATAAGGGAATCAACGTTTTCAGAAGATTCAACTCCAATTACAGAAAGATTATATATCAACAGACAAAATATTGTTAGGGAAAATAACACCCAAACTCTAAATGAACCTGAACCGACAATGTCGGAAATGAACTTTTCTATTTAAATGATTAGTACACCCAAAATAGATTTCAATACTGGCTCTACAGCCAGAAAAATAATTTCAAATGAATTCAAAAATCCGGGATATACCCAATTCAGGAAATGGTTTTTTGAATGTTTTCACACCAACAAAATAAAACAATTTGAAAAAGAATTTTATGAGTTCTGTACTGCGAAAAATGCTTTAATTCCTTTTACCTCTTGGTTCATAAGCACCTATGTTAAAAATTATATTTCGGTAATTGAAAGAACTTTCAAATTAGAATCAGGGAAAACCTATCTAGGGACATATCCACCTCAACAACCTTTCCATATTGAAAAGGGAGAAAAAATACTAAATTTCGCGCCATACAAAAATTTAATTGAAAATGATATGCTCCCAATAACATGCAAGCATATCAATAATATGTTTGAACAACAAAACTACACAAGTCTGTTCCTAAATATTCTAGGAGAACAGTTACAATCCATGGAAAATAAAATTGAAAAATTAATAAAATCTTTAAATGAAATCAAACCAGGAACGTCAAAAATAATTCCAAAAGAAAAAGAAGCTTTACCAACTTTCCAACCACCTCCAATTATATCTGATTTCAAACTAAGGCCAATGCAAGAGTTTGAGAAAATTCTTGAAGAAAAATTTAGCAAGCTAAGCATTAAGACCTTAGACAAGGAAAACAGAGATCATATTAATAAAATAGATAAATGGGCTGATAAACCTATACAAAGTAAATTTTACTACAATAGACCAACACCAATGGATGTTTTACATGAAGAATACACAGATACAATTGATATTAGTTATTCAGGAAACAAAATCTATGAATGGAATATTGATGGATATTCAAACAAACAAATTTATAATACAGTACATAGGATGCTAATGTACTCAACAGTTTGTAAAAATAGTAAAAATAGTGATAAAACAATAGCAACAATGATTGTTGCCGGATTCACTAGACAATTAAAGGGCTGGTGGGATAATTATTTTTCCCAAGAAAATAGAGATTTTATTCTTAACACTGTAAAACAAGAAAACAATAGCCTAACTGAACATGCAGTTTATACATTAGCAATTAACATCATTGAATACTTCACGGGAAGGTTCAGTGATAATAGTGATACAATTATAACATTATTACAGAACCTAAGGTGTAAGACACTCTCAGATTTTAGATGGTAAAAAGATACCTTTCTAAGTAGAGTAATGGAACTACCAGAATGTAATAATGTACATTGGAAATCCGAATTTATAGATGGCCTCCCTAGCCTATTTGCTGAAAGGGTTAGAAGAAATCTCAAAAAGAGTCATTCAATGATACCATATGAAAATTATACATATGGTATATTAATAGATACCTGTATATAGGAAGGACTAGCCTTATGTAATGAAATAAGGTTAAACCAACAAATTAAAAGACAGAGTCAAAATGAAAGACAACAATTAGGTTAATTTTGCCAACAATTTGGTATAGATAGTCCTACATCTAAAAAGAGAAAAGGGTGAAATATAATAAATTTCACAAATATAGAAAACCACCCCGAAAATACTCGGACATAAAGAATTAGAGGAGGGAAGAAAAGGTTAAAAACAAGTCAAAAAATTTCAAAAATAGTAAGAAATGCTACAACTGTGAAAAATTGGGACACACCTCAAAATTCTGTTGGGCAAAGAAAAAAATTAATAATCTAGAAATCCCAGAAGACACAAAAAGATTAATAATACAAACTCTACAAAACTCAGAATCTGAAGAATCTGATTCATTTTCAATACCTACTGATTCTGAAATAGATAACCTAGATAATGAAAATATTTCGGAATCAAGCTCGGAAGACTCTGAATGTGAGCCTTGCCGATCAGGATTAAGTTGTCCTAAAAAGGAAACAAATAACCTAGATCAAAATATTGACAAATCAGAATTATATAGAATCATATCTCAGTTTTCAGATATGAAAGTTAATGTTTTAACATCAAATCATGCTTTTGAATTACTAAAAGCCATCAAAGACCCAGAATTAAGAATGCAGATCATAGATCAGTTTAATTCTGAAGAAGGAACTTCATCCTCTAAATATGAAGAGCCAGAAGAAAAGAGATTCAATTATAATAATCATAATAAATCTTACACTATGAGTGAAGTAATGAATCAACTCAGACACAAGATTCAAAACAAAGAAGAGAATACAACACTCACAAATCTTTACAAAGAAATTAATAATTTAAAGGAAGAAATTAAGATATTAAAAAAGAAGAATGTTATACAAGAGTTTAGAATAACTAAGCTTGAGGATAACCATAGAGAAAATAATCAATATAATGACAACAAAGCAGAAATTGAAGAAAATATCTTCTCAGAAAATTTTTTATCCACAATAGAAATGGTTAAATCCCAAAAATGGCACATAAAAATATCTCTCCTAATAGATAATCATTATACAAGATCATTTACTGCTCTTGTTGATAGCGGAGCAGATTTAAATGTTATTCAGGAGGGACTAATCCCTACTAGGTATTTTCATAAAACAAGCCATACCCTGTGGCATGCAGGGGGAGATAAACTCCAAATCCAATATAAGCTTCCAAAAGCTTATATATGTACTGATAATAAATGCATTCCTCAAAGCTTTATACTTGCTAAAGATATATCAAATCAGATCATACTTGGAACCCCATTTTTAAACACAATCTACCATATTAAGATGATTAATAATAAAGGTATTACAGGAACCTTCCAGAAACATGATATTTTTCTAAAATTTATTGTGGAACCGTTTACTAAAATGTTACATAGTATATATGATAATATCAAAGCAAAACAAGATCAAATATATTTTCTAAAGCAAGAAATAAGTCTAATAACAGTAGATGAACAACTAGAAAATCCTAAATTACAAGAAAAAATAGCTCTGCTAAAAGACCAACTTTCAATAGACATTTGTAATGAACATCCTAATGCATTCTGGGATAGAAAGAAACATATAGTTTCACTACCATATGAGGAAGCTTTTAATGAAAAGAATATTCCTACAAAGGCAAGACCTTGCCAAATGAATTCAGAATATCTGGAATTATGCAAAAAAGAGATAGATGCATTATTGCATAAGGGATTAATAAGTCCATCACAATCACCTTGGTCATGTACGGCTTTTTATGTATATAAACATTCAGAAGTCGAAAGAGGCGTGCCAAGGTTAGTAATAAACTATAAACCCTAAACAAAGTATTAAAATGGATTAGGCACCCAATCCCTAATAAAAAGGATCTGTTAGATAGACTGTATGATAGTTTAATATTTTCAAAATTTGACATAAAATCAGGATATTGGCAAATCCAGATTAAGAAATCTGACAGGTATAAAACAGCATTCAATGTCCCTATAGGACATTAGGAATGGAATGTAATGCCATTTGGATTAAAAAATGCTCCATCCGAATTTCAAAAAATTATGAATAATATCTTTAATCCTTATAGCACATTTATAATTGTTTACATTGATGACATATTAGTTTATTCAAAAACAATTGAAACTCATTTCAAACATTTAAATATGTTCAAGACAATAATAACTCAAAATGGACTAGTAATTTCTAAACCAAAAATGGATCTTTTCAAAACAAGAATAAGGTTTTAGGTCATATCATTGAAAAGGGAAATATTACTCCCATTAATAGAAACATAGAATTTGCGGAAAAATTCCCTAATGTGATCACTGATAAAACACAGTTACAAAGATTTCTAGGTAGCTTAAATTATGTGGCTCCATACTATAAAAATATAACAGAAGATACATCAATCTTATATGAAAGACTGAAGAAGAATCCAAAACCATGGTCAAATCATCATACAGAGGCTATTAAAAGAATTAAAAATAAAGTAAAGGTACTTCCTTGTTTAATGATAAGTAACCCGAATTGGGAAAAGGTAATTGAGACTGATGCATCTGACATAGGATTTGGAGGAATACTAACTCAATTAGATCCATAAACAAAACAGGTCTATCTTGTCAGATTCCATTCAGGGAAATGGAACAACTCTCAAAAGAATTATGCGACAGTCGCCAAAGAAATTCTTGCGATAGTCAAATGTGTTTTAAAATTTCAAGATGATTTATATAATAAAAAATTTATTATACGAACAGATTGCAACGCAGCTAAATTCATGTTCCAGAAAGATTTTAAACATGATGTGTCAAAACAAATGTTCGCCAGATAGCAAACTCATTTAGCTCCATTTGATTTTGAAATAACATACAAAAAAGGGATAGATTATAATCTTCCTGATTTCTTGACCCGTGAATTTTTAAATTTACAGGAATGAGCGGTAGGGGTTATGAGTCTTTCTCTAATAGAGGAAGAGGACCCTCCTCTATCAGAGGTAGAGGTCGGGGCAGAGCACCAGAGATCATATCTCAGTATGGTAAACAAAAACTGATAGCAATGGATCTATCCAAAAGTTCGGACAGTCAAAAAGACAATCCAACGTACGCCAGAATACTGGGAGATGAAGAATCAGAATCCAATAATATTGGATTTATAAGAAATGAATATAAAGAAATTATATTTCTCCTAGAAGAGAAGGACCTCAAATGGAGGAATGAGCCATGGACAATAATGCAGAGGTATTTGGATAATACATCCACTCCGTCAAGGACTTACAAGACTCGGATATTTTACGAGCAAATACTTATTCAAAGTGGGTCATGTGAAATATCACATTTCTCTGGGGCAAACAAAGAAATTTATAATTTCAGCAAAATAATAATAAAAAAGACAATTTCGTTGGAAGATTGGGGAATATCCCCAATAAGAGAAAGAGAATTATCGTTTAATAAAACGACAATAATCAAATTTAATTATTGGGATTATTGTGATGCCTTTACTAAGGCACTATATTATGAGAATAATAAATATAAACATTTCTGGTTCATCAAGGTATGTGCAAATGTCTATAGAGGTGATATTCCCCACTGGTTCATAGACTGGTTTTACTGTTTTGGTCCCTGCCCAAAGATTTTACTAGAAGAAATCAAGGTCCTATTTGATAAATGGAGCAATGTATCTCCCCAGCTTCTGCAAAAACAAGAAACTAATTTATATATTGACGGAATAGTTTCTTGTTTCTTTTTTACTGAATTTTCCATTCCATGGATCTGGAGATGGATTCCTGAATTTGGTTATACCAAAACAGGCATTCCCTGTCTGTTTAGGTCATCATTTTATAAATTTTGGGATAAGATGATGAGAGTATATCAGGAAACAAAGGAGCGATTCGGGAAGGAGACAATGGACCTCCTACACCAGCAAATAAGTATGTATGAAGAAAAACGACAAGTAGCGGAAGCACCGCCCCCGTTTGATTATATCTCCAAAAAATTTCGAATGAGGTCAGAGAACTTATCAAAAAATCAGATGATATCTGCATATATTGAAGAAATGAAGAAAGACTTTATGTCTAAATTTGAAGATGATAATAAATCAAACAAATCAGATTCAACTATGGCATCCGATTATCTTCAAGACGCTCAAAGTGATGTCGCCATTGAAGACATTTTCGAAGCAATCAAAGACACCTCGGTTGAAAAAATTTCAAAAAAAGACGTTGGATCATCATCATCTAGCCAGTTCAAAATTTCAAGAGAAACAAGATCCGAAAGATGCGGAAAAAACTTATCCCGGGAATCCTGGGAATCACTGTTCAAGTTTTTAACTTTTATTTAAATGTTTTACTATAAATAGTTGTTTATGTTGGGTTGAAAGGGGAGGCGAAAACGACCCCTGAAATCTGTATTGTACTCTCTCTCTCTATTGTACTCTCTAGCACCATCATCCAGTTGTAATAAATTTGAAGCATCATCAATAAAAGTTTGGAGGACAGTGTATTTATCCTTCATTCCCGGGTACGTTCCAAATCTTACTACGTATTTAATTATTTGCTTTAAATGTCAAGCCTAATAGGCTAATCAAATTAGGTATTGATCATGACCGCTAACTACCCTTCATAAAAATATATATATATATATATATATATATATATATAGGGACGGACCCAAGATTTTAAATTAGGGTGGACTTGAAAATTTAAGGGGTCTTAAAATAACTAGTAAAATACCTTACGTTGTACGGGAAAAAATATAAATGAAGTTTTTATATGATATTTAATTCAATATGCTTATATATAATGAAAGAAAATATTTATATAAAATTAATAATAAAATAATAAATATTTATATTAAAAGAAAATATATATACATATATGAACTTACAATATTTAAATTTTTTATAAACAAACTTATATGAACTAAATATTCTTATATAAATATAAACATGAACTTACACTATTTTAATTTTTTTATTAATTTTATAAGGTTTGTTCTTTTTAATGTTAAAGAATGAAATTTTTTAATGTAAATTTAATAGTGTTCTGCAAAATGTGTTCATAATAATCATTAAGAGATACTAAATCGTTGGAATAAGCTAAATTTAACCTCTTCAACAAAAACGGTGTCACCCTCCTTTATACCAAGTTTAGACAAAGACTTCTATACCAACATGCTTCTAAGATGTGCTGAAATCTTCTTTTTAAATCTATGTAATTGTAATGAAAAGTGATCAGTTATGTTTACATGTTGTGTAGATGAAAGTTAAGATTTTAATTCCATTTAGGTCATCTGGTCCATTAGAGTCATTCCATGTCATCTCCATCTGCAAAATGTGTTTTCATAACTCAATCATTAAGAAAATACAAAATTGTTGGAAGAAGAAAAACCTAAATTTAACCTCTCCAACAAAAACGGTGTCACCTCCTTTACACCAAAATTTAGACAGAGACTTATATACTCCACATACTTCCAATACGTGCTGAAATCTGATACAATTAAAATTATTTCATTACACACTCTTCACAATTAACTACATTATAACTGTCACTTTATTCTCGTCACTATATTTAACCCTAATACCTTTCTCTCTTGTATCAAAATCTTCTTTCTGAATCTATGCAACTGTAATGAAAAGTGGTCAGTTATACAATTATCAATTCAAGTTTAGTAATGAAAAGAGAATCCAACATAAAAAAATAAAGGGTTTATGTTTTGTATCATCATCACAACCAAAAATATGTTTATAGGTTAATTCATAAACACTTTTGCATTATACTTCTGAAAAAACGTTAATAAATTTATGGATACAAAAATATGTATTTGGCTGAGATACAATGAAAATAGAAACCTCTCACTCTAAAAGAGAGTAATATTTGAAAACAAATTTGTATCTAAACATTAATATGATACTTCAAATATTCTAGAGACATTAAGATTAATTTCTTTTAAAAAAAGGTAAGACCTTGATTTATATTGTTTCTCTTTAAGCCAATATGAGTTTATAAGCTGCATATATCACTTCTAAGGTACCATTTCCCGTGACAACACTCATACAAAAACATTTAATACCACATCCTTCAAAATTTCCTTGAATGATTAGATAGTTTCTGGCTTTCAAGGCATGATTAAGCACGGGATGGAGAAAAGCCAAGCTGCGGTTAGAAAGAAAAAGAATCGTCCGCTCTCCTAGTTGATAAATAATTCGGAGCTCTCTACGCAGCTCTTCCCTCTCAGGTCTTTTCGTACTTGTGAACTTGAAGACAGAAGCTTGATTGATTTGCAAACAGCGGGGCTTATAGATAGAAAATGGTTTCAAGTCTTTTTTCCTTAAATGTTTTGAAAGAGCTATGCCTTTTGAAAAGGAGTTTATCTGTCGACTACGAGTGAGGGTCCGAGCGGATTCCAAACCCCCTTCCGAACCGAAACCCATTTTTCATGTGCTTCTGGATGATCCATTTTGTTATAAACTACCAAACATGTTTCTGAATCTATTTAACTGAAATGAAAAGTTGTCAGTTATATAATTATCAATTCATGTTTAGTAATGAAAAGAGAATCTAACATAAAAAATAAAGAGTTTATGCTTTGTATCATCATCACAAACAAAAATATGTTTATAGGTTCATTCATAAACACGTGTGCAATATACTTCTAAAAAATTACTAATAAATTTATAGATACAGAAAGATGTCCTTAGTTGAGATACAATGAAAATTGAGACATCCCACTCTAAAAGAGGGCAATATTTGGAAACAATTTTTTATCTAAACATTAATATAAAATTTTAAATATTCTAGAGATATTAAGATCTCTTTTAAATAAAGGGTAAGAACTTTATTTATATTGTCTTCTCTTTGAGCCAGTATGAGTTCATAAGCTGCAGGTATTGTGGGTACCCTTTCCAGTGGCAGCACTAATACAAAAAACATATAATGTCACGTCCTTTAATATTTTCCTTGAATGATGCCCATTTCTCATATGCTTCTGGAAGATCATTTTATTTATAATCTACCCAACATGGTTTTTCAGAAAGCTCTGGAATAAACAATTATATTTCAAGCCGAACTGAATCATATTCGTATTCTGACTATTCAGATGAACCATCAATAAGTTGTACCTGATTTTCATAATGGTTATAAATAAACAGTAGCATAGTATGATGACATTAATGAATATATAGTTTCATTTTACCAAAACAAAACATCTTTCTGTGTGACTAAGAAATTCATGGATTAAACCAAAACTTTGGTGAGCGCCCTCGAGTAAACCAGGCAAATCTGTGACAACCATTGTTATGTCATAATCGAATTAAACAATGCCTAGAGTTGGAAGTAAAGTGGTGAATTTTTATATAATCTCATAATTAACCCTAGATTCAATTATAAAAAAAGTTTAAAATTGGCTCAAACTTTAAGCAATTATGAAGAATAAAATTTATTTAGACAGCTTTTAGAATCAAAAGTTGAGAAAATGGTGGAAGGTGCACTCTCATCTGAAAACTATATAAAAGTTTTATTTATTAAAGGAGATGAGAAACTAAGAACCTCTCTTTGTCATTTCGTCCCACAACTATCACATCACTCCTCCGATTCTTCTCATCTTTCCTCTTCCTCGTCGTCTTCATCGCCACCGTCGTCTCATCGGGGAAAGAAGACGATGCACTCACCATCTACGATGTCCTGCAACAGAACAATTTTCTAGTAGATCGTCTACCAAAAAGTGTAACAGAATACAAAATCAATCAAAACTCAGAAAAATCAATGTGTACCTTAAGGATACCTGTAGTTACAGTGTTGAATGTTAGCGCCACATCCTCATTGCATCAATCTCATCTTCTCGCACAATTGGCTTCTGCATTACTTCTTTATCTAAAAAATTATGGATTGAATTAAACATTAAAAATAATTGGAGTCCGGCGAAATCTATCAAATAATATAAAGAGAAATAAAATATAAATTAATTATTAAAGTTATAAAAGAAAATAAAAAAATATTAATTAGGAAGAAAAAATTAATATATATATAAACGGAAAGAAAGAGAAATTAGTAGTTATGAAATTAGAGTTAAATTCTTAATTATTATAAGAGAAAATCTGAGAATTATTATTATTATTAGGTATATTATATATATATATATATATATATATATATATATATATATATATATATATATATATATATATAAAAGATAAGAGAGAAAAAAAATTAGGAAAAAAAATTAATATATATAAATTTTAGGTGAGAGAAATGTTATTTGTTTTTAAATATTTAATTTTTAGATAAATTAAAATATATATAATTTTTTTTTATTAAAAAAAATATATAATTTAATTGTGTGAAAATATATAAAAAATATTATATTTATATAAAAATTATTAAATATAAAATTATTAATAAGGTCATATATATTTTATGTAATTTGTGTGAAAAATAATATATTTATATGAGGGAGAAATTAAAATAAAAATAAAATAAGAAAGAGAAATTAATAGTTAGGATAAGAGAAATATATATATATATATATATGAGAGAGAGAAAATAATAAATATATATATAAAAAAATAGATAAAATACACAAATTAATTATGAGAGATAAATTATATATATATACATAATAAATATGATGAGAAAATAAATATATATATTTTAAATATTTTTTTAAAATTAATTTAATAAATATGGAGACTAATAATTAAAAAAAAAACTTTTCATTACTTCTTGAAAGAAACTTAATATATAAATGAAAAAGTGATAAAATAAAAAACAAATTAATTATTAACTATACAAAATAAAAATTAATAGATATTTAATATTAAATATAAAATTATTAATAAGGTAATATATATTTTATGTAATTTGTGTGAAAATAATATATTTTATATGAGAGAGAAAATAAAATAAAAATAAAATAAGAAAGATAAATTAATAATTATGGTAAAAGAAATAAATTAGTATATATATTAATTATTATAATAGAGAATTTGAGAATTATTATTAATAGGCATATACTTGCAGAATAATATGGGAAAAATATAAATAATTTTTTTATAAAATATTTAATTTAATAAAAGAGAATATATTTATATGAAGAGAAAATATATAATATAAATATATAATTAATTATTAATAATTGTTTGATAATATAAGTAAATTTTATGAAAATAAATAAATATGTAAACCAATCAAATTTCTTAAAAAAATATAATAATTATTAATTTATCTCTAATTTTGTAATTACTAATTTCTTTTTTTTATCAAATTTCTTTTTCATAAGACAATATGAAAAAAATATATATATAAATGAAAATAGGAAAAAGTAAAAAAAAAAAATTATTAGAGATATAAACTTAATATTAAGTGTCTCTCCTAAATTTATATATATTATTTTTTTCTTCCTAATTAATATTTTTATATATATAAATTTGGTAACCATAATAATTAATTTATATTTTATTTTCTATTTCATCACATATATATATATATATTATTTTATCATTAATTTTATAATAATACAAAAAAAAATTATATTATTTTACAAATAAAATTTTAAAAAACCAATATTAAAAAGAATTTCTCTCTTCTAACATAATTACCTATACATAATTACTAATTTATTCCTCTTACTATAATTATTAGTTTAACTTTTCTAATTAAATTTTACTTTATTTTATTAATTTTTCTTTCTTAATTATATTTTTTATTATTATATGTCTTATATATATTATTTTTATTCATTAATTATATTTAAACTTATATTTAATATTAAATATTTATTTATATAAATATTTATGATATAATAATAATAATATATATAATAATAATAATAATATATAATGACGTTTAATAGAATTGATTAAATTTACACTAAAATTACAAATTTCTCCTCTTTCATATTAATAATATATATTTTCTAATTAATTTTTTTTTTTATTTTCTTTCTCATCATATATATATATATATATATATATATATATATATATATATATATATTTATATATATTTATATATATTTATTATCTTTCTCATTCTCTATATATATTTCATATATTTTTACACATAATTTTTATATTTTTTTAATAAAATAAAAAATTATAAATACTTTAATTTATTTAAAAATTAATATTAAACTGTTCTCTCTTAAAATCTATATATAACGTGGTCTAAAAAGAGAGTGAAATCGCCTTCGAAATTCATCAGCTCCAATTCGAAATTGGCAACGGTCATATGTTAGATTTAACACAAATGGCCAATACGACCATCATCTAGTTAGCAATGCATCCCTTTAACCGTAAAAGATAAATAGTTTAGGGTTCGTAAGATATATGTTGTTTATTTTTTTGAAAAAGAAAAAGAATAGAAAGTTTATCAAAGGCCGAGGAGAGAGTGAAATTGTCTTTAAAATTCATCCGCTCCAGTTCGAAATCCTCAACGTTAAAGCTGTCATTCAGCGTCTGCGGATCGAAGATCGCTCATCTAATGCATGATAGTGTCTCGCACTTCCAAAATCCTAAGTAAAAAATGAATAAATGAGAAATATTAATATTAAATTGTTCTCTCTCTTAAAATCTTCTCTTAAAATCTATATATATCGTGGTGTAAAGAGGGAGTGAAATCGCCTTCGAAATCCATCAGCTCCAATTCGAAATTGGCAACGGTCATAAGTTAGATTTAACACAAAAGGTCAATGAGACCATCATCCAATTAGCATTGCATCCCTTTACCCGTAAAAGATAAATAGTTTAGGGTTCGTTAGATATATGTTGTTTATTTTTTTGAAAAAGAAAAAGAATAGAAAGCTTACCACAGGTCGAGGAGAGAGTGGAATTGTCTTTAAAATTAATCCAGTTCGAAATCCTCAACGTTGAAGCTGTCATTCAGCGTCTGCGGATCGAAGATCGCTCATCTAGTGCATGATAGTGTCTCGCACGTCCAAAATCCTAAGTAAAAAAAATGAATAAGTGAGAAATAGAAAAGTAAAAAAGGAACATGTGAGAAAAAGAAAAGTTCACAAATATTTATATTATTTTTCTCTTATTTATGTTTAATTCTCATTAATTTATCATTTATTAAATTTAACGTTTTTCTCTTATTTATTTCTAATCTTTCATTTATTAAATTGAACGTTTTTTATATTAAAATAAAATAATAAAAATATTAATTAGGAAAGATAAATTAGTAAAATAAAATAAAAATGAATTAGTAAAAATAAATTAATAATTATGGTAATTATGATAAGAAACAGTTATAAAATGTTAAATAAATATAATAAGCATATGTGAACTGTGGTGAGAGCGTGAATGTGACCCTATATTTATTTTCGTCATAATATATTATATATACAAAAAGAGATAAAATACACAAATTAATTATGAGAGATAAATTATATATATATACATAATAAATATGAGGAGAAAATAAATATATATATTTTAACTATTTTTTAAAAAATTAATTTAATAAATATGGAGACTAATAATTTAAAAAAAGACTTTTCAATTTAATATATTAATAAAAAAGTGATAAAATAAAAAATAAATTAATTATTAACTATACAAAATTAATTAATTATATATATATATACAATGAAGAAAATAAGAACTGAAATTAATTAGAAATATATTATAGATAAATTAGTAATTATGGAAATACAATTCGATAGGAGAGAGAAACAAATATAAAATGAGGAAACTAATAATTATATTAAGGAAGATAAATATATATATATATATATATTATGAAATAAATGTATATATATATATATATGAAGAGAGAGAAAATAATTAATATAATTAAATTATGAAAGAGAAATGACTTGATTTGTGGATGATTGTGGAGAGAGCGTGTTTTTCACCTCCAATATTTTAAATTAAGCGTCATTAGTTATATATAGATAACGATTTTTTTTTTAAAAAAACAAATATATAAAAGTAAATTTTACCATTTTTTAATAATTATATAAAAATAACAACGAATTATATTAATTTTTTTTAGAGATTAAGGGTAATGTTATATTTTTATCGTAAAATTTTTTTTGGAGAGAATAATCTCTTGTAATTATAAAAAAAAATAATGAGATGATGAAAAAGATTAAATATTTACGATAAATGCATTTATTAATCTAATAATGGCCAATAATACATTCATTCAACTACTCACATTTCATGTTTTTGGCATTACATATTGGCTCTTCATATTACAATTTCATTAAAATCACACAAAACAATCATAACACAAAACAATCATATTTGAATTTTGTGTGAATATATATTTATATGAATTAAATTTTATTTAATTTATTTATCAACATTCTCGTCATTTAATCAATTGAATTAGTTTAATTCCAACCATTATTTTGTTAAAGAACCATTTAAAAAAATAAATAAATAAAATAAAGGAAAACATTGGTATAAAATTGATAGGATCATGATTTATAAGAATTTTTCTATATTTTTTTCAATGATAGTGAGAGATCATGTAGGGAAACCTGTTCCTATTTCTTCTTATTTGTATTTGAGATAGCAAATAATAAAAATATTTGCCTAATCACATTAATTTCAATAAAATTTGAGTTTTTGTAGAGTTTGAATGATAATTTAGATTTTTTTTTTAATTCTATCTTAGTCCCTCTATTGTGAAATGAATGATATATTTGAAATATTCTTTCAAAAAAAAATTATCTTCGTCTTAGATAGTTTTTGATTAAATTATTCTATCAAATTCCCTTCTTTACCCTTCAATTTTTTTTTGATTTAAAATAACAAAAATGTAAATGAAAATTTAAACTAAAAAAGTGCAAATTCTAGAAATAAAGTAAAAAAAAAATATTTTCTTCATCCTCACCGTTCTAAATCAAGTTAGGTTTACTAGACAATGATCTCTACTCACCGAAAAAACTCATGTCAAAAGTAAAATAAAATCAAAACTGAGTTGAAGGGATATCTTTAGGTCTTAACTTCCAATAAGAAAAACCGCCAAAAATATATATGTCGATCAAAATTGTCTTCGCAAAGATGACAAGTTCAGGTGTAGTTCTATTTGTGACACTAAATTCGATTCATCCTAAAACGTTCATTCTACCATGTTAGGAATAGAGTGAAAATAACTTACATACATTGTTTTTTTAAAGTTATTTTCATTTCATTGATACATAATATATTAAAATATTGCACAACACAAGATAAAATTTGTCAAAACAGTTAATTTCAAATAAGACAAAAATTGTCATAAGTTATCTCAATACATCTCAATTAAACATAAAACATTCCAAACATTTATAATCATAGATAAATAAGAGCTCAAAAATAAAACAACTATAGAATTATGAACTCACATGAACCTCAAATTGGTACTCTTTTACCAGCATAATTTGTATCACTAAACATTATGTATACATGTATCTTTTCCATTCTCCATTGTCTAGCCAAAGAAAACTACTCTTTAATCATTTGTGAGTTGAACTTATAATTTTCCTAAAGAAATAGTTTTCAAAGATTAATATTTTATAATTTTAGTTTTATACTATCATATGAAATATACTTTAAATGTTTGTGGCTTTATTGTCTTGTTCATAATGAGTGGTAGTTTACATTACATGCAAGATAACATTTGAAAGTGCTCAATTGTGATTTAAACTTCAAATGTATTTGTCTAATGCAACAACATAAAGATAATAATATCTAAAAGAAACTTATAAGCCTTTACTAACTCTAAATTTAATGATCAATACAAAACTATAATAATCCAGTTGTCTCACATTTAAAGTTCTCTCCACATTCCGTTACAACACATTGTTCAACTTTCTCTATATCTGTCAATAGAATTGTAAATGAATTAATATTAGTAAATTATTTAAACATATAGGAATTGATGTAGTCTATAAATGATCACAAAGTTTTCATACCCGGAATTAATTTAGAGCATTGGTCAACGGAACACTTGATGTTGCAACCAAGTGCCCCTTGCATCAAAGATGGTGGGTTGGTAATCATACATTTTGGAATACATAGTGCACCACATATAGCGATTACAGTCGGGATGGGATTAATACACCATATTAAACAATTCTTTAGACAATACTTGAAAGAAATTGTATTTGTCAAATCCCTACATGAAATATGCATCAATATAAGCATAACCACGATTCTATGAATCAATGTCCTTGTCGCCGTCTCTTTCTCGCTTAATCTATTATTGTGAGAATGTCTACTCTATAAGAATGAGTATATGAGTAAGTGTATATATATATAGTGGAATGGATAGACTTTTTCCTTATGAGTACCAAAATACATTTATGAACTCTTGATGTTATATATCTAAAACATTATATATAAGACTGTTTTTTTATTATATAAAAGTTATGTATTATACAAGATACTATTAATATCTCTTCAGGATAAAAGTCAAAAGATTGACTATGGAACAATTCTCTAAAATGTAGAAATTAGGAGCATAAACTTGTTGTATTGAGATGTAAATAATATTTGTCATTCCAAAAATTAATAAGTATGTAATTGAATTGAATAGAAATTACATGAATTAATTTATTGTCATGTGATAATATTAATATTTCACCAACCATGTATATGTATTACATTTAGATTATGCCATCGATGGAATTATATATTTTACATTTTTGTTCAAAGCTCAACTTAGATTCTAGAGTTTAGGTAAGTGAATATGAGCTTATTTAATAAGACTTTTGTTTATGTACCTAATTTAAAACAGAATAAAAATAGTCACAAAATTATTAAATGTTTCTTTGACTAAATTAAATTTTGGAATTTAATCTTATTTGAAATATTGTATGAAATGTTTCTGAATTTGAATTATAGTTTTTGATTAATTATATGTGTATTTTTATTTAGTCTAATCCAAAAGTCATAAAACAAACAAATAAAAAAAAATAAAAAGAAAAGAAAAGTGGAGAATAATAATAGTGAACAAAAAAAGGCTAGGCCCAATTGTCAGACATAGATATGGCTCCTAGCTTTTACCTTTTAATTTTTTCTGCTGGGTCAAATTATTTTGACTATGTGTTGAAATAATTTAACCACTAATATTTTGATAATGAAATAACTTATGAGTTTTGATACAGGTGTATTGAGACAATATGTTATAAGACTTGGATCTAATGAGGGTCATTAGACCGATTTTGACTTGGATATAAGAATTAGACGCAAGTCTAATGAATACACAGAATTAGACGTAAGTCTAATAGAATTAGACGTACAGTCTAACTCATCGGAGTTAGATGTGTAGTCTAATAGATGTAAAGAATTAGAAGCAAGTCTAATGAATACACGGAATTAGACGTAAGTCTAATAGAATTAGACGTACAGTCTAACTCATCGGAGTTAGACGTGTAGTCTAATAAATGTAAAGAATTAGACGCAAGTCTAATGAATACACGGAATTAGAAGTGAGTCTAATAGAATTAGACGTACAGTCTAACTCATCGGAGTTAGACGTGTAGTCTAATAGATATAAAGAATTAGACGCAAGTCTAATGAATACACGGAATTAGACGTAAGTCTAATATATTTGTAATTAGACGGGTAGTCTAATTAATATTCGGAATTAGACGTGCAGTCTAACTTAACAAAGTTAGACGTGCAGTCTAATAGAAAGTGAAAGTTAGACGTTCGTCTAACTCCTTTAGACAAGTCTGTGGTAGAACCGAAATTAGACGTGTAGTCTAACTCAGTGGAGTTAGACGTGCAGTCTAATGGTTATTGAATAATTAGACGTGTGGTCTAATTAATCAAAGTTAGACGTGCGTCTAACTCCTTCAGACAAGTCTGAAGTAGAACCGGAATTAGACGTGCAGTCTAACTCAGTGGAGTTAGACGTGCAGTCTAATGGTTATTGTAATTAGACGCGAGTCTAATTCTATTAGACCAGGCGGTCTAATAGACGTTTTTCTATTAGAAGGATATGACCTATTTCATTAGACTGATTTTCACAATCCGTCTAACTGAAATACGTCTAATGCACAGTTTAAGTAGTACGCTTGAATCTAGCATCTCACCTACCCACGTGCTATAGTTGTACCCTACTTCTACTCCACTTTCTGGTGAAGATTAGTACAGCATCTATACGCATCCAATCAAGGAATGCCACGTAAGAGAATTTTCCTCAAATTACTTGTTTTGCAGGTACATCTCTGATGGAATATTCGGCGCACTACCAGTTCTGTACGACCACGATCCTTGTGCTCAGAACCTGCTGTGTACAATGGAGGCTTTCCAATGGAAGAGTGTCAATTATCATTCTTGAAGTTTCGACCGTTATCTCCTGCTCAGTATTTAACCAATCCTAAGGACAACGGACGAAGCACCGATTACTTGCCAATCTTGCTTACTGAAACTACCGAGAATTCAAGCCTTTGAATATTGTGAAGCTTCTTTCTGATTGTACTGTGTGAATCGAGAGAGAGAGCTAGAATCAAAACACCTTTAGTTGAGTGATATTCTTCATCTTGTAATTGAACAGAAATTGTTCTGTTCAATAGTGAGCTAAGTGTGTGTGCAAACTGTATTTGATTCTAATCATTTTATAGTGAATTCTTCCGGTGGATAGAAGAAGGGATGACGTAGGAGAGTTTCTACGAACATCCATAAACAAACTGCTGTGTTCTTCTTTTCTGTCATCTTTTCATATTTCATCTTGTGTGCTTCAAACCCAAGTAAACAATTCCGCCTTGAATCCGTTTCAAGTGTTTACACAAGTTTGCGTAGAATAGAAAGCGAATTAAATCCCTAACATGATTTCTTTCAAACTGTTTTTCATAAGCCTTCATCCTTAGTCAGACGCCCGTCTCTATCGATAAAGTCGATCCTATCAATTAGTATCATAGCTAGGTTTCTATTCTCAAGCATCAAGAACCCAAAGCATGTCTTGCATCAATGAAATTCCTCTTCTGTCAAAGGACAACTATGATTGTTGGATGATAAGAATGCAAGCTCACTTGGCTGCTATTGACTATGATATGTGGAGTGTCATCACCGATGGCCCCATAAAGATCTCAAAGTCAAGAAGTGAGTGGACCACTGAAGATAAGATGACCAACAACCTGGATAATGTTGCTAAGAACATTCTGTTCCAGTCACACAACATGAATATGTTCTGTGAGATCAAGTAATGTTCCACTACAAAAGAGATATGGGATAAGCTCAACTAAATCCACGATATGAATTCTCAAGCAAAGAAGAACCAGAAAGAATTCATTTGCAGTCAGAACAAGTCCAGATGGGCTGACAGTGATTCGGAGGAGCCTCCTGCCGAAAAAGAGAATGAGGCTGTAACATGTCTGATGGCAGATGACCAATCTAAGGTAAATGATATCTCTGCACCAGAATTTATAAACGAGGAGTTAACTAATGCACTCAATGAAATGTCATTGAGTACAAGAAGTTAGCTGACTCTTTTTATGAAATGAAAGTTAAATATGAATCAACTGTTCTTTCTCCAAACCAAGAATTTGAACCAAACGTTTTTTATGAAAACTTAACAGAGATCTCATCTGAGAATGAGATACTCAAAGAACAGATTTAAACTCTTTCTTCCGAAAACAAAGACTAAACTATATTGTAGTGCATGGATAAGATCAGGAGATGCTGTCAAATATCAGATCAGCATGTTGAAACCTGCTAAATCTAGATCCGGTTTGGGATATAACATCAATGATCCTAATCTGTCATGCAAAAAGTCAAAACCAAATGACAAACTTAAGCCAATAAGTTTTGTCAAAGGAATTATGACTGACATTAAATCTGATCCTATTCATGAAGAAGTTGTTTTCAAAAATAGGACATTTTAACACCAAATTTGATGAACGTGGGACATTTTAACAATATAAGTTCAATTTTTTAACTAACTAATCTATAGATATAACGATGCTTAATTTAAAGTGTCTGGATTGCCGGGTCAAGAGATGTGGTTAATTTGGATATATATGTGAGAGTAAATGGATACTTGTGTCGGATTGTGGGTTGAACCGTCCATAAACTAATATGGTAAAAAATAAAATTAAAAATGCTTTAAGTAAGGTTCAAACTTGCAACCTAACAAAACAAATACAACCCTTTAACCAACTAGGCTAATAACACTTTATATTTCAAATTCAACACTAAATTTTATGAACGCGGGACATTTTAACAATATAAGTTCAACTTTTTAACTAACTAATCTATCTATCTATCTATCTATATATATATATATATAATTATGCTTAGTTTTAAAATTGTCCGGATTTTCGGATCGAGAGCTGTGGTTAATTTGGATATATATGTGAGAGTAATGGATACTTGGGTCGGATTGTGGGTTGAACCGCCCATAAACTAAAATGGTTAAAAATAAAATTAAAAATATTATCATATTTTTACCGTAATATTTTTTTTACGATTTTTTTTATTATTATTCGTGCAAATACTAGTCCAAAATTAATAAAACAAATAAAAAAAATAAAAATAAAAAGAAAAGTGGAGAATAATAATAGTGAAAAAAAAGGCTAGGTCCAATTGTCAGACATAGATATTGCTCCTAACTTATACATTTTAATTATTTTCTTTTATCTTTAACACGATTAAAAAGACATATTAATAAAAAAATAAATTGAAACATTTGGATTGAGGCCAATTTGATATCTTATTAATCGCGATAATACTGTAACAAAGTATGGAGTTTCATTTATTACACATGGTTTAGGTTATTATGATTTATTTTGATTAGCAAGTGGTTTTGATAACTTTATTAAGTTTAATTATTTAAGTTTATCTTAAACACATTATATAATTTAAATTAGGTTAGACATCATAACGGTAACGTTTTGCCTTTAGTATAGAAATTTATAATTTCAGTTACATCACATTTATTCTACAATTATGCTTATTAAGTTAGGTGTTTACGTTTCTTCTTTTCTGAATTTAATAGTTGTAATCCTTATTCATTTACGGTAATTCTTTTATCTTTATCTTTGACAATTAAAAATCTCACTTCATTTGTTTTTTCCACATTTCATTGTTCATCACTTTCTTGCATTATGCACAATAATTGGTATCAAATCAGGTTAGATTCGATCAGATTATCACTATTTGTTTTCTGGAGATAAGATGTCTTCAATGAATCTGAAAATCGAAAAATTCACTGGGTGAAAGAGTTTTGGTCTTTGGCAGATTAAAATGCGAGAATTACTTAAACAACAAGGCGTTTGGGCACCATTGTCGAAGGAAAAGGCGGAGATAGTTGCAGGTCCTGCAAAGGAGTCTACCTCTGGTAAAATCACTACTGAGCTTGAGGCCTTTGAAGAGAAGGCACACTCAACGATTTTACTTTATCTGGCTGATGAAGTGATTACTGAGGTATCAGATGAAGATACCGTAATCGGTCTGTGGTCGAAGTTAGAGGCTTTGTACATGACACAGTCACTAACTAACAAGTTTTTATTGAAGCAACATATGTTCAGTCTTCGTATGCTTAAAGGTAAGTCTCTTCATGAACATCTTGATGAGTTAAACACTATATTACTTGAATTGAGAAATATAGATGTTAAGATTGAAGATGAAGATGCTGCATTAATTCTATTGGTATCTTTACCAAACTCGTTTGAAAATTTTGTTCAATCGTTCGTTGTGGGTAAAGACTCCGTAACTCTAAAGAAAGTTCGGTCAGCACTTCACACTAGAGAACTACGTCATAAGGCGAGCGGTGAAATTGTAGACAGTCAAGAATTTGGGTTGATTGTCACCATAGTCAACTACAAAGGGTCTGGAAAGTAGAAGGATAAAAAATACAAAGTTAAGGGACCTAGTGATAAAGACATCTGCAATTACTGTAAAGAACCTGGTCATTGGAAGAATAATTGTCCTAAGAAAAGGGGAAAATATTATACGGCTGCTATAGCATATAAAGAAAGAGACACCAACTCAGAGGAGTTCATTTCCCTTGTAGCTAACGCTTCTCTACACCCTATTGATACGTGGGTGTTGAATTTAGGGTGTTCATATCATATGAGTCCGAACAAAGAATGGTTTGATACCTATGAAGATTATGATGGTGGAAACGTTGTCATGGGAAATGATGCCATATGTAGAACGGTGGGTATTGGGACTGATAAGATCGGCTTGATCAATAGAGACGGGGGTCGGGTGATTGATGAAGGCTTATGAAAAACGGTTTGAAAGAAATCTTGGTAGGGATTTGATTCACTTTCTATTCTACGCAAACCCTTGTAAACACTTGAAACAGAATCAAGTGCGGATATGTTTACTTAGGTTTGAAATTATAATCAAGAATGAGAAGATGACTTGAATGAACAACACATCAATTTGTTTATGGATGTTCGGAGCAAACTCTCCTACGTCCGGATTCTTCCAACCACCAGAAGGATTCACTATAATATGATTTGAATCAAATACAGTTTGCACACACTTAGCTCACTGTTGAACAGAACACACTCTATTCAACTTACAAGATGAAGAATATCACTCAACTAAAGGATGCTTTGATTCTAACTCTCTCTTGATTAACACACAGTACAATCAGGAAAGCAGCTAACAGTTTCAGTAATTTGGATATCAAAAAGATCGATTGAATTCTCTCTCTGCATTTCCGGCAGTTCGTCCGTTGTCATTAAGAATCTTTAAATAAGGCACAAGTACCAACAGTCGAATCTTCATAATTATATGCGGCACTCTTCCATTGGAACGCTTCCATAGTACACAGCAGACTCTGAATACAAGGATCGTGGCCGTACACAACATGTAGTGCGCCGAATATTCTTCAAAGATATACCTGCAAAACAAGTAGTGGGAAGGATATTCGCTTACGTGTCATTGATTGATTGGTTGCGTCGGACTGTCATACTGATCTTCACTAGAAAGTGGAGCAGGAGTAGCGTACATCTATAGCACGTGGGTAGGCGGGTGCTAGCTTCAAGCAACTGTTTAAGCAAGGCATTAGACGTATTTCAATTAGACGACCTCGTCTAATGAAATCAAACGTCCCCGTCTAATAACAGAATCCATTAGACCACCTAGTCTAATGGGAGTAGACTTACGTCTAACTACAATTACTTCAGACTAATCTGAAGGAGTTAGACTGCACGTCTAACTTTCACTTTCTATTAGACTACACGTCTAACTCCATGAGTTAGACTGCACGTCTAATTACGGTTCAACTTCAAACTAGTCTAAAGGAGTTAGACTGCACGTTTAACTCCATGAGTTAGAATGCACATCTAATTACGAGTCCATTAGACTGCATGTCTAACTCCATGAGTTAGACTGCACGTCTAATTATGAGTCCATTAGACTTCACGTCTAACTCCATGAGTTAGACTGCACGTCTAATTACGAGTCCATTAGACTGCACGTCTAACTCCATGAGTTAGACTGCACGTCTCATTACGGATTCATTAGACTGCACGTCTAACTCCATGAGTTAAACTACACGTCTAATTCCTCCAGTTAGACTACACGTCTAATTCCTCCAGTTAGACTGCACGTCTAACATCGCTTAGTTAGACTACACGTCTAACTTCGCTAGTTAGACTGCACGTCTAACTCAGTGGATCTAATACCAAATTTGTCAAATGAACCTCATTAGAACCAGTTTTAATGAAATCTGATTTCAATACACCTGTATCAAAAACAATTAACCGCATATATAATCCACTCATCATTTCATCATCAAAATTCCAATAGTCAAACTATTTCAACACTTAGTCAAAATAATTTGACCCAACAATTTCCCCCTTTTTTATGATGAGATTGAAACTTTGTATAGATAACAAATTAAGAATTCATCATATAAATGCAGGGTAAAACTTGTTCATCCATCACACATAACCACTTTCAAAAACCAGTATTCCATAAACATAATCAAAGAAACATAGTTTAAAACATAACAAAGTAGGAGAAAGGAGATTATTGTTCTTCCCTTTTCACTCGAGGATCGATGAGGAAACGAGTTCCTTCATAGCTTATCCCTTCACCAGTTAGCAGGTTTTGAAACGGAGGAAGAGCACGACCACCACGGCTGCTTCCATTGGATCTCCCACCACGATCACCGCCACTAGTACGACCTCCGCGATCACTACCAGATTGCCCACCACGACCACCACTACTGTTTGGCCTCCGCGATCACTACCACTTATACCTCCACCTCTTTTGGTTGGCCTTGGGTTTTCATCGTTGGTTGGTGCACGCTTAGATCTGGTACCTGTTGATATACTATCACCCCTTCTACTGGGCTCACCTTGAGTGATACGAGATTGTTCTCTTTCAGCATTAGCTTTCGCATTCTCTTTCTCTTGAAATTTCCTTGCAATGGAGTCAGCATACTCCAGTCTTTCAGCATCTGTTCTTCTCATGCTTCCTTGAATTTCAACTAGCTGATTCTTGTATAATTCCATTGATTCCATGACCTCACGATGATTATGAAGATTGATTTGTCTTTCAAGACTCATCATTTCCGATGGACGACTAAAGAGCTGCTTTTCAAATTTGGAGAAATTTGAATTTGAAACATGAGTCTCATACGTATTCTTCTTTAGTGTATTATCCAATTCTTTAAGGATTTTGACACATTCAGCATCTTCTTTTCTATCCTCTTTTTGGGTCTTCCAAATCTTTACCATATTTGATCCAATAGTTATCACATTTGTCTTAAGAGAGGTGAGCAGAGATGTCATCGACTTTAGAAGCTTGGTACCATCAGTAGAAGATCCTTCATTGGATGAATTATCTTGTGAGTCTGTTGCCATGCTCTGAATAGGGTTAACTTCGGTGTTAATCTGCAGGGATTGCTCATGTTCATCCTTCTCAAACTGATTTCCAGTTTTATTCCGCTCTTCTTCTTCTAGCTCCCTTTCTGCTCTCTGAAATCTTTCATACAGATTTCCCTTTCTGTGAAGAGGATTTGTAATATTTTCATGGAGGTTACCAGCATGAATCCTAGGAAATGGTAGACGCTTTACAGCTCTAGCATTTTGATCTTGTTCCCCCTCAGACGAGGAACTCTCTTCTTCGGCATCTTTGTCATTTGAAGGTTCCCCCTCAGAGCTGATACTTCCTGGATGACTAACTTCAGCCTCATTTTCTTGAGCTTCCTCTGTTCTGACAACATGGGATATCACAACCTCTTTTTCATTTGGAGTTTGAACGATCTCCACAACAATTTCATCTTCTTGAGTTACAAGAGCTTGGACTAGCTCTTCAATAACAACTTCTTCTTGATTTACAAGAGCTTGTTCTGTCTCATGAATAATCTCTTCTTCTTCTTCTAAGTATGGATTCTCTTGAACGGGTTCCTTATTTTGCTCGACAATGGCTTGAGCTAGTAAACGTCTTTCTTCTGTAGAAAGATTTCCAAATTCTATTAGAAGAGCAGCAGCTTGCTCATCTGTATCAGTATTATCAACAGAGACATCCATTGGTTCGTCTTCATCGGAGAAAATACCAAAGTAGCTAACTCCTGAGCAGTAAGCTCCATCAACGTATCGAGTGACTACAAAAAGATAGTCAGCCATGATCTCGTCTAACCTCTTTAAGACTTTCACTTCCACTTCAGCACATTTCTCAATTGGATTAAAATTAGCTTTTCTGGCTACAAAAAGATAGTCAACCATGCTTTGATAAGGTCTTTTCTTTTCAGAGCTTCATACACCTCCGGAGTTTTAGCCCATTTTCGAACCTTCTTTTCATTTGCTACAAGCTTACGCCATTGAGTACTTATTCCTGAACCCGTGATGACTTCATCATACTGGATTGACATTCTGTTCTAGATCCACGAGTCGAAAATTTCCATCTTCTCAGCAGCTATGTATTTGACTTGATTCATCATGAGGTCAACAATGCATGTTGCCTCAGAAACATCTTCTCTTTCTTCAGTTACAACTTCTTTCCCTTTTCCAACAACCTCAACAGTTTTTGGAGAGGGTCTTGGTTCACCAAACACAATTTCACAGGGCTGTCTTGTGGAACACATTAATTCATAAGCTGATGGTGGTTTTTTGAAGAGTCTAGGAGGAAGCTCGCCTCGAGTGACCTTCTCGGTTACTATGGAATCTTTTGAGATGGGATTTGAGGAGGAAGTCTCTCTGACGGAAAAGATGATTCCTTTTCAGTAATGTCACCAGCCACAAGGGTAAGAACTGCACCTTGTTCTGGTTGAGCAAATTCTATAGCACTAGAGGCTACTTGATCAGGTTGTTGAGCAGAAGACTTAGTCCTATCAATAATCTTAATATTTGGACCAGCTGACTCAACAGCAGGACTTGTAGCAGATTCCTTTTCAGAAATAAAAACAGATTTATCCTGTTCCATCACAGGAACATCAAATTTAGGCACATCGGCCAGGGGTAGAGAAGAGGTTACCTTCGATGACGCCTTCATCGATTTAGACGCACAGGGCGCCTTTGACTTGTCACCTTTTGAGACAGATGACCTTGAAGATCTCTTCAACTGACTGCCAACTGGAGATAGGGGAGACATGGGAATGGTGGAAAGTTCAACTGGACCTTGCCTGACTCTGGAATCAACTATTTCAGAATCCTTCTTTAAAGAGCTCCTTAGGATAGTAGAACTAACCTCTGATTCGTTGACTCTTTTCGATCTCTTTGCTCCTGTCGACAGGATGGAAGCGGCTGGCTGTTTAGATTGGGTAATCGATTTTCCACCTGTCTGTTGACTAGAAGCACTATAAGGAGATTCTTTAAGGTTCTTCATTCTAACTAGGGAGTTGGCGACTGTGAACACAGTATACACCCTGTTTGAGTTGATCGGTTGAGGTTCACCAATCGGAACCCCCAAATGCTCCAACAAACGACTTAGTTGTGCAGCGAATGTTATACTTTCCTTGTTCTCCTGGTTGATGGAGAAATAGAGATTCTGAAATAATGTTAAAGCCCAGTTGACCTGGATCCCCTTTGAAATGGAACACATATAGTCAAATCGATCTTGACTATAGAGATTAAAAGAATCAACCTTCCCCTGAAGCACTTTTGCCACCACATCATTTAGAAAAATAAACTGTGGTTTAAGGACTTTCTTACTTCCATTTAGATGAATCGCCGAGCCATCGGCAGATAGAACCTTCTTCATTTATTCCATTATCTCAGGTGATAGATTCTTGTTGAAAGTATGACCCTCCGACGGAAGTTCGAAGAACTCCGCGTAGAAGGCTTCGTCGAAAGATATTTCCATCCTGTTTACAGTCGCTAAGATGAAATCGTCCACCATTGTTGCAGATTTAAAGAACTCTCGAACTTCCTTCTCGTAAAAGATGAAAGGACCGCCAAGATATTTTCCGAGACCAGAATACTCGAGGGTTCTGAACATATCTACCACTTCTGGTTGATTGAAAGTGTAGACCGACGGAAAATCCACCTGCAAAGTACAATGACCCAGCGTGATTCTCTTGTTCACCATTTTCAGTAGAATATGAACAGACACAAGATTAACACAAATTTTTGAGAGAGAAAGGCAAAGAAATCTAGGGTTCTTAGAAATCTTGAGAGATAAAAAGCTTTCAATCTCATGCAAAAATGTCCTTATATAGACCATGAGAAGTTATACAAGATAACCGTCGTTTTTCCTAGGGGTATGGCCCATCATTTAAAATTAGACGTCCTTTCCAAAGAGTCATCATTAAAAATGAGGGTATATCAGTCATTCTTTTTTAACTTGAGAGACACGTGTCTTCATGTTATTATGAGATGACTGTTTTAATGTTTGAGCGGGAAAATCATATATCTCCTCACGTGGACAACTATCCTTGATCAGTCTAAAAGGCACGTAGTTAGACGTTTTTCTTACTGCACAAATCTATAAAACTAAACGTCTATTAGACATGTACGTCTAATTATGCATAAACACCACGTGTTAGACGTGTGTTTGGTTAGACGTGAGCATCCTCTTGCTCATGACGTAAAAACGTCTAACGTCTATTAGACGTGTACGTCTAACTACGTTAGTTTTAAACCACGACATATAGACTTAGATGTATATATTGTAAGCAAAAATACGTCTAAGTACAGACCACTTCCTTTAGACACCCTTGTCTAATAGACCGATTAAGGTCATTCGTCTTGAGAGTAACTTTACTTTCAAAATAATTTTTCCTCTCATTTTGTACAATTACAAAAATGAATAACCAAATGTTTTGAGATCCTTCGGACCAAAAATATTTTAATACAAAAGCATAGAAAAACAGTTATTCTTCTGAAATGGCAACAACCATTGTTGATCTTTTAAACTGTATACTCAAGAGAGTATTCTCCATGCTTCCTTCTTGCAATCCTCCTACATCACCTACATACCAAACTATTTACAAACTTGGTACCCATATTCAATTGGGTCCTTGATCAATTAGTCCCTTAGGAATCCATATTTGAGTTATTCTAATGGATTTCCCATTTTGTGTTGTGATTAATGCGTATGTTTTTGACTTAACAGACGACTTTCTGCTAGTCAATGATCCCTTAGCTTTTGAAGAAGATTTTCTTTTAAAACTCCTTGAATTTGAGTCAGATTTCATATTGTCAGACCTGTTGGATGCTTCTAACTTATTTTTCATCCAACTAATAGTCGGCGGAACATAAATTATTTCATTTTTGAAAGCTACTTCTTCGTGAATAGGATCAGATTCACTATTAATCAAATTCCCTTTAACAAAGATTATTGGCTTAAGCTTGTCATTTGCTGAGTTTGACGTTTTGTAGGACAGGTTAGGGTCATTGCTGTCAAATCCTAGACCGAATCTAGATCCAGTAGGTTTTAACATACTGATCTGATGTTTGACAGCATCTCCGAACCTTGTCCATGCACTAACAACATAGTTTAACCTCTTGTTTTCAAATGAAAGAATTTGAATCCGTTCTCTGAGTATTTCATTCTCAGATGAGATCTCTGCTATGTTTTAGTCAAAAATAATTGATTCAGAATCTTTGTTAGAAAAAAGAACAGTTGATTCATATTTTACATTCATTTCGTAAAAAGAGTCACTTAACTTTTTGTACTCAATGGCCTTTTCATTGAGTGCATTAGTTAACTCTTCGTTTATAAATTATGGGTTAAAGACATCATTTACCTTGGATTGGTCATCTGCCATCAAACATGTAACAGCTTTAGTCTCTCTTTCAACAGGAGACTCCTCCGAGTCACTATCAGCCCATTTGGATTTGTTTTCAACACATATGAAAACTTTCTGATCCTTCTTTGCTTGAACGTTTCTACCATAGATCTGAGTAATCTTATCCCATATCTCTTTAGCAGATGAGCATGACTTGATTTCATAGAAGACGTTCATGTTGATCGACTGATACAAAATGTTCCTAGAAACATTATCCAGGTTGTTGGTCATCTTGTCTTCAGTAGTCCACTCACTTCTTGGCTTCGAAATCTTTACGGGACCATCAGTAATGACGCTCCACATGTCGCAATCAAGAGCAACCAAGTGAGCTTGCATTCTCATCATCCAATATTCACAATTGTCTCTTGATAGAATAGGGATCTCGTTGATGATAGACATGATTCAGGTTCTTTAAGCTTAAGAATAGAAAAATAGTGCTCTGATACCAATTGATAGGATCGGCTTGATCAATAGAGACGGGGTCTGGCGATTGATGAAATCATATGAAAAACGGTTTGAAAGAAATATTGTTAGGGATTTGATTCACTTTATATTCTACGTAAACCCTTGTAAACATTTGAAACAGAATGAAGTGCGGAAATGTTTACTTAGGTTTGAAGATTATAATCAAGAATCAGAAGATGACGGAAATGAACAACACAACAGTTTGTTTATGGATGTTCAGAACAAACTCTCCTACGTCACCCCTTCTTCCAACCACCGGAAGGATTCACTATAATATGATTTGAATCAAATACAATTTGCACACACTTAGCTCAATGTTGAACAGAACACACTCTGTTCAACTTATAAGATGAAGAATATCACTCAGCTAAAGGATACTTTGATTCTAACTCTCTCTTGATTAACACACAGTACAATCAGGAAAGCAACTAACAGTTTCAGTAATCTGGATAGAAAAAACACGATTGAATTCTCTCTCTGCAATTCTGGCAGTTCGTCCGTTGTCCTTAAGAATATTTAAATAAGGCACAGGTACCAACAGTCGAATCTTCATAATTATACGTGGAACTCTTCCATTGGAACGCCTCCATAGTACACAGTAGACTATAAATACAAGGATCGTGGCCGTACACAACAGGTAGTGCGCCGAATATTTTTCAGAGATATACCTGCAAAACAAGTAGTGGGGAGGATATTTGCTTACGTGTCATTGGTTGATTGGTTGCGTCGGACTGTCGCACTGATCTTCACTAGAAAGTGGAGCAGGAGTAGCGTACAACTATAGCACCTGGGTAGGCGGGTGCTAGATTCAAGCAACTACTTAATCAAGGCATTAGACGTATTTCAATTAGACGACCTCGTCTAATGAAATCAAATGTCCCTGTCTAATAACAGAATCCATTAGACCACCTGGTCTAATGGGATTAGAATTACGTCTAATTACAATCAATTCAGACTAATCTGAAGGAGTTAGACTGCACGTCTAATTACGATTACATTAGACTACACGTCTAACTCCATGAGTTAGACTACATGTCTAACTCCATGAGTTAGATTGCACGTCTAATTATGAGTCCATTAGACTGCACGTCTAACTCCATGAGTTAGACTACATGTCTAATTACGAGTCCATTAGACTGCACGTCTAACTCCATGAGTTAGACTGCACGTCTAATTACGAGTCCATTAGACTGCACGTCTAACTCTATGAGTTAGACTGTAGGTCTAATTAAGAGTCCATTAGACTGTACGTCTAACTCCATGAGTTAGACTGCACGTCTAAGTACGGATTCATTGGACTGCACGTCTAATAAAATATTCATTAGACTGCACGTCTAACTCTATGAGTTAGACTACAAGTCTAATTCCTCCAGTTAGACTGCACGTCTAACACCGCTTAGTTAGACTACACGTCTAACTTCACTAGTTAGACTGCACGTCTAACTCCGTGGATCTAATACCAAATTGGTCTAATGAACCTCATTAGAACCAAGTCTAATGAAATCTGATTTCAATACACCTGTATCAAAAACAATTAACCGCATATATAATCCATTCATTATTTCATCATCAAAATTCCAATAGTCAAACTATTTTCAACACTTAGTCAAAATAATTTAACCTAACAGGGACTATCAAGATTATGACTGATGATGGTAAAGATACGGACCCTAATTGGTGTTCGGCATGTTCCTCAACTGAAGAAGAACTTAATATCTTTAGGCATTTTAGATGCTAAAGGTTTCAAGATTAGCGGTGAAGAAGGAAAATTGTGCATCAGTAAAGGTTCAAAATAATACTGAAAGGTATCAAACAGAATACCTTGTATATACTACAAGGTAAGACGCTGACAGGTTCCACTGCGGTCGCATCCAAATCTTTGAATCGGCACCTTGATGTAACCAAGCTATGGCATATGCGACTTAGACATATGAGAGAGAGGGGGATGCAAATTCAGTCCAAATGAGATCTTCTATCTGGCCACAAGGTTACCAACCTTGAGTTGTGTGAATACTGCATTTTCGGGAAAAAGCATCGCAATAAGTTCAGTAAGGGAGTTCACAAAACTAAGGGCACACTGGATTATATCCACTCTAATTGATGGGGTCCTACTTAAGTTTAAGGTATAAGAGGTTATATCTATTTTGTAACATTCATAGATGATTATTTAAGGATGACCTGGTTGTATCTTCTAAGACATAAGAGTGAGGTATTTAAGACCTTCAAACATTGGAAGGCACTGGTGGAGAATCAAACTAGAATGAAGGTTAAGAGGCTGCGAACAGATAATGGACTTGAATTATGTTCATCTGAGTTTAATGAGTTCTGCAAGGATATGAGGATTGCAAGACATCACACTGTCCAAGGTACACCACAACAGAATGGTGTAGCAAAAAGGGTGAATCAAACACTTTTAGAGAGACTTAGAAGCATGCTCTCTAATGCTGGATTGACTAGAAAGTACTAGACTGAGGATGTCTTAACGGCTTGCTATTTGATAAATCGTGCACCACATACTGGGATTGTTTGCAGAATCCCTTACGAGGTATGGTCTTGTAACGTCGTTGATTATTCTCATTTGAAAATCTTTGGATGCACATCTTACTATCATGTTAATGAAGGGAACTTGGAACCAAGGTTAAAACAGGGTATTTTCATGGTATATGGAGATGGAGTCAAGGGATATAGAATCTGGTTATCTTCTGAAGGTAGAGTAATCCTCAGCAGGGATGTCACATTTAATGAGAAGTTTATACTTAACTCCTATATCAAGCCATCACTTTCTGGAGAAAATAATAATGCCGAGAAACAGGTGGAGCTTGAGGTGGCTCTAGTTCAAGGGACAACTAACATGACACGTGATACTAATAAGCCATCTGAGGAAGTTTATCAATTTGGAGCACCTGAAAGTCAATCTAACATTGCAACACGACCTAGAAGGCAAATTAAAGCTCTTGACATGTTAATTCATTCAATCGAGGGAAGAAAGATCTCAACTAGTCCTGAAAGTAGCACAATCAGTCCCTCTATGAATGATATTGAAGAAATGGTAAGTTATCCACTTTCAGGTAGCTGAAGATGTCCTACATAACGAGCCATCTTCTTATAATGAAGCTGTTAATGGTGGTGATTCTGCGCAATTGATTGCTACCATGTGTGAGGAAATGGAATCATTTCACAAGAATAATACATGGGAGCTAGTTACTTTACCTAAGGGAAGAAGAGTCATGGAGTGCAAATGGATTTTCAAAATAAAAGATGGAACCTCTAGTGCTGAAGGGACCAAATATAAAGCACGATTAGTTACAAAGGGATTTAGTCAAAAGGAAGGCGTAGACTATAATGAGATATTCTCACATGTAGTTCGACACACTTCTATCAGGGTACTACAATCTATAGTAGCACATCAGGATCTAGAACTCGAGCAATTAGACGTGAAGACGACTTTCTTACATGGTGAGATTAAGGAGGATATACTAGTGTGTCAGCCTGAAGGATTTCTTGTTACTGGTAAGGAAACACATGTTTGTAGTCTGAATAAGTCTTTGTATGGACTTAAACAGTCTCCTCGACGGTGGTATAAGCGTGTAGACACTCATTTTTCATCCCCCAATTTTATAATTTATGCTTTTAATAAATCCGAGCCTATACAAATTTCTCGAATTCATTCACGGGTTCATTGCACAATTTGTTTTAAAGACGATAATTTTTAGAACAATTGAGTTTTTTTAAATAACTGATTTTGGATTATTAATAAAGTTAAGGTAGTAATTTGTCTATGTTAAAACACTTAGGGAAGTTATTATACTTAGAATATTCAAGATTTTATTTAATTAATTACCTTGAGAATTTATAAAAAAAAAAATAGTTCTACAAAATATATATTAACGTTTTTATAAAATTTTATTACGTATATTTTGTTTTCTTTTAATTAGATTAGTTTGTTAGATTAGTTTTGCGATTTGATTTTTGAATAAGTTACTTATCATTTTATTTATTAATTATAATTGTTCTTTAAAAATAGGAATAAGTAAAAATAAAAATTACTTATTTGTTTTTTTAACAAAATGTTTTATTTGTAGGATGAAAGGGTGTGTAAAGGGGATAATAGTGCAAAAATAAAAGATAACGGTGTCTACACAATCGTGAGAAGCATCCTAGGTCAAAGAAGAAAAAACATAGATGAAGGAAGAAGTTGCCAAGAAAAAAGGAAAGAAGTTACAAAGAAAGAAGGATTTGAGCATGAAGGCTTGGTCATTTTTTAATTAAAAATTAAAATGACCAAGTATTACATCATTTATTTATTAAAGCTTAAATCCCATTGGATATGACTTGACATTTAATGACATGTCAAGTGGAGACTGCTCCATTTAAAATATTTTGAAATATTTTAAAATGGAAAAATATTTCCAACATCAAGGTGTTAAGTGGACCTTTGGGCCCTAGGGTTTCCCTTGTGAATTCCCTATAAATACCCCTCTTAACACCCTAGCAAAAGGACCTTCACCTTCTTCTCTCTCTTTTTCTCTCTTCTTTACATTAAAAAAAACGCCCTTAAGCTGCATATTTTCTAAAAATCTGCCCTCTTTTTTTCAAGAATCTAAACAAGAGCTCCAACTAGTTTTGTTGGGTCATAAGCCTCTTGTTTAGAATTTTCATCCCTCTTTGTAAAGAAGAAACCCTATTGTAAGACTCTTTGCACAATTTTGTTCTTTTTTATATATTTGAATTTGAATTAGAATTTTTTTTCCATTTATTTTATCTTTGCACTCAAATACCAAAAATTAAGATTTTCTATTTTGTATAGGCGTGTAGGATTTTCTTTATTTTGTATGTATATATGTAATCTAGCAAAATTAAGATAAAAACATAATAAAACATAACTAAAAAATAAAATAAAAATTTCAATATAAATAAAAGGTCCTTGACCAAAAAGAAAAAAAAAAGTTTCTTTCTAAAACTAAAATCGGCCAAGTATAAAAAAGGGGCAAAAAAAAAAAAACTTTCTTACTTTTTTTATAAAAGAAAAATCAAACAAAAAATAACAATCTGTTTTTTTATATAGTTTTATTTATTTTATATTTTTTTTTGAATGATTAGATTTAAGTATTTTGAAAATATAAATGTATACTTATATGTTAATAATGTTTTTGGATTTTTTATGCACTTTGGGATCCAGTTGTCAACTTTAGCGACGTTTATGACCTCTTGCACCTGAAGCTGACCCAGGATCGAGGATTCATGATTTAGGACCGAGGAATGAGGACCGAAGACCGAGCATCAGAAGACCAAGGACCGAGGATGGAGGACCGAGTTGCATTTATTTATTTTTTATTTTTTATTTTATTTTATGTTTTCTTTAGTCTTAGGGTTTCTTTTTTGACAATTTTTTTTCTTAGTTAAGAGTTTGTGGTTTTCTTGATCTTAGTTTAGAAAAATAAAATAAAATTAAACCCTAACTAAAATTTAACCTAGCCCAAGCTTAGACTTAGGATTTTCCTTAGACTTAGGACTTTTTTTTTAAAATTTTTTTAAAATAAAAACCCCAAAAATTAAAATAAAATTTTTGACCCTTTAAATAATTCACTAAAGTTCTTAAAAATTAATCTAGACTTAGGCCAATTAATTTTTGATTAATAACTTGTCTAGACTTGTAGGTTATTTGCTTTACTTTTTCTTTTGTCTTTGTTTATTCTTTCTTTTTTTGTTTATTTCAAGCAAACCCTTTAAATGTTTAAAATGGAAAATTTCTAAAATGTAAAGCGTAAGAAATTTGAAAAAATTCCAAAATTAATTAGCAGAGACTTTAGGGGCGTTGTGGGACATAGCGTCTAAAAAACCATTTCCCACACGTAACCAAACGCCGAACTCACATCTCTTAATTTCCTAATTTTTAAAATTAGGTGGCGACTCTCTAGTCGTGAGAATAAATTAATATTGAAAAAAGTTAAAGTAGGCCTATGACATACTTTCCATTAAAAAACTCTCAATCTCTCTCAGATTTGACGGGAAGATAAGATATGGAGTTGTCTACAAAGTCTCATTTTTAAAACATCAAATTTTCAAATATTAAAATTAATTCCCTCACGTTTTTAAAATAAAAATTTTTAATGAGCGTCCCAGAATTTTCAAACTAGTCGATCAAAAGAATGTTTTTTAAAAATCGATCACAAAGCAGTTCAAAAATTTCATGATTGAACATGGTTACAATAGGAGTGCATATGGTTGTTGTGTCTATCACAACAAAATCGGTGATAGTTATTTGATTTATTGACTCCTGTATGTAGACGACATGTTCATCGCAGCCAAGAAGATGTCGGAGATTCAAAAGCTAAAAGACCTTCTCAGTTCCGAGTTTGATATGAAAGATCTAGGTGGAGAAAAAAAATTCTGGGCATGGAAATAGTAAGAGATCGAGTTCAAAAGAAGTTATTTCTTTCACAGAAGAGTTATATTTTGAAAATGTTGTCTCGTTTTGGGATGAGTATAGAAAAGGCTCACAATACTCCTGTAGTTGCTATTGATCATTTGTCTGCTTTCGCACCACAGTCTGAAGTTGAGAAGTTATATATGTCTCATGTACCGTATGCTAGTGCGGTGGGTAGTTTAATGTATGACATGGAATGCACCAGACCTGATATTGCGTATTTAGTTAGTGTTGTTAGTAGGTTTATGTCTCGACCTGGTAAGGAACACTAACAAGCGGTAAAGAAAATATTTCGCTATTTGAGAGGAACATCCGATGTTGGTCTCATTTATGGGAGTAATAATCAGTGTCTCGTATGCTGTAGATATCAATGGTAGAAGATCAATGATTGGTTATGTTTATACCCTTGGTGACTCTATGGTTAGTTGGAAGGCAACATTACAGTCGACTGTGATGTTGTCCACTACCGAGGCTGAGTATATGGCGTTAACTGAAGCAGCCAAGGAGGGTATATGGTTGAAATGATTAATTAGTGACCTTAGCATCCATCATGATCAGGCAATTGTTTTTTTTATAGCTTAAGTGTTATTTGTTTGGAGAAATATCAAGTGCATCATTATAGAACCAAACATATTGATGTTCGCTATTATTTTCTTCGTACTGAGAGGAGAATCAAGTTGAAGAAGATCAGCACATATCATAATTATAATTCACTCATTGTTTGGATTTGCTAAATGTTGACAGTTGGAAGTAGCCTGTTAAGATTTTTCTTGTTGGGTGATATTAAGGAAAGGTGGAGATATTAATGTTTTGCCTTTAGTATAGGAATTAATGATAGGATCGGCTTTATCGATAGAGACGGGGGTCTGGCTATTGATGAAGGCTTATGAAAAACGGTTTGAAAGAAATCCTGTTAGGGATTTAATTCACTTTCTATTCTACTCAAACACTTGTAAACACTTGAAACAGATTCAAGGCAGAATTGTTTACTTGGGTTTGAAGCTCAGGATGAAATATGAAAAGATGACAGAAATGAAAGAACACAGCAGTTTGTTTATGGATGTTTGGAGAAACTCTCCTACGTCACCCCTTTTTCCAACCACCGGAAGGATTCACTATAATATGATTCGAATCAAATATAGTTTACACACACTTAGCTCACTATTGAACAGAACACACTCTATTCAATATACAATCTGAAGAATGTCACTCAGCTAAAGGTGTTTTTGATTCTAGCTCTCTCTTGATTCACACACAGTACAATCAGAAAGCAGCTTCACAGTATGAATGTTCAAAGGCTTGAATTCTCTCTCTTGAATAGCAAGCAAAATTATAGATTAACTCTTTGTAAAATTTGGCAATTCGTGAGGCAGATTGTCCGTTGTCCTTGAGATTTGTTAAATACTAAGCAGGAGCTAACGGTCGAATCTTTTATAATGATACATGGCACTCTTCCATTGGAAAGCCTCCATTGTACACAGCAGGTTCTAAGCACAAGGATCGTAGCCGTACACCACTGGTAGTGCGCCGAATATTCCATCAGAGATGTACCTGCAAAACAAGTAATATGAGGAAAATTATCTTACGTGGCATTCGTTGGTTGGTTGCATATAGCTGTTGTACTGATCTTCACTACAAAGTGGAGCAGGAGTAGGGTACAGCTATATCACGTGGGTAGGTAGGTGCTAGCTTCAAGCATACTACTTAAGGGTTTAGGGTTTAGGGTCAGACTTGTCTGAAGGAGTTAGACTTACGTCTAACTTTCACTTAATTAGACTACACGTCTAATTATCCAATAACCATTAGACTGCACGTCTAACTCCACTGAGTTAGAGTGCACGTCTAATTCCGGTTCTACCTCAGACTTGTCTGAAGGAGTTAGACTTACGTCTAACTTTCACAATCCATTAGATTGTACGTCTAACTCCACTGAGTTAGATTGCACGTCTAATTCCGCACATATATTAGACTATCCGTCTAATTCCATATACATTAGACTGCACGTCTAACTCCGTTGAGTTAGACTGCACGTCTAATTACGTAGATCTATTAGACCACATGTCTAATTCATGCATTCATTAGACTACACGTCTAACTCCGTTGAGTTTATTAGACTACATGTCTAACTCCGCTGAGTTAGACTGCACGTCTAATTATTTGCATTCAATGCCAAAATCGGTCTAATGACCCTCATTAGAGCCAAATCTTATAAAATATGATTTCAATACACTTGGATCAAAACTCATAAGTCATTTCATCATCAAAATCTCAGTGGTTAAATTATTTCAAGACTTTGTCAAAATAATTTGACCCAACAATTTCCCCTTTTTGATGAAGAAATTGAAAACCTGCATATATATATACCAAGATATGCATTCATCATATAAATAAAACAAACCCTTGTTCACTTACATCAAACTTACAAAAACATATATTCAGAAAACCATCAAGGAAATATTGTTTGAAAGACTTAAATATAGTAGAAGAAAAGAAATTATTGTTCTTCTCTTTTAACTCGAGGATCGGTTGGACTCATGTCTTGGTCGGTTAGCATGTTGAGAAAAGGAGGAAAGTTGCGACCACCACGACCGCTTCCACTTGTACTACCACTACGATCACCACCACTGGCACGACCTCCTTGATCAACATTAGATAGCCTACTACGACCACCACCATTGCTTTTGTCTCCACGATCACCACCGCTTCGACCTCCACCTCTCTTGGTTTGCCTAGGATTATCATTGTTGCTTGGAGCTCGTCTGGATCTAGTGTCGGTTGACACACCGTCACTTCTTCTACTCGACTCGCCTTGGGTGATTCGAGGTGGATCTCTTTCAGCATTAGCCTTTGCGTTCTCCTTTGATTGAAACTTCCTTGCAATGGAGTCAGCAAATTCCTGTCGCTCACTATCATTTCTACTTAAACAACCCTGAATTTCCACCATCTGATTCTTCACCAGACTGAATTCTTCCAAAGTCTCCCTATGACGTTCATCATTGATTTGCCTTTCAATGTCCAACAATTCAGTTTAACGGCTGAAGAGATTCTTTTCAAACTTAATGTGTTCTTCTTCAGAGTGTTATCCAATTAAGTAAGGACCTTAATAATCTCTCCAAAACCCTTTCTTTCTTCTTCCTGGGTGTTCATGGCCTTTATCATGCTCTTTTAAAGAGATGAGAGCACAAACTTCATAGACTTTAACAGTTTGTTACCTTCGGCAGAGGATTCTTCATTTGATGAAGTCTCTTGAGACTCTGCTGCCATGCTCTGAATTGGCTCAAAGTTTGTATGAATCTGCAAGGATTGCTCTGGTTGATCCTTCTCAGCTACCTTAGCAGCTTCATTCTGGTCCTCTTCTAACAGCTCTCTGAAATCTTTCAAACAGATTTCTAGAGTAGTGAAGAGGAATGTTGACATTTTCATGAACATTTCCCACAATGGTGTCTGGGAATAGGCGGGGCTTTTTATAGCTTGCTTGTTGATCCTGTTCCTCCTCAGATGAAGAACTTCCTTCTTTAGCATTCTTATATTTGGAGGGTTCCCCCTCAGATCTCATAATCTCTAGCTGAGTTACCTCAGCCATTTTCTCTTGAGCTTCCTCTGTTCTCACAACAGAGGTTATCACAATGTTTTCTTCAATAGGAGTTTGAGAAGCCTCCTCAACAACATTTTCTTCAAGAACTTCTTCATTTGTTACAAGAGCTTGTTCGGGCTCTTGGACAATCACTTCCTCTTCTTCTATATGAGGATTCTCTTGAATTGGTTGATCCAGAATACGTCTCTCTTCAACAGAAAGATTCCCGAATTCGATCAAAAGAGCAGCGTCTAGCTCATCGGCATCATTGTCAGCATCAAGGATGTCCATCGGTTCATCGTCATCAAATGGCTTTGCACCAGAGAAATTAGCGCATAAACGTATTGGGAAGCAACCGAGATGTAACTGTTCATGATATCATCCAGCCTCTTTAACACTTTCACTTCAATTTCAGAACCTCTCTCAACAGAACTGAAATTAGCCTTTCTGGCTTCAAGAATTGGGAAAAGGGCTTTTCCATATAGGCAAGCTTCAACGAGATCTTTTCTCTTCAGAGCCTCATCTACCTCTAAAGTTTTATCCCATTTGAGAACTTTCGTCTCATTTGCTACACGCTTCTTCCACTCTCGGGTTATCGTCGAATTTGACAGGGTTTCATTGTATTTGAAAGACAATATTTCCAGGGACCATGATTCATTTATTTCCAATTTTCAGCCGCAATGGCCTTAACTTGATCCAACACGAGGTCAACAATTCTTGTTTCCTCAGATACTTCTTCAGGAACTGGAGTTGCAATGTCTTTGCCTTTTTCCAACAACCTCGACGGGTTTGGAGTAGGTCTGGGTTCACCGAACACAATTCCGCATGACTAACTTGCGAACCGCATCAACTCATATACAGATTGGCGTTTCTTACATAGCTCGGTAGGGAGCTCTACACGAGTAACCTTCCTGGCTACTAAGGATTCTTTTACAACAGATTCACCAGCAACAAGGGTAAGAACAACACCTTGTTCTGGTTGAGCACTTTCTGTAGCACCGGCGGCTACTAGATCAGATTGAACAATAGGAGACACATTCCTGTTAGCGTTTTTATTATTTGGACCGGCTGACTCAACAACGGGTCCTTCAGCAGATTCTCCTAAGGGAGAAAAAATAGATTCATCTTGTTCCACTACAGGAACATAAAACTTAGGCACAGCGGCCAAAGATTTAGAAGAGGTTACCTTCAATGATTTAGACGCGCGGGGCGCCTTCGTCTTCTTTTCCTTTGAGACACCGGATCTCGAAGGATTTCTCAAAATGGTTAATGGAGTGGATAGAGAGGACATCGGAGTTGCAGCAAGTACGCCTGGACCATGCCTTAACCTTGAATCGACTGATTTAAAGTCCTTCTTGTTTGAACTTTTCAGACTGGAGGAACTGGCCTCCGATACATTTACTGTTTTCGATCTTTTTGCCCCTGTTGACATAATAGAAGCAGACAGTTGCTTGGATCGGGTAGAGGGCTTTCCACCTGTTTGATAACTAGATGCACCAGAGGCACATTCTACGTTGTTCTTCATCCTTATTAGAGTACTAGCGACTGTAAGGGCAGTGAATACTCTCAGAGAGTTTATCTGCTCTGGTTCTCCAACAGGAACCCCCAAATGCTCCATCAATCGACTAAGTTGAGCCGCATATGTTATGCTTTCCTTGTTTGATTGACAAATCGAAAAGTAGAGGTTCTGGAAAAGGGTAGATGCCCAGTTTACTTGGATTCCCTTTGAAATAGCACACATATAGTCAAAACGGTCTTGACTATAGAGATGGAAGGAGCCATATTTCCCTTGTAGCGCTTTTGCTACCACGCCGTTCAGTAAAATGAAGTGGGGTTTGAGAACCTTCTTATTTCCATTAACATGGATCATCGAACCATTAGTAGAAAAGGTCTTCTTCATCTCTTGCATGACTTCTGATGAAAGGATCAAGTCGAAAGTGTGCCCCTCCATCAGATGTTCAAAGAACTCCGCATATACGGTTTCATCGAAAGAGAACTCCACGCCATTGACAGTTACTATAATGGATTCACCCACCATAGTTGCAGATTTGAAGAACTCGTGAACTTCTTTCTCATAGAATATGAACGAACCACCGAGATACTTCCTCAAACCAGAATACTCTAGGGTTCTGAACATATCCACCACTTCCAGTTGATTGAAAGTGTACACCGATGGAAAATCCATCTGCAAAGTACAATGACCCAAAGTGATTTTCTTGTTCACCATTTTCGAAAGAATATGAACCGACACAAGATTTTAGAGAGATTTAGAGAGAGAAATGCAAAGAAAACTAGGGTTCTTAAGGATTTCGAGAGATTGAAAACTTTGAAACTCATGCACTAATGTCCTTATATAGACAGAAAAGAAATACACAAATTAACCGTCACTTTTTTAAGGGTATGGCCCATCAATAAATGTTAGACGTCCTTTTTCAAGGAGTCATCATTAAAAATGAGGGTATATCAGTCGTTTTCTCTAATCTTGAAAGACACGTGTCTTCATGTTGATAAGAGATGACTGTTTAATATTTTGAGCGGGAAAAATGGATATATCCTCACGTGGGACAGATGTCCTTGATCAGTCTAATCGGCACGTAGTTAGACTGTTAGGATCGGGGACGCCCTTGGAGGACCGGGGGTGTTTTCCGGTTTCGATAAGGGTGGCCGCTTACAACACACACACAACTTGGTGATAGTCCGGTTAGAGACTAAAACCGTTCTCAGCACTGCACAACCTGTCACATACTCTTGAACCGGTGTTCAAGGGCGGAAGTGTCTGTTTCAGGTTGAAGCAACGTTTGCGACTTTAGATGATGTTTAAGAAGGAGGATGTTTAACGAAGGCGAAATGAAAGAACACAAGACAAGGAAATTTGTTTATGGATGTTCGGAGCAAAACCCTCCTACGTCACCCCTTCTTCTCAGGTTATGAGAAGGATCTCCACTAACTCTTTAGAGTTACAATTTACACTTCCGGTCGAGCCCAACTTCGCTACTCGCCGGTTACACCAAACTCACACTTTGATGTAATACAACTACTCAACACAATATCACACAAATGACTTCCGGTTTTAGGCAAACCGAATATGAGATTTTATCTCTCTAGAATTTAATGCTTTATGACTTGTTTTCGTAATCTGTTGCTTGCAGAACTTGCATTGAATTCGTATTAAATGAAGACGTTTGATCTTCCTTTTATAGTCGAAAGTACCCAACGGTTACTTTCTTCTCTCTCTTCTGGATTGGTTGATCGTCATCACGCCTGTTTGCAGAAGGGTTGCTTGCACGCTTCAACTTCATCAACACCTGGCATTCATGCAGGTGACTCTGAGCAGATGATGACATAACCGGTTTTCAGATTGATACACGTGTTGAACATCCGCTTCCGGTCGTCAGCATCGGATCACCAAGGCATCATTGCTTTCCTCCCATGCTTCTGATCGGATCCGATCTTCTTTTATTTTTTCGAGACACGTTTCTTCCGTCATAGTACGTCACTCTTGAGATTTGAATCTTCTGACTTTTGATCTGTACTTTCCGGTTTTTGTGTCTTTGTGCATTATGATCCGGTTGATGTGAAATCTTCTGTCTTGACTAACCGGTTGCTTGAGAAAGTGAAGCCGGTTCCTGTGATCCTTCGGCTTGATCACTTGAAGCCGGTTTCTTTGAAGTTGTAGCAACCAGTTCTTGACACCAGATTTCCGGTTCCGGTTTGTTTAGTACCTGCACATGAAGTTCAGCTTCTGTTTAGTTTGTCTGGCCGGTTAGAAAATTAATCTACTTAATTTTTCTATCAATTTCTCCCTTTTTGATTATTTAGAATAAATATTCAAAAATTGTAATGTATGGCCGGTTTTAAGAAAATTAACTTACTTAATTTTTCTATCAATTTCTCCCTTTTTGATTATTTAGAATAAATATTCAAAAGTTGTAATGTATGGCCGGTCACGTTTGAAAAACATGAGTTTGATTTTTGATAAGTGTATGTTTTGAATAGAAATAGGTGAGATTGTATGTTTGAAAAACATAGAAAGTATGTTTGAAAAACATAAAAGTTAGCAAAAGTAACCAAGTTCTGAAACACAGCAAAAACATAATTGTTCAAAATAATTATGGAAATAGAGTTTAAGGCTTGGATGATCCCCCCTTGTTTTGCTCCTTTTCCAGCTCTTTGTCCAGACGTCTTCTTGCTTCTTCTATTCGTGCTCTGTGCTCTCTGGCACGTCTGTCAGCATCTATCACCACACCGGCCCACACACTTGAATGACCGGGGACCTTTTTCCTAAGGTTGAAGTTGGCGCAAGTTGGTTTTGGCGGTGGACGAGGTGGAACAGTCAGAGGTCTGCAGCTTGGAGTTGCAGTGGATTCTCCGGTTGTCCTTCTTCTCCGTCTGTTGAGTTCCTCCGGGTCTTCTTCTTCTTCTTCATCAAGCGGTTCCGCATTTAACGCAACCGGTTCGGCTGTTTTCAATTCTGCCTGCTTCATCACGTGTTTAATGGCACTTCGTTTCTTCTTGTTCTTGTTCCTTGTGCTCATGGAATGAGACGATTGACCCTGTGCCGGTTCCTGAACGTTTGCATGCTCCTCTTCATTGCATTGTTGGGCAAGCTCATGATCTTTATCTTCAAGTTCCTTCTGTAGCCGTTCTCTTTCAATCTCTTCTTCTTGCAGTTTCCGTGCGGTTTCAGCATCTTTTTCTATTTGTGTTTGGGTGGAGCTGACTTGATCCTTGGACATTTCCCCGATCTGTATTGCCATTGCTTGCAGCATGTCCAAAAGTGGAGCGGTTGCGGCTTTGACGGACTCGGCAATCATGGCTTTCACAGTTGTTTGCATCGTCGTATCCATCATGGTTTGTAGAGAGCTTACCATTTTGTCTTCAGCTGCTGAGATTCTTTCTTCGGTTATAGCTTTAAAGTTCCCAAGACATGAATCAGCTGTTTCCACCACTACTTGTTTGATTTGATCGATGTCCAGAGCATTATCCGGTTGAGCGGCTTCTTGTTCCCGGTTTTCAGAAGTGTCGGATGTTTCCCCACTTAAAAAGAAAGGCTTACTTTGGAATAACTCAGGATTGTTGAATTGTCGTTGGCAAGTATCCCACCATTTCTTGTCAAGGCGTTCGAAGCTTCGCACAAGCCGTTCTCGTACTTCAAGGAATCGTTCTGCCATTTTCATTTCAATCGGTTCTAGGGTCTTTCCTTGGATTTCTTGAAAGGCATTCTCAACTGCCTGTAACCGAACATTTTCAAGAATTACCGGAGCTTTGGAAAACGCCGGTTGGATTAATTGGGTGTTAGCTAACTCGAGTGCCCTTTCTTCTAGTTGGACGAGTGCGTCCCACTGTCTGTTTCCACTGAAACCTGGAAGCATGTCGGATAGTTTGGTCTCGCTTCGGAGCTTCACCCACCGGATATATGGAGCCAGCGCTTCACTTGCACCTTTATTCATATCTTGAATAAATTCATCAAATAGTTCATTTTCTTGCTCTAAGGTGTATGGATATTCTTCTTCGGTTGTAGCTTCAGTCTGAGCATCGATCTGCAACGTGCCCGTTCCGGTTTCAGTTATTTCTTCAACAAGAATCCCTTTGCCTTTGTCTATTCGAGAAGGACTTTCTGGAGCTGTTTTGCCTCCTGTGGAACCTGAAGGTTCCCGTTCTTCAATATTTTCCTCCTGAGCCTGAGGTGCAGTTTCTGTTGATTTGGTCGTCTCATCGACCGGTTGAACTTCCGTTTGATCAGGTATTTCAACCTGATTTTCTGGCTTCCGACGACTAGAAACATCGTCTTCTTCGGTTTCTCTTGTGATCTCTTGGACCACATTCTGAATTGCTTCTGAAGTATTCAGACCCACATTGGCTAATACTTCATCGGCTTGCTTGCTTGGTGACTTGGAGGTTTCAGAGTGAATGTTTCCCTCTGCCTCCTCCTTAGAGTTTGACTTGTTCTCCTCGCTCCCCGAAGATTCGGTTTGCTTTGGAGAATCGGATGGGATGGGAGTTGGAACAACGGTGTTGATTGGGATGGGCTGATATACATCTGCGGTTCTTTCCGGTGGATTGTCCGAGGAAAGCGTTTTCTCGGATTCCGCCGGTTTCTTTGCACTTTTCTTTGCGGATACTTTCTTCCTCCTTTTCGGTTCTGGTGGAGCTTCTGCCTCAACCGCATTTCTTGATGGTTTCCTTTGTCTTGTTTCTTCTTCTTCAACTGGAACCGATGAACTGGCTCCCTTAGATGATTTTGTTTTTGAGGTTTTTGGCTTTATCGTCTTCTCCGGTTTTTCTGCTACTGACTCAGAGTCAAGAATGTTGGAGATTGGAAGCGGCATGCTTTCACCTAGTTCCACATTAAGGAACTCAAGGATCTTAACGATTTGCATAGCATACGCCTGCACCCGGCCGTCTTTCTTGATTATCATTTGGCAGAACTCTTCATATAAAACGTATCCCCAGTCCACCTTATCGTTGCGGACAATGGCTAACAGCATTCTCAGCTTAAGCTTTGTGAGGTTATCGAAGTTACCTCCCCTTCCTTGGAGCGATTTAGAGATGACGGTCACCAACCATCTGTATTCCGGTTTTAGCTTTATCTTCCGGCTGGAGTGAAGCACCAGATCCTGACCTGAAAGGGATACAACCAACCGGGCAGCATTTGATTCTGCGTCGGTTAGGTCGAATTTTAGGTCCGAACCAGTGTTGGGTAGACCAAGAGCTTCGGCAAAGATTTCTTCAGTTATAAGGACGGCCTTCCCGTTGACAGTAGCCGAGATTTTTCTTTTCAACAGTGTCGCCGTCGCTAAGAACTCCGTCACCGCCGCCGGGTAGATGGTGAACGGACCAGAGAGAAACTTCTCCAACCCAGATTCTCGAAGAAGTTGAAGAACAGCCTTGTTCTTGTCATCAGCGTGCTCATCGATGTCTGCAAAGTCTACCTGCAACATCCATTGAAACGGGGCTTTGCCTAGATCCATTGTAGTTTTTGAGAGAAGAAGATGAAGATGATGATGATCGGAGAGAAGAGATCTTTGAGTTTCTGGAAATTTTAGAGAGAGAAAGCGCGTGTGTTGAATGGGTTGATTCGAGTTTATATAGCTGGCGGTTCCAAGCAGTTTTGAAGATGAACCGTCATTTTGGTGTTTTTGGCGCCAACTTTCCCTCCAAAAGTTACTGCCGTAACTTTCGGCGGTAAAGGCGGAAATTCGATGGGCGGTAAGTTTTTTTAGAGGTAAAACCATGGGCGGTTAAGATTTTTCAAATTTATGCTCGAAGTTCCGGTTTCTATTGACAACTTGTTAACCGGAGATTGTTAAGTTAACTTTAAGTTTGAGTATGAGTTTTGAAAAACCGGAATGGAACAATGAAGATGAAAAACCGATAACTTTTGAGAATTGAAATATTTTATTAATGCGGGAAAAGAAAAACATAGGAGCGGTTCTGGTCGTACAACAAAATGACCAGAAACCGGAAAAGAAAATAAAAGAAAGAGATTTATTCAGTGAACCATCCTCCTTCCAATCTTCTTTGATACCACTTTTCCATGGTGTTTTGCGGAGACCGTTCCTCAATCCTTGACACCCATTTATAGACCATTTCTATAGTGATGGTGTTGAAGGATCCAACCGGAACACCTTTTCCAAGGTTGCGACGCTTGGACATGAGAAACCGGGTGATCTGAGGAGCATAACTGATCCTTCCTCTTTTTCCGGTCATAAGCTGCTTCAGCTTATTGAAAAGATAGGACGCCCAGTTGATGGCAGTTTCGCGGATGATGGCTATCATAATGTCGAATGCCTCCCGGCTGTAGTTCTGGTTGGGCATTCGGCCTATGATAGACCTATGAACCAAGTCATGAAAGACTTGGTAGTGAGGAGCGAGATCTTCTTTCTTCCCAAAGTCCTTAACAGGAGTGTATGAGGAGGAGAAGATCTTGAAAAAGGTTTCCTTAGCCGGTAAAAACGGCGTTGGAAAATCAGAGAAACCTTCGGTTGGAAGGTGAAAGAATGTGGCAAATTCCTCCTCAGAAAACTGGAGGAACTGACCGTCGATGATGGTGCGAATGCTGCCATCATCCAGAACGTGACCGTTGTTGAAGAATTCGCATACCTCCTCCACGAGGATGAGGTCCGAACCCTTGAGGAAGCCTTGCAGGCCAGAAGCTATGACATGTTGATAAATGCATTCATGGTCGTAGTTATGCTTGATGTCTTCAAAGTCGATGATCAGGGTGTTTCTAATTTCAGAAGACATGATGATGGAGAATGAAGAAAGCTTAGGAGAGTTCTTGAGCTTTTGAATTTTAAGAGAGATGAATGCTTGAAGGCGTGATTTGAAAAGTGGAAGGTGAGCCCCTTTTTATAGCTTGGAATGAATGACAGCATTTATTGCAAGGATTTGAAAATCTAGCCGTTTATGCTTAGGCATTAATGATTTTGTGATTTTCCAAGAGAATATGAGCAAGTCTTGTCAAATCAAGTCAGGCATGCTTTGAAGTTTATATTTCCAAGAGGGTAATGATTTATTTTGATACGACGCATTAAATATTGTAGATTTTGACTTGGAAGGAAGGAGATCTGTTTCATTAATTGAAGTACAAAAACCGGTAGTACATCAAAAGTACCGGTTTTGTAAGGAAAAAGAAAGAAAAGAGGAAAGACAGGTTTAGACATTTGACGATTCAGCTGCTTGAGCGGTTGAAGCCTCAGCCGCTTGAATTTTTCTAGCCTTGATCGCTTCCCACCGGTCGATCATCTCTTGTACTCGTTCTTTGGTGAGTACGTGCCTAGGATGCAGAGTGACGAAGGCTCCAGCGTGGATCTCCAGACTTGCGCAGAAACCGCTCAGCTGAGGAGCGTATCCGGTTTTGTTGGAGAGAATCATCTTCTTCAGGTTGCTGAAGATGATCCAGGACCAGTTGACCGGTGTCCCAACCGTTACAGCGATCATCATCTCGAAGACCCTCTGAGTGTAATAGTAACTCTTCTCTCTGCACAAGACAGATTTTCCCAGAATCTTGCAGAGAATCTGGTATTTGTGAGAGAGTTGACTCTTAGCACCCCAGGGCTTAACCGGGATGTCAGATCCAGAGAAACGGCGACACATTTCTTCCATTGTCACCGGAGAGTAGGTTAGATCGGTTACCCCTTCATTGGGTAAACCGCAGTAGACAGCGAAATCCGTCTCGCTGAAGAGGAATTTTTGGCCGTAAACCTGTGCAACGAGTATATCTCGATGCACTTCTTTCACGGTTTCGAACAGTTCTTCGACTACAAGGTAGTCGATGATGAACCTGTTCTCAAGGAAACTTCTTAGCCCACTCCTTTCAATGGCTAAGAACATTTCCCTGACTTCATGATCCTCATACTGGTAGATTGATTCGAAATCTGCCAATAGGATCTTCTTGGCTAGAGGGTTGGAGTTCATGTTTGTTTTGAGAGAGAAAGATGATTTTATCTCAAGAGTTATGCTTGTGAATAGTGAGCTTGTGATGTTTTGACAAAGATTAAGCATGGTTTATATAGCCCGTGGATTCGGCTTGGCAATTAATGAAGTTAAGCATGCCTGATGATGTCATCGGCTATTAAATAGACTTAACTTGTTGAAGTAACTAATGGTTATTTCCAAGGTAAATCTAATAATTACTAAGATAGCAATGATGAATAATATCTATTGACAAGATGTAAGTCTCCCTCTCTTGATGATGGACACATGTCGTCATCTCGATTGAGGTAGACTTGTTTTTAATTAATCACAGGCTTCATTTTTCAAAACATGCACGAAAACTCGGTCAGTCATTTCATGTTAACCGGAAGAGTTCATTTCATCAGACCAAAGTGCATATGTACTGATCGGTTTTCCAAGACCGGTTTTAGTAGGATATTTCCGTTTTATGAAGAAAAGTTGATTAATATCAACAGTTGTTCAACTTTGGATTTGTTTTATCCACTTCAACCTGGTTATTTTAACCATTTAGTAAACATACATTTGTTTTGAAGATAATGAGATAATCGGGTATAACTGGAGACTTCCTCCCGGTTAGCATGTTTGATTTTATTAATGGCCTATTTGAATATGGTTTGAGAAGCTTTAGCTTCTCCCTGAACACATATCCCGGTTTTATATATATACGCATGCATTTTGATTATATCAATTGATTAAGATTAGTAAGGCCCAAGATATTTCGAAAATGTGAAAACTTAGCTTCCTGTAGCGGTTTCGTGAAGATGTCCGCTACTTGTTGCTCGGTCGACACATATTCCAGCCGGATGTGTTTCTCCTGAACATGCTCCCGGATGAAATGGTGTCGAATGTCGATATGCTTCGTTCTTGAGTGCAACACCGGGTTGTATGTGATCGCTATGGCGCTGGTGTTGTCACAGAATATTGGAGACTCCTTTGCTTCTATTCCGAAGTCCCTGAGTTGCTGTTGAATCCAGTGGAGTTGTGCACAGCAGCTCCCAGCCGCTAAGTACTCCGCATCTGCGGTTGACGTTGCAACGGACGTTTGTTTCTTGCTGCTCCAGGTAACTAGCCGGTCACCCAGAAACTGACAGGTTCCACTTGTACTCTTTCGGTCGATTTTGCATCCCGCGTAATCGGCATCGGAATAGCTTATTAGGTTGAAGCTCGAGTCTTTTGGATACCAGAGTCCCACTTCTTGAGTTCCCTTCAGATATTTCAAGATTCTCTTAGCCGCCGTATAATGAGATTGCTTTGGATTTGCTTGGAACCTTCCGCACACTCCAACCGCAAACAGGATATCAGGTCGGCTTGCCGTGAGATATAACAGCGATCCGATCATTCCTCGATATGCTGTGATGTCAACGGCTTGACCATCATCATCTTTGTCCAGCTTCACGAAAGGACTCATTGGCGTAGCCGCTTCGGCACAAGTATCCATCCCAAATCTCTTCAGCAGTTCGGCTGTATACTTCGGTTGACTTATAAAAATTCCGGCTTCCATCTGCTTAACCTGAAGTCCTAGAAAGAAGCTCATTTCCCCCATCATACTCATTTGAAATCTATCAGTCATCATTTTCGAAAATTTGTCACATAGCTTTGGATCGGTTGACCCGAATATGATATCATCAACATAGATTTGAACAAGTAAAATTTGCTCCTTTCTTTCAAATTTTAAGAGGGTTTTGTCTACTGAACCGATTGTAAATTTGTGATCAAATAGAAATTGAGTCAAAGTGTCATACCAAGCTCTTGGAGCTTGTTTCAAACCGTAAAGGGCCTTATTCAGCCGGTAAACGTGATTTTCATGTTCTGGATTTTTAAAACCTGGAGGTTGATTAACATACACCTCTTCATTTACTTTACCGTTTAGAAAAGCGCTTTTTACATCCATTTGATAAACTTTAAACTTTTTGAAAATTGCATATGCTAAAAATATTCTAATGGCCTCAAGCCTGGCTACAGGGGCGAATGATTCTTCAAAATCAATGCCTTCTTCCTGCTTATAGCCTTGAGCCACTAACCGGGCTTTGTTCCTCGTAACTAAACCGTCTTCATTGAGTTTATTTCTGAATACCCATCGTGTGCCTATAACCGGTTTATTTTTCGGTCTAGGAACTAGGTACCAGACTTTATTTCTCTCAAACTCGTTTAATTCCTCTTGCATTGCCAAGATCCAATCTGGATCTGACAGTGCTTCATCCACCTTTTTCGGCTCAATTTGTGATATGAAAGCAGAGTTTCCATAGTGATCCAAATTTTGTTGCCTAGTTCGGACGGGTGAGGATATGTTACCTATTACTAGTTCAAGAGGATGATTTTTGTTCCTTCTGAGGTTAATCCGAGACGTGTCTACCAAGCTTTCGACTGGTTGATCAAGGTTAGACTGATCGGTAGGTTGAACAGAGTCAGACCGACCGATTTCTTCAGTAGAAACTGAAGCGTCAACTTTCTGCGGTAAAGCAGCTTGATCAGGTTGAATTTCAACATCAACCGCTTGGTCCTTGACAAAGCGTCTAAAAACCGGAACCTCGTCTTCATCATCAGAATAGATATTGAAATTTTCCATTCTGTTGTGAAGGTCGAAGGGTAATGCAGTGTTTCGCTCAACCGATTCATCGAAAACAACGTGTGCGGTTTCTTCAACTGTTAAAGTCCTAGTATTATATACTCTGTAGGCTTTACTCACAGCTGAATATCCCAACATTATTCCCTCATCGGATTTAGCATCAAAAGCGGTCAAGTACTTCTTGCCGTTATTGTGAACGAAACATTTACTACCGAAAATTCGAAAATACCGTACATTTGGAATTTTATCAAAATAAATTTCAAAAGGAGTTTTCGAAAACCGTTTAGTCACTAGAGATCGATTATGTGTATAACAAGCGGTGTTGATAGCTTCAGCCCAAAACTTTTGAGCGATACCCGAATCGGCTATCATTGACCTTGCGGCTTCCTTGAGAGTTCGGTTTCTTCTCTCAGCCAGGCCATTTTGTTGAGGAGTTCTGGCACTAGACAACTCGTGCCTAATACCGGAATCATCAAGAAAAGTAGTTAAATTACTGTTAATGAACTCAGTTCCTCTATCACTTCTAATTTTGTTTACTCGAATAGATTTTTCATTCTGTATTCTCAAAATCAGTTTAATCAAGTTTGAAGTAGCTTGACTCTTAGAAGCTAGGAAAGTAACCCAAGTAAATTTAGAGTAATCATCAATAACTACCATAGTATAATGCATGCCTCCTAAACTAGTTACTTTAACCGGACCGAATAAGTCCATATGCAACAGTTCTAAACATCTTTCAGATTGATAATTTCCTTTACTTTTAAAAGATGATTTCACTTGTTTTCCCATTTGACATGCAGCACATACTTTATCTTTTGAAAATTTAACATTTGGAAAACCATGAACCAATTCCTTGGAACAAATAAAGTTAATCGTTTTGAAATTCAAGTGATTTAACCGTTTATGCCAAAGCCAATTTGGGTCATTTCCGGCTATCATACACACAGGTTTTTCGAAATCAGTTTTCCAGTTTACTTTGTAGATGTTTCCTATCCGGTTACCGGTTAACAAAGTTTCATCATTTTGATTTTTGACTAAGCATGAGTTTTTATGGAATTCAACTTTATAGCCTACATCACACATTTGACTTATGCTTAATAAATTAAAGCTTAGTTTTTCTACCAATAACACATTATTTATGGATAGTTCACCGTGGACAATCTTACCCTTGCCCACGGTTTTACCTTTCGAGTTATCCCCGAATGTGATGAATGCTCCGGTTTCGTACTTGATGTCGGTCAGTAGCTCCTTGTTTCCGGTCATGTGCCTTGAGCATCCACTGTCCAAGTACCATTCAGAATTCTTCAACCGATTGCTCCTCCTAACCTGCAGCAAACAATTATTTACAACTTTCTGGTACCCACATTTAGTTGGGTCCATGATTGATTAGTCCCTTTGGGATCCAGACTTGAATTAGTCGGATCACTTTCCCGGTTGCTGTTTTGATAATATTTGGCTTAACTTCTTGGCCGTTGCTCAAGAATGCCTTATGTGGTGATGGACTTCTTTGATGTCGGTTTTTATTATCTTTATTTTTGTTTGGTTTCCGGTTGGCTTTCCTTCTCTCAGGATGAAGCCATTTTTCAGATTCGTTGGGACCTACATATTTAAGCGTTTCTTCCGGTTTTAGGTCATTTTCGGTTTGTGAGCTTTTGACAAATTTTATAAATGAAAGATTGTTTTTCGTTAGTTTCATCCCGTTAGATTGTTTTGTTTCATTTTGTTTACTTGGATCATAACCGATACCATATCTACACTTCGGATGTCGTTTATAGTTACACATTTGTTTCACTGTTTGACGTGATCTCTCCCACGCAGCCGTAACGTACATTGCTCGTTCATCAGTTTCCATTTCCGGTTGAACTGTCTTCTCATCATCCGAGAATAGTTCATCCGGTTCATGTGTTTTGATCTCATATGTTTTATTGTTTTCATCATTTATTTGTTCGGTTTTAGGTTCTACAGATGCTGGCATATACGCAGATATATTTCTGAACTCAGCAACCATTTGGTTGAGTGCAGAAACTAGATCTTCCTTAGTAAATTCATCAGAAGAGAAATCAAATACCTCTTCGTCGTTTGCCATGAAGCATGTTACTTTCTCTTCACCATCTTCATTGTCGGAATATGCCCATTCGCTTCCACCGTCTGATGCAATGAGAGCTTTTTGGATCTCCTTTCCTTCATCAGCATGTTGATCATCATTTCTTCGGTAATCGTTTCGTTGGTTATAGTTGTTTCCCCGATAATTGTTTCCTTGATAGTTGTTTCCCTGATACCGGTTGCTTTGATAATGATTTCCTTGATAGTTTCCTTCCGGTTTTCTATCGTCTCTCCTTGGTTTTCTACACTCTGACCTGAAATGTCCAAAGCTATCACAGTTATAGCATCTTTTGTTTGATTTATCTACATAGTTATAATTAAAATCATTATTAGATGTTGGTTGGCTCTTTTTCATGAATTTTCCGAATTTCTGGGCTAGCATCGCCATCACATCGTCGGTTATTTGATCGGTGTTTTTGACTGGAGCCGGTGCGGTTGATACTGGAGCCGCCGGTTCCACCGATGTGACTAAAGCTCTTGTTGCGGTTGATGTAGATGTTTCATCTTCAATCCGAGAGTTGATCTCGAATTCGTAGGCTTTCAAGTCCTCAAACACATCGTGCAACTTCATCTGCCCAAGGGTGCTGGACTCCCTCATCACCATGGTCTTGATATCCCACGTGCTTGGCAGTGATCTTAGAGCTTTAATGATCACTTCTCGGTTGTCATACTTCTTTCCGAGTGTTTGAAGCTCGCTTACTACGCTGGTGAACCAGTTGCTAAATTCTTTCATATTTTCTCCCGGTTTCATCCTTATGTTCTCATACTTCTGCGTAGCCACCAAGATTTTATTCTCCTTGGTTCTTTCGTTTCCCTCGTGGATCTGGATAATCGTTTCCCAGGCTTCCTTTGCATTTTTGCACTCTGATATTTTGTTCAAAGTGTTGTTGTCTATGGCCTTATAGATGTGCCTCATGCAATGGTTGTCCAGGTTACTTCTTCTCCGATCTTCACTCGTCCACTGACTTTCCTCCTTGTTGATCTTGATCGGTCCTTCTTTCAGGACTCGACTCATCTCATCATCCAATGTTATCAGATGTAGATACATCTGCTTCTTCCAACTGCTAAATGCTTCGCTGTTTAGCATTGGCGGCTTGTCGCTGTGAGTCATGCTTCCCACCATTTTGGTTGCTTGAGTGCTAAGAACCTCGCTCTGATACCACTTGTTAGGATCGGGGACGCCCTTGGAGGACCGGGGGTGTTTTCCGGTTTCGATAAGGGTGGCCGCTTACAACACACACACAACTTGGTGATAGTCCGGTTAGAGACTAAAACCGTTCTCAGCACTGCACAACCTGTCACAGACTCTTGAACCGGTGTTCAAGGGCGTAAGTGTCTGTTTCAGGTTGAAGCAACGTTTGCGACTTTAGATGATGTTTAAGAAGGAGGATGTTTAACGAAGGCGAAATGAAAGAACACAAGACAAGGAAATTTGTTTATGGATGTTCGGAGCAAAACCCTCCTACGTCACCCCTTCTTCTCAGGTTATGAGAAGGATCTCCACTAACTCTTTAGAGTTACAATTTAGACTTCCGGTCGAGCCCAACTTCGCTACTCGCCGGTTACACCAAACTCACACTTTGATGTAATACAACTACTCAACACAATATCACACAAATGACTTCCGGTTTTAGGCAAACCGAATATGAGATTTTATCTCTCTAGAATTTAATGCTTTATGACTTGTTTTCGTAATCTGTTGCTTGCAGAACTTGCATTGAATTCGTATTAAATGAAGACGTTTGATCTTCCTTTTATAGTCGAAAGTACCCAACGGTTACTTTCTTCTCTCTCTTCTGGATTGGTTGATCGTCATCACGCCTGTTTGCAGAAGGGTTGCTTGCACGCTTCAACTTCATCAACACCTGGCATTCATGCAGGTGACTCTGAGCAGATGATGACATAACCGGTTTTCAGATTGATACACGTGTTGAACATCCGCTTCCGGTCGTCAACATCGGATCACCAAGGCATCATTGCTTTCCTCCCATGCTTCTGATCGGATCCGATCTTCTTTTATTTTTTCGAGACACGTTTCTTCCGTCATAGTACGTCACTCTTGAGATTTGAATCTTCTGACTTTTGATCTGTACTTTCCGGTTTTTGTGTCTTTGTGCATTATGATCCGGTTGATGTGAAATCTTCTGTCTTGACTAACCGGTTGCTTGAGAAAGTGAAGCCGGTTCCTGTGATCCTTCGGCTTGATCACTTGAAGCCGGTTTCTTTGAAGTTGTAGCAACCAGTTCTTGACACCAGATTTCCGGTTCCGGTTTGTTTAGTACCTGCACATGAAGTTCAGCTTCTGTTTAGTTTGTCTGGCCGGTTAGAAAATTAATCTACTTAATTTTTCTATCATAGACGTTTTTCTTACAGTAAAAATCCATATATCCACACGTCTATTAGACGGATGGGTCTATTAGACGCATACGTCTAATTCCATGTTGTATAGCAATACGTCTAATGTCTATTACACGTGTACGTCTAATTCCGCATAAACACCACGTGTTAGACGTGAGCATCCTCTTGCTCATGACGTAAAAACGTATAACGTCTATTAGACGTGTCCGTCTAATCGCGTAGGTCTAGCACCTCAACATATAGACTTAGATGTATAGATTTTGAGCAAAAATATGTCTAAGTACAAACCGTTTCTTTTAGACATACTTGTCTAATAGACCGATTAAGAATATTCATCTAGAGGGTATCCTTACTTCCAAAGTAATTTTCCCCTCTCATTATCTATAAAAACATAAAAATGTAATAAATAGTTTTTGTGGTCCAAGGACCAAAAACATGTTTAACAAATAAAAACATTTATTCTACTAGAATGGCAAAGGCCATTGTTGATCTTTCAGGCTGTGTACTCAAAAGAGTATTCTTCTTGCTTCCTTCCTGCAATCCTCCTGCATCACCACAAAAGGAACTATTTACACATTTTGGTACCCATACTCAATTGGGTCCTCGATCAATTAGTCCCTTAGGAATCAATATTTGAGTTATTCTGATGGATTTCCCATTTTGTGTTGTGATTAATGCATAAGATTTTGACTTAGCAGATGACTTCCTGCTAGCCACTAATCCCTTAACTTTTGAAGAAGATTTTCTTTTAAAACTCCTTAACTTAGAGTTAGGTTTTAAATTGCCAGATTTATTAGCTACTTCTAACTTATTCTTAAGTCAGCTAACATTAGGCGGAACATAAACTATTTCATTTTTGAAAGCAACTTCTTCATGAATAGGATCAGATTCAATGTCAGTCATACTCCCTTTGACAAAACTTATTGGCTTAAGTTTGTCAGATGAGTTGGACTTTTTGCATGACAGATTAGGGTCATTGCTATCAAATCCCAATCCGGATCTAGATCCAGCAGGTTTCAACATGCTGATCTGATGTTTGACAGCATCTCCTGATGTTTGACAGCATCTCCTGATCTTGTCCATGCATAGACAACATAGTTTAACCTTTTATTTTCAGATGAAATAGTTTGAATCTGTTCTTTGAGCATCTCATTCTCAGATGAGATCTCTTCAATCTTCTTTTCAAAAACATTTGACTCTTCAGCTTGAGACATATTTAGTTTGTTTACATCTGATGAAGATTTAGTTTCATTTAGGGATTCTGCTAGCTTTCTATACTCGATGACAATGCCATCTAGTGCAGTCACCAGTTGTTCCCTTGAAAACCTTTCGGAAGAGAATTCAAATACCTCAGTCTCCTGAGTTCTTTCTTCATCTTCTCTTTCCATGAAGCAGTCCACCTCTTCTTCATCACTTTCACTAGATGAAAAGTAGGAACCACGGCTGCTTCCTCTGTTCTTTCCGTCACCTGCCATAAGAGCCTTCAACTCTTTTCCATCATCCTTGGCATCTTTACGTTTTGGCTTCCGGCATTCCGATGCATAATGACCTTTAATACCACAGTTAAAACATGTAACATTAGCTTTAGATTTTTTATTGTCATTAGAATTTGAAGAGTTTGAGTTAGAGTTGCTCTTCTTCATGAAGTCGCCAAACTTCTTCACAAAGAGAGACATGGCATCGCTGCTCAGCTGCTGAGCTTCCATCTTCACATCCGGAGCGGTTGGTGGCTCTTCAGCAGTCACCGGCGCCTTGGAAATGATAACAGATGTGGGTTGATCTTCTTCCATCCTACAGTTCAGCTCGAACTCATAGGCCTTGAGATTAGCAAAGAGATCAAAGAGAGAGATCTTGTTAAGATCTTTGGATTCTCTCATCGCCATTGTCTTTATGTCCCATTCCCTTGGAAGAGCACGCATGACCTTGATAGTAAGCTCCCGGTTGCTATAAGTCTTGCCTAAGATAGATAGAGAGGAGACAATCTTGCTGAATCTGGTGTCGAAATCGTTCATTGTTTCACCAGGACGCATCTTGAAGTTGTCAAACTGTTGAGTGGCAACCATGATCTTGTTTTCCTTGGTTTGCTCGTTGCCCTCACACAGCTGGGTGAGGCTATCCCAGATCACTTTGGCAGTGTCGCATTCGATAATGTAGTTGAACATGTTGTCATCTAGAGATCTGTACAGAACATCAAGACCCATGTTGTTGAGGTTATTCTACCTCTTTTCATCAACAGTCCAGTCAGCCTTCTCCTTATCAATCTTGATAGGACCTTCTGTGACAACGCTCCACATGTCATCATGAAGAGAAGAGAGATGAGCACGAACTCTTTTCTTCCAAATAATGTAGTTTTCTCGAGAGAAAGTGGGAATGGCTGTAGCATTGGCATCTTTGGTTATGGTCGACATATTTCAAGAAAGGCTTGAGAATAGAAACAGGGCTCTGATACCAATTGATAAGATCGGTTTTATCGATAGAGACAGGGGTCTGGCTATTGATGAAGGCTTATGAAAAACAGTTTGAAAGAAATCCTTTTAGGGATTTAATTAACTTTCTATTCTACTCAAACACTTGTAAACATTTGAAACAAATTCAAGGCGGAATTGTTTACTTGGGTATGAAGCTCAGGATGAAATATGAAAAGATGAGAGAAATGAAAGAACACAGCAGTTTGTTTATGGATGTTCGGAGAAACTCTCATATGTCACCCCTTCTTCCAACCACCGGAAGGATTCACTATAATATGATTCGAATCAAATACAGTTTACACACACTTAGCTCACTATTGAACAGAACACACTCTGTTCAATATACAATCTGAAGAATATCACTCAGCTAAAGGTGTTTTTGATTCTAGATCTCTCTTGATTCACACACAGTACAATCAGAAAGCAGCTTCACAGTATGAATGTTCAAAGGCTTGAATTCTCTCTCCTGAATAGCAAGCAGAATTGTAGATTAACTCTTTATAAAATTTGGCAGTTCGTGAGGCAGATTGTCCGTTGTCCTTGAGATTTGTTAAATACTGAGCAGAAGCTAACGGTCGAATCTTTTAGAATGATACGTGGCACTCTTCCATTGAAAAGCCTCAATTGTACACAACAGGTTCTAAGCACAAGGATCGTGGCCGTACACCACTGGTAGTGCGCCGAATATTCCATCATAGATGTACCTGCAAAACAAGTAATGTGAGGAAAATTCTCTTACATGGCATTCGTTGGTTGGTTGCATATAGTTTTTGTACTCATCTTCAGTAGAAAGTGGAGTAGGAGTAGGGTACAGCTATAACACGTGGGTAGGCGGGTGCTAGCTTCAAGCATACTGCTTAAGCTTGGCAATAGACATATTTCAGTTAGACGGATTGTGAAAATCAGTCTAATGAAATTAAACGTCTCTGTCTAATAACAGAGTCCATTAGACCGCCTGGTCTAATAGAATTAGACTTACGTCTAATTACAATCACTTCAGACTAATCTGAAGGAGTTAGACTTACGTCTAACTTTCACTAATTAGACTACACGTCTAATCATTCAATAACCATTAGACTGCACGTCTAACTCCGCTGAGTTAGACTGCACGTCTAATTATGGTTCAACCTCAGACTTGTCTGAAGGAGTTAGACTTACGTCTAACTTTTACTTAATTAGACTACACGTCTAATTATCCAATAACCATTAGACTGCACGTCTAACTCCGCTGAGTTAGACTACACGTCTAATTCCGGTTCTACCTCAGACTTGTTTGAAGGAGTTAGACTTGCGTCTAACTTTCACTTAATTAGACTACACTTATAATTATCCAATAATCATTATACTACACGTCTAACTCCACTGAGTTAGAGTGCACGTCTAATTTCGGTTCTACCTCAGACTTGTCTGAAAGAGTTAGACTTACGTCTAACTTTCACAATCCATTAGACTGCACGTCTAACTCCACTGAGTTAGACTGCACGTCTAATTTCGCACATATATTAGACTATCCGTCTAATTCCATATACATTAGACTGCACGTCTAACTCCGCTAAGTTAGACTGCACGTCTAATTCCGTAGATCTATTAGACCACACGTCTAATTCCGTAGATCTATTAGACCACACGTCTAATTCATGCATTCATTAGACTGCACTGCACGTCTAACTCCGTTGAGTTAGACTGCATGTCTAATTCTATGCATTCATTAGACTGCACGTCTAACTCCGTTGAGTTAGACTGCACGTCTAATTCTTTGCATTCAATGCCAAAATCGGTCTAATGACCCTAATTAGAGCCATATCTTATGAAATATGATTTCAATACACCTGCTTTAAAACTCATAAGTCATTTCATCATCAAAATCTCAGTAGTTAAATTATTTCAACACTTAGTCAAAATAATTTGACCCAACAATTAATAATTTCAGTTACATCACATTTATTCTACAATTATGCCTTTTAAGTTAGGTGTTTTACGTTTTCTTCTTTTCTGAATTTAATAGTTGTAATCCTTATTCATTTGCGGTAATCCTTTTATCTTTATCTTTGACAATAAGAAATCTCTTTTCATCTATTTTTTCCACACTTCATTGTTTATTACTTTCTTGCATTCTGCACTCATTAAGCAGCACTTAGATCCTAATTATCTGACTCCTGAGAGTCTAGAAGACAATTAACTAATGACCAAAAAATGTGACCAACACAATTATTTTAAAATTTAACTCTACTCATTGGAAATCAAATTGGTCCTCATCTAAATAATAGTGGCCCAACTCTATCCAATTCATTTATGTATCCCCACCTAGAATCATGTCTAACATGCTCAAAAGGTGATAATGTATGAGATCCTTTTCGGAGTATCGTTAACGAGCAAACCATTCTAGAATCTCTTCAGCAGTTTTATATCTGTTTTATTTTTCGATTTTTGGTAAGAAAACCAAACGAAGATTCAACACTCATAACATTCTATCAATGTTTTTTCCATACTATAGTTCTTTCTTGTTTATTTCTTATCTTATTTATCTCACATGATTAAGGAGAAAATATTTAGTTATGTATTGATGAATTAGAAGAACACAAATGGGAGCATTATTCGGTTCTTACAAAGTCAAACAAGATGTAGCTTAAATTTAACATCTTTATAAACTATCGATCTCTTAAATTAAAACTTATCTAAACCTTATATATTCCTTTTCTTTCATCTCTTTTTATAATTTAAAACAAAATAGAAAATATTATAAAAATGAAAGATGTCAAAATAAAAAGTGCATAAAATATGGTACAGTTAGTTAAGCGGGAATTCAAACAACTTGTTTTCGAGATACGACAAGTATATGAATTATCATAAAAATGAATTCAAATTATTCTCCTATATTCAGATACCTGAATAGTTACAAATATGGTTAATCGCATTATTCAACAAAATATTATTATCAAAAATACATTACTAATAACATTAATAGTAATATTTTAACACAAGCGACAAGCAACACCCACATAAACCACATTAATAAAACTATAAAAGCATTAGTAAAACCATTATTATATCATAATAGTACTAACTAAATTTTCCAACATTAGACCAATTCCTTTATTTAAGGCAAGATATTACCAATTAGATTAGATAAAATAAGCATCATCCCTTAACCCTCTTTTACAATATTTCTATTGTTGATTTATGTAAACCTTAGTTAAACTCTCGACTACAGTATATTATGACTTTTGCTTGAGGTTGAGTCGTATATATATTTTCGTTCATCAAATGATTCATGACCATGTTCAATGAATGGATTCACACTTAACGATCTCTATACATTATTGGTAGGAGTTGATCAACTAAAAAGACACGGTTAGAGGTTACAGCATTCAAGAACGCTTTTAATGTTAGCTCTTTCAAAATGAAGGTGATATGAAAGCATGCTATTTGAGATTCATGAACAAATTGTATGCAGATGCACGATCAAAATTTTGTAAATTTGTAGAGATTATTTGATAGTTGAAATAATGAGTTGATCACATTTCTTAATTTAAAATAATATATATATATAAGATATTATTATAATATAAATATTATATTATATTATTATATTAGTTTTCTTATAAATACAATATAATATCTATATAATAAACATAACTGATATAATTTTAATATAATTTTATACAATCTCCTCTCTTTTTATTCTAACAAAGTATCATAGTCAAAGTTTTTTTTTAGCTACAAAATTTATTCTTTTGTTGTCTCAATCAATGATTACTTTAATCATTGATGGGGCGCTCTAATAATGCTCTATTGATTATTATTATATTTTAATAATAAATTTTTTCAAATAATTATATATGTTGAGGTTCTTACTTTCTTCGGTAATCATATTTTCTGAGTTTCAATTTTAGTTGTTGTTTTATCCCAGTAATCAATGCCCATATATTGGTCTTAAATCAATCATATGTGCTTCTTTACTGATTATTTAGTCAACACACTATCATCATTGCGTTAGGATGAGTTTCTTTTTAAGTGTTGTTTCAACCTAGTATTTTATGCCCATGAATTCAACCTTCTTCGCTGGTTTTATTTTATGCAACACACGGTCATCCCCTTCATTGGATGAATCTCGAGACTCATAAGTAACTTAATTTGGAGTTTATTTAGTTGTTATTTTACCCCAGAATTTAATGCACATGAGATTTGACCTCTTCGTTGATTTATCAATCAACACATTGAAATCATGTAAATGGATGAAGCTTACGAGTTTATGTAGTTTGAATAATACATCATCAACATGTCAACATTTCGATCGTCTTCAACCTCAAGTTGTTCAAACGTTTTCATCTTGAGTTTGAGGAGGAGGTTATAATATAAAATAATTTATCTATAAGATATTATCATAATATAATAAATTGTGATAATATAAATTTTATATTATATTATTATACTAATTTCCTTATAAGCTTAATGACTTAATATAATATCTATATAATAGACATAACTTATGTAATTCTAATATAATTCTATACAATATCTTTTCTCTCTTTATTACAACACTTTCAATGGTTATATACTTATAGTAGAGCAATTAAGGTTTGTTCATTAATTCGGTTTTCGAGTTTTTCGAGTTACTTAGTTTGATTCCTTTATTTTGTTTTTAAGGTCTATTCGGAACCCGTACTGAATTCGAATTCGATTTTCAATTTGAATTATAGCAATACGAGTTTGAACTGAATTTGGTTTTTTTTATTTCTCTTGGTCCCAATTCAATTTTTAATTAGAATGGTATGAATTCAAATCAAAAACTGAATTCTAAATATACTTTTTCAATTAACTCATAAAATCAATATTCAACATTATCATTCAACTTCATAATCAATTTTGTGAGTCATCATCAATCAAATAACAAAAAAATAATCATGACGAGTGAAATCGGAGTGAACGACATGGAGGGGTCGATGTTGAGTGAACGACATGGAGGGGTCGATGTTGAGTGATTTAGGAGGTAGAAGAAGGTCGACGGTTGTAGATAAAATAAAGGTGAGTGTGGTTGACATTAGTCAAATTAATTAAAACAAAATAATTAAAATAAAAAATAAAAAATAAAAAAATATTATTCTCTAACTTGAAAATCAAATCATAAACCGAATTTGAATTCGATTTATTCAAATTCGATGAATTCTAATTTGATTAAATATTCTTTCCATAAACACAACCACTTTAGACCAATGGTTATTTTTTTGGAAAAATGGGTTAAAACCATTTCATTAAAATCCCAAAATTGGGAGGGTCAAGAATCAAAGCTAGACAAGTCTTAGCTAGAGTTATAAGATGACAATCAAACGACCTTAAAGACCAATTAGTAGCAATCAAACATACAAGAAATAGAGATTATAAACAAAGATTACAAATTGTATCAAATCCTAATTGTCCCAATTAGGATTTTTATTTCCATACCAACCTGATGTTTCAACATATTGTCTTCCTCTTCCCCTTATTCTTCCTCTTCCCCTTCCCCTTCCTCTTGCAATGAACGGGGGATGAACTGAAGTGGTTGATGAATACTGCATATTCTCATCTTGATTTCTTTTTTTATATTAACTTGTTCTTATTTGATAGAAAGAATTATTCTTCAGAATTTCTGAGCTCTTCACCTTGTTGCTCTCAACTTGAATTTCGAGATCACTGTCTTTAATTTCTTCAGTTTCATCATTGGAATCCTCAACAACTTTAGATTCCTCTGTATCAACATTGGAATTATCTTCTTCCTCTTGATTAACCTGAGTATCTTCCTCTTTGTTTTCATCAGCAACCATTTCAACTTGATTTGATTGAGAATCATCAACTATCTTTTCAACATGATTAGGTTGAGGATCCACCTCCTTCTTCGTATTGCTTTCTTCTTTACATAATTTTCTTTATCTTCTGTTTCTTGTTCTTTAACCACATTTTGCTTTTTAAAAATATGCACATTTGTATCGTTTCTTGCATCTTTACTTTCTCACCATTATGAATTTTCTGATCTTCTCCCTTAGCCAAATCACATTTTGGGCTTGCATGTTGGAAAGTATTGTAGAAAGAGCATTTGTCTGCCTCCACTCATAAGTGATTTCCATGACAGTAGGTTTTCCTTTTCTGTTTACTACTGTCATATTTTTCGGTAGTATACTTCTAGGATGCACCTCAATGATAATTCTAGAAAATGTTAGGTGCTCTCCTCCTTCAGTAATTGGATCCATGTATAATGGTCTACCCAATACACCTGCAAAATAACTAAGGGCTTCAGAATTGTACATATGTGCAGGTATATTCCAGAGCTTTAACCATATTTGTGTAGTTTCTTTTGGCTTACTCAATAGGTTCAAGTCTTCGGACCATTTTTCTAACTTCATACAATTGGATCCTATATATGTATGCACATTTTCTAGAATTTCATCTAGATTAGATCCCTTCTTGAATTTAAGGAAATATAAATCATGGACATTTGCTGAAATCTTCTCCAGCCCTTTTCCTTCTCATTGTTTCAATAATGCATCTTTAGTAATTGGGAAGGATACTCTGTTTTTTCCTATATAGTTTCCCACAACTACATTTTCTCATTCCTTTATACAGTTTTCCTCTACTTTAGTAGGCAATTTAAATTCAAATGAAGAATTCAGTACCTCCACTTTTGTTTGTGTATTGTCCAAGTAGATTGTTCCTTTATAAGAATGATCTTCTAACTTTTTTGCATTGTTGTTCTTCTAGACTTCATTAATTTTCTATGTCGAGTTGATTCTAATAGTATATGACTTTGATTTGGGAGCCTTCATTAGTTCTTTCATGGTAGCAACTGACCATTGAACAATTTCTTCATATTATTCTTTTTTCAACAGATTCCAGTCTTGAAGATAGTGGGTATTGAGTTGAATTGTAATCTGTTGTGCTTTCTTCTTATTGATGACAATTTCTCCCCTTTTGGCATGCATCAGGAGCTTTGTAATCTGATTCTTGAGCCCAAACAGATTAGCTCTTTCATTATAGCGTATCTTCCAAGATCTTTCATTATCCCCTTGTTTTCCTGTATTATTTTCAATAGAAATTTTCCCAGCAGTAGTTGGAGCAGATTGCTTATTTGTGTTGGTATCTTGTTGTTCTTTGATAACTTCTTCAGAAATTCTTTCAAATTCTTTGACTGTTGCTTCCTAAATTTCTTCTAGCACAAAATTCAACAAATTAATTGCAGAAACCCTAAGAGATGATAAAAAGTAAACCGCAATCGAGGGAAAATCTAACGACGCTTACAAATGTACAAGAAACTCTGGAATATTGGATGAGAACATTTGATGCACACAACTCACAATCCTTTAACATTCGAGCAACATTGTTATGGACCATTAACAACTTCCCAGCATATGCGAACTTGTCCAGGTGGAGTACAAAAGAGAAACTCGCTTGTCCTTGTTGTAATGTGACACTATATCTTTTCGATTGGTTAATGGGAAGAAACAGTGTTACATGGGTCACCGACGTTTCCTTCAACAAACCACAAATACAGGAGGGATAAAGAGTCATTTGATGGTCGAACCGATTATAGAGAGGACTCGAAAATGTTAACAGGGCAAGAAATTTACGAGTAGGCACGAGACTTAGAAGGCATAGTTCTTACTACGGATCTAAGTAAGAAAACTAAGATATATCATGAAACACGAGGAGACAATTGGAACAAACTTAGTATTTTCTTCCGTTTTCCTTATTGGAGATCACTTTTATTGAGATATAATTTGGATGTGATGCATATTGAGAAAAATATTTGTGATAGCGTGTTGGGAACAATGATGGATGTGAAAGAGAAGACTAATGATGGTCTTAACGCACGTAAAGATTTATAACTCTTAGGCATAAAACATTGGTTACATCCTGTAAATGATGGAGGAGTGATTCATTATCCAGAAGCGTCTTTCACTTTGTCATCTTATCATAAAAAACGTGTTTGTAATTTCTTGAATGATCTAAACTTACCTGATGGTTTTTGCTCAAATATTGGAGGTTATGTGAATTTGGAAGAGAAGAAGATTACGGGATTAAAGAGTCATTATTTTCACATTTTATTGGAATATCTTATTCCTTTAGCAACCCGTGGATTACTACCAGATCATGTGTATGATGCTATAGTAAATTTGTCCCGTTTTTTTCATTTGTTGTGCTCCAAAGAGTTGATTGCAGCGGAACTTGACCAATTGTACTTGGATATTATAACGACACTTTGCAAATTTGAAATAATTTTCCCACCATCAATCTTTGACATCAATATGCATCTCTCGGTACACTTGTTACTTGAGGCATACTTGGGGGTCCTGTCCAGTTTCGATGGATTTATCCGATAGAACAATACATGGGTACAATGAAAAGATATTTGCATAATAAAAATCACCCGGAAGACTCAATAAGCGATACATATCTTGTGAATGAAAGTATTAGTTTATGTTCCAAGTACTTGGAGGAATCTCCTACTCCTGAACGCACGCAAAGTTCAATCCCAGGCCTCTCAGTATTTTCATCGTTGGAAGAACTATCCAACGGAACAATATACAACTTGGATTATTGCGATCGAGATAGTGCTCATTCATACATCTCGAAAAATTGCCCGGAAGCAAAACCATTTTACATGTATGATTTCTTATTGCGATGTTAATGCGAATTATTAACATTAAAGATATGATTTTATATTAAACCCATGTGCAACGAGTATGTGCAGGAATGTAATAACATGGAGTCCCATGAAGAAATTCCCCCAACATATGCTACATATTTTAAGCATAGAGTGAGTAGACACCAAAATCATGCATATCTGATAACTTTTATAACTTGATTCTACAATTTATGAATAATCTTTTGAAATGTATATAGGTCGCCCTATTAACAGACGATAATGATTTATCAAGAGACCATAAGATCTTAGGCTTCGGTCCAGCTATGTACTCATGTAGTTTTGTTTGGTATAAAATAAACGGATACAAATTCTGTATAGAAAAACATGATGAAGGCCTGACTACTCAAAACAGTGGCGTTATTGTTGTAGGCAACAACAGATCGGATACTCTATCATACTGCGGAGTTTTAATGGACATAATCCAAGTACAATAATTTTCCCATAGACGGGTTGTTCTCTTCAAGTGCAAATGGTTTGATGCACATTCTGGGGAACATGGAGTGAAAGTGGATAAATATGGATTCAAAAGTATAAATGTCAACCGGATTTTAAAAACCCAAAACCAAGAACCTTATATTTTGGCAAGTCAAGTAAAACAAGTATTCTACGCTCCTGATATGGCATCACGACCCAGTTGGAAGATTGTGACAAAAATAAATCCACGTTTTATAAATATATAGATTAGATGGTGATGCTAGGCGTATGTGGTCTAGACATGTGGGGTCGATGGTGCGGGACCCCACACTCATCTTGCATCGCCAGCTAAAATGGAAGGCCTTAAGTACCGATCAGTTAGATTTACTATGGCGTGCCATGACAGTGAGAAATTGAATTTTCATTTAATTAACTATCAACTGAAGTTTAATATTTGTTGTTTTTTATTTTTCAGGATCCATTCGAGAGCACTTATATTCCTCTAGACACGTACAAACAGATCGGGATAGCACACGCCAAACAAATATGGGACAAGTAGCGCTCCGATTTGAGTCGGGATTACTTGCAGATTCATAACGGAGATGAGACGGCTGTACTTGCGCGTCCCCCACCATGCTATGATCCCGCAGATTGGGAGTTCCTCTACAAAAACCACTATTTCACAAAGAATTTCAAGGTAAGTATAATTCATAATAAAAATATATATGTACCGACGACAGTTCTAAATACAATTTTATTTTAAATGTAGAAAAAAAGTTCAATCAATATTGGAAACCGAATACAAGTAAGGTTTCCTCACCATACGAGTAGTAAACCATTTTCACAAGTGGAACAAGAACTGGTATGTACATTATTCTATACAATTAAACTTACTATAAATAATATAACTATATTAATACTGATGAACAATTTATTTGAATAGGAGGCTGAACTCGACGTTCACCAACTATTATAGAGAGGTTTAGAAAGACTCAAACTCCGAGAGTCACCAAAGACAACTCGACCCCAATGCCAGACCAACTGTCACAAAAGAAGATCATAAGTTAAAGTTTAATTGAAAATTTAATAGAACTATAGTTTATATAATGAAACTTTAAAATGTGCAGGCGGAGATGGAGAAAGTAATTAGTGAGACACTCGATATCTCCGACTTTGAGGTGACCGAGAGAGTCTTCGGGCCCCAACTACACGGGACGATGATGGGTATGGGGCTAGGCGTCCAGCCATCGCGCTTTCACGATGATCGACGGAGGAGAGGAAATTCTCAACGTGGAGGGTCGTCGTTAAAAGAGGAGAACGAACAGCTCCGGGCACAAGTCAATGAACTCGAAGAGCTAGTTCAAGTTAATAACAATAGAACGCAATAACAGATTGTATAAATATTGGCAAGGTTACAGAATCAACAACCACCGTCGAGTTAGTACGTTTATTATGTAATTTTTGGATTAACTTGTCGTGTTTGGAACAAATATATGTTGGATTATGTTTTTGGATTAGTACACGTGTTTGTACAACGTATTGATTTCGAATTTTGAAAAATGTAATGAATTTTTTTTATTATTGTATTTCTTTTGTATGACTGATAATTAACAGGTTAAGGTTATGTAAAAAAACAAACAAAACATTAAAATCTATAAAGAGGAAATACCGAAAGATATGCATAAATCTGTCGGTAAAGGCAGTAAAGAAATGCCGACAGATTTTTTGAAATCTGTCGGTAAAGGAAATAAAGCAATACCGAAAGATCTCTCACTACATCTTTCGGTAAAGCCTTTACAAAACGATATTCAACAAATCTTTCGGTAAAGGAATTTTTGAAAGATTTGAATAAATCTTTCGCTATTTACCTAAATAAAGATTAAATAGCCTATTGAGTTTTTATATATCCAAGTTGTTGTCAGCCTAATTAGAAGAAATACGATCTATGATGAAATGTCATTTAATAATTAATGTCGATAGATCTATTCATGTCTTTCGGAAAAAGGATATGCCGAAAGATATATTTAAACCTCTTGGTATAAGCTCTACCGACAATTATGTAATCTGTCGGCTTAGGTCTCAACACCTTTACCGACAAGAGAAATGCCGACAGATGTCGACAATCTAACAACTTGTCGTCAACAGATGATTACCGACAAATATAGGGCTTTTACCGAGAGATTATATTTTCGGTAAAACACTTACTTTTAATAGTGTTATTGAGAATAAAGGTGGTACGATAGCATGCTATTTTGAGATTCATGCACGAATAGTGTACATATACACAATCAAAACTTTGTAAATTTGTACGTGAAAGAGATTATATGATGAGTGAAATAATGTGTTGGATGACATCTCTTTCAATGGTTATATACTTATAGTGTAGCAATTAAGGTGGTTCAGCCTGTTGAGTTTTTATATATTCAAGCTATTGTCAGCCTAATTAAAAGAAATACGATCTATGATGAAATGTCATTTAATAATTAATGCCGATAGATCTATTCATGTCTTTCGGAAAAAGGATATGCCGAAAGATATATTTAAACCTCTTGGTATAAGCTCTACCGACAGTTATGTAATCCATCGGCTTAGGTCTCAACACCTTTACCGACAAGAGAAATGCCGACAGATGCCGACAATCTAACAACTTGTCGTCAACAGATGATTACCGACAAATATAGGGCTTTTACCGAGAGATTATACTTTCGGTAAAACACTTACTTTTACTAGTGTTATTGAGAATAAAGGTGGTACGATAGCATGCTATTTTGAGATTCATGCACGAATAGTGTACATATGCACAATCAAAACTTTGTAAATTTGTACGTGAAATAGATTATATGATGGTTGAAATAATGGTTAAGGTGGTTCATTTGTTCAGTTTTCGATTTTTTTGAGTTTCTTAGTTCGAATCCTTTAACTTGTTTTTAAGGTCTATTCGAACAGCGAACTGAATTCGAATTCAATTTTCAGTTGGAATTATATTACTACGAGCTTGAACTGAATTTGATTCTTTTATTTCTCTTGGTCCCAATTCAATTTTCAATTCGAATGATTGAATGCAAACCAAAAACAGAATTCTTAATATACTTTCTCAATTAAATCTTCAAATTAATATTTACATTATCATTCAACTTCATTATCAATTTTGTGAGTCATCATCATAAAATAACGATAACAGAATCATGGCGACAAAAACCAGAGATGACGACTTGGAGGGGTCGATTTTGAGTGACTTAGGAAGAAGAAGGTTGACGGGCAGTAGATATAATAAATGTGGGTGTGGTCGACATGAGTTAGAGTAACTAAAACAAAAATTTTAAAGCAAAAATGGAAAAATGAATTTATTTTCCAACTCAAAATCGAATCATAAACCAAATACAAATTCGATTTATTCAAATTCGATGAATTCGAATTTAATCAAATATTATGTACATAAAAACAACCACTTTAGAACAATGCTTATTTACGTACTTAATCTGTAACCCTTCAATCATTTTCATTAAATGGTTATTTACGTAGTTAATCTGTAACTCTTCGATCATTTTCATTACTAATGGATTGATTAATGAAACATGTGAATAACCTAAAAATAGTTAATTAATTAATTAATATATTAAATCGGTATAAGATATTAAAAATTGACTTAAAATAATTAAGTTGGACAACGAATTCATTGAATTAACTCGTCAAGTTTATTATGATTTTCTTCCTATATATATATATATATTAAAAATTGAAGTAAAAAAGTTGAGATGGACGAATTCATTGAATTAACTCGTAGATTTTATTATGATTTTCTTCCAATAGGAGATCATATATATATTTATTAATATTTGTGACACTAATTTCAGTTATTTTAAATCGTTTATTTTATCATGTCAGGAATAGAGTGGAAATAGCTTACATACATTGTTTTTTTAAAAGTTACTACCATTTCATTGATCCATAATATTTTAGGATATTGCAAAACATATGATAAAAACTTGTCAAAACAGTTAATTTTAACTTGGTCGAAAATTGTCATAAGTTATCTCAATACATGATTTCAATTAAATATAATAACATCCCAAACATTTACAATAATAGATAAAACAATTCTAGAATTATGAACTCACATGAACCTAAAATTGGTTTTCTTTTAGCAGCATAATTCGTATCACTAAACATTATGTATACATTTTTCTTTTCCATTCTCCATTGTCTAGCCAAAGAAAACTACTCTTTAATCATTTTAGTGAGTTGAACTTGTAATTTTCTTCAAGAAATAGTTTTCAAACATTAATATTTTTTTTATAATTTTAGTTTTAAACTATCATATGAAATATACTTTAAATGTTTGTGTCTTTAGTCTTCTTCATAATGAGTGGTAGTTTACATTTCCTGCAAGATAACATTTGAAAGTGGTCAATTGTGATTAAAACTTCAAATGTATTTGTCTAATGCAACAACATAAGATAATAATGTATAAACGAAACTTATGATCCTTTACTCACTCAAAATTTAATGATTAATACAAAATTATAACAATCTAGTTGTCTCTCAGTTAATGTTCTCTCCACATTCCGTTACTACACATTGCTCAACTTTCTCTATATCTGTCAATAGAATTGTAAAGAAAATAGTATTAGTAAATTATTTTTATAAACTAATATGAATTTATGTAGTTTATAAATGATCACAAAGTTTCCATACCCGGGATGAATTTAGAGCATTGGTCAACCGAACACTTGATGTTGCAACCAAGTGCTCCTTGCATCAAAGATGGAGGTTTGGCAATCATACATTTTGAAATACATAGTCCACCACATATAGCAATTGCTGTCGGGATGGGATTAATACACCATATTAAACAATTCTTGAGACAAGACTTAAAAGAAATCGCATTTGTCAATTCCCTACATGAAATATGCATCAATATAAGTATAACCACGATTCTATGAATCAATGTCATTGTCGCCATCTCTTTCTCGCTTAATATAAATTACTATGAGCTAAAATGTCTATGACTCTATAAGAATGAGTATATGAGTAAATATATATGAAGTGGAATGGATTGCCTTTTTCCTTACTACTACCAGAATACATTTATGAAGACTATTTTTTTATTCTATAAAAGTTATGTATTATACAAGATACTATTAATATCTATTCATGATAAAAGTCAAAAGATTGACTATGGAATAATTCTTTGAAAGGTAGATATTAGGAGCATAAATTTGGTGTATTGAGATCTAAATAATATTTGTCCTTCCAAAAATTAATAAGTAAATGAATTGAATAGAAATTTTATGAATTAATTTATTGTCATGTGATCATATTAATATTTCACTAACCATGTATATGTATTACATGTAAATTATTCCATCCATTGTATTATATATTTTAATTTTTTGTTAAAATCTCAACCTATAGTCTAGAGTTTAGGTAAGTGGATATGAGCTTATTTAATAGGATTTTTTTATGTACCTAATTTAAATCAGAATAAAGAATAGTCACAAAATTATTACATATTTGTTTGACTAAATTAAATTTTGGAATTTAATCTCTTTTGGAATTAATATCATTTGAAATATTGTATGAAATGTTTCAGAATTTGGATTATATTTTTTAGATTAATTATATGTATGTTTTTAGTCTTTTCCAAAAGTCATAAAACAAACAAATAATAAAATAATAAAAAGAAAAGAAGTAGAGAATAATAATAGTGAACAAAAAGGGTAAGCCCAATTGTCGGACATAGATATGGCTCCTAGATTATGTTTTATTTAAGTAAATTATTTCGATGTTTATTTAATTTGGTCTATATCCTATTAATTTTATTTTTTTATATTTAACACCATAAAAAAACAAATTATTTATAGATGGAAACAGTTTGGATTGAGGCCGATTTCATATTTTATTAAAGGCGAGATTCTGAAAATAGTTTCATTTATTACACATGATTTAGGTTACGAGTAATGATATATAAATCACCATTATACAGCACCTTCACATAGTACCTACTTCATTTGGAAAGAAAGAGAAAATATTTTTCTCTCTCTTATATTTTTTTTAAGATATATGTTTTTTTCTTTCCAAATGAGGTAGGTGCTATACGAATGTGCTGTATAAGAGTGTTGTATATATCATTACTCTTAGGTTATTACGATTTATTTTGATTAGTCAAGTGGTTTTGATAAGTTTATTATGTTTAATTATTTAAGTTTATCTAAACACATTATATCATCTAAACTAGGGCGATAGACATCATAACTATTATTTTCAAAACTAATGATCTACTTAATCTATATCTTGAAAATTTTTCATTGAGTAGCACTGTCAAAATAAAAAGTGCATAAAAAATGGTACATTTAGCTAAACTAATTGTAAATTGTTTTTGAGAGACTGATAAGTATGTCAATTATCATAAAAAAAAATTCACATTTATTCAAATACCTGAAAGTTTAATATACAACTTACAATAATTGTCGGACTCGAACCCAAAAACATATGGTTAGTATCCATCTCTTGTTACCGCTAGACTAGAAAAGGAGATGACATCATTATTATATCATAATATTACAACCTAAATATTATTATCAAAATACATTATTAATAACATTATTAGTAATACTTTAACATGTGACAAGCAACACCCACATGAACCACGTTAATAAAACTATAAAAGCATTAGTAATACCATTAGGCTACGTTTGGTATTAGGTATTAGACTGTACATATAGTATAATTGTATCTACATGAAATTAGAATGATTGTTTGGTTGGTTAATGATTTTATCTACAATAATATGTAGGTATAATTTATGACTTAAAAGAGGTATAATATAGTACCTATTATAACCGGTTACAAAAATGTATAACTTATATAAATTTTAATATCCAATCTTACCTTTTACCTTTTAGTTAGTTTTATATAATTATTGAAATTATAATTTATTTATTATATTTTAAAATCTAATAATAATAAATTATAACTAAATATTTATTTACATTTAACTGATTTAATTTTATAATTTAAATAATAATAAATACTTATATTAAAATATATTTAACTAATAATTTTAATAATAAATTATTTTTATTTTTAAAATATATTTTATATGATAATTAGATATTATTATTTTTTTATTAATTAATAATAATACAAACTACTTATAAGATAAATATTAAAAACAAATTATATAAATATAAGGGGAAAATAGTCTTTTACATTTTTTTATTACTTTTTTATACTACCAACCAAATATAAAATAATAAATTTATATAATTTATACTCCTAACCAAACACAAATAGTCTATATAATTTATACCTTCTAATACCCTCTTACAATTTATATCTCCTTATAACTTATACTATATAATTATTACCGCATACCAAACACTACCTTATTATATCATAATAGTACTAACTAAATTTTCTAACATAAGACCAGGGGCGGAGCCACACATGGGCTAGGGTGGGCTCCAGCCCCACCTAAATTAAAATATTAAACTAAAACATTTTATATATGTGTTTGATATAGGACTCTTAGCTAAGTTGGCTAAGTATGTAAACTATAAATGTGAGGTCAGGTAAAATATAAAAATTAAAATAATAATAGTGTTTTATATTTCTTAATTTTAAACTATTTTAAAATTTTATAAGAAAATATAAATTAATATTAATAAACAAGTTAAAATAGTTACATTGGTTTGTTCGGTATTTAAATAAAGAATTTGATATCCCTGCTCAAAAACTTAACAAATCTCCTAGAATTGATGTTGATGTAAGTTCTCTTAAACTTGATTCAGCATCACGTATTCCGATATGAAAATATCATTTTAATCAAAGGGATAAAATTAGACGAACTTATATCAAGATGGGGTCATATCAACCTATTAAGGATGAGTACCCGTCGACCAATTTTGGAAATCAAAATCGACGGTTCCAAAATCATTGGTTTAAGAAATTTATTTGGTTAGAATACTCTACTTTGAAAGATGCTGCTTTTTGTTTCCCATGTTTCTTGTTTGAACATAAGCAACCCCAAAAACCTACATTTACAATAGATGAATTCAAATATTAAAAGTGAGTTAATGATGGGGATATATAGGGGTGTTCAATATTTGGTCTGAGCCGAATATCCGACCGAATTCGAATTCACCGAATTCGAATAAACCGAATTCGAAATACATTTTCGGTTTTCGAATCGAATTTTAAACCGATTCGAATTCAAATACGGTTTTCGGTTTGGTTTTCGAGTTTAGGTTTCAACTCGAAAACCAAACCGAAAACCGAATTCATTTTTATTATTTATTTTTATTATATATTATATAACTTATTACATTTTTATATTAAATTATCATAGACCTCCTACTAGATCCCTACATTAAATCCATAATCCCTAATTCATTTTCCCACATTAAATCCATAATCCCTAATTCATTTTCCCATTTCTCTAGTTGTCAACACGTCTCAACCGCCATATATTGTCGTCGACGATACTATTTTACTTTCGTCGATTAATTGTCGAATATATATTAGCGTTAAGCTAAGTTTGCGTGATTTATAGTTTTTTATAATTTAAGTAGATAAGATCTCTTTAACAACTTATTTATTTTGTTAACTCTTTTAAAAAAAAGTATCTTATGGGTAGGTGATGTTCTATATTTGGTCTAAACCGAATATCCGACCGAATTCGAACCGAATTCGAATTCACCGAATTCGAATAAATCGAATTCGAATTTATTCAAATCGGTTCGGTTTTCGAATTTGCTTAAAAAATATAAAAATTCGAAGAACCCGAACCGAAAACTCGAATAACCCGAAAATCGAACCGATGAACACCCCTAGGGATATATACTCTTTTGTTATGCATATATGATGTAATATTTCACCACATAATAGGGCAGTTAAATATCTTGATAATCTAATGAATATCCTTGTCATATTGACAAAGTACTGAATGCACAGTCTTCAGATTAAAAACAAAATAACAAATTACGGCTTACAACAACTATTGAAAGCACTCAGTGGTTCACTTTGCAAGCGTGTACATTGAGAGGGCATGACGAGTCTCCATCTTCTAATAATCGTGAAAATTTTATTGAAAAAAACGGAGCATAGAAAGTTAAATCTGAGATGCAAGTTGGAATCAGCCCAAGTAATTTTTCATCCTGGCTCCGCCCCTGCATAAGACCATTTCCTTTATTTAAGGAGAGATATTACCAATTGATTTAGATAAAATAAGCATCCTCCCTTAAACCTCTTTTACAATATTTTGTTGATTTATGTAAGCCATAGTTAAACTCTCGACTACGGTATATTATGACTTTTGATTGACGTTGAATTGTATATATATATATATATATATCTTCGTTCGTAATGTTTGTAGGAGTTGTTCAACTAAAAAGACACCGTTAGTGGTTAGAGGTTATCGCATTCAGGACTCTAATAATGTTAGCTATTTGAGAATAAAGGTGTATGAAAGCATGCTATTTTGAGATTCATGAACGAATAGTATACAGATGCACAATCAAAACTTTGGAAATTTCTAGGTAACAGAGATTATATGATAATTTAAAGGAAAAAGCTTGTCTAGCTGTATGTAATTGTACAACTAGCTCAATTAGATGTATGAACTAATAAAAGTTCATTTAGGCGTATGTACTTTTAAAAATTGGTTCATCTAGCCTCTGTTAGTAAACTCTGTTAATTGTTTTTAAAAATTTTAATATTTTTTATTTAAATATTCATTTTCTCTCTCTTTCTTCTTTATTAATTATATTTTTCGTCTTTCGTTTCATCTTCTTTATTTCACCTCTTTTCATCCTCTCTTTCTCATCTTGGTTCTTTTCCCCCTTTTCATCTTCCTTTTCTCCATCTTCTTTCTTTTCCCACTTTTCATCTTCTTTTTCAATAAGTTTTCTTTCGATTCAAAGAAGTTTTGCTCAACAAGTTTTTTCAACCAAAGAAGCTCGTTGCAAAATTTTTTTGAATCGAAAGAAAACTGATTGAGAAAAAAGATGAAAAGAGGGAAAAAAAAGATGGAGAAAAAGAAGATGAAAAGGGGAAAAAGAATGAAGATGAGAGAAAGAAGATGAAAAATGTAAAATAAAGAAGATGAAAAGACAGAAGAAAAATATAATTAATAAAAAAGAAAAAGAGAGAAAAATGACAGGGGAATGAAAAAATTGTAGCGAATGAGACAGCGAATGATAATGTTGTGGCATTGTACATGTAACTTAATAAATAGACGCGTATCAATTTTTCTCCCTCTTTCATTTTAAATTGCACATGTTATTTAATAATTTCTCTCTCTTAATTCTTTTTTATTTAAATAAATTATTTAATATTTTCCATTCTTTAATTTTATTATAAAATTATTATAAATATTTACTTAATTTAAAAATTGAATAAAATAATTTGTTTTTAAGGTCTATTCGAAAATCTAACTGAATTTAAAATCTATTTTTAATTAGAATTATAGTAAAATACGAGTTCAAACTGAATTTGATTATTATTTTTAATTTCTCTTGGTCCCAATTCAATTTTCAATTTGAATAATATGAATTCAAACACTGAATTCTAAATATACTTATATAATTAATTCATCAAATCAATATTTAACACTATTATACAACTTTATAATCAATTTTGTGAGTCATCATCAATCAAATAAAGAAAACAGTATCATGCCGACGGTAACCGGAGATGAAGACATGTGATAACATGGAGGGCTCGATGTTGAGTGATTTAGGAAGAAGAAGGTTGACGGCAGTAGATAGAATAAAGGTCGGGGTGGTCGACATGAGACAGATTAATTAAAACAAAATAATTAAAACAAAATTTAATTTATTTTCCAACTTGAAATTGAATTCGATTTTTTCTAATTCTAATTTGATAAATTTGAATTTGATCAAATATTCTATACTTACAAACAACCCCTTTAGAAAAATGGTTATTTAAGTATTGTAATATTTAACTCTTCTTTCATTTTCATTTTCATTTTCATTTACTAATGGATTGATTAACAAAGCAAGGGATAACTATAAAAATAGTTAATCAATTAATATATAAAATTCAGTATAAAAGATTAAAAATTGAAGTAAAATATTTGAAATGGTTGAATTCATTGAGTTAACTCATCAAATTTATTATGATTTTTTTCTCATAGTTGTTCATATATATTCCTCCACTTATCCTATCTATTCAGATTCATCAAGGTCAATTCACACCCTTTTTTCTGTAATACAGCATAGAAGACATTCTGAGAGAGAAAGGGGCAAATTAACAACACACATGATGATTTTAACGGCGGCATCATCATCCAAGACCTTTCATTTCGTGGGTTTCACATCCCCACCACCAGTTTTCTCCTCTATTCGAAGCCAACCCATCAACAAATCCATCGGCATAGTTCATTTTTCTCAATTTACTGAGAAAACCTCGTTCAATCTCAGTTCCTCTCGAACCATTTCTAGAATTTCCCCCCTTCTTTCTCGAACCCTCTCGTCTGTTAACTCTCTGCCGAAAAATGCCCCATCTTTCTCTGTAATCGCTCACAAAGGCTACAAAATGAAAACCCATAAGGTTCCCTCTCTATCTCTCTCACACACTCACACTCACTCTCTCTGTTGTACATTTTCTAATATTGTATTTTAGGGTTTCAGGCTTCAGCCAAGCGATTTAGAGTGACGGGTACTGGGAAAATCATGAGGAGACGAGCTGGAAAGCAACATTTACTCAGGAAGAAGAATACCAAGAGGAGAGTCCGGCTTTCCAAAATGGTTAGAACACTCTTCTTCTTATCTATTCTGAACTTGAAATAATATATTTACTAGAATGTCAATTTAGTATTATCCACTTTATCCACTTCTTCACTTGATTCATTGTTTCTTCATTTCCTTAATTTTACTTTGTAATTGGGTCATAGTATGATTTTGACTCATGATTAGCTTCTGACTGTAACTGAAATTAAAATTGATTGTACATTTAGTTGTAGAATCATTTTCAACTGTTGTCCATGAATCGGCATGTATTCACTTGAAAGTGATACATTTGAAAATAAAATCAGAAGTTAAAGCAAAAACAGCAATGTTATATGCAAATAAGCAAGTATGTTGGTTCACACTTCATTTGATCTTTTTCCAAATCAATCCACAGCAAGATGTTGCAATTTAATTGGGTTACAAAATGTTTTTTATTCATGTCACTAGTGGTGTTTGATTTATTTGGTTTTGTGGTTTGTGATTGTGATGGTTGGTTGATCATCTTGTGTGATGAGCTCTTTTGAAAGATTCTGGGCTTGCTTGATGTGGATTATTTAAGTAATGTTTTCTTTTTAAATCTTCTTTGTTGTCAAAAGGGTTAGTTAGGTAAAATCACTATAATATCATTGATATTTGATGGAAATAGTGATTGATAATGAGACTTTTAGTTTATTTGGATTAACTATAATAAACATCAAACAAACTCTTAAGTGAAAAGAGGGAGTGAAGGGTCTTGCTTCTCTTTACGTAGGGAGTGAAGGGCCATGCTTTTCTTCTCGTAGCGAGTGATGAGTTTTCGGGTTTTGACCATCATCGTGTATGTATGTTTTAAGCAACTTCATGCATATCAATGTTTTCTCAATACTCTGTCACATGAATTTGTCTTATTTCATCTCAAACAAATTTAGGATGGCTAAATGATTGAATTTTTCAGTGGACAACATATATGTCACATAAATCTTGTTTTTATCAGTAGAAGCTTCCTCTTGAGCTTTATGATTAATATGGTATATGGTTTACCTAGAAATTAATTGGATGAAACACTAAGTTGTAACCCGTTAAAACTATTATGTGGTTTAAGTATTTAGTTTGCACATGTTATGGGATCATTCTCTTTATTTGCTGATTTTTTCTTATGAAAATTCGGTTTAAGTATTTAGTTTGCACATGTTATGAAGATTTGAATTAATATTTGCAGCTACAAGTTGATCGGAGTGACTACAACAATGTCATTGGCGCATTGCCATATTTAAAGGTGAACCGAGCGAATTAGAGATGGCCATTGGTTATTTTTTTTCCCAAGAATTTTAAATGTAAACCATATCAACCCGCCGCTGTAATTTTCAGTCTTCTGATCAACTTATGTCTATTCAGATTTTTAACCCCATATATTGTACTGTTGATTCTGGTAATTTTCACCTAGATGAATGTATTTCTTTCTTAAATAAACTAGAATTTTATGGGTATTTCTACAAATATAAAGATTGATATTTACTAGTAAGTAAGAAAGATAAAATAGTCCACTTGAACTTGTAGCCCATTTTCTTTTTATAAATGATGATGGAATTTTTTAGTTATTACATACTTGATCAATAAATTAAAAATAACATAGTTTGTAAGATATAAAGTTATAAGTGAATTAGGAAAACAATGTTTGATTTTATTTTTATTTATAAAAAATAATTCCCATCAAATAAATAGTTACAGAAAATAACATCTAATGAATTAAATAAATTAAATAATGTTCTAGACTTAAAATAATACAAATTTTAAAAAAATTCTAATGAAATTTTCCACTCATCACAGAATTTTTTTAAATAACATTTAAATTGAAAATGAGAGAGAGGAAAGAGAGTAAGGTGAGCAAACTAGTTAAACAACAATTAAATTTATCTTTTCTTAATAAACTAACAATTAAATTTATCTTTTCTATAGAGTAGGTAAATTAACACCGTAATAAGTTTTATTAAGGTCTATAAATATGGTCAAAATAATTCGAAATTATAATAACTAACATTTAGTCCGTACAAATACACAAGTAATGATATAAAAAAAGTTTACATTAAAAATGTGACTTTATAATTTAATATAATATTTTTTTATCTAACTATTAAAAATATGACACTTTTATCCACTCATTTAATTTAAAATTATTTTATTATTTTTTTAAGCCTAACAAAATCATATAAATTAAAATCATTCATTAAGTGAAAATAAACATAATTTTGATAAAAACAAATCTTCAAACATTTAATTTTTGATCAAATTACCAATCAAATATAAAGTTTTATGAAGTCTAATATTACTTATTATTATATACTTATTTGAAAAAAATAAGAATATTAAAAAAAATATCTAAATAATTTATTTAAGTTTTAATAATATCTAAAATGATTTTGATTATTTAATAACTAAATTCGATTACACCTTTAGGCATAAACACTTAGGTTTTTTTTATCACCAATGTTTGTATTACTTAAGCCGACATTCCTTCCATGGATAAACCCTTAAGTTTTCTCAAGCTGTTGCATGTTCGAAACATACATATAATATTTTTAATTTTATTTTTAACCGTTTTAAGTTTATGGGCGTGTAACCCACAATCCGATCTAAGTTGTTGGGTTTTGCAACAACAAAACTATGGATCATCATAGAAATCAAACATGCCCCACTCTCAAATGAAAGAAGTGATTACACTAGGAATGATTGGACTACTCCACAATTAAAAGCTTCCCCAATCTTTCTCTCTAGATCAGCCAAAGAACAAGAAGAAGAAGGAAACCAGAAAATCCTAGATCTGTAATTCACTATCTCTCAACTTTGCTCTATTATGAGAAAAATACCCAAAAAAGTATTTATACTCTAACCCGTTTTCATAAAAGAAAACTCTGACCCGTTTACCCGAAATTTAAAACCCGCCCGCAATGGAAAGGAAGACCTCAACAATTCTCCCCCTTTCGAGCCATGGAAGAATGTTGCTATAAACATTCATCATCGTGACTCTCCTTCCAGAACCATTATGGCTTTGGCACAACATATCTCATGCTTGCCTCTTGGCAAACCCTTTGTCATCATATCTGATCCGTTCTCATATGTATGCACTTTCTCCAAGTATAACTCCTTCTTCTCGAGCACTTCACGGATCCAATGATACCTTCTTTGGATGTGTTTTGAACGTGAATGGAAACTTGGATTCTTGCTCACGTGTATAGAACTTTGTGAGTCACTAAACACCACAAACCTGTCTTGTGCAATGCCTATTTCTTTCAACAATTCTTTCATCCATCTCATTTCTTTACAACATTCAGTAATGACAATATATTCAGCTTCTGTAGTAGACAAAGCAACACATTTCTGTAGACGAGACTGCCATGATACAGCTCCTCCTCCAAAAGTAAACAAATACCCTGAAATTGATCTCATTGTATCAATATCACCACTCATATCTGAATCAGAAAACCCTTCAACATGTGGCTTTCTAGTACCATAACACAAAGCGTATTTGGAGGTCCCTCGAAGATATCTCATTAGCCACTTAACCGCTTCCCAGTGTGTCTTACCAAGATTTAGGAAACGACTAACTACTCCAACTGCATGAGCTATATCTGGTCTTGTACAGACCATTGCATACATCAAACTGCCTATTGCTGAAGTATATGGAACACTGCACATTTCTTGTCTTTCCTCTTCATCATTGGGAGACATTGTATTGTTTATTTTCAAGTGTGTAGCCAATGGACAAGCAATTGGCTTTGCCTTGTCCATACAGAATCATTTTAAAATATTCTCAATATATCTCTCTTGAGACAACCATAGACTTTTCTTCACCCGATCACGAATGACCTGCATTCCAAGAATTTGTCTTGCTTGATCCAAGTCTTTCATCTCAAAAGACTTAGCCAAATCCTTTTTCAACTTGGTAATCTTGAGTTTGTCTCTCCCAATAATCAACATCAGCATGTCATCAACATGTAGGAGAGGTATAATAAAATCATTAGAAGAAAACTTTTTTACAAAGACACAATGATCTGTAATCGTCTTCATGTACCCATGGATGATCATGAACGACTCAAACTTAAGAAACCACTGCCTTGGTGCTTGCTTCAAACCGTACAGACTTTTGACAAGTTTGCACACCTTGTTTTCCTCAACTTTCTTATTATAACCTTCAGGCTGCTCCATATAAATATCTTCATCCAAATCACCATGGAGAAATGCAGTCTTGACATCAAGCTGTTCAACCTCAAGATCCATACAAGCATCTGGACTTAACACCACCCGGATAGAAGTCATCTTCACTACTAGTGAGAAAATCTCATCATAATCGATTCCATGCCTCTGGCCAAAACCTTTGACAACCAACCTAGCCTTGTATCTTGTCTTGCTATCATCACCTTCTTGTTTAATCTTGTACACCCATTTATTTTGTAATACTTTTTTGTTCTTTAGTCTTTCAACTAGATCATATGTGCCATTTTTCAGCAATGACTTCATCTCTTCATCCATGGCAGCTAGTCATTCTTTCTTATGAGCATTCCCAAGAGTCTCCTTATAGAATATAGGCTCCCCACAATCAGTTAGAAGGACACACTCTGTAGCAGGGTACTTAGAACTTGATATTTTCTCCCTAGCAGACCTCCTAAGTACCTCTGTTTGTTGATTATGTTGATTTTCATGTTCTTGCTGAACTTCAAAATCAACCTCAATATTATCACCAAGATCAGTTGTTGTATCATTTCCATGACCTATAGCTTGACCCTGAGGAACATCATCATCACTATCTGAGTCTGAAGCTACATGTGGTATTGTCTCCTCAACATCATGAGACAACTCAAGACCAGAAAGGTCACGTATGTATGCATCAAGCTTTTCACCATCTTCAAAATTCTCAATAGTCTGATCTTCAAGAAATACCACTTATCGGCTTCTCAAAACCTTCTTATCAACTGGGTCATAACACCTGTATCCCCACTTTTCATCACCATACCCCAAAAATATGCATTGTCTGGTTTTTGCATCTAGCTTAAACCTCTCATCTTTTGGAACATCTACAAAAGCTCTGCAACCAAAAACACGTAAATAGTCATAATTAACATCTTTACCTGACTAGACGCTTTCTGCACACTTATTATTCAATAGCTAAGAGGGAGAACAGTTGATCACATACACTGCAGTGCTTATGGCTTCAGCCCAGAAATGCTTAGCCAACCTAGCATGGGAGAGCATACTCCTCATCCGTTCTAAAATTGTCCTATTCATCCTCTCTACCACACCATTTTGTTGTCGAGTCTTGGGCATAGTCTGTTCATGTTGAATACCCTGCTCTTTGCCATAATCATCAAATGAGCCTATGTACTCTCCCCCATTATCTGACCGCACACTCATCAGTTTTCTTCCTGTCTCTCTTTTAACCAGATTGTGAAAGACCTCAAACCTTGCTGCAACTTCATCCTTAGACTTTATAGAATAGGCCCAAACCTTCCTAGATGCATCGTCTATGAAGGTTACAAAATAGGAAGCACTGCCTATGGATTTAATCTTCATAGGACCACAAACATCTGTATGGACCAGTTCAAGGACATTCTTTTTCAGTTCAACTTTTGACTTACTGAAGGAGACTCTGTTCTTCTTACCCTTCAATCAATGCTCATAATTTTCAAGATGAGTATCCTTGAGATTCAGCCACTCATTCCTTTTGATCAAAACATTCAGCCCCTTTTCACTAATGTGACCTAGTCTCTTGTGCCACAACTCAGAGGATGACTCCATCAAAACATAGACAATTTTTAAATTTGTCTTGTATAAGGAACAACATTTCTTACCTCGTGCAACAACCAATGAACCCTTGTTTAGGTTCCATGCTCCACCACTGAAAACATTATGGTAGCCTCCATCATCGAGTTTACCTGCTGAAATCAAATTCATTCTCAAATCAGGAACATGTCTTACTTCTCTCAATGTCATGAAGCAACCCATGTTTGTCTCGATTCTAACATCACCAAGACCAACTATCTTGGACACACTGTTACCCATGCGAACCTCACCATAATCACCAACTTTGTAGGACTGGAAGTAACCTTTGTGTGGAGTAATATAGAATGAGGCACCTATGTCAACAATCTATGTTGTTTCATTTGAAGATGTGCTAAGACAAGAGTCTTGACAATTAGATTTCCAGCAAATAAATTATTTTTAAATTTCCAGCACTCGTTTTTCCAATGACCCATTTTGCCACAGTAATGGCAAGCGCCATCATTCTTTGGAGCTCTAGACTTGCTTCTAGACTTTCCCATGCTCGAACCACTTCTATTATCCTTTGACCTTCCTATATCAGCCATCAACATATCAGACTTAGAGGGTTTATCCCCCTTTCGATTCTCCTCATCAAGTAAGGAACTGGTGACAAATGCCATATTGACTTTACCATTTGATGCTGAGTTGCTGAGAGTGATAATAAGTGTCTCCCAACTTGCAGGCAATGATCCAAGGACTAAAAGTGCTTGTACCTCATCATCAAAGTTTATCTTCATACTACTCAACTGATTCAAAATATTTTGAAATTCATTCAAGTTCTCAACAATTGATTTATTATCAATATACTTCAGATTCACCAGCCTTCGTACTAGTGCTGCTTTATTCCCTGCTGACCTCCCAGCATAGAGAGCTTCAAGTTTTCTCTACACACCATACGGCGTAGTCTCATTCTCAACATGGTGCACAACATTTACACCAACCCAAGAACGAATAAAGTTGTAGGCCTTTCTATCTATCTTTTTCTAATCAGCCTCTTTTGTAGTCTCAGGTCTAACACCCTCATTTTCAATTGCTTCATTCAAATTATCTGAAACTAATAAATTACTAATCATCAGTTTCCATTACCTGTAGTTTGTACCATTCAGACTCACCATATCAGGTCTAGATTTCCCCATTATTACTGACTTAACAACTAACAAAAACCCTAGCAAAGAAACTAGTTGATCTCTTCTATGAATTTCGCCAAATAACCAGCAGAGCACTTTGCTCCAATGTTAAAACAGATAACCAATCAATAATGCTCTGATACCACTGTTGGGTTTTGCAACAACAAAACTATGAATCTTCTTAAAAATCAAACATGCCCTGCTCTCAAATGAAAGAAGTGATTACACTAGGAATGATTGGACTACTCCACAATCAAAAGCTCCCCCAATCTTTCTCTCTAGATCAGTCAAAGAACAACAAGAAGAAGGAAACCAGAAAACCCTAGATCTGTAATTCACTCTCTCTCAACTTTGCTATGTTATGAGAAAATACCCAAAAAAGTATTTATAATCTAACCCGTTTTCATAAAAGAAAACCCTGACCCATTTATCCGGAATTTAAAACCCGTCCGCAATGGCAAGGAACACCTCAACAATATTCATTTACTCTCACATATATATCCAAATTAACCACAACTCTCAATCGATATTCTAGACACTTTTGAAATTAAGCATCATATATTTAGATTAGTTAGTTAAAAAGTTGAACTTATATTGTTAAAATGGTCCGCGTTCATCAAATTTGATGTTAAATTTAAAATATAAAGTCTTATTAGCCTAGTTGGTTAAGGGGTTGTATTTGTTTTGTTAGATTGCAAATTCGAAACATACATATAACATTTTTAATTTTATTTTTAACCCTTTTAAGTTTATGAGTGGGTCAACCCACAATCCGACCTAAGTATCCATTTACTCTCACATATATATCCAAATTAACCACAACTCTAGACACGACAAATCGAACATTTTTGAAATTGAGCATCAATATATATATATATATATATATATATATATATATTTATAGATAATTAAAAAATACATATAAAAAATAATTAAAAATATTGAAAAAATGATTTTTAAATGAAAGATAAATTTCAAAAACTCTTTATTAGAAAATTTAAATGGATATAACATTATCAACTTTTTTGTTGCAAAGAAAAAGACGGATAAAAACTCGAGAAAATAATTATCAACACAATTAAAAGGTATGAGCAACCAACTATCCATCCCGCTAAATAAAATTGCAAAATATAATCTAAAATAGTTACTTGAAGGATTAAAATAATAAATTTTCAACCTTCTCTAATTGTTTAGAGAGTAAAAAAAAAAAAATTACGTAATCATAATGATATTATATATTATATATATATTATCTCTCTTCTATATATACTTTTTTAACTAAGGTTTTAGAATAAAATTAATTGAAATTGAAAAATACTTGTATACATTTCACGTTGCTGTCTACAATATACGTAGGTCTTTTCTATGCTTTTGTTATTGTCGTTTAGCGTGTAAACAAGTGTAAACAAGTTAACTAGCTCGGTAAAAGTTCGGGTCGAACTCGATTTGATAAATAATTAATAAATTATAAATAAATAAATATATATAAAGAAAGAATAAAAAATAAATATAAAAATTATTAATTAATATATAGTTAATTTTACTCATTTATCTGTTTTTTTTTTCTTCATATTTTCTTATTTTATTTTATGTCTCATCGTCTAAAGCTTAGTCAATCACACTAACCAATTAAAACATCATATTCACTCTCACAATAAGAAAATAAATAATTAATAATTTAATTTTTAATATATATATATGTATATTTAATTTAAAAAAGTTATATATTATTTAAATATTATAAAAAGGTTTTATATATATATAATAATAAATCTATATTTATAACAAATCTATATTATATATAAATCTATATTTTAAAAATATATTAATATTTATAATTTAAATAATTTCTTTATATATATTATTTAAAAATATTTCTAAAAATAATAAAATTATATTTAAGTATATTAATATATATAATTTAATAATATTTATAAAAATAATAAATTTATATTTAAGTATATTAATATATATATATATATATTATAATATAAAAATATATTTACGTTATATATATATATATATATATATATATATATATATATATATATATATATATATATATATATATATATATATATATATATATATATATATATATATATACATATATAATTTAAAAATATATTTAAGTTTGTATATATATATATATTATGATTTTAATAATTAAAAAATTAATTTAATTTAATATTTAAATATTTGAATATTAATAAAATTTAAGAGGGAATAATAATTTAAAAATTTACAATTTTATTTAAAATATTAAAAATTTAATAATAAAAACTTGAAGTGAAAATATTATTAATTAAATGTACAATCTTGTTACAACTTACAAATCTTTATTCTAAAAAAACAAACAAATGATGTTTAAATCCAATTTTGAAACTTCCCTACCATCATTTCTAATAACGCATGATGTTTAAACGCATGATGTTTAAATCCAATTTTGAACATTTTCATATATTATTCTTCTGTGGATACTATAATAAATAAAATTGTCAACACTTTAATAATATAGCCTTCAGATCGGTTAGAAAATCAAAGAACTCAATCTTGTTGAGATCTTTTGACTCCCTTATCGCCATCGTCTTAATATCCCACTCCTTGGGCAGATCACGCATAACTTTGATTGTAACCTCTCTATTACTGTAAGTTTTTCCCAGAATAGAGAGAGTGGTGATAATCTTGCTAAATCTTCCATCAAACTCATACATCGTCTCTCCAGGACGCATCTTAAAGTTGTCAAACTGTTGTGTGACAACCATAAACTTGTTTTCTTTTGTCTGCTCATTGCCTTCACAGAGTTGAGTCAAACTCTCCCAAATCTCCTTAGTAGAGTTGCATGATATGATGTAGTTAAACATGTTGTCATCCAGAGTTGTGTACAGAATATTCATTTCCAGGTTGTCGAGGTTGTTCTTCCTCTTGTCTTCACTGATCTAGTCAGATCTGTCTTTCTCAATCTTTATCGGACCTTCAGTGATGACAAGCCACATGTCATCATCAATGGAAGATAGATGAGCATGAACTCTCTTCTTCCACACTACATAGTTCTTTTTCGAGAATATGGGAACCTTGTTATAGCGGCCATAGAAATGATTCAGATTCTTGTTGTTGCTTGAGAATAGAAAACAAGTCTTTGATACCACTTGTTGGGATCGATGTTACTAATAGAGACTAGGGTCTAACTATTGTTATCAGCTATCGATAAACACTTCAATAGTAATCATGTGAGGGATTAGTATCTGTTTCTATTCTTCGCAAATCTTCCAAACTCTTGAAACAAATTCAAGTGCGGAAGTGTTCGTCAGATTTGAAGCTTTAGACAACTGAATGTGAATGACAGAAATAAAGAATACAAGGACTTTTATGGATGTTCGGAGATAAAACTCCCATGTCACCCCTTCTTCCACAACCGGAAGGATATCCATTAAATACTTTGAATCAAATGCAACTCACTGATCTAGCTAACTCTCTGTTGAACAAAACAACCTTTGTTCAACTTATAGTGATGAAGTTTCTCACAAAAAAGACAATATACAATTACAGTGTGATCAAAGCTAGAGAGTAAGAGATGTTTGATTTAAGAATCTTTCTTGAATCGAGAGTTAGTAAGTGAAGTAGTTCGATCGTTGTCCTTGAGCCTCCATATAGAGTTGAAGTATACCAACAATCAAATATTATTTGAGGACACGTGGCATGTTTCCGTTGGACCGCCGTCTATAATACGAGAGTACAACAGACTCTGAGTAATTTGATCGTAGCCGTACCGAACAGGTAGTGCGCCGAATATTCTCTAATCTTGTCTTGTATAGAAAAAATATACATGGGAGATATCCACATATGTCGCATTAATTCATTGGATAGAATTAGGTAGCTTGTAAAACTGCACAAAAGTAAGTGACGTAGACAACAAAGAGATCGTGGTTAGATAAAATGTTTTCTTCAGAAGGCTGCTAAAGCAAGACATTAGACATACTTCTTTAGATCGCGTCTAAAGGAGTTAGACGTCGTCTAACTACGCATTCCTTTAGACCCCGTCTAAAGGAGTTAGGCGACCTCGTATAACTACGCATCCCTTTAGACCGCGTATAAAGGAGTTAGACGACCTCGTCTAACTACGCATCCCTTTAGACAGCGTCTAAAGGAGTTAAACTTCCTCGTCTAACTACTCTTTCCTTAGACCACGTCTAAAGGAGTTAGACGATCTCGTCTAACTACGCATCCCTTTAGACTATGTCTAAAGGAGTTAAACGTCCTCGTCTAACTACGTATCCCTTTAGACAACGTCTAAAGGAGTTATACGTCCTCTTCTAACTACGCTTTCCTTTAGACTGTTTCTAAAGGAGTTAGACGTCCTTGTCTAACTACGCTTCTCTTTAGTTCACGTTTAAATGAGTTAGACGACCTCGTCTAACTACGCATTCCTTTAGACCACGTCTAAAGGAGTTAGATGTCATCTTCTAACTATACATCCCTTTAGACCGCGTCTAAAAGAGTTAGACGTTCTTGTCTAACTACGTTTCCCTTTAGACAACGTCTAAAGGAGTTAGATGAACTCATCTAACTACGTTTCTCTTTCGACAGCATCTAAAGGAGTTAGACGTCCTCGTCTAACTACATTTCCCTTTAAACTGCGTCTAAAGGAGTTAAACGTCCTCGTCTAACTACGTTTCCCTTTAGACAACATATAAAGGAGTTAGACGTCTCTGTCTAACTAGGATTCTCTTTAGACCGCGTCTAAAGGAGTTAGACGTCCTCGTATAACTACGTTTTCCTTTAGACAATATCTAAAGGAGTTAGATGTCCTCGTCTAACTAAGTTTCCCTTTAGACCGCGTCTAAAGGAGTTAAACGTCCTCGTCTAACTACGTTTCCTTTTAGACAATGTCTAAAGGAGTTAGACGTCCTAGTTTAACTGTGTTTCCATTTAGACCACGTCTAAAGGAGTTAGACGATATTGTTTAACAACGTAAGACGTCCGTGGGGCTACTATCTATTGATCTTTTTCTATCATTATTAAGCCATAGTCATACCCCAACCCCAAAGGAAGACTAGTGCTTTTTTATTAGTTTCTTAGTAGAGGCGCGTTAACGCTTTAGTTTTCTTGCTCGTTAGCTATTCCTATTATCTTAGTTTAGTCATAAAGGAAGGAAATTCAATTTACAACCAAGGCCAATACACCATTCCCCTTTTCTTTAACAGAGCCTCAAGACTGAAAGGGAAGAGAAAGTCAAACAATAGTAATTCGGTTTCTTACCGGTGATGTGAAATAGTGAACTCCAAGTACTACTGCCTCAAGCAATCAATCTCTTATAAGGCTGAAAGCAAGACACCTTAAACAACTACAAAAAGTCTGACAAAAAGAATATGTTACAAGTCCGGACTGAAATTAAGCCTGTAAAAAGAAAATAGGGCAATAAACAGTCTAGTTCTAAAGTAAAGAAGGGCATTCTCTAACATCCGATTCTGGCTTATCTTCTGATCGAGTGAATGGGGAACGATCTATTGCATATTTCCCAACAACACCAATAAAAAGTAAAATAAAAATAAGAGTTATGACATTCAATCTCATATTGCGAGAAATTCAAGAATTTCTGGGGGCACTAGCAAAAGCAAAAATGGTTAACAACCTGCTTTAGACTGCGTCTATGTTAGCACTATCTTTAGATTTGTTCCTACATAAAAGAAATAGACCACATAGACTTGAACAAGCAAAATATGGGAGTCCTTAACAAATTTAAACATAGTTTTATCTACACTGCCAATAACAAAGTTGATCAAATAAAAACTTAGTTACAATGTCATACCAAGCTCTAGGAGCTTGTTTAAGACCATAAAGACTTTGTCAAGTTTAAAAACATGATTTGGCAATGAATGATATAAAAATCCAGGTGGATGCTCAACATATACATCTTCATTTAAAGTTCCATTTAAAAATGCACAATTCACATCCATTTGAAACACTTTAAAATTCTTAAGAGATGCATAAGTTAGGAAGATTCTAATTGTTTCAATTCTAGACAAGGTGCGAATGACTCCTCAAAATCAATTCCTTCTTCTTGTCTATATCCTTGAGCAACTAATCTGACTTTGTTTCTCACAACTAAGCCATCTTCACTAAGCTTATTTTGAAAAACACATCTTGCTTCAATGACCGATTGATTAGTGGGCCTTGAAGTTAGATGCCACACTTTATTTATTTCAAATTGATTTAACTCCTCTTGCATTGCATTAATCTAGTCTGGATCAAGAAATAATTCATTAATCTTCTTTGGCTCAATTTGAGAAATAAATGCGGAGTTTACAATTTCATCCAATAATTGGTGTTTACTCCTAAGAAGATCATTAGGATTAAAAATTATCAATTCAGGTGGATGATTTCTGTTCCATATGAAGTTAGATCCTAAAGGATTAGAAGTCTGATTAGATGTCCCCCACGCGATGTCCGAACTATCAACAATCTGTTGACTTATAATATGGACGTCTAGTTGACTCTTAACCGGTTCAACCATATAATCAGACGAATGAATCTTGTTGATCGGAGCTTCATCATCGCTATCAGATTCAAGACCTGTCACTTCTAATATGTTAGCAATGTCAATGAAATCGTTCGAATTATATTCAACAGATTCATCACAAACAACATGATAGGACTCCTTACCCGTTCGTGTTCAACTATTAAATACTCTGAGAGCTTTACTGACTAAAGAATATCCTAACATGATTCTAGTATCTACTTTAGCATCAAAAGCGGTCAAATAATCTTTCCCATTGTTGTGAATGAAACACATACACCCAGAGATTCGAAAGTGTGAAACTATAGGAATTATTCCAAAGAATAGTTCGTAGGGTGTTTTGTTAAAGCGTTTATTTATTATTGACCGATTTTGTGTATAACATGCCGTGTTTATGGCTTCTGCCAAAACTTCATAGGAACACCTAAGTCGGCAAGCATAGATCTCGCTGCTTCCTTCACTATTCTAACTCTTCTCTCAACAATAACATTCTGATGTGGAGTTCTAGTTCTAGACAACTCGTGTCTAATACCAGACTCCTCGAGATAGGAAGTTAGGCGTCTGTTGGGTCAAATTATTTTGACTAAGTGTTGAAATAATTTACCCACTGATATTTTGATGATAAAATAATTTATGTGTTTTGATACAGGTGTATTAAGACAACATATCTTTAGACTTGGATCTAATGAGGTTCATTAGACCGATTTTGATCTCCATTCGCATTAAGTTAAACGCAAGTCTAATGAAATTAGACGCTTAGTCTAACTCAACGAAGTTAGACGAAGCAGTCTAATAGACTCATGAATTAAACGTGAGTCTAATAGAATTAGACGTACAGTCTAACTCATCGGAGTTAGACGTGTAAGTCTAATAGACGTGTAAAGAATTAGACGGGTAGTCTAATGAATACACGGAATTAGACGTGAGTCTAATAGAATTAGACGTAAAGTCTAACTCATCGGAGTTAGACGTGTAAGTCTAATAGACATGTAAAGAATTAGACGGGTAGTTTAATGAATACACGAAATTAGACGTGTAAGTCTAATAGATGTAAAGAATTAGAAGGGTAGTCTAATGAATACACGAAATAAGACGTGTAAGTCTAATATATGTAAAGAATTAGACGGGTAGTCTAATGAATACATAGAATTAGACGTGGTAGTCTAACTCAGTGGAGTTAGACGTACCGGTCTAATGGTTATTATAATTAGACGGGTCGTCTAATTATTGAAAGTTAGACGTGGGTCTAACTCCTTCAGACAAGTCTGAGGTAGAACCGGAATTAGACGTGGTAGTCTAACAAAGTGGAGTTAGATGTACCGGTCTAATGGTTATTATAATTAGATGGGTTGTCTAATTATTGAAAGTTAGACATGGGTCTAACTCCTTTAGACAAGTCTGAGGTAGAACCGGAATTAGACGTGGTAGTCTAACTCAGTGGAGTTAGACGTACCGGTCTAATGGTTATTATTATAATTAGACGGGTTGTCTAATTATTGAAAGTTAGACGCGGGTCTAACTCCTTCAGACAAGTCTGATGTAGAACCGAAATTAGACGTGGTAGTCTAACTTAGTGGAGTTAGATGTACCCGTCTAATAGTTATTTGTATTAGACGCGAGTCTAAGTACATTAGACCAGGCAGTCTAATAGACGCTTTTCAACAGAAGGAGTTGACTTATTTCATTAGACTGATTTGTCTAACTGAAATACGTCTAATGATCTGATTCAAGCAGTACGCTTGAATCTAGCATTTCTCCTACCCACGTGCTATAGTTGTACCCTATTTCTACTCTACTTTCCTATGAAGATTAGTACAACAGCTATATGCATCCAATCAAGGAATGCCACGTAAGATAATTTTCCTCACATTACCCGTTTTGCAGGTACATCTCTAATGGAATATTCGGCGCACTACCAGTTCGGTACCGCCACGATCGTTGTGCTCAGAGTCTGCTGTGTAAAATGGAGGCTTTCCAATGGAAGAGCGCCACGTATCATTCTTGAAGATTCGACCGTTAGCTCTTGATCAGTATTTAACCAATCCTTAGAGCAACGAACGAAGCACTGGAAAAACAATCAACCGAAGTATCATACAACGAACAAGCATTCTGATTTTGCAGAGAGAGATTACTCAATCATCTTGCTTACTGAACTTACTTTCTTGAAGATTCTTTCTGATTGTACTGTGTGTGAATCGAGAGAGAGAAAGATAGAATAAAAACACCATTAGTTGAGTGATGTTCTTCATCTTCTTGTAATTGAACAAAAAATGTTTTGTTCAATAGTGAGTTAAGTGTGTGTGTAAACTGTATTTAATTCTCATCATATAGTGAATCCTTCCGGTGGTTGGAAGAAGGGGTGACGTAGGAGAGTTTCTCCGAACATCCATAAACAAACTGTTGTGTTCTTCATTTTCTGTCATCTTTTCATCTTTCATCTTGTGATTCAAACCCAAGTAAACAATTCCGCCTTGAATTCGTTTCAAGTGTTTACACAAGTTTGCGTATAATAGAAAGCGAATTAAATCCTTAACAGAATTTCTTTCAAACTGTTTTTCACAAGCCTTCATCCTTAGCCAGACCCCCGTCTCTAACGATAAAGCCGATCCTATGAATTGGTATCAGAGCCTTGTTTCTATTCTCAAGCATCAAGAACCCAAAGCATGTCTTGCCTAAATGAAATTCCTCTTCTGTCAAAGGACAACTATGATGTGTGGATGGTAAGAATGCAAGCTCACTTGGCCGCTATTGACTATGATATGTGGAGCGTTATCTCCGATGGCCCCTTCAAGATTTCAAAGCCAAGAAGTGAGTGGACCACTGAAGATAAGGTGACAAACAACCTGGATAATGTTGCTAAGAACATTCTGTTTCAATCTCTCAACACAAATATGTTCTGTGAGATCAAGTCCTGTTCAACTACAAAAGATATATGGGATAAGCTAAGCCAGATCCATGGTGTGAGTTCTCAAGCAAAGAAGAATCAGAACGCATTCATTTGCTGCCAGAACAAATCCAGATGGGCTGACAGTGATACTGAGGAGTCTCCTACCGAAAAAGAGAATGAAGCTGTAACATGTATGATGGCAGATGACCAATCTAAGGTAAATGATACTTCTGCACCAGAATTTACAAACGAGGAGTTAACTAATGCACTCAATGAAATGGCTATTGAGTACAAAAAGTTAGCTGACTCTTTTTATGAAATGAAAGTTAAATATGAATCAACTGTTCCCTTTTCAAAGCAAGAACCCGAATCAAATGTTTTTGATGAAAACGTAACAGAGATCTCATCTGAGAATGAGATGCTCAAGGAACAGATTCAAACCCTTTCATCTGAAAATAAGAGACTAAACTACATTATCAGCGCATGAACAAGGTTTGGTGATGCTGTCAGATATCAGATCAGCATGTTGAAACCTGCTGGATCTAGATCCGGTTTGGGATTTGATAGCAATGATCCTAACCTGTCCTGAAAAAAGTCAAAGCCAAATGACAAACTTAAGCCAATAAGTTTTGTCAAAGGAAGTGTGACTGACATTGAATCTGATCCCATTCATGAAGAAGTGGCTTTTAAAAATGAAATAGTTTATGTTCCACCAACTGTTAGCTGGCTTAAGATTAAACTTGAAAAGGCTAATAAGCTTGGTAAATTAAAATCTGACTCTAAGTCAAGGAGTCTTAAAAGAAAACTAAAACCTTCTTCAAAAGCTAAAGGATCAGTGGCTAGCAGAAAATCGTCTGCTAAGTCAAAAACATACGCATTAATCACAACACAAAACGGGAAATCCATCAGAATAACTCAAATATGGATTCCTAAGGGACTGATTGACCGAGTACCCAATTGAAGATGGGTACCAAAAGATTGTAAATATCTATTTATGTAGGTACAAATAAATGAAGGACGGGAGGAATCTGTATGGTATCTTGATAGCGGATGTTCCAGGCATATGACAGGAAACAAACGACTCCTCACTGATATATCAGATTGCTCTAGACCTAAAATCATATTTGGTGACAACAAGAAGGGTAAGACCATGGGTAAGGGTAAGATTATCCATGGTAACCTAACCATTAATGATGTTCTGCTGGTTGACAACTTGTGTTATAATTTAATCAGTATCAGTCAACTATGTGATAATGGTTTGTCAGTAGATTTTCAAACTCATGCATGTTTAGTTAAAGACCAAAATTGAAACACTCTATTAACTGGAAGTAGAGTAGGAAACTCATATAAAATGAATTGGCAAAAAGAGACATCTGACCCTATGTGCATGATTGCTAAGAATGACCAGAAATGGTTATGGCATAAACGTTTGAACCATTTGAACTTAAAAACCATTAACAACATATGTTCAAATAACTTAGTTATTGGTTTACCCAATCTTCAGTTTTCAAAGGACAAGATTTGCACTGCTTGCCAGTTAGGCAAACAGGGCAGATCATCGTTCAAAAGCAAAGGAAAATCACAATCCAGCCGTATCCTAGAACTTTTACATATGGATCTTTTTAGTCCAATTTCTGTAAAAAGTGTAGGAGGAATGAGATTTGCCTTAATTGTTATTGATGATTTTTCACATTTTACATGGGTTGCTTTCTTACCTTCAAAAGATAAAACTGCTGAAAATTTGATCATAATATTTAGAGGCATTCAGAATCAGAAATCTCTAAATGTCTCATGTATTAGAAGTGATCAAGGAACTGAATTTATAAACAGATACCTATCATCTTATCTTGAGGAGAATGGAATTAGGCACGAGTTGTCTAGTGCCAGAACTCTACAGCAAAACGGCATTGCTGAGAGAAGAGTGAGAACTCTGAAAGAAGCAGCTAGATCTATGCTTGCTGAATCAGATCTTCCTCAGAGGTTCTGGGCAGAAGCCATTAGTACTGCCTGTTATACTCAAAACCGTTCAATTATTAACAAACGTTTTGATAAAACTCCCTATGAACTGTATTATGGGAGAATTCCCACAGTTTCTTATTTTAAGATATTTGGATGTAAATGTTTTATCCATAATAATGGAAAAGTTTATTTAACTGCTTTTGATGCTAAAGTAGATGAGGGATTTATGTTGGGATACTCATCAGTAAGCAAGGCTTACAGAGTATACAACAAAAGAACTCAGACTGTTGAAGAATCCCTTCATGTATATTTTGATGAGCCTGTTGAGAGCAAATCCAAAACACCCACTGATCTTGCTGACAGACTGCAAGCGGCTAGTCTTGAGTCTGTAAGTGAAGAAGAAGAAACATTGGACAAGCGGATGGCTCTATCTGATCCTGTGACTGATCCGGTTGAAGCTCAACTAGACGTACAAACTCCTGTTCAACAAGAAGTTGAGAGTTTAGATGTCGCGGTGTCACCGGTTCAGATGACCAATCCTCTTGGTTCCAACTTCAGATAGAACATAAATCATCCACCAGAACTGATAATTGGAAATCCTTTCTCTCCTCGAAGGACAAGACGTCAACTGATGGATGAAATGGCCAATTCTGCATTTATTTCTCAAATTGAACCTAAGAAAATTGGTGAAGCTATAATTGATCCAGATTGGATCAATGCTATGCAAGAGGAGTTAAACCAATTTGATAGAAATAAAGTGTGGTATCTCACTCCTAGACCAACTGATAAGTCAGTCATAGGAACAAGATGGGTTTTTAGAAACAAGCTTAGTGAAGACGACTTAGTTATAAGAAACAAGGCTCGTTTAGTTGCTCAAGGATACAGACAAGAGGAAGGTATTGATTTTGATGAGTCTTTCGCACCGGTTGCAAGACTAGAGGCAATCAGAATCTTCCTAGCATATGCATCATTTAAGAATTTCATAGTTTTTCAAATGGATGTAAAAGTGCATTTTTAAATGGTAAATTAAGTGAGGAAGTATATGTTGAGCAGCCCCCTGGCTTCGTAGATCATGTTTCACCTGATCATGTTTATAGACTTAATAAAGCTTTGTATGGTCTAAAACATACTCCTAGAGCTTGGTATGATACTCTAACCAATTTCTTATTTGATCATGATTTTGTTGTTGGAACAGTGGATAAAACCCTGTTCAGATTTGCTAAAGACTCCCATATACTACTCGTTCAGATATATGTTGATGATATTATCTTTGGGTCAACTAACCCCAAACTATGTGTGAAATTTGCTAAGCTGGTGCAGGATAGGTTTGAAATGAGCATGATGGGAGAACTCATTTTCTTCCTTGGGCTTCAGATCCGTCAGCTGGAAAATGGAACCCTCATCAACCAAGCCAAATACACTAAAGAATTGCTAAAGAAATTTGGTTTGGAGAACTGTTCTGCAGCAGCTACTCCTATGAGCTCCTCAGTCAAATTGGACAAAGATAAAGGTGGCCAAAGTGTAGATGTTACAGCATATAGAAGACTTATCGGTTCCTTACTGTATGTAACTGCCAGCAGGCCAGACATTCAATTTGTTGTTGGTGTCTGTGGAAGATTTCAGGCTGATCTTAAACTCTCTCATTTCACTGCTGCTAAACGTATTCTTAAATATTTGAAGGGAACTCAAAATGTGGGACTGTGGTATCCGAAGGATTCCAGTTTCAATTTAATTAGTTTCTCAGATGTAGATTATGCAGGATGCAAAATTGATAGAAAAAGCACAAGTGAAACTTGCCAGTTCCTTGGAGATCGTCTAATCACATGGTTTAGTAAGAAACAAACATCAGTTGCTACTTCAACAGCAGAAGCAGAGTATCTTGTAGCTGGTAGTTATTGCTCTCAAGTCTTGTGGATCCAACAACAACTCAAAGACTATGGGATTGAGGCTAATGAATCTCCAATTTTCTGCGACAACACAAGTGCTATCGCAATATCCTATAATCCAGTTCTGCATTCTCGGACAAAGCATATTAAAATCAGGCATCATTTCATCCGAGAACACGTCAATCAGAAGCAAATCCGTCTTGAACATGTTCCTACAGATCAACAAACTGTAGACATTTTCACGAAACCTCTTCCGGAAAGCTAAGTTCTCTCATTTTAGAAACATGCTAGGTCTTGTTAATCTTGATTGACGTAATTATGTGCATAAATTGAGGGAGAACTTATTGTTCAAAACAAAACTGAACAGATATGAAAGACGGAGGTTCTAATTCGTCCTAAGGATTCAAAGTTTGAGAAACACAGATACTTAGACGAACATCTCCCTTAGCGGTTTCAGCTTTATATGAGGTCATTGTCTTGGTTATTTTAACCTGCTTGATTAGACGGATGCATCTATTAGACGGACACGTCTAATAGACGTTAGACGTTTTTACGTCATGAGCAAGAGGATGCTCACGTCTAATCAGACACGCGTGTATCACGTGCTGTTATAGCATAATTAGACGCACGCGTCTAATAGACTGATTTTCAAAAGAAGTTGGAAATGTGAAAAGAAGAATAAAAACATCTAATTACTGTGTAATTAGACTCTTCATCTTCTGGCATTTAGGACATCTGTCCTTTTAATGATGTCTGTTTAAGTTATATTTCCCGCCGAAAAATAAATCAATCATTCCTCAAAAGAATTGAAGACACGTGTCTCTCAATATGCAAGAAATGACTAATATTTCTGACATCTTTTGCTTGTACATTTAGTATTAGACGTTTTATTTCATGCTAACATTAAATGTTGTGTATTGGGAACCGTCTTTTGTGACTCTTGACGGTAGAAGTAATCATTAGCCTTCTTCTTCAAAATTAAAAATCCCAGTATTAATAGGTTCATCCTCTCTAAAAGGTTAAAAGATCCTTGAAATCTCTCTTTCTCTCCTTAGAAATCGAACCCTTTGAATCTTTCTATCCTTTGTTCATCAAATCAAAATGCTGCCCTTCCGACCAAAATCGATTCAGGTGGACTTTCAATCTGTTTCCACTCTTGAATCTCCAGGCATGCAAAGAATGTTTGATTCGCTAAAAGGTTCTGGGCTGAGAAGATTCCTCACCCCTCATGAAACTTATCATGAACAACTCGTTAACGAATTCTTCCAAACTGCCAGTTTCTATCAAGATAATGTTATCGCTGGTGCTGTAATGGGCCAGATGGTATGGCTCACAGAAGAATCCTTTGGTGAGTTTTTCCATCTCCCAACAGAAGGTATTGATGATTTCTCCACCAGTCACCCTAACCTCATGATTTCGATGATCAAAGTCTTTTCCGATTCCCCTGAAGTAGATATTCATGGAAAGAAGAACCTTGTGAAGGTTGAATATGCTCTTCTAAGTGATATCATTTCTAAATCCCTTCTGTCTAAAGAAACCTCCTACAAGTATTGTATGAAGGTTTTTCAGATAATGGTGGCTATCACCAGAGGTGTTCCTATGAACTGGACAAGCTTCCTCTTCGGGAATCTTGTCAGAATGGTTGTAGAAAGAAAGAAGATCTTTGGCTTTGACGGTCCTCTCAGTTCCTTTCTCTGTCATCGTCTGAACGAACCTGGTAAGAGTTTCCCCCTCCCTTCTAAGATCCTAAACTACCAGAAAGTGGTAGACTATATTCAAAGGGTGGAAACGCTCAAGTCGAAGAAACGAAAAAGTGAAGACTCCAACTCCCCTCTAACCGCAGTCTTAGAGACATCTTAGGTTGAAGTCTATTCTGTCAGATGTTATAACCAGGAAGAAGAAGAAGACTAATGATTAAATGTCTTTTTGTATTTATTTTGAATGTCTTCATAATACTTTTGCTAGAATTATTATGGTTATATTGAACAATGTTTTGTGTGTTTCTTCTGAAAACACTCATATGTGATCAATGCAGATGTTTTTGAATGACTACTTGCATGGTGTTTGTTTGTTTATTTATTAGATGAATGCATGTTGTGTTATATGTATGCAGGTTTGCAATTTCTTCATCAAAAAGGGGAAATTGTTAGGTCAAATTATTTTGACTAAGTGTTGAAATAATTTACCCACTGATATTTTGATGATGAAATAATTTATGTGTTTTGATATAGGTGTATTAAGACAACATATCTTTAGACTTGGACCTAATGAGGTTTATTAGACCGATTTTGATCTCCATTCGCATTAAGTTAGACGCAAGTCTAATGAAATTAGACGCTTAGTCTAACTCAACGGAGTTAGACGAAGCAGTCTAATAGACTCATGAATTAGACGTGAGTCTAATAGAATTAGACGTACAGTCTAATTCATCGAAGTTAGACGTGTAAAGAATTAGAAGGGTAGTCTAATGAATACACGGAATTAGATGTGAGTCTAATAGAATTAGACGTACAGTCTAACTCATCGGAGTTAGACGTGTAAGTCTAATAGACATATAAAGAATTAGACGGGTAGTCTAATGAATACACCGAATTAGACGTGTAAGTCTAATAGATGTAAAGAATTAGACGGGTAGTCTAATGAATACACAGAATTAGACGTGTAAGTCTAATAGATGTAAAGAATTAGACGGGTAGTCTAATGAATACACGGAATTAGACGGGTTGTCTAATTATTGAAAGTTAGACGTGGATCTAACTCCTTCAGACAAGTCTGAGGTAGAACTGGAATTAGACGTGGTAGTCTAACTCAGTAGAGTTAGACGTACCGGTCTAATGGTTATTATTATAATTAGACGGATTGTCTAATTATTGAAAGTTAGACGTGGGTCTAACTCCTTCAGACAAGTCTGAGGTAGAACCGGAATTAGACGTGGTAGTCTAACTCAGTAGAGTTAGACGTACCGGTCTAATGGTTATTATAATTAGACGGGTTGTATAATTATTGAAAATTAGACGTGGGTCTAACTCTTTCAGACAAGTTTGAGGTAGAACCGGAATTAGACGTGGTAGTCTAACTCAGTGGAGTTAGACGTACCGGTCTAATGGTTATTATTATAATTAGACGGGTTGTCTAATTATTGAAAGTTAGACGTGGGTCTAACTCCTTCAGACAAGTCTGAGGTAGAACCGGAATTAGATGTGGTAGTCTAACTTAGTGGAGTTAGACGTACCCGTCTAATGGTTATTTGTATTAGACGCGAGTCTAAGTACATTAGACCAGGCGGTCTAATAGACGCCTTTCATCAGAAGGAGTTGACTTATTTCATTAGACTGATCTGTGTAACTGAAATACGTCCAATGCTCTGATTCAAGTAGTACGCTTGAATCTAGCATTTCTCCTACCCACGTGCTATAGCTGTACCCTATTTCTGCTCTACTTTCCTGTGAAGATTAGTACAACAGCTATATGCATCAAATCAAGGAATGCCACGTAAGATAATTTTCCTCACATTACCCGTTTTGCAGGTACATCTCTAATGGAATATTCGGCGCACTACCAGTTTGGTACCGTCACGATCGTTGTGCTCAGAGTCTGCTGTGTACAATGGAGGCTTTCCAATGGAAGAGCGCCACGTATCATTCTTGAAGATACGACCGTTAGCTCCTGATCAGTATTTAACCAATCCTTAGAGCAACGGACGAAGCACTGGAAAAACAATCAACCGAAGTATCATATAACGAACAAGCATTCTGATTTTGCAGAGAGAGATTACTCAATCATCTTTCTTACTGAACTTACTTTCTTGAAGATTCTTTCTGATTGTACTGTGTGTGAATCGAGAGAGAGAGAGCTAGAATCAAAACACCATTAGCTGAGTGATATTCTTCATCTTCTTGTAATTGAACAGAAAGTGTTCTGTTCAATAGTGAGCTAAGTGTGTGTAAGATTTATTTGATTCTCATCATATAGTGAATCCTTCCGGTGGTTAGAAGAAGGGGTGACGTAGGAGAGTTTCTCCGAACATCCATAAACAAACTGTTGTGTTCTTCATTTTCTGTCATCTTTTCATCTTTCATCTTGTGCTTCAAACCCAAGTAAACAATTCCGCCTTGAATCCGTTTCAAGTGTTTACACAAGTTTGCGTAGAATAGAAAGAAAATTAAATCCTTAACATGATTTCTTTCAAACTGTTTTTCACAAGCCTTCATCCTTAGCTAGACCCCCGTCTCTAACGATAAAGCCGATCCTATCAGCGTCTGTTGGTGAACTCGGTTCCCCAATCACTTATAATCTTGATAATGCTTAAAGATTTTTTTGTTTTAATGTCTCCTAAGGGTCTTAAGCAAATTTCAACCGTCTGATCCTTAAATTGCAAAACACAACCCAAGTAAATCTTGAAAAATTATCTATAATGACTATGGTGAATCTCATTCCTCCTAAGATCTTTACAGGAATTGGACAGAATAGATCCATATGTAAAAGTTCCAAGCACTGGTTGAACTGAGATTTACCTTTACTCTTGAACGATGATTTGCTCTGCTTGCCTAATTGGCAACCAGGACAAACCTTGTCCTTTGAAAATTTCAAATTAGGTAAACCAAAAACTAAATTATGCGAACAAATGTTATTAATGGTTTTAAAATTAAGATAATTTAATATTTTATGCCATAGCTAGTTTTGATCATTTTTGACAATCATACATATGAGATTATATATATTATTTATCCAATTCATTTTGTAAGAATTTCCTACTCTGCTTTCGGTCAGCAGAATGTTACATTGCTAATCCTTAACTAGACATGCATTCGTTTGTAAAATCAACAGTAAATCCATTATCACATAATTTGTTTATATTAATCAGGTTATAACACAAGTTTTCAACAAATAGCACGTTGTTGATGGTCAGATTACCATGGATAATCTTACCTTACACATGGTATTATCCTTGTTGTTGTCCCCAAATGTGATCTTAGGCCCTAAGCAATCCGTATTTTCAGTCAAAAGCGGTTTATCTCCAGTCATGTGTCTGGAACATCCACTATCCAAATACCATATTGATTCCTCCAAGCATCTTACCTGTTGTAACTACAAAATATATATTTTAAACTTTTTGGTACCCACATTCACTTGGGTCTCGATCTATTAGTCCCTAAGGAATCCATATTTGATTTATGTTGATGGATTTCCCATGTTGTGTTATGATTAATGCGTATGATTTATGCTTAGCAGACGTATTTCTGCTAGGAGCTGAACTGTTAACCTTAAAGGATGGTTTTTGTCTAAAACTCCTTGACTTCCTGTAGGTTTTGATTTGCCATACTTTCTGGCTGCTTCCTTCCTGGGTTTCAGCCAGCTTACAGTTGGAGGAACATAAATAATCTCATCCTTTAAGGTTAATTATTACAGCTTGGATCAGTTCCATTATTAGTTAAACTACCCTAACAAAGCTTATTGGCTTAAGCTTGTCTTTCACCGGGTTTACCTTCTTTGATGACTGGTCTAGGCTAGTATTGTCAAATCCTAAACCGAATTTACATTCGACAGGCCTCGTCTTACTTATTTATTGTCTGACTGCATCTCCAGACCTTGTTCAAGAAATGACCACATATGTCACGTCACCCATTGAGTTTCAGACAACAATGTTTGTACATTTTCCTTGAGCTTCTCATTCTCAGATGAGAGCTCGACTATGTTGTTTTCAAAAACTTTTGGTTCAGAAGTTTGAAATGAAGAAGGTTTATCAGTTTCATATTTTAATCTCATTTCATTAGAAGAGTCTAACAACTTCTTGTACTCAATAACCATGTCATTGAGTGCATCCGTTAGTTCATCTCTTGTAAATTATTTAGAGTAAAAATTAAATACGTTAGAGTTTTATTCTTCTTTTGCACTGAAGCAAATGACCTCTTCATCATCACTATCGCTGGATGATGAGTCATTTTAATCTCTTTGGTCCCTCTTGGTTTTGTTGTCAACCATCATTAGAGCATTTAACTCTTTCTTTTCCTTCTTATTTTATCTCTCTTTGGCTTTCTGCACTCTGACTTGAAGTGTCCTAGTTTGTCACAGTTAAAACATTTTAAGTTAGTCTTATAGTTTTATTTTATCATCATTGTTATTGTTTGAAGAACCTGAGTTAGAATTTCTCTTCTTCATGAATTTTCCGTATTTCTTCACGAAGAGAGCCATGACGTCACTGCTGATCTGCTCGACAGCAGGTGGCTCCTCAGCAGTCACTAGTGACTTAGTAGTAATATAATGTGTGGAAAGCTACTCTTCATTCCTAGAGTTTATCTCAAACTCATAGGCCTTCAGATCGGCTAACAAGTCATAAAGCTCCATCTTGTTGAGATCTTTTGACTCTCTCATCGCCATCGTCTTAATATCCCACTCCCTGGGCAGAGCACACATGACTTTGATTGCTACCTCTCTATTGTTGTATGTTTTGCCCAGAATAGAGAGAAGTGATAATCTTGCTAAATCTTCCATCAAACTCATACATCGTCTCTCCAGGATGCATCTTAAAGTTTTCAAACTGTTGTGTTGCAACCATAAGCTTGTTTTCTTTGGCCTGCTCGTTGCCTTCACAGAGTTGAGTTAACCTGTCCCAAATCTCCTTGGCAGAGTTGCATGATATGATGTAGTTAAACATGTTGTCATCCATAGTTTTGTACAGAATATTCATTTCCAGGTTGTCGAGGTTGTTGTTCTTCTTGTCTTCACTAATCTTGCCAGATTTGTCTTTCTCAATCTTTGTCGGGCCTTCGGTGATGCCAAGCCACATGTCATCATCAATGGCAGATAGATGAGCATGGACTCTCTTCTTCAACACAACATAGTTCTCTTTCGAGAACATGGGAACCTTGATTATAACGGCCATAAACATGATTTAGATTCTTGTTCTTACTTGAGAATAGAAAATGAGGCTCTAATACCACTTGTTGGGATCAGTGTTACTAATAGAGAATAGGGCCTGACTATGTTTAAAAGCATTCGATAAATACTTCGATAGTAATCATGTGAGGGATCAGTATATGTTTCTATTCTTCGCAAATCCTCTAAACTCTTGAAATAGATTCAAGTGTGGAAGTGTTCATTGGATTTGAAGCTTTAGACAACTGAATGTATATGACAGAAATAAAGAACACAATGAGTTTTAGGGATGTTCGGATATAGAACTCCTATGTCACCCCTTCTTCGACAACCGGAAGGATATCCACTAAATACTTTGAATCAAATACAACTCACTGATCTAGCTTACAGTGCAGAAGTTTCTCACAGAAAAGAAACTATACAATTATAGTGTGTTCAAAGCAAGACAATAATAGATGTTTGATTTCAGAATCTTTATTGAATCAAGAATCAGTAAGTGAAGCAGTTCAACCGTTGTCCTTGAGCCTCCATATATAGTTAAAGTATACCAATGGTCAAATATTCTTTGAGGACATGTGCCATGTGTCCGTTGGAAGGCCGCCTATAGTACGAGAGTACAACAAACTAAAAGTAATTTGATCGTGGCCGTACTGAATAGGTAGTGTGCCAAATATTCTCTGATCTTGTCTTGTATAGGAAATATATACTCGGGAGATATTCATATACGTGACAATAATTCATTGGACAGAATTAGCTGGCTTGTCAGACAACAAAAAAGTAAGTTGAGCAGATAGTAGAGAGATCGTGGTTAGACAAATGCTTTCTTTAGACGGCTACTAAAGCAAGGCATTAGACGTACTTCTTTAGATCACGCCTAAAGGTGTTTGACGTCATCTAACTACGTATTCCTTTACACCGCATCTAAAGGAGTTAGATGACCTCGTATAACTACGTATCCATTTAGACCGCGTCTAAAGGAGTTAGACAACCTCGTGTAACTACACATCCCTTTAGACATCATCTAAAAGAGTTAGACGTCCTCGTCTAACTACGCTTCTCTTTAGACCATGTCTAAAAGAGATAGATGACCTCGTCTAACTACACATACCTTTAGACCACGCACAAACGAGTTAGACGTTCTCGTCTAACTACGCTTTTCTTTAGACCGCGTCTAAAAGAGTTATACGTCATCGTCTAACTACGATTCCCTTCAGATCGCGTCTAAATGAGTTGGACGACCTCGTCTAACTACGCATTCCTTTAGACAGCGTCTAAAGGAGTTAGACGTCATCATTTAGCTACACATCCCTTTAGACAGCGTCTAAAGAAGTTAAACGTCCTCGTCTAACTACGCATTCCTTTAAACTGCGTCTAAAGGAGTTAGACGTCCTTGTTTAACTATGTTTCCCTTTAGATAACGTCTAAAGGAGTTAGACGAACTTGTCTAACTATGTTTCCCTTTAGACATCGTCTAAAAGAGTTAGATGTCCTTGTCTAAATACATTTCATTTTAGACCGCATCTAAAGGAGTTAGACATCCTCGTTTAACTATGTTTCCCTTTAGACAACGTCTAAAGGAGTTAGATGTCCTTGTCTAACTATGATTCCCTTTAGACCGCATCTAAAGGAGTTGGACATCCTCGTCTAACTACGTTTCCCTTTAGACAGTGTCTAAAGGAGTTAGACGTCCTCGTCTAACTACGTTTCCCTTTAGACCGCGTCTAAATGAATTAGACTTCCTCGTTTAACTATGTTTCCCTTTAGACAACGTCTAAAGAGTTAAACGTCCTCGTTTAACTACGTTTGCCTTTAGACTGCGTCTAAAGAAGTTAGACGACCTCGTCTAACTATGTAAGATGTCTAAGAGAACCTGCTTTTGACTGCGTGTAAGTTAGCACTGTCTTTAGATTTGTTCCTACATAAAACAAATAGACCACTTAGCTTGATTATAACTAAGTTTAATATAAATCATTAAAATAATGTCAACATTAAATAAAATTATTCCCTAGTTTATTCTAGTCAAAATAATTTGACCCAACAGAGATAGGCCAATTACAACCCTCTTAAGAGAATAACATGGTTGGATTCTAAGGTCAACGTCAGACTAAAACAGATCCTGAATCCCTCAACTCCGCTACCATGTCTTTCATATATGGTACTGAGTCATCCAGTACTGTTGAGAAACATAGGAGAAACATATGACAATGCTAAACTGTCCAGATGTTGAAGATCAACTTTTCTATGTTGTAAAGTTGATATTCCCTACTGTTAAGATGTAGCTCTCCTTGTTTGAAGTACACCAGTCCCTCCCCGCTGTAGAGCAACTGCCTCTCCAAGTTGCTGAGCAACAACAATTCCCCATTGCTGCTGAACAACAGTTATCTCAAGCTGCTGAGCATCACTCATCTCCTGTTCCTGAGTAGGAGTTCTCCAAAGCTGTTGAACGACATTCCTTCCCTGATTCCTAGAAGGAGTCCTCTAAACCTGCCGATCAGAGATCCTCCCCTACTCTTAATAAGGAGCTTTCTTTGGCTGTTGTGCATATCTCTTCAGATTCCGAGCCGGAACTCAGTCCGACTTCCAAGAAACATCCTTCTGCATCCGAGCATAATCTCTCCTATCTGAGTAGCAACTTATTTGAGCTACATCCAGTCACTCTGTAGAGGTGACTGGAACTATCAAAGATATATGTTTAAATATTCAAGGGTACCCTCTCCTCGGTCCTCCTCATCTTCATAAGATCCAGCGCCGTCAAATATCCAGGAAAGTATTCAAATTTCTTCTCTTCAGATCCTACCAGCCGGTTTCCAGCACGAACAGTCGGTTCCTCATTCTCCAGAGGAGTCATCTCTAGGAACGATGGATCTCCGTCATTTCATCCAAGACACCATTGAACCATTGCAACAGAGTATTGCAACCATATTTGGTGAATTGGAGTTTCTTAAGGAGAAGTCGACAACTACCTCAAAAGCAGCGACCTCGGCAACTTCGGCGTAGGATAATATCCTTAGCTAGGTTTTAAAGAATTCTATTTAGTTAACGATCATAAAGAAATCTATGACAAGACAGAAGACTATTATGCAAAACATCGTCACTAGCCAGAACATAGATCTCTCTGCGAAGATTGACACTATCGGTATGCGAATTGCCGAAGTAACAGACTTCCTCAAGCATACATCTGACAATCGTATAGAAGATGTTGATGCTATTAAAAATGGGAAAAGCTTTTAAGGGGGAAGAGTAGGTATGGGGAAGCCTGGACGAGGAGGAAGGTAGCGAGTCAGTTAGAGCGGACTCGGAAGAATTGAAAAGGGGGGACATCTATACTCTACATATTTTGTGTATTTATGTTCATATATAAATATATAATTTACCTTTAAATTACATGCTCTTATAACTTAATTTTAATATTATAAAAAAGGGGAAGTTGTTAGATTAAGTTAAATAAAGAAAAATGGGAAAAATTAATTAAAGTAGAAATCTTTAATTAAGTTAAAATATGAAAAATGATTTAATTGATTAAAATGAACTTAGGATAATTAAAATTAAAAATGAATAAAACTAAATTCTTCAAATGTTTAATGCGCAGGTAAAGCTGAAGAGGCGCTGGTAGTAGAGCTGATGTTAGTAAAACTGAAGAAGTGTTGGCAGAAGGGTTGCTAGCAGGAGTGTTGACGTCAGTAGAGCTGAAGAAGCGTTGTCAGTAGGGTTTCCATCATCAGAGTTGTATTCAGTATGCTGGCAGCAGGCTTGCTTCAAAAGCAGGGTTGAAGAAGCACTGACAGCTGTCTTGCTTCAACAATAGAGTTGAAGAAGCACTAGTAACAGCCTTGCTCCAACAACTGTGTTGAAGAAGCTCTAGCAACAGCCTTGCTTCAACGACAGTTTGAAGAAGCGCTGGAAGCAGCTTTTGTCCAATAGCGATATAGAAGCGCTAGCAACTTCCTTGTTTCAGTAGTAGTCAAAAGAAGCGCTAGAAGTAGCCTTACTTCAGTAGTAGGTTGAAGAAGCGTTGGAAGTAACTTCGCAATAACAACAGGCTGAAGAAGCGCTGACATTAGCCTTGCGCTAGCAGTAGTCTGAAGAAGCGCTAACAACCAAGTAGCTAACAATAGCCTTGCTCCATCAGCACAGTTGTGTTGCGTTAACCGTAGAGTAGCAAACAACAGGGGTTACACCAACAACTATATTTGTTATCAATAGTCTTCCACATCAACTTAATACGCTAAAATGTACAACTGACACGTACACGATTAATCCACTAGCGCGTGTAGTACTATCTAGTTCACCACACTCTACCGAATATTCTGCGCACTACAATCCCGTACGCCACGTTCTAACGAATATTATTCTCGCGTACTATCTCGTATACCTGACATACAACAAACGATAAACTAAAACATATCTACGAATTAGATTTGACCGTTGCTACACTTCAAATATAAAAGGCATCAGAGTACAAAGGCTCGCTCTCTCGATTTTCTAGCTTAATCTCTTAATTGCTTAGCTCTTTGATTACTCTCTCTCTAGTTGATTCTGCAAATTACTACATTAATTTGAGCGATAATTTACAATATTACTGATTGTATTTTTAGTATTGTAAGTTGAATAGAACATTGTCTATTCAATAGAGTGTGATAGCTAGGAGTTCAGAACATGCAGTTGTTAAGACTTGTGTTCTGAGTGGGTTTGTGTAGAAGCTATACAAATCAAAGTCTTTTAATAGAATCCTTTTGAAAACAGAAGAAGAGGTGACATAAGAGTTTTATCTCCGAACATTCATAATATCGTGTGTCGTCTCTTTACTACTTCATTCATTATTGCATCCACCGCTACAAATCTTGCAAGCACTTTTCGCACTTGAATCCATTCAAGAGCTTTCTACGATTTGTCAAAGAATAAAATTAGATTTTCAATCTCTAACAGGATTAAAATCTCATTGAAAAATGAAATTTAGCACAACAGTATTCAACTCCCCTTCTATTGTTTTCATTGATCCTAATAGACAGGGACTCCAAAAAAACTCAGTGTAGGGATTTCAATATCAATAAGGTGTATGGAAAACATACTATATAATAGTGAATAAGAAGTTTCATTTCTCGATGCCCGAGCGATCGTGCGATATCCCCATAAGGCAATCATTATATGTGTTGGTCATCTTCTTTATGATCCTAATTACATTTTTTAGCTGCTTGGACTGTGCCGTTAGTTTGGAATTGATAGGGCGATAATTTGTGGTACTCAATTTTGAATTCTTTGATCAATGATAAAATCTTTCCTTGAAAGTGTCTTCTATTATCTAAAATAATGGTGTGAGGTATCCCGTATTTGACTATGATATTGATGAGGATTACTTTGCCACTTGAGTATATTTCAGAATCTTGTAAGATGTTACCTCGACCCATTTAAAAAAATAGTCGATAGCTACGAGTATAAACTCATGTCCATTTGATGCATGAGGATAATTTTTTTCATGACGTCAATACCCCCATGTAAAAAAGGGTCAATGTGATGAAATACTATAAAACAAAGATGCCGGAGTATGTTTTTGGTAAGCATAGACCTGGTATTGCTGACAACTTCTTACATAGCTGACACAATCATGTTCCATATTTTTCCAATAATATCTGATACAGAGTATTTTCTTAGCAAGAGTAATCCGTTCATATGTGGACCACATACTCCTACATGTTTTGTAACCATCGACGTAGAGCAAGTTTTGACTATCAAAGGATCGTCTATATAGCTTATTAGCTAACCAAACATAATTAATGCAATACTGGCGCATGGCTCTTCATTCCTTAGCTCAGAAATGGGAGGTATATTCTCCACATTAAATGTGTTTTTGGAGAATGTCGAACTATGGTTTGGAGATGGTTTGGAGGGCACTTGAATGGAGGCTACCACTCCAATTTTGAAATTTGGGTTTTGTTTCTGCTGGATTATCAAAGGTTTTACCTTAAATTAAATAGGAATTTGGGTCATGGCTGATCGAGTAGCTAAAGCATCGACAAAGAGATTTTGGCTTCTTGGCGCGTGAACTTAAGACACGTGATCGAACTTGTCGATAAACTAGAGTAGACAAGTATGATAGGATTTAAGTTTTTTCCCTCGTTCTTGCCATGTTTCATTGAGTTGGGATATAACCAAGTTAGAGTCTCCAACTACGTCTAGTTTATTTGCTTCTCTTTCATATGCAATTTTGAGACCTGAAAGCTATGCCTCATATTCGACCTCATTGTTGGTTAAGAAATATTAGAACTAAATACAATTGGGGTTATATGTCCCTTTATGATATATCAAGAGAATCCAATTCCATAGTCATGCTTGGATAAATCTCCATTAAACATTAATATCTAAGTGTCCGATGTGACACCATTATGTTGTCTTTGGAAAGTCAAGTTCATAAGAAGGTTCTATTATGATAGGTTGATCTGCTAGAAAGTCTGCAACACCACTTTCTTTAACAGATTTCTAAACCGTATATATAATATCGTATTCTAAAATCATCATCATCCATTTAACGAGTCTAGGAGATATCAATATTCACTAAAATAAATAATGGATTGGATCCAACCTAGATACCAACTTGATAGGATGGGCTTGCATATAATGTCTCAATCTTTGTTAACCCATGCGAGTTCCTAACACACTTTTTCAGGTGTCGAATAGTTATTTTACATCCAATCATTCTCTTGATTAGATATTAAACGATGATCTCAAGCTTATTCTAATTTTCTTAAGACAATAGGCTGTCCATAGCCGAATCTGTTACTGTGAGGTAGAGAATTAAGGGAATGTTGGGCCTTGGTGGCATAAGGACTAGTTGGGACTTTAGATATTCTTTGATTTTTTCAAACGCTTGTTGAAAAGTTTCATCTCACTGAAATTTCTGATCTTTTTTCAATAACTTGAAGAGGGAGTCGTATGTGAGGGTTAATTTTCTTATGAACCGACTGATGTACTAAATTTTACCGAGAAATCCCCAGACCTCTCTTTCATTTTGAGGGGTAGGCATTTCCGTAATTGTCTTGATTTTGGAGGGGTCAATTTTTATTCCTCGTTGGGTAATAAAAAGCCTAGCATCTTGCTAGTGGTGACTCCAAACGCACATTTTTGGGTTTCATCGAAGTCGGTATTTTCTTATTCTTTGCAAGAATTGGTTCAGGTTAGGAATGTGTCCTCTTCGATCTTTAGATTTTACGATAATGTCGTGCAAGATCATAGTTACTGCTCTTTGGTAAGTATCCCCGACATTTTTAAAACCGAAGGGCATGACCCTAAAACAGAGCATGCCTACCTCTATTATAAATGTGTATATTCTTTGTCTTCTTCGGCGATTAAGATCTTGTTATATCCTAAAAAACTATCCAGGAAATACAATAGCTAATTGTCGGCGGAATGATTGACTAGAATGTCGATATTGCGGTAAAAGAAAATTATCCTTAAAATTGGCTTTGTCCAGATTGTAGTAGTCTACACACACGTTCATTCTTCTGTCTTTCTTTAAAATAGGTACCATATTGGCTATCGATGTGGGGGTAGTCCACAGCTTCAAGGAATCCTGGTTCAAACTGCTTTTGAACTTCTTCTTTAATTTTGACTATAATTTCAGTTTTCATCCGTTTTAACATTTGTTTCACGGGTTTAACATCTGGATAGAGGGGAATATGATGTCAAACAATGATAGGATCTATGCCAGACATATCATAGTAATATTAGGCAAACACATCCTTGTTGATTTTTAACATTTCTATCATTTCCTAACATTCGTCATTGTTCAGACTTTGTTCAATCAATATAATCTAAAGATCGTCTAGCGTATTGATGTTTAATTCGACTTTATTCTCAATATCAGAAATGATTTCGTCCTAATGTTCCAAATAGTTTTTCATTTAGAAATTAATATCAGACTAAAAGGAAACATCATCATTTGAAATGTATTAGAAACTATCTGGTATGTGATTCGATGCTTTATTATAAAAAGAATATGACATCTGATTAGGATTGTCCTTATGACTTCTTTATTTATTAAAACATCAGATGCTTTTTCTGAGTCGATAAGGGGTGTTATAAATATCAAGTCTCAGGTTGATCCCAGGAGCCTTATCAGATGCCAATAGGTTTGCAGAATCAATCTCACAATAACTTTCATCAACCGAATTTCTTCTATTGCAGAGGAGTTGTTTCTAACCAAGATCTCCAAGGTTTCATGCTAGTAAGTAGTCATTTTTATAATCATAATAACATATGGATTAGGATTATAAGAAAAATCTAAAAATATTTCGAAACCTAGAGAGCGGGTTTGCTATATTTGACTGAAAAATGGCTCGGGGAAATCGAAACACAGTGTGGTTTTCCCCTTCTCGCAAAAACTGTTCATTTAGGAATGGAGGGATATGTATATATGCTTAGATATGTTACATTTTCTAGAACCTTCACAACCCTTTGGAGTATAACTAACACCGAAATTATCCGAGTCCTAATAAGACCAAGAAAAAGAAGCCATGCCAATAGTATTTGTTCCAAAACTCATTCTTGTAAATATCCAATTTTCTACATGAGACGCATGGACATGATATTGTATGCGTAATGTCGGGAAGGTGAGACGAATCCTAGCTTTTCCTAAAATAGGACAAACATCAAATCCACTTAACTTAACCTCTAAGTTGCTGGAGTGAGTTAAACCAATGATGGTCGTGACATAATTCTCACCTTCTATGGTGATGAGTTTACCGTTAGCCATAAATTGTATTTTCTGATGCAAGGTAGAGGCGAGAGCCTTGGCTTGATACAATCAAGTTCTTCCCAATATTAGGTTATATGACAGTCGCATATTTATTACGCAAAATTCTATCTTAAATGGTTTACAAACTACGTAAATCATTGTCCGGAAGCAACCCATAATTTCTCGACGAGAATTGTCGAAGCCTCGGACACAAAAGTCCGACGAGATTTTATCATTGGAGATTCCAATTTCTTGGAGAGTCCTCCATGGACATATATTTAGTGTTGAAATATTGTTAATTAGAGCCATGGGAATAACTTTTTCGGCCATTTTACAAAAATATAAAGTTCCTTAATATTCGTTTCAATAGGAGTAGATAAATCTTTATCCTCGAATCATATCATGTTGATTTGCGGAGCTGCTGAAATAATTTCGACAAACTCTTCATGGGTTGTGTTAGCTAGTATTCTAGCCTTTCATATATCATTTAACATGGCCTATCTATGTTCTATAGAGTACATCAGGATTTCCCAGATGGAAATATTGGCATTCGTTTTCTTTAATTGAGTTAGAAGACTCTCTCTTGAGTTTTGGGCTCTAAGCTCACTTTCATTTCTTTTGTCATTAGATGGTTCTGGAAAATTAGTCGTATTGGCTAGGATTATTTTCATAAAGTTGGGTTGGAAATCAGATCTACTTCGGGTTGCTAAGACTTCATGGTTCAACTTTTGTAGAATTCGTGTTGGGATTATAAGGAATCCACCACTTTCAAGATATTATCGGCGGAGGTAGAACTTTTTAATCCTCCTTTGTAAATTATGTATTGACCATATTAATTTCAGTATTGTTAATAGGTTCGTCCATAGAGATCATATTTAGTTGGTGAACGGTTAGGAAATTTTTTATGATGTCAAGTTTAGTGATGATCTTCTGATCAATCAGGTCTAGGCACTAGTTCTTAAAGGCACCACATTTATCAGTAGAGTGACCTTTCATCTAATAGAATACACACCATTCAATTTCAAAATATCCAAGGAATTATTTACCTTCTTTTGGAGTTAATGGTTTTATTAGATTTCTCTATTGAAGGAGAGCAAAAGTTTTACTTAGGGTCATACCCATATTATCAAAAGTTTTGAGAGGTCACGGGGCTTTTGGTATTGATGGTTTAGATGCTGTCAGGACATTTGTTTTAACCAATAAAGGTTTGATCATACTTGCCAAGCGGTTGTGACCTAATGAATTTCAGTTTTCTCCTCCTTTTGAGGTCGCGCAAGAGTAACACATGCCTTCACGGTTTTACCCGCTTTTCTTTCCTTTTCAAAGGCTTTGTCGAGGTTATTACCAGTATTGAGGAGTTTCTTAATGTTTTGGAAAGTTCAGACGGAAAATCCAACATAATATTGGATATTAACATTATCTAAATTCATATCAGTTTGTCTTTGTTCGTTGAGCAAGGAATCAATTTCTTCAGCATCAACTTTCTATCTTTTGATGTAAACCGAAAATTTCTCGCTTTCACATTGTTTCACATTGTTTCATGTTCTTGAGTTTCTTCTTAGGTTGTTCTAAGTTGAGATACATGTTGAACCGTCGTATAAAATTTGATGTGAGTTCATCGATAGTTTGAAGGTACGCTACCTTCTTTTGATGATACCAACATAAGGCTGCATCATATAAGTATTGTGGAAATAGATGGAGGATCGTTGGTTCTCATAGATTGTAAACTGAAAGAAAGTGGAATGGTCACTCTTGTCTACGTATTTGAACAAAGATGGTAACTTTACACCAAATAGGATTACTACTCGTTCAATAGTCTTCATAACATTTTTCCAATCATGGTGTTTATCAATGCTACCTTTGGTTAATTAATTTAACATAGATTGAAACTTGGTTTAGTTGGAATTTAACTAACCATTTGTACCTCGGATTCCGTAGAAAGAATAATCGGAGGGTTTACAACTTCTTGGGCGTTAAGGTCAACGTCGACAGTTCTTGGTTGGGTCTTAGTTGACTTATTATCCTCTACTTTAGACTCTTCATAAATTGAGGTTTCCTCTAGGTTACGGAGAGTTGGATGCTTAAACCTAATTGGTGTGAAGATAAGTGGGAAAGTTTGTTTTGGCTGTCATGACGAGAATTGTAGACACTCATTTTTTACCCCCCAATTTTATAGTTTATGCTTTTAATAAATCCGAGTCTACACAAGTTTTTTCGAATTCATTCACGGGCTAATTGCACGATTTATTTTAAAGACGGTTATTTTTAGATCAATTGAGTTTTTGAAAATAATTGATTTTGGATTCTTAATAAAGTTAAGATAGTTATTTGCCTATGTTACAACACTTAGGGAAGTTATTATACTTAGAATATTCAATGTTTTATTTAATTAATTACCTTTGGTATTTATAAAAAAATAATAAAAAATAAAAATATTCTACAAAATATATATTAACGTTTTTATAAAATTTCGTTAGGTATATTTTGTTTTCTTTTAATTAGGTTAGTTGTTAGATTATTTTGTTAGATTAATTGTCCATTAGATTTTATTTTATTTTTGAATAAGTTAGTTAGCATTTTCTATTTTAATTAGAATTGTTCCTTATAAATAGGAATAATTAAAAATAATTTTTTTTTTTTTTGTGTTTTTAACAAAATCTTTTTTTAGGATGAAGGGGGTGTAAAGGGGATAAAGGTGCAAAAATAAAAGATAACAGTGTCTGCACAATCACCCTAGGTCAAAGAAAAAAAAGATTAAGGAAGAAGTTGCCAAGAAAAAAGGGAAGAAGTTACGATGGATTCAACCGTGAGCATGAAGAAGGCTTGGTCATTTTTTTAATTACAAATTAAAATGACCAAGTATTACATCATTTATTTATTAAAGCTTAAATCACAATGGATATTCCATGACATGTCAAGTGGAGATTGCTTCATTTAAAATATTTTGACATATTTTAAAATGGAAAAATCTTTCCAACGTCAAGGGTGTTAAGTGGGCTTTTGGGCCCTAGGTTTCCCTTGTGAATTCCCTATAAATACCCCTCTTAACACCCTAAAAAGACCTTCTCAACTTCAACTCTCGACCTTCAATCTTCACCTTCTTCTCTCTCTTCCTCTCTCTCTTTACACATTCACTTGCCTTTAGGTTGCCGAATTAGACCCCACTTTTCTAAAAAACCTAAGCAATATCACCAACTAGATTTGTTGAGGGTTTTCATTTTTTTTACAAGGATATAAAGACCAACCCCTTTGTAAGCTCTTTTTCCTTTATTTTGTTTCTTTAAATTTGAATTTGAATTTTATTTTCATTTGAATTTTTATTTTCTTTGTACTTTATATTATGCATGATTTCCTTTAAATTTTTTTGTTTTGATAGGCGTTTAGGTTTTATTTATGTATCTTAACCATGTAAATAAGTAGAATAGAAATAACATTTAATAAATAAAAATAAAAATAAAAAAAGCAGAAAAAGTTTTCAAGAACACTAAAAAAAAAAATGTAAAATCTGCATTGTTTTGTATAGTTGATTTTTTATTTTTTTGAATAACTAGATTTAAGGTTTTTTTATTTATATAAATGTTTAATTGTATTATTATAATGTTTCTGCAAAGTTTAATGTTAATTGGGATCCATTTGGATCACCAAATAATTTTTTAGCTAGGATTAGGTGAAAAAATAAAAAAAACAGCAAGCTATTCTACAATGCGACGCTTGTTCTTCAGCCTTCCAGCACTTCTTCAAGGATCTCGACGCTTTCCAGACGACGCTTGCTCTGTTGCAGCTGCTGCTGAATCAGACTTCTGACGCTTACTGCAGTTTTCAGCTTTTTTATTTTTTTTATTTGTTTATTTTTTTTTATTTTTTTTATTTCTGCATTTTAGATTTAGGTTTATTTTTGTTTGACATTTTTTTTTTGTTTTTGCTTAGTTAAGAGTTTTTGGCTTGTTTGATCCTAGGTTAGAATGATATTTTAAAATCGAATTTTTAACTAAAATTAAACTTAGCCTTAACTTAGACATAAGATTATTTTTCTTTAATGAGTTCTTTTGAACTACAAATTTTTATAAAACCCAAAAAAAAAGAAGATTACATCCTTTATATAATTCACTTCAATAAATTTATTAAAAATCAATCTAGACATAGGCTAATTAAAATTTTGATCAATAAATTGCTTAGTCTTGATCTTTTTTTAGAATAATTTTTATGTGTGGATTATTTTATTAGGTTTTCTTGTGTCTTTATTTGTTCATTTCATTTCATTTTATTTTATCATTTATCTTTCATGCAAAAAATTTTTTAATGTTTAAAATGGAAAAATTCTAAAATGTAAAGCGCAAGAAATAAAAAAAGGCCAAAATTAATTAGTAGAGACCTTAGGGGCGTTGTGGGACATAGCGTCTAAAAAACCTTTTCCCACACGTAACCAAACGCCGAACTCACATTTCTTAAATTCCTAATTTTTGAAATTAGGTGGCGACTCTCTAGTCGTGAGGTTAATTAATATTGAAAAAAGTTAAAAAAGGACTATGACATACTTCCCATTAAAAAACTCCCAATCTCTCCCAGATTCGACGGGAAGGTAAAATATAGAGTTGTCTATAAAGCTTCATTTTTTAAAACTTAATTTTTTTCAACATTAAAATTAGTTCCCCTCACGTTTTTAAAAAAATAAAATTTTTAAAGAGTGGCCCAGAATTTTCAAACTAGTCGATCAAAATATTTTTTTAAAAAAAAATCGATCACAGTTTTCTGGCAACTCTGCTGGGGACATTCGACGTTTGACTTGAAAGTAATTTTGGCCAAGTATTTAAACTTTCTTACGCTTTAATTCATACTCCATGTTCACATTAATTGATTATTTGCATGAGACTTGTAGCTCGAATGTGAAGGTGTGTGGGTATACATCGTTGAATGAAGCTCACAGATCTATATTTTATGTGCTAAGGGTAGTCAATGTGAATGACAGTTTCAACCCTTGCCTTGAAGGCTTTTTGTGTGATTTGAGAGTTGAGAAAAACACTAGGAAAAAACCCGGATTAACCCTCTCTTGTTTTCAAATATCCCCTACTATTGAAAATCAGGGATTTTGAAATAGAGGTGAGGGGGATGTCCAATTGAGAGCTCCCCTTGCATCGAGAGATCCCTTTTGGGATAGTATCTTTGTCGGTGGAACAACTCTCTCTTAAGCCATTTCTAACTTTAGAACAAAAATACAAAAAACCAATTCTACCAAGACGTTGCCTCGTCTCGTCCTGTTGAGCAACAAAGCCACGTCACGAAGCCGTTTACTTGACTGCTATATATGATAAATACATGTATGCATATAGATATTTCTATGTGATCAGTTTATCCATTCAAAGTTTTAAAATTCCATTAAACATGTGAACAATTTCGAAATTTTGAGGCTAAACCTAATAACTTTAAAGGAGTAAAATCGAGGAAACCTAGAAAAGCTAAAAGAAGAATCTAATTTAACTAGTTTTCTTTCTTTGTGTCTTTACTACTCAGATTCTAAGCGTAAGATATAATGAAGGAAATGCGTGAGACACAAAGACAATCAAGAGAGACGCATGAGGCGCAAAGATGATCAAGAAAGATGAAAAGACTTGAAGATTCGAAGACTTAGACTAGATTTCTTTATGTTTGAAATGTAAATCTCTTTACGAAGATACATGAGCGACATTGTAACGAAAGGATGAGGGGTTCTTGCTTTCTTTTCTTATTTTATTTTATGACTTGAGTTTGTGATTTTATCCATGACACTTAGAATTTTAATAAAATAACTCATTCTTATTTTACTCATCCTTTTCTACATGTTATACATTGTGAATGGGTAAATTGAGCTTCTATTGCGTGTTAGGGATTATGTGCATACAAGCAACGCGTTGCTTGTTTTACTTGATAAAGGGGTTCGAACTGACTTTGTTCTCTTGAATACAACATACTCATATTCATCATAATTTACAATGACTAACCCACAAAGAAGGTTCAATGAGTCAGTTCATGTAAAGCTAGATGATCTTCGTGATACACTAATACAATTGGGGAAACAGCTTGAAGACCTCACAAAAGAAGTCGAAACTTATGCGAAAATTGAACCCCTTCATCCGAAGATCATGCGACAAGAATTGAAAAGGGAATGTAGGGCGTTCATGGACGGTTGGAAAGTTATAGAAATGTCTATTCAGAACAAGAGTCAGACAAGCGCGTCAAACTCAAGGACAAAATGATCATCAAGAGAACCCATTTCTCCTAAACAAAGTCAACAATCATCACTAGCAAGGAGTGCCACTATTGCTCCACCTCGTAGAAAATTTGACGACTTGGGGATGTCATTGTCGAAGGCCTTAAGGAACTTGTTGCAGAAGAAGTTGATTCAAACGTTAACACCGGAACCTGGGAGAGAAGTAATGGGCAAGTTCGCAAATGAGTGGTGCGGATATCACTAGACTAGAGGGCATTCCACTAATTATTGTTTCCCTCTCAAACAAAAGATTCAAGATCTGATCGACGCTAAGATCATCCCAAAGCTCCGAAGAATGAAGGCAGACATCGTGTACAAGATCAAGGAGGAAGTTCAAAAATAGCCCGACGCATGATTCCTTGAAGTGGTAGATTACCCAAAGTGGATCACAAATGTAGTCTCAGTCACAAAGAAAGATGGAAAGATCCGAGTATGTGTAGACTATCGAGATCTCAACAAAGCAAGCCCTAAAGATAGTTTCCCACTACCACACATCGACGTGCTAGTGTATCTTGCAGCAAGCAATCAACTCCTATCATTCATGGACGGATTCTTAGGCTACAACCAAGTACTGATGGCTCTAGAAGACAAGGAGAAGACAACGTTCATCACAGAAGTTGGAACATTTTGTTATTGAGTCATGTCTTTCGGGCTAAAGAATACAGGAGCAACGTATCAACGAGCTGCCACGATGATTCTTCACGATATGATCCAAAAGGAGGTAGAAGTCTATGTCGACGACATGATTGTCAAATCAAAAGATCGAGAAGGGCACATCCAAAATCTTGACAAATTCTTACAACGCATCAGGAAGTTCCAACTTAGGCTCAACCCAAAGAAGTACACATTTGGAGTGACAGCAGGAAAGATGTTATGCTTCTTAATCACGCAAAGAGGAATTGAGGTTGATTCGAGCAAGATAGAAGTGATCACGGAGCGAGAAAGAAGTGCGAGGCTTTCTAGGAAAGATCCAGTATATAAGTCGATTCATAAACAAATTGACTATGACATGTGATCCTTTGTTTAAACTTTTAAGGAAAAATGAAAGATTCGTTTGGGATGACACTTGTCAGAACGCATTCGAGAAGCTAAAGGGATACCTCAAGAATCCTCCCATTCTGATACCACCAATACCAGGCATACCGTTAATCCTATACTTAACAGTCACGAAAAACGCAATGGGTAGTCTACTAGCCCAAGAAAACGAGGAAAATATGAAAGTCTCAGTCTACTACATAAGTAAGCGCATGACATACAACGAACTTAATTACTCGCTAGTAGAAAAGGTGTGTTGGGCCCTAACTTGGGTCACTAAGAGGCTAAGGCATTACATGCAAGCCCACACTGTCAAGTTAGTATAAGAATCAATCCAATTCGTCATTTATTCTAGAAAACGCTTTTGTCTCCGAGATTAGCTAAGTGGATGATGATGATATCAGAGTACGACATCGTGTACACAATTCAGAAATCTATCAAGGGGAGCGTTGTAGCAGATTTTCTCGTAGACCAACCAATCGAAGTTGAAGACGAAGAGGAGTTAGCATTCCCAAACAACGAAGTGATGACTATTAACCCTATAACCTGGAAGCTATTATTCGATGGAGCTTTAGGAAAACAAGGTTACAGCATCGAAATACTACTCATCGATCCTATGGGAACATACAACCCAATCTCAGTCAAGCTCGAATATCAAGTGACGAACAATGAGGCAGAGTATGAAGCGTGCATCTCTGGCTTGAAGATTGCTCATGAAAAAGGAGCGAGACGTCTAGAAGTAGTAGGAGACTCAAACTTAGTCATTTCACAAGTTAATGGTGAATGGAAAGTTAAAAGAGAGAACCTCAAACCCTACCATCAACACTTATCGACTATAATGGAAAAGTTTGAACATGTAACATTCACACATGCTCTAAGAAGTCAGAATCGATTCGCAGACGCTTTGGCCACGTTAGCAGCCATGACGCAAATCCCGGAAGGAATCAAAATCAAGACTTTGAAGATTCGTCAAAACATAAACGAGACTTCGAGAAGAGGAAGATTTCCAACACCGAAGTGGCGCCCAAACCTTGGTTCGAACCTCTACAGAAGTACGTTGAACATGGAGAGTATCCTTCACACTTCTAAAAGAAAGAGAGGAGAGCTCTATGCCAATGTGCAACCAACTATGTGTTACTCGCAAGAAAGCTATATCGACGCTCCTTTGACGGTCAAAACATGTTATGCATCGACCAGCCTCAAGTATCACAGATCATGGAGGAAGTACACGCAGGAACATGTGGCCCACACATGAACGGATCAACACTCGCTAAGAAGATCCTTTGCTTTGGCTATTACTGGAAGAACATGGAACAAGAATGTGTAGAATATGTTAAGAAGTGCCATCAATGTGAAGTTTACGCGAACTTAAAGCACACCCCGACATATCTACTTTACAACATGACTTCACCATGGCCATTTTCGACATGGGGAATAGATATCATCGGGAAAATTTATCCTCACGCTTCATATGGACACGAATTCATCCTTGTAGCTATCGATTATTTCACAAATTGGGTCGAAGCTCAATCATACAAGGTTCTCAAGTCGTCACATGTTGCCAAGTTCATACGAAACAACATCATTGCACGTTATGGAGTTCCTCATGCCTTGATCTCAGACAATGGTGGACACTTCCGAGGAGAAGTACTCAAAGTACTAGATGAATATAGGATTGAACACCAATAATCCTCACCTTATCGTCCTTAAACGAACGGCTCAGTAGAGGCAGCCAACAAGAACATCATTACTATCATCAAGAATATGACTCAGACGTACAAGGATTGGCACGAGAAGCTTCCATACGCCTTATGGGGATATAGAACAATCATTCAAACGTCAACGGGAGAAACGCCATTTGCAGTAGTCTACGGAATGGATGCAGTTCAACCTATCGAAATCGATGTTCATACTTTAAGAGTTTTACTCGAGACACAAGTAGTGGAGGAAGATTGTGTAAGTCATAGTACAATCAGTTAGCCTTTGTGGAAGACAAGAGGTTAGACGCATTATGTCACACACAAGCATACCAAAGAAGAATGACCAGAGCTTTCAACAAGAATGTGAAACCTAGGAACATTCAAGAAGGAAATTTAGTTCTAAAGAAGAAATTATGGATACTAGACCCTAGAGGGAAATTCCAAACACCATGGGAAGGACCCTACTTCGTCAAGAAGGTCTTTTCAGGCGGCGCCCCGAGATTGACCACCTTGGATGGAGAAGAACTCTCAACACCCTTCAATGTCGACATGCTCAAAAGATACTTCGTCTAAAGCATGGGTGTTGAATCCTATACATCAAAGTTCATAACTCACAAGGGGTGAACTACGTTAGACCTGATCTCTCTCGAGAGTACGTAGGCAACCCATCTAGGGTGAGGTCACCACTATCAATTATCGAAAGAAGTTGATAGACATCTCATTTCACATAACATGCATTCATTGCTCATTATATACATCAAAGTTCATAACCTCATAAGTTGTGAACTACGTCAAACCTGATCTCTCTCGAGAGTACGTAGGCAACCCATCCGGGGTGCGGTCACCACTATCAATTATCGATAGAAATTGATAGACATTTCACACCACATGCATTTATTACACATACAACCAAAGTTCATAACTTCACAAGTTGTGAACTACGTGAGACCTAATCTCTCTTGAAAGTATGTAGGCAACCCATCTAGGGTGCTGTCACCACTATCAATTATCGAAAGAAGTTGATAGACATTTCATTTCACATCACATCGCATACATTCATTGCATATACATTAAAAAGGAAGTTAATCACACTCTGAGTTGACTCCTAAACTAAAAACTCTTAGTCAATACTAGGGGCATTTTTATTAAAATAAAAATGACTACAAGATCCTCACAGAGTCCCATTTGAGAAAATATAACGCCCAAAGCTAAAGTAATTTTCTCTTCGACTTAGGATCTCAACGTTTTCACAAGAATTCAAACAAACATTTTTCACAAGAATGTGCATGGAACTACTTTGGACCTGAATTCCCCTAGCTATGGGATACGTAGATAGCTTGTATAAGCCCGGTCCTAAACATTTTCAAAAATCAAACCCTATATCGACACTAGGGGCATTTTATGAAAATGAAATGATTGAAAGATCCTCACATAATTAGCTTAAATGAGTAAATATAACGCCTAACACATGGCTAAAGCACTTTATTCTCCAGCAGCTTAGGATCTTAAATGATTTTCAGCTTAAGTCAATTGCCACTCCAGAAGATACTTAAGAAAATTTCCCCAACTTAAGTCAATTGCAACTCCAGCAGAAACTTAAGAAAATTCCTCAACAAAATGCGGAATTACGATCTATCCGTGATACAATTTCGGAACTACGTTCGCATCGGATTTCTCCTTTTATGAGAATACATAGGCAACTTTTCATAAGTATGGTCCCAAATCCCCAGCAAGCCAAATCTTGAGCTAGGAAAAAATACATTCCCAAAGAGTTAAAGCCAACGAGAATTTGGGATCATAATTCTATCCAAAACAATCAAACCTCTTGTGTCGAAACTAGGGATATTTGTGGAAGATAAAAACAAGATAGACCCCTAAATTTTTCTGGTGCAAATCGAATTGATGAGCGAGTGCAAGAAATAAGTAGGGATGCGGGAAAATACGTTTCTCCCCAATGGATGTCTCTTTATGAACTAATGTAACTAGTTGAATCCGAGTAAAACGCTTCGCAAACGGATCTATCTCGAGTCTAGACAAAAGCTTAAACTACTGATGTTTAAGAGGGAGCTCATAAAAGATGAATGCCCAAACTCGGAACCATGTCATCAACAAAGGCGATGTCTCGTCTCAATTAGAGGTCAAGTGCCAAAGATCTAAGACCTCAAGAAAAAGTAAAATCAATTAAACAAAGACTGTGTTGGTTGAGATATGAAATACAATACAGTTGTTCATTTAGATTCTATCTAATTGCTATGCAAGAACAAATTGTTTGAATCTATCAGATACACCCCGGTCATAAAGAAAAGAGGCCGAATAAAATAGAAAAATACTCGTAGAGGTTGAGATATTGAAATCACCATTTGTTGTTCATCTAGACTCTTGTTTAAATTGCCAATGCAAGAAAAAGAATGTACCGATTCTATTAAATATACCCTGAGTATAAAAAGAGCCCAATGACTTAGAATCTTAAGCATACTGACCTCCGAATTTGAGAAACGAGACTCAACCTCATGACGCATGGTTGAAAGATTAAGCATTCGAGCGAACAAATCCCTCGAAAAACTCAGGGCAAAACGTCTCGGCGAAAGACAAGTCCCCAAAAGTGACAGCATGAATCTCGAAGAACATCGGTTACATGTGGTTTCCTCTCGACACACTCTAAGGAAGAAAGTATGGAACCGATTCTTGAAAGTATTTCAAGACCATTAAAGAAGACGCTAGTGCTTTGAAAATTAAGGAAGTCTAACTTCGAACTTAAATCACTAAACATAGTTGTGATTAAAATGTGTTTCGCTAAACTGACCAGCGATACTTTAAATCTATAATAATCACTAAATAGAATTGTGATTAAATAGTATTTTGCTAAACTGACTAGTGATACATAAATTTATAATAATCACTAAGCAGAATTGTGATTAAATAGTACTTCGCTAAACTGAAATGCGATACTCTAAATCTATAATAATCACTAATCAGAATTGTGATTAAATAGTATTTCGCTAATCTGAAATGCGTTACTCCAAATCTATAATAATCACTAATCAGAATTGTGATTAAATAGTATTTCTCTAAACTGAGCAGTGATACTTAAATATATAATAATCACTAATCAGAATTGTGATTAAAAAGTATTTCGCTAAACTGACCAGCGATACTTAAATCTAAATTTATCACTAAGTAGAATTGTGATTAAATAGTATTCGCTAAACTGACCAGCGATACTTAAATCTATATAATCACTAAACAGAATTGTGATTAAATAGTATTTCACTAAATTGACCAGCGATACTTAGATTCATAATAATCACTAAGTAGAATTGTGATTAAAAAGTTTTCGCTAAACTGACCAGCGATACTTAAATTTATATGATCACTAAGCAGAATCATGATTAAATAGTATTTCGCTAAATTAATCAGCAACAATTAAATCTAAAATAATCACTAAGCAGAATTGTGATTAAATAGTATTTCGCTAAACTGACCAACGATACTTAAATCTATAATAATCACTAAGTAGAGTTGTGATTATATAGTATTTCGCTAAACTGATCAGCGATACTTAAACCTATAATAATCACTAAGCAGAGTTGTGATTAGAATAATCATTAAGATTTTTTCGCTAGACAAACATAATCACTAAATAGAGTTGTGATTAAAATGACTATTAAATTGCTCAATGAAAAGAGTAATAAACAATAAACACAATCAGCAAACTGAGTCAAGATGTGTTCTCATGTACAATCTAAAGACTAGGCGAGGTGTGTAGAAATATGGTAGAAACCACCAAGCTCGATCTACATGATCGATAAACCAGGAGCGATGCATATTCTAAACAAAGGTAAACCGTCAACGAGTGGATGATAAACTGACTTTGAAGAATGAAGGGTAAATTACACGGGTCTCCCGAGAGACTCGTCAGGTTTGTTCTCTTTTCATTCAAAGGATCTGAAATAAACTATAAGTTGGGTGTTTTCAAAACGCAGTGCCTATTTTCAAGCTTGGACATGCATTTTTCTAAAACCGATTGTTTTCTACAAATTTTGTCCAAGAGGGGCATTCTGTAGACACTCATTTTTTACTCCCAATTTTATAGTTTATGCTTTTAATAAATCCAAGCCTATACAAGTTTTTTCGAATTCATTCACGGGCTCATTGCACGATTTATTTTAAAGACGATTATTTTTAGAACAATTGAGTTTTTGAAAATAATTGATTTTGGATTCATAATAAAGTTAAGATAGTAATTTGCCTATGTTACAACACTTGGGGAAGTTATTATACTTAGAATATTCAAGGTTTTATTTAATTAATTACTTTGGGTATTTATAAAAAAATAATAAAAAATAAAAACATTCTACAAAATATATATTAACTTTTTTATAAAATTTCGTTAGGTATATTTTGTTTTCTTTTAATTAGATTAGTTGTTAGATTATTTTGTTACATTAGTTTGTTAGATTAATTGTCCATTAGATTTTGTTTTATTTTTGAATAAGTTAGTTAGCATTTTCTTTTTTTAATTAGAACTCTTCCTTAAAAATAGGAATAATTAAAAATAAAATTATTTTTTTTGTGTTTTTAACAAAATCTTTTTTTAGGATGAAGGGAGTGTAAAGGGGATAACGGTGCAAAAAGAGAAGATAACAGTGTCTACACAATTGTGAGAAGCACGCTAGGTCAAAGAAAAAAAAAGATGAAGGAAGAAGTTTCCAAGAAAAAAGGAAAGAAGTTACGAAGGATTCAACCGTGAGCATGAAGGCTTGGTCATTGTTTTAATTAAAAATTAAAATGACCAAGTATTACATCATTTATTTATTAAAGCTTAAATCCCATTGAATATTCAATGACATTTAGTTACATGTCAAGTGGAGATTGATTCATTTAAAATATTTTGACATATTTAAAGTGGAAAAATCTTTCCAACGTCAAGGGTGTTAAGTGGGTCAAGGGTGTTAAGTGGGCCTTTGGGCCCTAGGTTTCCCTTGTGAATTCCCTATGAATACCCCCTCTTAACACCCTAAAAAGACCTTATCTACTTCAACTCACGACCTTCAATCTTCACATTCGTCTCTCTCTTCCTCTCTCTTTACACATTCACTTGCCTTTAGGCTGCCGAATTAGACCCACTTTTTAAAAAAACCTAAGCAAGAGCACCAATTAGATTTGTTGAGTCACAAGTCTCTTGCTTAGGGTTTTCATTTTTTTACAATGATATAAAGAGCAACCCCTTTGTAAGCTCTTTTTCCTTTCTTTTGTTTCTTTAAATTTGAATTTGATTTTTTATTTTCTTTGTACTTTATATTATACATGATTTCCTTTAAATGTTTTGTTTTCATAGGCATTTAGGTTTTATTTATGTATATTAACCATGTAAATAAGTAGAATAGAAATAACATTTAATAAATAAAAATAAAAATAAAAAAAAACAGAACAAGTTTTCAAGAACACTACAAAATAAAAAAAAAAATGTAAAATTTGCATTATTTTGTATAGTTGATTTTTTATTTTTTTGAATAACTAGATTTAAGGTTTTTTTTATATGTATAAATGTTTAATTGTATTATTATAATATTTCTGCAAAGTTTCATGTTAATTGGGATCCATTTGGATCACCAAATAATTTTTTAGCTAGGATTAGGTGAAAAAATAAAAAAACAGCAAGCTATTCTACAATGCGACGCTTGTTCTTCAGCCTTCCAGCACTTCTTCAAGGGTCTCGGTGCTTTTCAGACGACGCTTGTTGCAGTCTTCAACTTTTTTTTATTTGTTTATTTTTATTTTTATTTTTTTATTTCTGCATTTTAGATTTAGGTTTATTTTTGTTTGACATTTTTTTTGTTTTTGCTTAGTTAAAAGTTTTTGGCTTGTTTGATCCTAGGTTAGAATGATATTTTAAAATCGAATTTTTAACTAAAATTAAACTTAGCCTTAACTTAGACATAAGATTATTTTTCTTTAATGAGTTCTTTTGAACTACAAATTTTTATAAAACCCCAAAAAAAAGAAGATTAGATCCTTTATATAATTCACTTCAATAAATTTATTAAAAATCAATCTAGACTTAGGCTAATTAAAATTTTGATCAATAAATTGCTTAGTCTTGATTTTTTTTTTGAATAATTTTTATGTGTGGATTATTTTATTAGGTTTTCTTGTGTCTTTATTTGTTCATTTCATTTTATTTTATTTTATCATTTATCTTTCATGCAAACTTTTTTTCAATGTTTAAAATGGAAAAACTCTAAAATGTAATGCGTAAGAAATAAAAAAAAAAGCCCAAAAAAGTCCTATGACATACTTCCCATTAAAAAACTCCCCAATCTCTCCCAGATTCGACGGGAAGGTAAGATATAGAGTTGTCTATAAAGCCTCGTTTTTTAAAACTTAAATTTTTTTAACATTAAAATTAATTCCCCTCACGTTTTCAAAAAAATAAAATTTTTAAAGAGTGTCCCAGAATTTTCAAACTAGTCGATCAAAATATTTTTTAAAAAAAAATCGATCACAAGAATGGCTATTCCTGAACGGGAGTAGTAGGCTTTGTCATTAAATTTGTTAATACTGCTAACTCTTCTTTCACTTGTTGAAGACTAGACATCATTTCAGCAAACTCAATCGGAGATATCGTGTTCATTCTAAAGTTGTAGGTAGCTTGCATAGATATTGTGGTCAATATGCCTATCTATTGCAACCACACAATCACGATAAGAAGGCATACAGTCTCGTCCAAATTGCTTAAAAAGGTCACTAGTGTAGTAGCAAGTGACCCATTCAAGACCCATAAGTATAATTACGGGTTGATCGTCAATTAGATAATCCATTTTCTTAATACCATACCATGGTAGAAGATCACATATTGAATCTTTGTCGTGTATCGGCGCTTCTGGCGTGGCAGTTATAGTGCATCGATTGGAAGGCAACACACATCTCATTGCTGGGAATCGGGGGAGGCCTGCGCTCTAGCTTCACCAAAAGTTGTACATAGATAATTATGGGTTCTCCTCTCTTTATTATATAGTAGGTGAAGTAGGATTCAATTAAACCTAGAAATGTTTCGGTTAGGATAATTCTAGTTGGATCCTTGTTTCCTTCATTAAGGTGGTAATTAGCCACTTTTAGAATCTTGGAGGATGGAAAGAGATTGCCTGATGGGACAAGGATAAAGTGGGCCATCATGATTGTCAAGGTAAGAAGGGAGGTACTGAAATTAAACTAAATCTCTCCACCCTTAGTAGTTAGGTGTATCCAACGTGGAAAATATAGGTACATTCTAGCCATGATCTTGTCCGTCGTGGTCTTTGTGTATCCGAATTATTTATGAATGAAGCAACTAAGTGACATGGATTCCATGAAGGTCTTGAGCCTTAAGATGTTTTTGTTATTGATCATCATGATTACTTTAAACTCCTCGATAGTCGATGATTAAGGTCATATGTATTGAATCCCATTTTCGATGCATTTTCATCAAAACATTATGATGGATTTTGAAGTGAGTGTAATTAAGAGATTTGTTTAGGCTGTAACCTCGGTAGTACCATTCCATTTCGTGGAAACGGTGGCTCCAAAAGAAAAAATGTTCATTTTCTATTAGGACCATTCTACGATTGTATAATCAACTTTACAATCATGTCGTTTGATTTTGATAAAGCAAATATTCTTAGAGATGTTTAAAATATCTATTATAGATGTATGCATGTATAATAAATAAGCACGTACAAGTTGATTTGTCGAGGTTCTGTTGTTTGGGGACGTCAAACAACAGTTGGGCAGTGTAACTGGGTTCTGTGTGCTAAGGTGTGGTCGAGGTTTGGTTGAAAATTTCTCCCTACCATCGCTAAGGTCGCATCCTGACAAATGTATCAATTTTGGATTCCTAGGTTTTCTTCATGCAACATATCTTAGTAACATACCATTATGATCGATATTCACATAATTCTTAGAAGTAAAGAGTTCTGATCTAATAGTTCTTCACGTAGTCTAGGTGATATGCCCATTTAATTCCTGACAAATATTTGGATAAATCTTAGGTACCCTCGAACCCTATAAGGTGGACTATTATGAAGGTTCTAAAATGTTATATATAAAATTTATGTAGCTAAAACTTTATTTATAAATTAAATATCCCCAATAAAGTCGATAAAAAGTTGTAACCCTCGGGAAATCCCTTGTCTATAGCTTAGCAAGTATCGGATGTCACGTGGCAATACGGGGGACCCGGAGTGGCTCTAGGTACGATGGTTTCAACCTTATTTTGCGTGTCAGAAATTTTAAAAATAAAATATTATTTTTAAAGATTTTTACAATAACTTGTTGTTTTTTAAATTAACTATGTAAAAATAATTAATTTTATTCCAATTTTAATAATCTGAATTTTTTTATAATCAAATGATGACTAAACTTAAAATCCGACTTAAATTAATTATAAATGCTTAATTTAAGAAAATATTATCTATTTGAAAACTAAGTCGCCAAATGATTTTAGAAAAATTAGTAACATGTACGTATATAAACGTAATTTATGCTAGAGATTCCATAAATGGTTCGTTATTTGGTTATGCTCGGAAAAGAGCTTTCGCGTAATGTCCACTGCGCCCGTATAAACATTTTTATTTAATAAAAGTCTAGCTATCAAAAGATTTATTTATAACATTTATTTCCTTTAATTAGTAGTTAGGAGGTTCTAAAAAATGATAAGTTTAGATTAGATAAATAATTGTACAAAATTATATAGAATTGCATACCTATGATTGCATTAATATTGATTGAGTGCCAAGGGGTCCCTAGATCGGGGTGCCAAGGGCTCTCGGTCCTTGGTTTGGGATGCTAAGTCCCAAGTCAATTTTCTCAGTCCTAGGAAAAAATCATCGATCGGATTTCTCGGTCCTAGCTCAATAATACCGCTCCTAGGACTCGGTCCTAAATCAAGAACATCGGTCATTGGTCACGTTATAGACTGAAGATCCTCGATCTTGCCTCTCGCTCTTTTGACCTATATGACTCATTCCAAGAGGACCAAGTGTTCTTCATTTGGTCAAAAATTTCCAGGTTTGTATATTTTGATACATATCATGAAAACATGATTTGTAAGTTGCTATCAACTCCATTGGATGTAGGAATTATAACCCCTAATCCTTAAACTGACCAGTCGAACTCAACAAAGATTCATTTTTCAAAACGATTTTTAGGGAAAATTTAAAAACTTTTAATTTAGCCCATATCATGGCCTACTTCTTGTTTCAATAACTTCAAAATGATATTTACAATCAAACAACCAAAACAAGAACATCAATAAAATTCTGTAAGAAATTTTAAAAATAAAAATAAAATTTTTGTTTCAAAAACTTCAGTTTGATCAATCATGATTGGGATGTATATAATATCATTTAATAAATATGTTAGGCAGCGATTTGAATCAAAATTCAATCCTAAAAGCTTAAAATCATGTATTTCAAATTTTTTAAATTTTCAAATAAAATTTGGGTTTTTTTTATTGGGGTTGAATTGATGAAATCTTTTTTCAATAGAAAGATTGGACATCATTTAAGGATTGATTTCGACTATAGAAAGAATAAAATTGAGCCTAAAATAAGATCAACCTGATCGAACTTGAAATAAATTTAATTTTAATTACAATTTAAATTACAACAGGTCTAGAAACTTACTAGTGATTGGAGAATACTCCAATGATCATGAGGAAGCTTTCCAAAGTTCTTGATTAAAGCTTAGATCTACGAAATAATTTCTTTAAAAAATTCATTGGAGCTCTTTTGAAATCTTCGAATTGTCTGTGATGATTTTGTTCGATGGATTTGAAGAAGGAGACATAAAGAGTATTTATACTTAAGCTAGGTCGGTTTCGATGTCGATATCAAATTAAATTTGGCTTCTGAAACCTTATCCTTTGATTTCTGTTTTGTATTTGCCATCATAGATCTAGGATAGGGTTTGAATTATTATCCCAGAGGAGAATACGGTGGAGAGACGAGCACATGGGAAAAATCTGGAAGAATAAGCTTGAGAAACGAAGAACATAAGGCTTTTGGAAGGTCGTCGGTGTCCATCGCATTTTTCCGGTGTTCGTCTAGGCTCGGCGAAGAAGACGCCTAAAAACATATTCATTTAAATTAAACACGTCGTTCTATTCCGTTTGTCGCTCGGGCATTCCGTTAACGTCTGACTAACATACGTCTCTTGCTCTAATGTGGCCCGGGCATGCGTCGTCTCCGTTAAAGTCGGTTGCGTGGAACGTCCTGGCACATTGGATGAAGCCCATGCGCTCATCTGATGGCCACAGATTCTAATGCAATATTTAAACATTATTTCTACCACACAAGATCATCAGTTTATATTTTCAATAAAATGGTTATTTGAAATCAAATTTTTAACCCTTTCTTATATTTTTCTTCACCAAATTAATACACAAAAATATTTTTGGGAACATAATAAAAATTATGTCCATTTTTATTTTATATTTTTGGGTATTTGAGCTATTTATTTAATTATTTTAAGCCATAAAGCATACATAATCTATGTTTAAAAACATAATTAAATTATTTCAACCCTTTTTGAGTTTAATTTTTGTAAAATACATACAATATTTTAACCTTAAAATATTTTTGGATTTTTTGAAATTAATTTTTCCAATTAGGGTTTAATTATCACAATAATTAGCCCTAATTTGATTTTTAATTTCTCTTTTGGGTCATTTTGAATTTTAAAATTCAAAATACTATTTTAAAATTATAAAATTTATTATAAATTGTGTGTGTTAAATGTGGTTAATAATTAACATTTATTTACATACAATAAAGACTTATCTTTATTAGTCGATTCTTCTATTCCTTCCGATGACTTGTCAAAATGAGTCATCATCTGTTTTACAACATCACAACTCGTATTTCTGAAATATCAAAGACAAAAGTTTTGACGACGCAAACTACTATATAGTTTAGCACACTGAAATTGTTTTAAGATTATTATTATTTCTTGTTTTTAAATTACTGAAAATCTATATAAATACGATGTTACAATAAAAATGAACGATAATATATAGAAAATGAAATCACCGATTTTGAAGGCTTGATTCGAGGCATGTGTTAGACACATTTTCCTTAAAGTAGTCTCATCGTCTTCCGTTTGTGTTAAAACTTATCGTAGATACCTAAACAGTCACATCGTCTCTCATTTGTCCCCACATCCTAGAAATGCTCATTTTAGGTCTCGAAATGAGCATTTTGGGACATTTTTAAATTTCTCCTTCCTACCCACGTCTAGTTCGGGGCCCGAAATGAGTCTTTCGAGATCCGAAATGAACGTTTCTGAACATTTTTAAAATTTTCTCTCTCCTACCCACATGGCATGCCACGTTATTAGTGGACCTTCTTTCTCTGAATTTTTCGTTGAGTTTATCATTTTTCTTAATTGATTATGTCACATAGACTTAAGTTATTCACATTCTATTTGTGAATGGCACGTAGACAACTCATAACAAATTCAGTTAGCTTATATATTTTGTTTTAATTTTAAAATAAAGCATGTACACAATAGGAATAGAGTTTTAATCATTTACGCAATTCCTCCTTCATCGATCATCTAATATATTCTTAAGCTTTCTAGCCAGAGGCGGATTCCGAATTTCTCTACTACTAAGTAGGATGTGATCCCTACTGCTGAACAGGATGTGTTACTAGCAGTAGAGCATGAGGTTGTGTCTGCGTATGTTGCATCTGAAGTTGAAGAACCATTGATTGGACTACTGGGTAGATAAATGAATCATCCCTATTTATACAGACGCTGGTCCGCTGGTCCTAGTGTAGTTTTTCCAGCAAATGCATTTTCTAAGGCTGTCTCTCCTTTCACCATTTTAAGACAAGTCTGAGATGATCAGGGCGTTGTCTTCACAGAATCTGCCCCTACATCCAAGCCTTCTGAAAATGTAGGTAAGGGTAAAGACATTATGGTCGAAGAACACAAGTCTAACTCGGAGGTGTAACAACTCATTAACCCCCTTATGGATGAGGTCAAATCGATCTGATCTGAGAAATTAACGTCTTCGAAAAATGGTGTTGTTATAGGATCCATACTGAATTCATTAGAATTATCACAGGCTCCAATGTAGCCAAGCAGTGAAAGGAACTACTTAAATTAGAGAAATCAGTGTTTGGCTGGACCAAAATCAAGGATGTACCCAAAGCTCTCAAGAAAAGAGAGCTCGTAGCTACATTGGCTAAAGGGAAGGCTCTTTACCTTATCATCAAGAAAAGGGTGGACAATTATAATCATAAGAAAAAGACGGCTGCAGTAGACGACAAAGTGACCAGCCGTCTGCAGCTCATCCTAGACTCCTACAGTTTAGATGCTCTGTAGTTCATCCATGGCACAAAGTCATCTCAAACTGATGAACTTCGGAACAAAGCATCCAATGCAGAGTTCAATTGTCCAGACGACATTGAGCATATATCATTCATTGAAGAGATGTTGTTCACCCATGATGGGCCGAAGTCTATATCTTCTATTGAGCAGTATCTCTTTGGGTTGAAGAGCATGCGGTTCTTCACATCATCAAGTAGTGGCGGTCATTTGTCGAAGAAAGAAGATTCTTAGATCTTCACTTCATTGAGCAGCAACTACCATCTGTGGAAGAGCAGAAGGCTCTCCCCGCTATTGATAAGATGATTCCCTCTAAAGTTGAGAAGCGGGAGGCTAAAGTTGTTAGAGAACTTCTTTCTCTTGGCCCAGATAATTAGCCATTGATTAACTCTTAAAAGTAGCCCACGTATGTCGAGCAGAAGGGTTCCTCCATAGTTAAGGAACCAAAATCAAAGGTTGCTGAAGAGCTTCCCACGTGTGTCGAACAGCCCACGTATGTTGAGTACCCCCGTCTGCCGAGAAGGAGCTACCAACGGCTACTGGGTGCGCTCCTCTCACATCTTAGAGAAGCGGGGTGACCCTTCTGTTCATACAGTATCATCAGACAAGGGGCAGTCGTCCAAGGACAAACATCCATCCCATAAATCCATAGATCCCTCCTCATCTTCTCACAACATGTCCATCAATTAGGAGGAAATTAATGGATTTGTCAACAATATGATCACTGACCCTGAAGGCGCAGATTCTCGGGTGCTAGTTATTGTGCCCCAAGGAAAGGATCCTGAGACATCCACCATGAAGGTAAGATTCTGGGTTCCTCCCCTTTTCTCCCACCCTTGCGGATCCCATCTTTAATCATCATCATTCCATCCCTAAGGAGTCCTCGTCAGGTTTGCTGAATCTTTATACTTTTATAATGGATGTTCTTGCTCCTATGTTGAAGAACATCACATCTATTGCCATCAAGCTTGAAAGACTAGAAGCTTAAAATAATTTTGGGTTTTAAAATGGGGAACCAAACAACCCTTAGGACTAGAGTTATAGGGTTTGGGTCTATTTTTATCGATCAAAAACCCGATGGGCTCGGTTTAGACCGAGGGAGCTCTCGATCTGGGCTTAGGATTATCGGTCGGGGGATCGGGGTCCCTAGATAAGGGTGCCAAGGGCTCTCGGTCCTTGCCAGAATTCATCGGTCTTTAGTTTGGATGCTAGGTCCCAAGTCATTTTTCTCGGTCCTAGGCAAAAATCATCTGTCATTTCTTGGTCCTAGCTCAAGAATACTAGTCCTAGGACTCGGTCTTGAATCAAGAATGTCGGTCCTTGGTCTCGTTCAAGACCAAAGATCATCGATTCTTCCACTCGGGCCTTGGAACAGTAGGATTATTCCTAGAGGACTGAATGTTCTTCATTTGATCAAAAGTTTCCAAGTTTGTATTTTTTGATACATATCATGAAAACATGATTTGTAAGTTGCTATAAAATCCATTGGATTTCAGAATCATAACCCCTAATCCTAAAACTGACTAGTCGAACTCTACAACGATTGATTTTTCAAAATGATTTTTAGGGAAAAAATTAAAAACTTTTAATTTAGGCCATATCATGATCTGATTCTTGTTCCAACAGCTTCGAAATGATATTTACAATCAAACAACCATAACAACAACATCAATAAAATTCTGTAACAAATTTTAAAACTAAAACTAAAATTTTTATTTCAAAAACTTCAGTTTGATCAATCATGATTGGGATGTATATAATATCATTTAATAAACATGTTAGACAGCGATTTGAATCAAAATTCAAGCCTAAAAGCCCAAAAACATGTATTTCAAATTTTCTAGATTTTTAAATAAAATTTGGGTATTTTTACTGGGGTTGAATTGATGAAATCTTTTTTCAACAGAAAGATTGGACATCATTTAAGGATTGATTTCGACTATAGAAAGAACAAAATTGAGCCTAAACTAAGATCAACCCGATCGAACTTGAAATAAATTTAATTTTAATCACAATTTAAATTACAGTAGGTCTAGAAACTTACTAGTGATTGGAGAACACTCCAATGATCATGAGGAAGCTTTCCAAAGCTCTAGATTGAAGCTTAAATCTATAGAACAATTTCTTAAAAAATGTCATCGAAGCTCTTTTGAAATCTTCGAATCGGCTGTGATCATTTTGTTCGATGATTTGAAGTAGAAGACATAAGAAGTATTTATACTCAAGCTTGGTTGGTTTCGATGTCGATATCAAATCGAATTTGGCTTCTGAAAGCTTATCCTTTGATTTCTGTTTTGTCTTTTTCCATTCTAGATATAGGATATCGAGATCACCAAAGGAGACTGGGGTCTCACAAAGGGGAACGCTTAAACACATGCTAGTTGATAATAACCTTGTTAGTGGTTAATATCGATCTCTATTCTTCGCAAGTTGTCACAAACTCTTGAACCGAGTTCAAGTGCGGAAGTGATTGTTTCAAATTGACGCAACAAATGATCGGTTTAGAAGATAATAAAGAAATGAAGACACAAAACAATATTTATGGATGTTCGGAGATAAAACTTCTATGTCACCCCTTCTTCTCAAACCTTTGAGAAGGATATTCACTAGAATATTCGATCAGTTTACAACATGTACACAGACTTACTCGAACAACCGATGCTTAGTTACTGCTTGTTTTTAACCTTTCAATATACTCACTCTGTTGAACAAAAATAAATTCTGTCAACATACAATGCTCACCACTCACACAGAATATGTAATACTGTAATACACTTGAGATTCTAACACACTCTTTGAGAACTTGTAAGTTTCAAAAGCAAGAGCGATTTTATAGCAAAGATTCAAGGTATCAGAAAAAAGGTGTCGAAGCAGATAATTTATGTCTTCTTAAGTAGGAAAATATATCAACGGATATATTTGTGATTTCAACAGCTATATCTGCTTCAAGAGACCACTGTTCATTTATTTGATTGGTTGAAGTCCAGAATAGTACATAATATGATATATTCTTTGATCTTGCATGTACTTCAATTATAATAGGTTAAGATGGCATTAATTATATTATCATTTTTTGGAAGCATACAACAAGGATAGTTTGTCTTTTGGTGCTCTTGACAGTGTGAACTGTGATAGCAGACAACTGCTATAAAAAAGTTTTCCTCAGATTTGCACCATAATAGAAATAAAACTTTGATGTAGTGTAAAGTTGTTTTCTGCTGCTACCAGAAATATGTTTATATTTTGGGAAGCAGTGAAGATAACATTAGACGCGCTTCATGGAATGCTAAAATGTGGAGTGCCGGATTCGCTTGTAGAAAGTCGATGATTGGAAAGATGGATCAAAAAGTTGGATTCTTCCAAAAGACGAACTTGCGAATGCCAAGCTTCCGAGTGTTGAACTTCTGAGAGCTGAACTCCTGAAAGACGAACTTCCGAGTCCCAAACTTCTGAGAGCGGAACTCCTAAAAGTTGATATCATGAAAGCAAAATTCCCGAAATAAGAACTTCTAAAAACCGAACTTCTAAGATCCGATAACTTCCGAAAGGCGATAACTTGAAGTCCGATCTTCTAAATGCCGAACTTCCGAAAGCCGATGGCTTCCGAAATCCAAACTTCTTAATTCCGAACTTCCGAAAGTCGATAGTTTCCGAAATCCAAACTTTTGAGATCCGATAACTTTCGAAAGCCGATAACTTTAAATCTGATCACTTCCGAAAGCCGATAACTTGAAGTCTGATCTTCTGAATTCCGAACTTCCAAAAGTCAATTGCTTATGAAATCCAAACTTCTGAATGCCGAACTTCCAAAAGCCGATATCATCCGAAATCCGAACTTCTTAATGCCGATATCATCCGAAATCCGATCTTCTTAAGTCCGTTGTCAGTTTAGTCTACTTATTATTATTTTGCCACAGTTAGTTTCTTATTTTAAATAGTTAATTAATATTACTACTTAATTAACTATTTTTTATTTATCAATTTCTCCTTTTTTGATTATTTAGAATAAATATTCAAAACCTAGTAATTTTACAATTATTGAATAATTTCTTAAGTTTATTAGCATATTTAAATAGTTAATTAATATTACTTAATTAACAATTTTTACTTATCAATTTTATCACTTTTTGATTATTTAGAATAAATATTCAAAACCTGTTGTTTATTCTTAGCAATTTCTCAATTAAAACCTGTTGTTTATTCCTTAACAATTTCTCCATTTTTGATAGTTTTAAAACTAAAACTATCAAAACCAGCTATATAAGAAAATAATTAGTTTGACTATTAAAAGCCCTGTCTGATAACCAAAATAGTGAGAGGCAGTTAGTCAAAAGGTTCAAACGTTTAACCAAAAAAATAAAGTATGTTCGTTCTAAGAGTAAAACGAAATAGATAGAATGCGATGGTAAGAAAAAGGGGTTTATCGTCTCCCTCATTTTGACTGCGGCTCCAGTTTTGTATAATCTCTTATGAGTCTTGTCATGAAGCCCTGAATTGGTTGACCCGGAATATAGATTTCAAGACTCCTTTCCCTTTGATAATCAGGAACGTTGTCAATAGATCTCCTATCACCTCATCGTAACCTTCGATTTGACCGAGCACTATGTGGGATCTCCGGTAGAGCCGCTTCAGGTTGAGACCGAGAATTCACAACTTGGGTATTATATTGAGACAACGTCATAATATCTGCCACAACCCTGAGTTATGTAGTCTTCTTTCGTTTAATTACTTTAAGATTTTTGGTAGTATTTTCTTACATGGTAGCTTCATCTGCATTTACCTCCTCCTGAATACGTTGGACTTCCTATTCATCAACTTCTTTAGCGGCCTCAACATTTGCATTCTCTTCCTTTTGAATACGTCTAATAGCTTCTTCATGTTCCCTCAGTTTCTCAGCATTGACAACACCTTTACATCTAACCAGTTCCATGACTTGAGAGGCAAGGACCTCAACCATAACTTTGGTTTCCTTCTGAATATTAAGATTCTCATTGATCATAGGTATTATTTGGCTTAGTTCCTCTTGCATCGGTCTGATTTGGCTTAGTTCCTATCGTATATCCTGCCTTAATCTTCTCAGTTCTTGATTATGGGAACCTGAAGATGATGCTTGCCTCCTTTCCATTCCATCAAATCGGGCATTAACAGATTCTTACCACAAAGCTAGGGCGTCCAAGATAATATTCCAGATGTCCCGTCTTGGGGTTTCCTCAGAGTCGGACCGAGTTGATATGTGATATCCAAGAGGAACAACTTGGATAGGACGAGCATGATGAAAACTAATTTGAATAGATCTTTCCGAACGAGTTGGTCCTTCAGTATTATCATTCGTGTTCTCATGACCATGACCAGATATTTCCTTAGGTTTAGAAGACTTACCCAATTTAGATTGAGTACAAGTTGGTGTCTTGACAGGTGGAGCTTCAATTTCCTCGTCAACGAGTGGTTGTTCTAGGGGAGGATTAGAGTTAGTTGTGTCTTGCATGTCCTTGTTTTCATATTCATTAGATGTTGTTCCAAGCAGACTAGAGTCCGTAACGTCAACCGAAGTAACTTTATTTCCTTCTATGATCCGTTCAAAATATTGTTTAGACATTCTAAGATATTTCTCTTTAATGCATCGTCCTTCCCTCAAAGAGCTTACGTTCTTCGGAGGGAGTCCAGGATGGCCTTGAAGTTCGAGCCTCTTCAACAAGAGGTTGCTCGGTTCTAATTATTTGAAATTCACCTTAAAAACGGGGCATTTCATCAATGAAATTGAAAGGTTCATTTTCGTCACCATGATTTAAGCCGATACGTTGAAGAGGAATGCTGTTAATTTCTGATGTTTCTCCTCCATCAATATACCAAAGAGTAGTTGAGACATACAACTCTAGTAGCCAAGTTAAGTGATTGATCACTTTCGCATCAGTTTTCACTGTTTTGGATGTGGGATTATAGTTTGACTGACATGCCTTGAAAGCCAGAAAGATTTCACAACCCTTCGCATAAGCCTCCACGTATTGACCCCTTTTAAGAGTTGTAACAACGGTTCTTGTCTTAGTGATAAAGAAAACGAATTTCTCTAATGCCAACAACTTTTCCCATTTCTAATCGGCTGCTAAGTCCGGAAGTACGTAATCAAAGTTTTTTCTATCCTGATGTTCCCCCAATATTTGAGAGAATTAATCTTGAACATGGCTTCATCTTCAACTTGGTTAAGAATTAATTGAATAGAGATTTGTAATTTAGGAGTGATATTCAAAGGTGGTTCAGGGGAAGGAAGAGTACGACCTTTGTCTAGCTTTCCTTTGTTTGGCTTACCCATGATCGGATCTATGTTGGGCTCAACAACTTCCTCTAGTTTAAGTTCTAGAATAGGCTCCCTAATTATAAGTTTTCTTGAAGATCTCATTGCAGCAAACGAAGAAAATGTTTCAACCGGTGCCCTTTTTAACGTATGTTCATTTTGAGGAGCCTTGTTCATTAATATTCCTAGAGGAAATGTCGGAGTTGGAATAAATCTTTCTTTATTGATTTCCGTAGGCGCCTGATCAACAGTGCTTGATGGACTCATGATCGGAGTTGTAGCCTGATTATCATGTTTAGAATCGTACTGACCTGTTATTACCACTTTGGATCGATCAATATCATTAACATTTCCTGATAGACTGGTAGAATTAGGGTCAGCTTGTTGTGCATTAAGCTGATCGGTTTGAACATCTTCGAGCCGATCGGTTTGTTATGCATTAAGCTGATCAGTTTGAACATCTTCGAGCTGGTCGGTTTGTGAGCCCTCCAACTACTCGTCTTTAGGAGTGTTTGACTGAAAAATATCAATATGGACTATCGATTGAGCCTCTAAAACCATAGGCCCAATCTTAGTATTTCATAGAGTATCACTTTCCGCTGGAGCTGATGTAGCATTAAACAAACGGGGAGTAGGAATATTTATCTCAAGTTGGACTTTCATTCAATTTGATGTCTCATCAACTCTAGTTCTGGCGACGCTGTTAGTGCTTGCAGCAAACTCAATCCTAGATCTGAGTCTTTTACTAGGTGCATCACTCGCAGTAGTGAGAGCTCATTTGCTTGCTGATTTTCTTGTTGTTAGTTTTGCCACGACAAATCTACTTCCGCTAGGTTGTTTTTAGGAGGCCTCGGAATTGTATTCCTTGGCTTTGTTTGATCTTTTCATATAGTAGCCAATAATAGCAATGGATAATATTTTCTTGGGACTTTGGATACTACCTGGACCGATAGGCACGTAGAGATGCTTCAAGATCCATTCTATCTATATCAAGTAACCAATACTTCTGTTGTTCTGGGAAGACACCTTCTGTTGTTCACCCCGCACTATTGCACCCATCATCTCAAATTTGGACTGAGTAATTGTGTCGAAATTTCCACCTTTTCCTTGCAGAGAGTTGGCTACGATTTCGTAGAGAAGCCGATACTGGCTTTTGAGATCCTTCTTCTTACCGCTACAACTAACCGGGACATTGTTGTTCGAGAGCAGCGTTTGCATATGAGCTGTCGCGTCGGGACATACAGGTTCGGTGAAATCTCATCCATATGTTGGAAGTTTCATGACTTTTGCAAATCTTTCTTCAGTGATAGGAAACTCTACTTCGTTTACCTTGGACCAGATCTCTTTGTCGACTAGTTTTGCCGAAGAAAAGAAATGTCTGACTGCATCTTCATAGATGATGATCTCGCCTCCCAAAAATTGCCTTATGCCGGATTCTTCAATCGATCCGAATAGCGATTTTATTTCCTTCGTTTCAAATTCGAAAATAGACTTAAAGTCGACACGGTCATCATTCTTGATGAGGAGACCATTCTCTACCGATTATCAAAAATAATTTTTGACCAATTTATTGGAGTGCCTCTAACTATGGCGATCATCATTTCGAAAGTTTTCTTTGTATAAAAATGGGTGAAATCTTTTGCTAGGATAGATTTGCCAACGATATCATTTAGGATTTAGATATCAGGTCTGAATAGGGACTTGACTCCATGAGTTTCCATGCGAGTGGATGAGTTTGAGAAAATGAAGGTCATATCGTGGATGATGTTGTCTCGAGATGGGAAGAACTCCGATAATCCTTCGGTAGGAAGAATAAAAAGCCGAGTAAAATCTTCCTCTTTAAGAATAAATTCTTTTCTTGCCACTTTTGACAAGATGGAATTATTGATAACTCTTGCATTTTCAAAAAACTTGAAAACTTTCTCTTCATGAATCGCTTGAGATCCTTCGAGAATTTTCTTAGCCCAGAGTTTTCTAAAGATATAAATATTTCAAGAACCTCATCATCTTCCAGAGACAAAACAGAGTCGAAATCGACGATTAAGGTATTGCGAGCGAAAGTTGGAACCATTTCAAGATTTGTGAGGAAAGAAAAGGATTGGAGAAGGAATTATAGTCTTTAGATTCACTTAGAGAGTTCTGAAAATGATTTGTGTGAACTGCTCTTAACGAATATGTCTTTAAATAGGAGTGGGTTACCACTGAAGAGTCGTCCTAACGTCTATTGGGCAGTAGAATCTAGTCGTTATGCTGGTCATAAATGTGAACAATAAAAGACATAGGCCTTCACGTTACTTGAAATTTGACCTTTTTAATGTTGTAGAAGAATTAAAAGTAGATGAAATTAATTAAGACATTTTCCTTATTTTTGTCTTTAAAGATGACACTACCGATACATAATTGACCGGTCAGTTTTCAGCATGTCCTTTTCCCAAGGGACTAAATATTTAATTTATGAAGAAAAACCGAGCCGATTGGTTATTGTTTAAATTTAAAATAACTGGTCGGCTTGACCTCTAGAGTGCTTGAGTTGTCCGGTTTTCACATGTATCTTGATTGAGTGATCTTTATTAATTTAAAAGAAGAAAAACGCTCAATTTAATCTTCCTAATATTGTTTTTCTTCTATACTAATGCAAATGAAAGTGTTTGGAAAATCGAAAATCTGAAAGGCCGACCAGTTTTGGAAAATACTGAAACTCTTGAAAAGCCAATCAGTTTTAAGGGAATGCCAAAATCAAGGTTTTATGCTATTGAGATGTTTTGAGAAGCAAAGGCTTCTCCCTGAAAATATGCTCGGTTTTTCATAAGTGCAAGATGACTTCTTTTTGATAAATGAGGGAGTTTCTCCCTAAATTAATGCCAATTTTTTAAAAACATAGTTTAGTTATTATCAGCAAGTCCTAATATGTTTCTAAAGTAAGAAAACATAGTCTCTTGGAGTGGCTTGGTGAACATATTAGCCACTTGCTGATCGGTTGACACATATTCTAGCTGAATATGCTTTTGCGTCACATGTTCCTGAATGAAGTGATGTCGGATATCGATATGCTTGGTTCTCGAGTGCAACACTGAATTGTATGTTATGAATTTGCGCTGGTGTTGTCACAGAAAATTGTGGACTCCTCAGCTATAATACCGAAATCCTTTAACTGTTGTTGAATCCAGAGTAATTGAGAAAAACAACTGCCGACTTCAAGATACTCTTCTTTTGTCGTTGAGGTTGCAAAAAATGTTTGCTTCTTGCTATACCAAGATACAAGTTGGGTCACCTAGGAATTGACAAGTTCCGCTAGTACTCTTTCTGTCCTCTTTACATCCTGCATAGTCTGCATCAGAATAGCTTATTAAATTGAAACTAGAATCCTTCGGATAACAAAGTTCCACATTTTGAGTTCCCTTAAGATATTTCAATATTCTATTTGCAGTAACATAATGGGATTGATCACAGACAACAACTGCAAATTGGATGTCTGGTTGGCTTGTTGTTAAATAAAGAAGAGAGCCGATAACTCGCCAATAATCAGTGATGTCGACGCTTTGACCATCTTCATCTTTATCAAGTTTAATTGAGGAGATCATTAAAGTTGATGCAGCTGAACAACTTTTCATGCCAAACTTCTTTAATAGTTCCTTTGTATATTTAGCCTGATTGATGAAGGTGCCTCCTTTAATTTGTCGAACTTGAAGGCTTAGGAAAAGGCTTAACTCCCCCGTCATACTCATTGAAAACTTGTCTGTCATCATCTTCGAAAACTTTTCACACGGTTTGGGGTTAGTTGACCCAAAAATAATATCATCAACATAAATTTGTACAAGTAAGATATGCTCATTTTTCTTAAATTTAAATAGTGTTTTATCTACGGATCCTATGGTAAATCATGATCAAATAAGAATTTTTAAGTGTATCGTACCAGGCTCTAGGGGCTTGTTTAAGGCCATAAAGAACTTTATCCAATCTATATACATGAGTAATCAATGCAGGATTCTTAAAACCGGGCAGTTGTTCAACATAAACTTCTTCATTTATTATACCATTTAGAAAAGCACTTTTAACGTCCATTTGAAATTTTTAAAAGTTTGAAATGCAACAAATGCTAGAAACATTCTAATGGCGTCGAGTTTGGAAACATGAGAAAATGACTCTTCAAAGTAAATTCCTTCTTCTTGTTTGTATCTTTGGGCCGCTAGTCTAGCTTGTTCCTCGTAACCAAACCATATTCATTGTGTTTATTTCGAAATACCCATCTAGTTCCAATAACAGATTGATTAGCTGGTCTTGGAACTAGACTCCAGATTTTGTTTCTCTCAAACTGGTTTTGTTCCTCTTGCATTGCTAAAATCCAATCTGGATCAAGCAATGCTTCATCCACCTTTTAGGTTCAATATGTGAAATGAATGCAGAATTTGCATATTCTTCTAACAGTTGATTTCTTGTCCTAATGGGTAAAGTGGGGTTACCTATGATTAGATCAGGAGGATGATTTTTATTCCATTTGAGGTTCGGTCCTGAAATGCTTTCTAATCGACCGGTAGGCTGATCAATGTCAGACCGACCGGTTTCCTCAGCAATATCTGAAGTGTCAACTACTTGCTGTGGGAAAGCTTGATCTTGCTGAATTTCAACGTTATTAACCATTTGGTCATAAACAAATCATTGGTAGACCTAAACTTTATCTTCACTATCAGATTGGATATTAATATTTTCCAATCTGTTAGAGATGTCAATGGTTATTGAGGTGTTACTTTCAACAGATTCATCAACTACAACATGGGATGATTCTTAAACAGTAAGAGTTCTATTGTTATAAACTCTATATGCTTTACTAAATGCAGAGTATCCTAACATAATACCAACATCAGATTTGTCATCAAAAGAGGTCAAATAGTTTTTGCCATTGTTGTGGATATAACACTTACAGCCAAAGATCCTAAAATACCGGATATTAGGAACTTTGTCATGGTAAACCTCAAAATGCGTTTTATTAAATCGTTTATTTATCATGGACCGGTTTTGACTATGACATGTAGTATTGATAGATTCTGCCCAAAGTTTTTGAGCAACAACTGAATCGTATATCATATATCTGGCAGCTTCCTTAAGGGTTCTATTCCTCCTTTTAGCTAATCCATTTTATTGAGGAGTTCTGGAACTACACAACTCGTGTCTAATACTAGATTCCACAAGATACGAAGATAAGACTCTATTAGTGAATTCGGTGCCTCTATCACTTCTAATTTTATTAACACATACAAAATTTTCATTTTGTACCCTTTTAAGCATTTTAATTAAATTTGGAGTTGCTTAATATTTGGAAACTAAGAAAATAACCCAAGTAAACCTAGAACAATCATCAATAATTACTAAGGTGTAATTCATTCCTCAAAACTAGTTACTCTAACCTGACTGAAGAGATCCATATGTAAAAGCTCTTAGCATCTTTTAGATAGAATGTTTCCTTTACTTTTGAAAGTTGATTTTATTTGTTTGCCCATTTGGAAAGCTCAACAAACCTTGTCTTTTGAAAACATTATGTTAGGAATACCTTAAACTAACTCTTTAGTACAAATATAGTTGATTGTTTTAAAGTTCAAATGATTTAATATTTTATGCCACAACCAGTTTTGGTCGCTTTTAGCAATCATGCAGATAGGGTTATCAAATTTATTTTTCCAGTTTCGTATCCTATGCCCTGTCAACAAGGTACTTCCCTGTTGATTCTTAATTAGACATGTTTGTTTATGAAATTCAACAGTGTATCCTATATAACACATTTGACTTATGCTAAGCAAATTAAAGCATAAATTTTCAACAAGTAGCACATTGTTTATTGTTAGGTTGCCATGGACAATCTTACCGTTTCCCACAACCTTACCCTTAGAGTTGTCACCGAAAATGATCTTTGAACTAGATTCTTTTAAAATATCGGTTAACAACTTGCTGTTTCCTGTCATGTGCCTTGAACATCCGTAGTCCAGGTACCATTATGAATCCTCCAATCGTTTAACCTGTTAACCCTGCAAAAATACAACTATTTACATCTTTTAGTACCCACATTTCATTGGGTCCACGGTTAATTAGTCCATTGGGAATCCATACTTTAATTATTCTAATGGATCTCCCGATATTAGTCTTAATAATCCTACTCGCATTAGGATTGACATCTCTCTATCTACCTTTGAATGATTTATCGTATTTTGATAGTATTTTTTATGAACCCTTTCTCGCCTTTTATCGTGTTCTCGCCTAACCGACCGATTGTCTTTCCTTCTCTCAGGAGTAATCCACTGTGACTTATCGGTTGACCCTACATACATTAGTTCTTTTGGAAGTTTATTTGAATCGTGACTTACTTTATTGTTGGTTGATGTACTCTTGACAAAGATTATGAATGGAAGCTTGTCATTATCGACTATCAACTCTTTGCATGACATATCTGGATTGCTATTGTCATAGCCTAGATCGAATTTGTAGTGGGCAGGTCTTGAATGAATCGTCATCTGGCTCACAACATCTCTAAATTTTGTCCATGCAACAATCACATATTTGGTTCTTTCGTTTTCTTCAGTTAATAGTTGAACTGTCTCCTTGAGCTTCTCATTCTCAAAGGATAGTTCAAATGTTCCACCAGTTTGGTTATCTAGTTGAGTTGATACAAGATTAGACAGATTCCAGCACTCAATGACCTGCAGTAATAAGATCTTCTCGGGTGAGTTCCTTAGAAGCAAAGTCGAATACCTCTTCTTCATTTATCATACGGAATCTGACTTCTTCTTTATCACTGTCTGAATCGCTTTGAGCCCATTTACTTCCACCAACATCAGCTATCAAGGCTTTCTGAATCTTCTTATTGTGCTTGGATGGTTGATAGTCCTCCCTTGGTTCTGATCGGTCGACTTTCTGTCATCTCTTCTTGGCTTTCGGCACTCCGTGCTGTAGTGACCTAAATCATCACAATTAAAACAACGAACGATAGCTTTATAACTATTTGATTTCTTGTAGTTATAGGAATTATTGGGTTGATTCTTTATCATGAATTTTCCGAACTTCTTAGCAAGCATAGCCATTGCTTCATCTCTGAACTGTTCAGCTAACTTGACAAGTACTGGAGCTTCTGGTTCCACAGATGACACTAGAGCTCTGGTCGCTGTTGAAGTTGAAGGCTCATCTTCATTTCTTGAGTTCATCTCGAACTCATAGGCTTTCAGATATTCAAAGACGTCATGCAACCACATCTTATGAAGACTCATCACCATAGTTTTGACATCCCAAGCGCTTGGAAGAGCTCTTAGCGCTTTGACGATTGTCTCTTTGTTGTCGTAGGTCTTTCCCAAAAGTGAGAGTTCATTCACAATGTTTGTGAAACGATCAACAAATTCTTTCATGGTTTCTCCAGGGCGCATCTTATCATTTTCGAATTTTTGAGTGGACACCATGATTTTGTTTCCTTGGTTCGCTCGTTTCCTTCGTGGAGCTGAATGATTATCTCCCATACTTCTTTTGTAGTAGATCATGCTCTGATTTTTGCAAAAGTGTTTCTGTCCAAGATGGTGTAGATGGCGTTTCTGGCTAAGTTGTTAAGATTATTCATTTTAATAATCTTCATTTGTCCACTCTCTTATTTCTTTTTCAATCTTTATTGGACCATCAAAGATAACATACATCATGTTATCGTCTATTGTAGATAGATACACTTGCATTCGTAGCTTCCAATCGATGAAATCTTTACTTTCGAGGATTAGAGTCTTGTTTCCATTAGACATGCTGATGTTTGATTGCTTGAGAATAGAGAATAGCTTCTCTGATATCACTTGTTAGGATCGGGATTGCCAAAGGAGATAGGGGTCTCACAAAGTTGAACGCTTACACACACGCCGGTTGATAATAACCTTGTTAGAGGTTAATATCGATCACTATTATTCGCAAGTTGTCACAAACTTTTGAACCGAGTTCAAGTGCGGAAGTGTTTATTTCAACTTGAGGCAACAAATGGTCGGTTTTGAAGATAATAAATAAAAGAAGACACAACACAAGATTTATGGATGTTCGGAGATAAAACTCCTACGTCACCCCTTCTTCTCAAACCTTTGAGAAGGATATTCACTAGAATATTCGATCTATTTACAACACGTACACAAACTTAGTCTAACAACCAAGACATAGTTAGTGCTTGTTTTCGACCTTTCAATATACTCACTCTGTTGAACAAAAACAAATTCTGTCAACTTACAATGCTCACCACTCACACAGAATATGTAATATTGTAATACACTTGAGATTCTAACACACTCTTTGAAAACTTGTAAGTTTCGAAAGCTTGAGAGATTTTATAGCAAATATTCAAGGTATCGGAAAAAAGGTGTCGAAGAAGATGGTTTATGTCTTCTTAAGTAGGTAAATATATCAACGAATATATTTGTGACTTCAACGATTATATCTGCTTCAAGAGACCATTGTTCTTTTCTTTGATTGGTTGAAGTCCCGAATAGTACAACATAAGAGATATTCTTTGATCTTGCCTGTACTTTGATTTTAATAGGTTAAGATGACATTAATTGAATTATCATTTCCTAGAAGCATACAACAAGGATAGTTTGTCTTTTGGTGCTCTTGACAGTCTAAACTGTGATAGTAGACATCTGCTATAAAAAGGTTTTCCTCACACTTGTACCAAAATGGAAGTAAAGTTCTAATGTAGTGTAAAGTTAATTTCTACTACTATCGGAAATGTGCTTATATTTTGCGAAGTAGTGAAAATAACATCAGACGCGCTTCATGGAAAGTTGAAATGTAGAGTGTCGGATTCTCTTATTGAGAGTCGATGATTGGAAAGCCAGATTCAAAAGCTCAATTATTTCGAAAGCCGAACTTGTGAATGTCGAGCTTCCGAGTGCCGAACTTCTAAGAGCAAACTCCTGAAGCCGAACTTCCGAGTGTAGAACTTCTGAGAGCCGAACTCCTGAAAGCCGATATCATGAAAGCCGAACTCCAGAAATCTGAACTTCTGAAAACCGAACTACCGAATACCAAACTTTTGAGATCCGTTAACTTCCAAAAGTCGATAACTTGAAATCCGATCTTCTGAATGCCGAACTTCCAAAGCCGATGGCTTCCGAAATCCGAACTTCTGAATGCCGAACTTTCGAAAGCCGATTGCTTCCGAAATCTGAACTTCTGAGATCCGATAACTTCCGAAAGCCGATAACTTGAAGTCCAATCTTCTGAATGCTGAACTTCCAAATCCGATGGCTTCTGAAATCCGAAAATCTTAATGTTGAACTTCTAAAAGCCGATAGCCTCTAAAATATGAACTTCTAAATGCCGATATCATCCGAAAGCCAACATTCTTAAGTCCGACGTCGGTTTAGTCTGCATATTATTATTTTTTCACCATTAGTTTCTTATTTTAAATAGTCAATTAATATCACTATTTAATTAAATATTTTTACTTATCAGAATTCTTATCCTAGAGGAGAAGACGGTGAAGTGACGGGCACATGAGAGAAATCTGGAAGAATAAGGTTGAGAAACGAAAAACATTAGGGTTTTGGAAGGTCGTCGGCGTCCATCACATTTTTCTGGCGTTTGTCTAGGCTCGAAGAAGAAGACGCCCAAAAACAGATTCATTTAAAAGAAACACGTCGTTCTTTTCCGTTGGTCGCTCGTGCCTTCCATTAACGTTTAACTAACAAACTTCTCTTGCACTACTGTGTCCCGGGCATGCATCGTCTCCATTAAAGTCGGTTGCATGGAACGTCATGGCGCGTTGGATGAAGCCCATGTGCTCATCTGATGGCCACAAATTCTGATGCAATGTTTAAACATAATTTCTACCACACAAGATCATCAGTTTATATTTTCAATAAAATGGTTATTTGAAATCAAATTGTTAACCCTTTCTTATATTTTTCTTGACCAAATTAATAAAAAAAAAAATTGGGAACATAATAAAAATTATGTCCATATTTTTATTTTTGAGTATTTGGGATATTTATTTAATTATTTTAAGGCATAAACCATACATAATCTATGTTTAAAATCATAATTAAATTATTTCAACCCTTTTTGAGTTTCATTTAAGTAAATACATACAATATTTTAACCTTAAAATATTTTTTGATATTTTTAATTAATTTTTCCAATTAGGATTTAATTATCACAATAATTAGTCCCAATTTGATTTTTAATTTCTCTTTTGGGTTATTTTGAATTTAAAAATTATAAAATTTATTATAAATTGGGTGTGTTAAATGTGGTTAATAATTAACATTTATATGCATATAATAAAAACTTATCTTTATTAGTCAATTCTTCTATTCCTTCCGATATATAACTAAATTTGTCAAAATGAGTCATCATCTGTTTTACAACATCACAACTCGTATTTCTGAAATATCAAAGACAAAAATTTTGACGACGCAAACTACTATTTAGTTAAGCACACTAAACTATTTTAAGATTATTATTATTTAGTGTTTTTAAATTAAAGAAAAATTTATATAAATACGATGTTACAACAAAAATGAACTATAATATATAGAAAATGAAATCCTCGATTTTGAAGGCTTGCTTCGATGCATGTGTTAGACACATTTTCTTTAAAACAGTCACATCGTCTCCCGTTTGTGTTGAAACTTATTGCAAATGCCTAAATAGTCACATTGTCTCCCATTTGATCCCACGTCCCAAAAACGCTCATTTGGGTCCCGAAATGAGTGTTTCGGGACATCTTTAAATTTCTCCTTCCTACCCACATGTGTTTTGGGGCCTGATATGAGTATTTCAAAATATTTTTAAAATTTTCTCTCTCTTACCCACATGGCATGCCACGTTATTCGTGGACTTTCTTTCTCTGAATTTTTTTGTTGAGTTTATCATTTTTCTTAATTCATTATGTCACATAGACTTAAGTTATTCACGTTCTATTTGTGCATGGCACATAGACAAATGCCAACAAATTCAGTTAGCTTATATATTTTTCTTTACTTTTAAAATAAAGCAAGTACACAACAGGAATATAGTTTTGATCAATTACGCAATTCCTCCTTCATCGATCATCTAGTGTATCATTGAGCTTTCTGGCCACAGTCGGATTCATAATTTCCGATCACTGTTGATATTCAATTAAATATTCAGCATGTCAATGAATTATTTGATCACAAACTAGTTACGTGTGCCTTACAAGAAATTAGTAATTAAAAGTATTTTGAATGTGTCGTACCATTCCATTTGTGAACACATCCGTATTCCACTAAAAGATTGTTTATTTTATATAGGCTACTTAAGGTTTTACCTACCCTCTAAAGCATTCCAAATATGGATTGTAAACCATAAAAAATTCATCACGTGTTATGCTTAACCATATTATATATCTAACAAACAAGTGAATGTCTGTTATCTTTAATGTCAAATCAGTTTTCAAACTTTTACTTAATTTTTTTTATGTTTCTTCTTTTGATAGAAAAAATACATAGACTTTTTCTTTATATTTATTCGAAATAATTTTTTACAATTTTCATATATTTCATTTTAAGGAGTATGTGATTTGCGATGTTTGGTACCGAACACTATTGCGATGGAAAAGTAGTTTGTGACAGATAATCTAACGTTATGGGAAACTTTGCAAGCTAAGGCATCCAAACTTTGTAGCAATGTTATGGGAAACTAAGGCTAACCCTAAACTATCCCACTAAATAGCTGCCAAGCGTATCTTAAAATTTTTAATGGTAACTAAATGCGTTGGATTGTGGTATCCGAAGGATTCCAATCTCAACTTAATAACTTACTTTGATGTAGACTATGCAGGGTACAAGATTGATTGAAGAGCACAATCAGAACTTATCTGTTCCTGGGTGACCCTCTAATTTTTTGGTTTAGCAAGAAGTAGACGTCTATCGCCACATCTACAACAGAAGAGGAATACTTTTCCGCAACCTGCTACTTTGCTCAAGTGCTTTGTGTTCAATAGAAATTGAGAGACTACAATATCCAGGTAGTCAAGACAACACTAGTGCGATAGCGATCACATCCAATCCGGTGTTGCACTCTCCGACCAAACATATTTTTGTGTTTTATTTTTTATTTTTATAGGTAAAATAATAATATATATAACCTGCGTTAGAGACGATAATCATAATGGAACGAACGACCATAACGCAATGGACAACACAGACTACACGAACGATACTAACGACACGAAAAAAGCGGGAAACTTTTTGAGGAAAAATAAAATGGAGGGAAAACGAAATTTGAGTTTTTTTTAGAAGATTCTAGATACTAAGCTTAATTTAAATACGATTGTAGTTAATTTCTTAGAAAAATAGAAAATTTGGATCCGTTGAAAGCAGAGCAAAGGAGAACTCCATTGAAATACCGAGAGAAAGCAGAGCAAAGGAGAACTCCATTGAAAAACATCGAAAATTTGTTAGAATTTTGTAAATTCGTTAACATATCTAGGAAATCATCATCTTGTTCGATAGAAATCTTCCTTAGCGTCGAGGAGAAGTGATTTCTCATCGATTTTAAGTTTCGAATTATGTTGTAATTTGAAATATCAACAAATTTGGATTGCAATTTTTTGTGTTTTGTTTTCTTTGATTTTATATTATTCTTCTATTTCAGGACTTAAACATATTTTAAAGATGATTTAAAATTTTTCTATAAGATTATATTTGTTCAATTCAACCTAATTAAGATTCACCTAAATTTAATTTTTCTCCAACTTTCTTGAGTCGTCTTATTCAAGTGTAAGATTGAATAAGACACCAAAGTACCTAGTGGTTAGAATCGACTTAAAAGAATAAAATGTCACGAGTTCGATTCCATCTAGAATCGATTTGAGTTTAAGCGGGGGTCATGAATGTGGAGTGTCATGCTAGTTCTCTTTTAATTTAAAAAGAATCTTCTAAATCATATTTAGAAGCAATATTATCATGAAAATAGTGAATATGCTTAGAATTGTGGAAGTTCACAAAATTTGTGTAGGTTTTATTAAATGTTCCTTTTACTGGTCAGAGTATTCATTGACTCTCATTTTAATCTAAAGGTATAAACAAGTTTGAATAAATATTTTAGAATGATTTGACATAAATTTTGTTTGTTGTGATTATATTTTACAAATTTAGATTTCTAGCCATGTTCTTATATTTTTCGGTGAAGGTCCGACGTAGGCTATGGTCTGAATTAGGCCTTCTAGTTTGTTCATACCGTTTCTAAATGAGAATTTAAGTTTGTTCATGATGTTAGAAATTTGTTTGGTTAATCCTATTGAATAAATGAATTTGTAAGGAACAATTTGTTGAAATTTTAAAACTCAATTTGATTTCTGGTTGTTAATTGACGTTCTACTTGTGTATTATTCTTTTGATGCCAAATCTAACTAGAAATTAGTTCCATGGCTTACATTTTTGGAATCTTGGAAGTAGGTTATGTTTTATTTGAAAGGTTGAATAAAGTACTGTCCACCGAGCTATATCCAATAGGGGCGTGCGTAGAACGTAGAATAACACAAGATGATGTTTTCGAATATTTTTCTAAATTAAATCATACCAAAACAATCTGGTTCAGGAAAGTTATGTTTATTTTCTATCACCATGCCCAAATTACAGTGTCCATAATATGTGCTACAAATGTCCATAAATTATGAGAGAATTATTATAGGGTATTCATAATTTAGATTTGTGGTTAAAATATAAATTTTGGAAATGTTTAGATTTGTACTTTATTCAGTCTCTCTCTATGAATGATTCATCAAGTACTTTCAATTTATATCATTGTGTAAAGCTACAAACATCTTAGAGGTCAAACTTATCATTTAAATCCTTCATACTCCCCTCTAGTAGGATTCAGGCACAAGATAAGACACAGGGATATGACTAAATATCGATGTATGAATAACCCTTAAAGACAGAGCAATGTTTTGTCACGAACGAAAAATAAATAGCGTAACGAAAAATAAAGGTAGATGCTTATCTTGAAACAAATAGTTGGTCTACTATAAAAACTTGGAAACTTTATACTAATTAATAGCCAAAACCAATAGAGGAGGGAAAGACCAATGTGAACATCGACTTCAAATTTTCTTGGTTGTTAGCATGAAATCCTACAAATTGATGCACGTCGCCTCTTACATTCAACATAGTGTATACTATGTGTAAAACCCGTAAAATTTCCTTTTCCATAAATCTATTTTAATTTAATCTTTATACGTATGTTGAAAAACTTTTATTTAAAAGATCCATACAAAAAGTATTTTAATATTAAATATGAATTATAACAATAATTAATTTTAGTAATCAATTTTAGATTTAAACACACCCAAATTTGATTAAGAAAAATCTTAAATTAATTAAAAATAATTAATTTTCAAAAGATTTTAACATTTGAATATAGAGTCATCAATTGATTTTAAGTTTAAAAAAAATAAAATACTTGTATACGTATATAAAAGTCATTTTTCAGAGATTCTATTGGGTTCGATGTTTGGTGATACTTAAGAAAGAGTTTTTAGATAATATACTCTGTGCTCGTTAAAATACGATCTCTAATTCGTAAAAGTTTGACTATTTCTTTTGAAAAATTGGTTTTATTAAGTTTTATTTGGACAATTATTTTTTAAATTCAGAATATGTATTTTTTTTGCATTTAAAATTATAAAATAATAATTCAATGTTAATACATGTGATTGATGTCGAGAATTATTGAGAAAAACGTTTGAAAATATAAGTTTAAGATGTTAGAATTTTAAAATAAATTCAAATAGTCCTTTATTAAAATATTGTGATAGGAATCATTTAGGATCGATGTTTTTGGCTAAAGCTCAAGAACATAGAACTGATATTCAAAAATTAAAACCAGATTGCGTGTTTTTAAGTTTAGCTTGATTTGTTCTAATTAGTTTCGGAAGAAATCTTTGTAATGATTTTAAGAACGAATTCAAATTAAAAAAAAATGATAATCGAGCACTACTGAAGATGGGTTGAACTGAAATATAAAAACATCAAATTAAATCTATAAATTGAATTACAACATTAATTGAAGCTTACATGTAGTTAAGAACACTCCTAAACTCTTTAGGAATCTTTATTGGGAAAACGGTTAAAACCATTTTATTAAAATCCTAAAACTGGGAGGGTCAAGAATCAAAGCTAGACAAATTTTAGCTATGATTAAATGATGACAATCAAACGACCTTAAAGAACCTGATTAGTAACAATCAAACATACAAGAAATAGAGATTACAAACAAAGATTATAAAATGTATCAAATCTTAATTATTCCAATCAGGATTTTTATTTCCATATCAACCTGATGCTTCAACATATTGTCTTCTTCTTCCCCATATCCTTCCTCTCATCCTTGCCCTTCCTCTTGATTAAACCGAGTATCTTCCTCTCTATTTTCATCAGCAACCACTTCAACTTGACTTGATTGAGAATCCTCAACTATCTCTTCAACATGATTAGGTTGAGGTTCCACCTCCTTCTTCGTATTGTTTTCTTCTTGTACAATATTTTCTTTATCTTCTGTTTCATGTTCTTTAATCATATTTTTCTCTTTGAAAATAGGCACCTCTGTTTCATTTTCCTGCATCTTTATTTTCTGGCCTTTATGAATTTTCTGATCTTCTTCTTTAGCCAAATCACATTTTGGGATTGCATGTTGGAATGTATTGCAAAAAGAGCATCTGTCTGGCCTCCACTCATAAGTAATTTCCATGACAGGACGTTTTCCTTTTTTATTTATTACGGTCAAACTTTTTGGCAGCGTGCTTCTAGGATGCACCTCAATGCTATTTCTAGCAAAGGATAGGTGCTCTCCTCCTTCAGTAATTAGATCCATTTATAATGGTCTACCCAATAAACCTACAAAATGACTATGTGCTTCAGAATTTTACATATGTACAAGTATATTCCAGAGCTTGAACCATATATGTACAGTTTCTTTTGGCTTACTCAATAGGTTCAAGTCTTCAGACCAATTTTTCTAATTTCATACAGTTGGATCCTATATATGTATGCCCATTTTCTAGAATTTTCTCAAGATTAGATCCATTTTTGAATTTAAGGAAATATAAATCATGGACATTTGCTGAAATTTTCTCTAGCCCTTTTCCTTCCCATATTTTCAATAGTGCATCTTTTGTAATTGGGAAGGATACTCTGTTTTTCCCTATGCAGTTTCCCACAAGTACATTTTTCCATTCCTTTATATAGTTTTCTTCTACTTCAGTAGGCAATTTAAATTCAAATTGAGAATTCAATACCTCCACTTATGTCTGTGTATTTCCTAAGTAGATTTTCCCTTTATAGACATGATCTTTTGACTTTTTTGCATTGTTGTTCTTCTAGACTTCATTAGTTTTTATGTCGAGTTACTACTGATAGTATATGAATTAGATTTGGGAGTCTTCATCAACTCCTTCATTATAAAAATTGACCATTGAACAATTTCTTCATATTCTTCTTTTTTAGTAGATTCCAGTCTTGAAGATAGTGGATGTTGAGTTGAATTGTAATCAGTTGTGCTTTCTCCTTATTGATGACAATTTCTCCCCTTTTGGAATGCATAAAGAGATTTGTAATCCGATTCTTGAGCCCAAACAGATTAGCTCTTTCATTAGAGCGTATCTTCCAAGCTCCTTCATTATCCCCCTGTTTTCCTGCATCATTTTCAACAAGAATTTTCTTAGTAACAGTTGGAGAAGATTGCTTACTTGTGTTGGTATCCTTTTGTTCTTTGATAACTTGTTGAACAATTCTTTCAATTTCTTTGACGGCTGCTTCCTTGATTCCTTCCAACATAAAATCCCTAACTTCTTTAGATTTATTACTTTTGTTCTTTCCCTTCCCCATGATGGCAGAAATAGAGAAAAAGAATAGAGTAATTTCTTAAAACCTAAGAAATTATCACAGATGAACCGCAATCGAGGGAAAATTCTAGTGATGCTTACAAATGCACAAGAAACCTTAGACTAGAGAAACTTAATGGCTCATTTATAGTGCAAGACAATATCGTTTCCATTCAGATCGGGCTGTGCCACTTGTACCAATCGTGTCGACCGTGCCGATCGCACTTCCTTTGATAAATGGTGATTTCGGTGCCGATTTGATGACTTCCGACTCAAGACAATTTCGTGTCACCTATGACGATCGTGTCGTATGTGCCTATCGTGTCGTCATGACGATCGTGTCGTGATGTGCCGCCTGTTCGATCGCGCATCCTTAAAAATCTCCAAATCTTTTTCTCTTTTTAAGAGAAAAAGAATAGAGTAATTGTAGAAAACCTAAGAAATGATAACAAATCTCTTTAGGAAGCTTTATGATGATCCAAAACTGATATTTAGAGGTTCACATAATGTTTTCAACATTTTCAAAAAAACTTTTGATCATTGCCTTCATCATGATCGGAGATCCTATTTATATGTTGCTAAGGTCGATTGAGTTTGCAAGTTCATCAAATTTGAGACAAAAGAACATTAATGGCTTTTGTCTAGTTTTGATCGTTCTCATCAATTTAGGGAATACTTTGGAATATAATCATTGACAAAATGATCACCTAGCTAGGGTGAGCATTTCAGTCATTGAATCACCCTATTTGGCTGAGTATTGATGAAGCTGCATTTTTGAAAAATCAAAAGTTTCGGTTGATACTTATCTTGTCCGTCGCAAGAAAGAAGACAATCCGAGGTTGAAACATAGTTGTTTGATTCTTCCATGTTTCAGCGTTGGTAGAGTTTTGAAACAGTGTTATTTTGGGTCAAGGTGTGGACGCATGGGCATTCCATCCTTAATTTGTTTGGTTTAGGAATCCTGGATGACGGTCGTTTAGCATTGGCATTAGTTGATCCCATGTTACGTGGTAGCACCTAGCTTCTATTGTAGCGGGTGATGCTACAAGTCTTCGTCCGTTGATGGAGGTCAACACTACATCGTTTGGATTTGTTTTGACTCCTTTGCCTTTTTTGTATATTAAAATATATATACAATTATTTTTAAAAACATAAATATTTATTTTTGTATATTGAGGATTTTTAAATAATTAATTTGTAATTTAAATTGCTACAACATTTATCCAAATTATTTATTTAATTTATTTCAGCTCTTTTAAAATTACTTTGTGATAAATGAATACAATATTTAGTCATTTATTGTCGGTCCTGGTGGATGTCAAGGGAGCTCTTTTTCCTTAGACCTAGGTTTACAGCAGACTCCTATCGGCCACAGAAATCAGTGCCTTCAAAACCTCGTTCGAGTATAGGAAATGGCGTCTCCTCTCGGTCGAGTGCAACTACAGGGTGCATGAATCATTAACAAAGGTGCATTAGTTTAATTCGCTCCCTACACCCCTACGTCCCAAGAAGATGTTTTCTTGTACGCTATAATTTCTCTCTTATTTAGTGTCTACCAATTTTTAAAGTCCACTTAATGTCTTGTATTTTTTAGCATAAAGGATCTAATCTTAAGATTGATTTAACCATTCGAATGATCCTTCTTTAAGAGCGTTTTGTGCAATCTGAAGTTGGTCGGTCCCATCTCTTACCTATCATTTCTTATACTCCGCCCATGGAGGAGACGCATTGAAGGACTTAAATGGTAACACAAACTGTGCACTTTTTAGAAAAAGGTTTGTTCTAAGAAAACTATGCTATAAAACCTTGTGGCTTACTTTCCTCTTGAATCTCACAAAAAGTAGATAAGAGAACTATCCATATAGGATGTTGTCCTCTCTTTTTGAGACGAGGAATCAAAGTGGAGTACTATATCATAGATCTTTCCATGCTTGGTCCGTACAGGTTCAAGATTAGTACGAGTTCAAAAACAAAATAATCCGGTTGACTTTTAGAGTTAGAAATTTAGTTTAATTCACTAAGAAACTAAATAAAAAAAATACAGTATTGAAAAATTAAAGGTTCGGTGCTCGATTCCGCATTAGATAGGGCCGTAATAACTATGTCCTATGCGCCTCTCTCATGGGATAGTGTCTACTTCTATATAGTTGGCCATTGTTTTTGAAGGTACGTTACACAATTTTATTCTATGTTTAGAATTCTTTTTCTTGTGAATACCCTATCCTTGTCTGTAATCTAAAAGGAGTAATCCTAGCTCTTGATTAGATTCTAATAAGGGTTGTCATCAAGACATTAGAATTCTTGAATGTCAATTTATCGTTTCTTAAGTCTATTTAATTGAATATCATACGTTTAGTCCAAATATGATTTTGAACTCTTGTTATATATTCTTAGACTTAAAAAATATGAAATGGATCCTCAAATGCACTTTTTGGGCACACATGTGAACTGTCACATTTACTAATTTGCTTGAATGTTTGCTTGTAAATAGACTGTGAATCCTAAAACATGAAGGACTTGTGGATTAAGGTATAAAGAGGGGAATTTTTTCCACGAAGTATGCAACAACTAAAACTAAGAATTTTCTTCAAAGAGTTGGAAAATCTCGAGAGCTCTTGTGCATGTAGAACATATTTTTAGAAATATTTTTCTCTCTTACGGAATTTCTATAGGTTATGAGACACCCAATCTTACTCCGATTAATGAGATTTTTTTCGAAAGCATTCCAAATATACAAAAAATTTCAGAGGTCAAAAACATTTTTATGAACCTACTACAAAAATTTCATAATTTTTCAGGTTATAGAGCTCACAAAATGAGCATTCCAAAATAATTCGTTTTACAGAGGAATCCAAACAAGCCCAAATTTTTTCTCATAAGTTGGAAATTAAAACTTTATATCTAAAATTGGATTATTATAAATTTGGAAGGCCTTACTGGTCATTGACAAAAGTTCAAGGCCAAATGAATTTGAATTCTCATAAAATAATACAAATTTAGATTTTAGGTAAAAATTGAACAAAACATGAAGTTTAGGGGCATAATTAATTCTGAATTATGATATATTTCCAAATTTAAACATCCTAAGTGATTTGAAAAGAAAGAAGAACGCATGGGTCTCTTTGAACTTCCTAAAGATGTTGATGAATTCAAAAATTACAAAAACTGAAAAAGCTGAACGGGCATTCGTCATCTTCCTCAGTCGTCCTTCCGCCTCGCTGATTCACGAGGTTGAGCAGGGAGATTCTATGAACTTGTGGTCGCCCTTCCTAGTGTTCTTAATTTTGTTTCTTTCTCTCCAAGCCTCTCTCTATTGCTCTCATGTGCATGTTTAACAAAGTAAACACAAATGGTCATAACCTCTTGCCCCAAATAAGGCAAACTCTTTAAATACCCCCTTGGGCAAGGATAATTGTTAAATTTTGGAAAAACGACATTAACTTCTCCGAGTTGAACCAAATTTAATTCTTACATAGTCACGCATGTGCTTAATTTTATTCTGTGTGGGTAACCGTTCAAGCTACACTTTAGGCCCTTGCTCTGGCCAAATGGTTAAACGTAGATCAAGTTACTCATATTTTAAGTTAGATCTTTTCTGGTTTTGATTTCTACCAATTTGGATCAATCGAGATTTCAAATGGTCATAACTTTTGATTCAAACCGCCATTGAGGTTGAGCCACTACGCGTTGGAAAGGTGATCTTGTTAGATTTCACTTTGGTGTTAGAAGACATCTTCAAGACAAGACGCAGATCCATGTAATTCTCGATGGAAATCTAGGGGTCTCGTAATGAACAATTTGTCTTATGTGTGACCTCACATGAGCTGTATGTCTAACCGTGTATTCTAATTGGTATTAAATGAAATCTAACTCAAATTCATTTCCAATGGTATCTTGGTTGTTCAAGATAGTTGATACAAACAAAATATATGAATTTTCAAAGTCATCCCATGCTTCATTTAGCTCCTCGAACAAAGTGGGTAAGCTTGCATTGGTTTGTCATCCTAAATTGATTTCCATACTCATTGTATGGACACACATGACCTGTTTCATTTGACCAGGCTACACCCGAGATTTCCAAACATAGGTCAGAATCCATAAACTAAGCACCATCGCATTAGTAACGAATTCCATATTGAGGGCATGTCTGCTTCGATTTTGTCTTGGTCGCTTTGTCTTCTATCGCCAATTTGAAGGGGTTAAGAGAGTCGAAGTTACTTCGTATACAAATGAACATTGTAGAGAACTTTTTTAAATTTCCAAAACATCTACGAATAACTTATTACATTAAGTATATCGACTTAAGTGAATTTTTAATTCGAAGATGCCTCTAAAATTTCAGCAGCAGAAAAGAAACTCAAAACCCATGGTTTTAATTTTTTTAAATGAACCGCAACCGGCGTCAGCACTACCGATTATGTATCATTTTGGGTGTGAAGTCTGGTGCGTTGATCTCCGTTGACTCTCTACCGACTCGCCCCCGATTTGACTTGGTTTTGATAATTCATCCTTTTGAAGGTCACTTGTACAAAATTTCCAACATCAATATTATACTCAAAATTCATAAAGTTTTAAACTGGTCACTCTAAATGATTTAGGTTTCCCGAATTCCAACTCTTTTTGAAAATTTACATTTGGACACACAAATGAGTCCCGAACTAGTTGTTTGGCACATTTTGTCCAACAATAATATTAAACTCAAAGTTCATTATTTTTTAAGATGACCATTCTGAACATATGAAAACATATGAAGCTCGAGTATTTTTGAAAATTGGCGTTTAGACTACTACTCGAGGGTCACTCCGAGCCAAGTTAAATTGATTTTTTTTTGTCCCGGTCCAATAATCAAGTATTGTAGTGTCCCGAGATGTCCTATATCTTAATACATGTGATTTTAAGACGCACGTGGCAATATGAGACCTAGAGCAACTCATTTGTTTGACAGATTTAACCTTGGTTGATATGCTTATGACTCTCGGAGATCCCATAGCTTAACAAGTGTATACCACGTGGTAATATGGGACTGGAGCGGAACAATTAAAATCAATATCGGTTTGCGTGTTAAGCATTATTTTAAAATAAAACATTATTTTAAAATATTTTGATAATACCTTGTATGTTTCAAAAGTATTCGTATACAAATGATTGTCCAAATTTTAATAATCTAGAGATTTATTTTATAATTGATTGACGATCATGAAATCCAATTTAAATTAATTAAAAATATAATTTAATTAAGATTATTTATTTAAAGGACATAGTTTCCAATTGATTTTGAAAAAATCAAAAAAAATGGTGTACTTGTAAAAATGTATTTTGCACCAGAGTTTTGTTTGTTAAAAGTTTGGTTATACTCGAGAAAGGTCATTCGGGCTATGTCCTCTGTACCCGTTAAAGAATGGTCTATACCTTATAAACTTAGCTTTTTAGAAAAATTGGTTATATCACGTTTGAGTTATAACCAATTATTCTTAGGGTCCTAATCACGTGTCTAGGTTTTAGCATTATTGAAATATTGAACAACAATATTGAAATGCTGATACCGGTTGCATATGATCGTTAGGGAATATTACACCTAAAGAATATCAGTTATTTTTTAAGATGTTAGGGTTTATAAATAAACACCAAACGAAGCCTTAGCCAAAATAAATGTTTATCCCGAAAATGTTTTGAAATGATATTCCGATCACTCGGGAGTTTTTGAAAATGAGTTGGGATACCAAAACTAAAAAAATAATTTTTGATTGTTCCCCTAGTTTCCATCCTTGTTAATCTCTTTTGTTTCGAGATTGGAATAAACTTTGATAATTTCTAATGAATCATGACGATTTTATATTTTGATTTGCGTTTAAATATATTTTTCGTCCTTTGTGATAATTTTATTTTCATCAAGAAATAAGATTTCTTTTTCCCCAACTTTTGAGATATTGGATATAAATTGGATCTCTTTTATAATCGATTATCGATGATTATAACTTCTAAGGAAGGTGGTAAACATATGACCTTTGATAAAAGAGTGCAATTTATTCATGGTTGCTCGGCCCTGAACCACATTTTTTGAAAACTCATTGTAAAAACATTTGGAGAGGTTTTTATCAACTTTTTGCTTTGGGTTTTCATATAACATTTTTCTTATTTTTTTCTTTTGTTGGCTCGCGGGTTAATTTGGATGTATCGGTACATCCTTCCTTTCCAATTGCAGTCACGATTCAGATCTTGAGTAGGCGTGGATGGTAATTTCAATACTTCAACCAACATAGGAACATTTTCATGTTTTTAGAGTTTTTGAGGTCTATTCAGACTCTCTTTTTGGTTATTTTCATTTTTTGGTTTTTTTTCTTCCCAAAGAATATGTTTCCAAAACCTCTACTTCTTTAACAAAAGATGCGACGAGGTCTTTCTCAATTTAAGGATTTGGAACTCGCTTTTATGGAGTTTATTAAGGTTCATTTTCTATAAAAAAAATCTTTGATGGGAGGTTGCTCTCATAATAATTGTGTACAAACGAAAATGAGCTTATAACCGATTACATTTGAATCGGAGATATCATGAAATCTTCGATTTTCTTTCGAAAAATATTACTTTGAAAGGAAGAGATGCTATTGTATTTTTTCCCTAATTGTTTCCTGAAATCCGAAACATCGGATCTAAGATTGAATCAAGGTCTACTTCATTTCTCAAAAGATTTTATTTTCTCTTAATGAAGGGACTGAAGGGTTTTATTTATATGAGACCAGGCTTGCAAATATGCATGTTGTTTATTTACCTTCTTGTTTATTTTTTGTAAGAGAAGAATTAGGTTTCCGTAGTTCAAACCTTGAGTACTTTATCCATGTTAGAAGTTATATAAAACTTGGGGATTCTGTTGAGCTTTAGACCATACTGCGTGCAGTTTGATATTATACAAAATATCTTTTAAGCACGTCGAGATTACTTGGCGCAATGAACTCTTCTCCATCCAAGTTAGATTGGCGAATAACTCCTCCAAAGAGGATCTCTTAAGTAGGAACGATCCTTCCCGTTGGGGTCGAAACTTGCCCCTAGGGTCTAGGTGTTCCCAGGTTCGTTTGAGAACCAGATCACCTTATTTTAAGTCTGTAGGTTTGACCTTTCTATTGAAGGTGTTAGACATACGTTTTTGGTTGTCTTGGGTCTTTCACAAATCATTTAACCTTTTGTTCTCCATTAACGTTAGTTGATCATATTGAGATTTGAGAAAGTCTTCTTCGACAACATGGCTCTCTTAGAGTACTCTTAGAGTTGGGATCTCGATTAATATGGGTTGTACGACGTCCATACCGTAATCCAGGGAGTAGGGAGTTTCGTCCGTCGAAGTTCGAGCGATTGTACGATATCTCCATAAGGCATATAACAACTTTTCGTGACATTCCTTGTACGTTTTAGTAATTTACTTAATGATCCTAATCACGTTTTGTTTTCTCTTTTGACCTCTCCATTAGTTTAGGGTTGGTAGGGAGATGACTTGAGGTGCTCAATTTTGAACTCGTCGAGCAACTGTAACACTTTTTCTTGGATATATCGACCGTTGTCTGAAATCAGGGCGTGAGATACTTCGTATCTAACGATGATATTGGTATGGATGAACTTTGCCACTTGAGATGATATCAGAATTTTGTACAAGGCCGCTTTAACCCATTTGGTGAAGTAGTTTATAGCTACGAGTATGAACTCGTGTCCATTTAATGCGTGGGGATATATTTTCCCAATGAAATCAATGCCTCATGTAAAAAAGGACCATGGGGATGTCATGTTGTAGAGGAGTGAGGCCGGTATATGCTTTAGGTTAGTATATACTTGGCACTAATGACAACTCCATACAAAACTCATACATTCTTGTTCGAGGTTTTGCTAATAATATCCTAGCCGAAGTATTTTCTTGGATAAAGCCATTCCATTCATGTGTGGTCCACAGGTTTCTACATGTTCTTCTTCCACGATCGTTTGGGTTTAGGAGTATCAATGTAGAGAATTATTTGAGCTTCGAAAGATCGAAAGTAAAGCCTGTTGGGGATCCAAGCATAGTTGGTTGAATACTGACGTAGTGCGTGTCATTCCTTAACTCAGAAATGATTTGGATATTTTCCATACTCAATGTACTTCTGGAGAGTATTGTACAAATGTTTAACATTCTAACATTCTAACGGGAAGAGTATTTTCCATACTCAATGTACTTCTGGAGAGTATTGTACAAATGTTTAACATTCTGGAGAGTATTGTACAAATGTTGTAGAGGAGTGAGGCCGGTATATGCTTTAGGTTAGTATATACTTGGCACTAATGACAACTCCTTACAAAACTCATACATTCTTGTTCGAGGTTTTGCTAATAATATCCTAGCCGAAGTATTTTCTTGGCTAAAGCCATTCCATTCATGTGTGGTCCACAGGTTTCTACATGTTCTTCTTCCACGATCGTTTGGGTTTAGGAGTATCAATGTAGAGAATTATTTGAGCTTCGAAAGATCGAAAGTAAAGCCTGTTGGGGATCCAAGCATAGTTGGTTGAATACTGACGTAGTGCGTGTCATTCCTTAACTCAATGTACTTCTGGAGAGTATTGTACAAATGTTTAACGGGAAGCTATTATTCCCTTCTCAAAAACAGGTTGTTGCTTTTGTGTAATCCGAAGGGGTTTAATCTTAATTCGGCCTGGAATTTGGGTCATGACTACTAAAGCAGCCAAGGCGTCGGCGAAGCGATTTTGGTTTCTTAGAGCGTGGCCAAATGTTACGTGATCAAATTTGTCCAACAGTTTGGTCAAGTGGGCGTGGTAGGGTTTTAGGTTTTCCCTTTTCACTTGCCACATACCATTGGCTTGAGATATAACCAAGTTAGAGTTACCTACTACTTCTAGTGTGGTTGCACCTTTCTCATAAGCCAACTTGAGACTCGAGAGGCATGCCTCGTATTTAGCCTTGTTGTTGGTGACATGGTATTCGAGTTGTATGGAGATTTGATTTTTTGTCCCTTTCGAGTCATTCAACAAGATTCCAATTCTGTAACCCTACTTTCTGGAAGCTCCGTCAAACATAAGTTTCCAAGTGTCTAATGTAACACTGATAATTCCCTCGTTGGGAATTCGAGTTCGTCTTCTGACTCAACAATAATGGGTTGGTCAGCAAGGAAGTCCACACAAACTCCTTTGATAAACTTATGTACCGTGTAGGCTATGTCACATTCGGATAACATCATCATCTATTTGGCTAGTCTTGGTGACAAAAACGTCCTTTAGAACAAGAACTGGATTGGGTCGAATCTTGATACCAATTTGATGGGGGTGTGCTTGCATATAGTGTCTCAACCTTTTGGTAATAAATCATGCGTCGCAGATCAATTTAAAAAGATAACTTGTCTTTAAAAATTTTTTAGAAAAATTTTCCAACTGACTTTTCATTACCGACATCATATGCTTATTAATGATTGTTTTTTCCAACCAACACGTCATTACCGACTACCTCATACTCTTATTAAGGCATATTTTTACTAGTTAACTCATCATTGTCGACACCTTCTACCCTTAGGGATATTTTTTCTAACCGACTCTTAATTTCTGACCACCTCGTACCATTATTTAGGTATGACACATGTTATGTAAAATTCATATGTGAGATTTTCACAATCATTTTTTTCCAATTTAAGTGACTACGTTCAAAAGGCTTATCCATAATCATCAAATAATATATATATATATATATATATATGCATTAAAATTTATCAAATAAATTAAACTTACTTGATTAGAACATTATATTTATAATTTAATGATCATTGGTTCAAATCCATATATTTTTTTTTATTTTATATTTGTAAAGAATATAAGTGACACACTCTATTTTTGTAGTCATGCCAGCTATGTTATATGGAACATGCTACAATAATCAATTTCAAGACCATAAACACTCTAAACTTAAAAAAATTATTTATCCTCAAACGAATCAACATTACTGACCTCCAGTCCTAAATGGGACTTATGAACAAATGACTAAAGGAGAAGCTGCAATATAAGGAGAAGCTGAAGAACAGAAACAACAGTTTTCAACGAGCTACAAAATTCAGTCAAAAAGATATCAAGCCTACTATTTCTACATTTCAAATATGTTCAAGAGTATTAAAGTGTATTATAATTATATTCATTTTGTGCGAGATTGTAAGTCAATAACGAGCAGTAAATAAGCCTCGGTTATTTGACATATTGTAAAAAGTGATTGAATATTCTTAGTGAATATCCTTCTCAAGGTTTAAGAAGAAGGGTGACGTAGGATTTTATATCCGAACATCTATAAATCTTGTGTTGTGTTTTTTTCCATTCCATTCATCCTAATTATCCAATTTGTGTGTTTGGTTCTTCAAGCTAAAACAAACTACTTACGCACTTGAACCCGGTTCAAGAGTTTGTGACAATTTGTGTGGTGTTGAGAACGATATTAATCTCTAACCGGATTAGTACCAACCGTTGTGAGTGTGTAAGTGTTCTCCTTTAGCCGGACACCGGTCCTCTATCAGCGATCCCGATCCTATCAACAACCTTAACTCTATGAAGGATATGTTTCTTGTTTGTAGTCGCCCTGAGCTACATGTTAATCCTGATACAACTTCTCGCAAGCCTAACAAGGCTTCATAAAGTTTGACGAAAATAGAGAACATGATAATTTACAAATGAGTGAAGACTTTGAAATTTCCGAATGGTTATGCATCAAATTTGTCACGGTGCATTGACACACCCGAATCAAGGTTGATTGGATTCAAAAGCCACGATTGTCATATTTTTTTAGAAATATTATTGCCTATTGCGTTTAGGAGATTATTACCTAAATTTATATGGGGAACACTTGCGGATTTAAGTAATTTCCTGAATGACCTAAGTGGTAGAACTTTGGGCTCAAAACAAGTGGATAACTTGCACTCTCAAATTCCGATAATTTTATGCAACTTGGAGAAGATTTTTCCACCCTCATTCTTTGATTCAATGGAGCATCTTTTGATAAATTTATCATATGAAACAAAAACATGTGGTCAAGTACAATACAAATGAATTTATTCATTCAAAAGGTATGTTTCCTATATTCAAACTATATTTTTCCCACAATTTTGTTTTATAGTTTTAATACATTTTCCAAATTTCTATTTAGGTTTCTAAAGAGTGTGAAGCCAAAGGTGAAAAACAAAGCCAGAATATAAGCGTCCATATGTAATGCCTATATTCTAGAAGAAATATCCAAGTTTACTTCATATTATTTTGAATCGAAAGTGAGTTGCAAATAAAGACAACCACAAAGGAACACTAAAGGGCCCGTAAACATAACATAACCACCGATTTCGATATTCAATTACATTGGACATCGAACTAGTGTTTCATCAAAGAGATTTATGTCAAGCCAATAAATTTTATCAGCTCACAATTATGTCTTATTGAATTGTCTAGAGGTGGATTCATATTATAGGTAGAAAATGATTAATTTGAATTTCAATTATAATTTTGATTGATTAAAATTTATATCAAGATTGTAAGGCCTTTTGTGACATGAATGTCAGGTTAGACCCGGATGAAATTGTTTGTCAATTCTCGTCATGGTTTCGATCAAAGGTGATGAACTAATGATTTCACTTTGATTGACACTTGATCTTATTTGGTTTAACACATTTTTCAAGTTGTACAAGAAAATCGACGGAATACCGAAAAATATTTACCTTATTTCATCACATTTGGTCCTAAAACGCCTGTAACCACATATTCAACTTATTTTATCAATGGTTATATGTGGAGGGCAAGTGATTACAGTTCTAATAGATCAACGATGAATAGTGGTATTTGCGTTCATGCTAACAATGTCGATTACTATGAACTTTTGGAAGAGATTATTGAATTACAATACTCGGGGTCCATGTTTACGTGTTGTTCTATTTCGATGCATATAGTTTGATCTGACAAGAGGTACTAGAGTTAACCATTGAATATTATATTCCCCTTGATATACCGTTGTACAATGTTAATGATTTAAATGACCCAAAATTTTTGAATGTTGAGTTAGATAGATCAGATGCAATTGAATTGTATGAGTCTTGTTCAGAGGAAACTGAAGACGTAAGTAATTCAAATTATAGTACAACTGAAGATGTTGAACCTATATTAGGGGAAGCACAATCCGGAGATGACATGTTTTAGATTGCTAGCGAGTAAAATAATTTATATTATGATATATTATGGTGAATTTAATGGTATATTTTAATGAATATTATGGTGACTTTTATGATATATTATGGTGAATATTATGATTTATTTTAAGGATTTTAGTGGTATATTATGCTGACTTTTATAGTATATTATGGTGAATTTTATTCTATATTTTAATGATTTTTATAGTATATTAAGATGAATTTTATGGTATATTATGGTGACTTTTATTGTATATTATGGTGAATTTTATGGTATATTTTAAGGATTTTATGGTATAATATGGTGAATTTTATGGTATATTATGGTGACTTTTATTGTATATTATGGTGAATAATATGGAATATTTTAAGGATTTTTATGGTATATTATGGTGAATTATAATGGTGAATTTTATAGTATATTATGGTTAATTTTAGTGCAAAAGAGATTTTATAATATCTTCGGCACTGATATTGTAAAACGAGTATTGCAAGCCTTAATGCAGACAGGAATTTACTTATGGTTAAAGTAAAGTATTGCAAGGGTTAGTGCAAAGGGTTAAAGGAAAGTATTGCAAAAGTTAGTGCAGATGGTTAAAGGAAACTTTGCTTATAGCTAAATTTAATGCAAGGCCAAATAGAAAATTCTACCCGAGAGTTGAAAAATATTGCTTAAAATGCCATTGGAATTACATTAAAATCAGCACTAATGGTTAAAGGAAAGTAGTGCAAATCTTAGCCCAAATTGGCGCTGAAGTCCATTTAGAGCTAAGTTTAATTCAAGGCTAAATAGAAAAAATCTACTCGAGAGCTGAAAAATATTTATTTCAAATGTCATTGGAATTCAATTAAAATATGCACTGATGGTTAAAGGAAAGTAGTCCAAAACTTAGCCCAGATTGACGTTGAATTCTTCTTAGAGCTAAGTTTAATTTAAGGCCAATTACCCTAAAAAATTTTACCCGTTAGTTTATATTGTCTTTCTGCCTTAGTCCCCCAAATAATTTCACTAAAATCCTCTAGTCGCAAAACCCTAAAACCTCTTGTCGCGAAACCCTCTTAAGGATAACGTTCCAGGTATATCTGATTTTATCTTAATCTTGTATTGTTATTGTTGTTGCTATATCTGACCAAGAAGAAGAGCTAATGTTTATTTACAGTTTTCCAATGATTAAATTAGGATAAATACAATATGAAATGAATTAGATGAGCTCTTATTTCTAATCTAGATTCTTTAATTGCCAAACAAGTTGATTCCAATGCAATAAAATGAGATTTTATTGAATATATTAACTGAGATTGGTTTATATTCTCTATATTTGTATCTTGAATAAGTTTCTAAGGTATTCTTTAGATTAGTTTTGTTAGGAACGATGACAACTATAGAGATGGAGTTTTAATATAGTGACAACTTAACACTTTCAATTCAATTTTAATCCTCTTAAAGATGAAAATCAATTTCTATTCTTCATAAATCTTCGCAAACTCTTGAATGCAGTCAAGTGCAGAAATGCTTGCTCGATTTTAAGTGATAGATGAACGATTGAACGATGCGGAAAATAAAATAACACACGGAGTTTTATGGATGTTCGGAGATAAAACTCATTCATCACCAATCTTCTGTTTCTAGAAGGTTTTTTACTAGAAGACTTTGATTCATATAGACACTTACAAATCCTATTGAGACACACAAGACTTAACAGTTGTTTGTTTCTGAACATCTAGCTAACACTCTATTGAACAGACAAACCCTGTTCAACTAACAATACTGAAATTTCACATAGAAAGAACAGTAGGTGAAATATAGAATAAACTTAGAGCAAGAGTAATCACAACACTTAGCAGTTCTTAATTCGTATTTCGTAAGAGTAACCGAGAGATTCACCATTGTACTACGATCGCCTTTTATTCAAGAATAAGTGTAGCAACGATCAAATCATTCTTTTGGATACGTGTCAGCTTTCCGTTGTATGTACGCCAGATGTACGGGAACATACATAAGAATATATATATTCGTTGGATCGTGGTGTACTAGATTGTACTAGAGAATATTCGGTAGATTGTGATGTACTGGAAGGTACAATACATGCTGGAGGAATATTCGAGTACGTGGCAGATAAGCGGTTAAGCGTACAAACCTGACTAGGTAGACGACGGATATAACAGACTTGTTGGATGATGAACGGTAGGAACGTTTGGACTTGTGGGAGATAGAACATTTGGACTTATGGGAGGATCACTTCTCTTCATAAGTCTCCTCGTTTGATGAGATCAGCACATCGACCTTAGGCGTCTACGAATGAAGAGGAATAGAGCTGAGCAACATATACTTCAGAGGGCTTCTTGGAAAGAGGGGTTGAGAGCTGCTCAAGTGCTTTAGAGGGTTCCACCTCAGTAGAGTAGACAGGGTTTGCTTCTACTCATACGAAGGGAGAACATCTTCATATTGTTCCTTCTAAGAAGATGGAAACTGTTGTTCAGACGTAGTTAGAGAAAGATCCTTCTCAGCAGAAGGGACTGTCTGCTGCTCTTCAGATAGAGGAAGCATGTGCTCAAGAAAGTGAAGAGAAGAAAACCGTCTTTCTTCAATAGACGACTTCTACTGCTCGATGATATGAAGAGCCGCCTACTCTTTATCCACCGAGAGAAGATGCTCAGTAGTAGATATAGAATGTGGCTCACCGTGAGTGAGCGATATCTCATCAATGAATGACATCTACTCAGTATCGTCTGAGTAGTTCAGTTATGCTTGAGACGCCTTATTCTGAAGTTCATCATTTGTGGACGACTTTGTCATGAATAAAACATAGAGTCGTGGAACTTTAGGAATCCATAATTAATTGTAGACAATTGATGACTTTCCCATCAATTTTTATCGTTCTGTCCAAACGATTGTAATTTTCTTCCCTTTGACTAAGAATGGGTAAGAGAGAGAACCCTCTAGCTATTGATGCAACGAGCTCTATTCTCTTAAGAGTTTCTTTGACGTCTTCTGTGTGGGTCCAATCTAGGACAGATTTATCCAATTTCAGCAACTCCTTGTAGTTCTTGGAGTAGATTGAACGCTTGAGGACCTCTTCGAACCGTGTGTGGAATCTTATGCTGCACCACCTATCAAATAGTTCAATTTTTTCTGAGGCAGCAAGCTCCACCTCCTTAAGAATGACGTTGATTGTCTAATTGACCTCACACGATAGTTTGAGAATGTATTCAGCCTTGTTTGGGAAATCTTTTCATTGTTTTGATTCAAATCTTTGTTTGTATTTTTCTATATGTGCACAAGTATTGTTGGAATGTGGATCTTCCATGCCATTGATGATCTTTTTGGATTATATTTTTGGATGATTTCATTATTTTATGGACATGGTTTTAGATATTATATTTTTAAAAGTTTGAATTGAATCTGGTATGTATGCTGCTTGAATTGGTTTTGTTTGAGGTTTGAGAAATTATTTTTTGGAAAGTTTGAATTGAACCGAAATTGTGGTTAATTATGATGTTTGAATTGGTTATGTTTGATGTTTGAATTGGATGCTTATGTGGTTATGATTTCTTTTGCCTATTATATTTCAAAATTATGTTTTTCTATACCCTAAAGTTAGGTTCAAATAAAATGAAAAAGTTGCAAATGTTTTTAAAAATTTAATGCTAAAATAAAAATAGTACACAATATTAATGCTAAAATAAATAAAATAAATATAATATTTAAAAGATTTACAATATTTTGAATAATATAGTGCTAAATAGTTAATGCAAAAACATATTACAAATATTAAAAACACTATTATTGCAAAACCAAAAACACTATTTATAAATGTTAATTTAAACTAATCGTATATATATATAAATTATAGAAGATATTGAAGAAATGATTGCATAAATTATCGCAAATTGTATTGGATCGTTTTGAAATATTAAGTATTTGAATATAAATTAAATTGAGTATTGCATAACCGAGTGCGAATATATTTGAAAATATCAATGCGAACTAATCGTATATATACAAATTATCGAAGATATTGAAGAAATGATTGCATAAATTACCACAAATTTTATTGGATTGTTTTCAAATATTCAGTATTTGAATATAAATTAAAATGCGTATAATAAATTATAGAAGATATTGAAGAAATGATTGCATAAATTACCGCAAATTGTATTGGATCGTTTTGAAATATTAAGTATTTGAATATAAATTAAATTGAGTATTGCATAACCGAGTGCGAATATATTTGAAAATATCAATGCGAACTAATCGTATATATACAAATTATCGAAGATATTGAAGAAATGATTGCATAAATTACCACAAATTTTATTGGATTGTTTTCAAATATTCAGTATTTGAATATAAATTAAAATGCCTATTATAAAACCAAGTGCGAATAAATTTTTAAATATCAAATATATTGAAGATATGATTGTATAAATTAACGCAAATTTTATGGCATCATTTATAAATATTCAGTATTCGAATAAAATTCGGAATGTATTGCATATACAAATGAGGAAATATTTGGAAATATTAATGCAAACTAAACATGATAATATATATTAAGGAAATTATTATAGAAATTATTGCAAAAACATGGGGATTTTAATAAAAATATTAATGTCAATATTATTGGAAAAATATACTAACCATAACCATAGTTGGTATATGTTTTACAGATTAAGAGATTTTCTGCAGCATATTTGGTTTTAGTGATAATATTATGGGAACCAGTATTGCACATGTTATTGCAAATTTGTATTTGGCAGATTTGCATTATTTTTGGTATCCTTGCAGATTTAGTTGCGAATCTCTTAAATAATGCTAAGGTAATGACTAAAGTCCCTTTTCAATGTAAATGCAAAGAATGTTGTTGTGCACTTGTTACAAATCGATAGTTTTTGTTGTGAATAAAATTACCATCGTTGTTATGAGTTTTATTTAAAATCATATTAGTTTGATTATTATAAGTAACCAAAATTTATTTGTTGATTATAATACTTGAATAACCACACATGTAAGTTTGATCGGTCTTTCATTTTTATTTAAGAATAAAATTATATTTATTTACAAACATTTAAGTTAAAAATAATTTATAGAGTTAAAATTAATAAAGGGTTAATTAAAGAGACGAGTATTTAATACACATATTCTATATATTTGATTTATCTTTAGAAATATTTGGTTTAAGGAACTTAAAAAGGTATTAAATTTATGGAAATTTCATTCATCAATATATTTAAAAAAGTTAATAATGGTTTAAATAAAATGTTTTGATCATGAATTTTTTTTATCAAATATATATTTTGTAAGCTTTATTCAACTTTTCAAATTAATATACTTTTTTTTATTATATTTAAATTAATTTACTGTTTAATTTAATTTGTTTTCTCTTTAATTATTTTTATTATAATATTATAATATTATATTATTTTTAATAAATATATTATAGATTTAATTATTTATTTTTATAAATTTATACATTTAAATTGTTATTTTTATATAATATGATATAGTATATAATGTAATTTCTTATTATACTTAACTTATTAAATTTTAAATATATAATTTAAAATTTAATATTAATATTATAAAAAAATATTAATAATGTATGAAAAAAATTAAATTAAAAAATATATTACTTAAAAAGAATTGAAGGCATATCTTTTGTAATAAAAGTGAAAGAAACACATATCACAATGCGGAGGGAGAGAAGAAAAATGAGAAGAAAAATTACGTATATTTCTTCATCTTCGACCTCTCTTTTGTTTCAGCTGAGGAGATTGAGTGCACATCATAGATAGTTGCTTCATCCTCCGCCACTATAAGATAAGTCATTTTTCATATCTGGTTAGATTTAGTTGATTCTCTTTCGTGAATCTCGTATTTGAACAGCATCCAGTGTCAAAGGGTTGACCCTTGAATAAGCCCGACAAGCCCGCGAGTTAGTGAAGCCCACTCCATAGTGTAGTCCATTTATTAAAAATAGTAATCTTACTTTTTGTTATAGTTTAGTTAGAGGTTAAAGATAAAATATTAGATATTTTATATGATTATGGGTTCAAATTTAACTTTTTTTTTTCTATAGGGGCTAGGCAGCCCAAAGTTCGTGTCCGACTTTCGTAGCATCTCTACTGATTTTGATACTAGGTCTCCTGATTGTCCAATTTCGCTAATTGTTCCTTGCTCTTCATTTCATACGATTTTTCTGCTAGCCTCAACTTCATCCTTCGTCGATTCTGCCTCCACTATATGATAGGTACTTTTTTCAATGCTTGTTCTTATCTATTTTCTTTGGCTATCCAAATCAATGATTTATTTCGTATCTCTATACTTTTTCCTATGTTTGTTCAATCCAAAATTTGTAATATCATCTCCAATGATTTGATACTAGATATATATTGTTCTTATTGTTTGCTCGTCATTTATCTCTCTTTGATGGATTAGAAATAGTTTATGATAAATCGATCTTACATCACATACCATATGATAGGGTTTAGAAGCCATCATACAATCATTTAGAGATAAGTGTTATTGAATAGCTGAAAAGATACGACTATTTATAGCTTAACAAAAACTAAAAAATAGGAAACAGTACTAACTTAGTGGTATTACTGGTTACATTGAAAATAAAGTCAATTAAACATAATAATTCCTAAAATAACATACATGTTAAAAACTTGAGTATCACTACGTTATTGGACTGACCACTTCAACATTTCCTCCCTTAAATTGAAGAATGGAATTTAATTTAGAACTGATACAGAACACATGATTGGCAAGCCTCTAAGCCTCACAAACATATTCAGTTTAAATGGTTTAGTCATTATATCACAACATGATTTTGAATGAAACAATGAGCTAAAATAACAACTATTTCTTCAGTAAGATCACAAATAAAATGAAACCTGACATAAATGTTTTTGCTACGACCATGTAAAACTGGATTTTTAGAAAAATGTATGCTTAAAGTATTATTCCAAAGAATATTTGTGCATTCATTATTTTGTAAGTGATTAAGATACACTAGAATTCTTAGAAGCTAGATTGCTTGAGTTACTGATGAAGCTGTTGCAACAAATTATGCTTCAGTTGTGGACAATGTAACAATTTAATGCTTCAAACTTTACATCTCATCAGCATAGTCAATATATGTGTATCTTTCAAACTTTACATCTCCTCCCTTCTTGTAGAGTAGACCATAATCATACATCCCTTTCAAGTATTGCAATACTCTTTTTTGTTGAATTGTGATAAAGTTGTGTAGGACATTCCATATATCGATTATGTTGGCTTACAACAAACATAATATCAGACCGTGTTTCTGTAAGATGCATGTGAGTGCCAATTAATTGTTTGTACTAACTGTTATAACCTTTTTTCACTCTCATCTTTAGTAAGTTTAGAATTAGGAACTACTAGCTTATCAATTGCATTGCAATTAGCTATTCCAAAGTTCTTTAGTATCTCTTCTATGTACTTTTTCTTATATATAAATATGGGAGGAGATCTGTTGTACTATAGCATGGACCTCTCATGTACCACAAGGCAAAAACTTTCTCTTTCAATTTTAATACTTTGATGATTTTGTCTTATGGTACAATAGATCTCTCCCTATAAAAATTCTTTCTTTCTTCTGCATCTCTTATATACCAAAAAAAAAAAAATACTTTATCTGCCCAATGTCTGTCATGTCGAGTTCTTGCATCATTGAACTCTTGAATTTGTTAAACATCACTTCATCATAACTATTGAATATGAGATCATCAACATAGATATAGAAGATGATAATTTTACATTCATCTATCATATTGACAAAAAGTGTATATTCATAAGGACATAAAAAAAACTTTCTATGTTAAAATATGCTTATATGCGACTGTACCAGGCTCGTGGAACTTGCTTGAGTCCATAAAGAGCTTTCTTCAGCTTGTAGACTTTATATTCTTCTTCTTTTACCACATAGTCAAGTGGATGTGCAACAAAAACTTCTTCACTGAGCTCTCAATTTATAAAAGCTAACTTAATATCAAGCTGAAATATTTTCAACTCTTTTGTGCTAGAAGAAGTTCACCATATGAACTGTCTCCAAACGTGTCATGTCACAGGAGAAAATACTTCTTCATAATCCACTAAATGCTCTGAGTGTACCCTTTTTCTACCAAATGGATTTTGAGCTACTCCACTTCTCCATTTTTATTCAACTTTGTTTTGTAGACCCATTTTACCCCAACTTTCTTTGCATGAGTTGGTAAAGTTGTCAACTCTTAATTATTATTTCTTTCAATAACATAATTCTTAGAATCCATTGCAACTCTCTATGGTGCACTCTTTACAACATCTTCAAAATACACAAGATTAGTTGAGGTTTCCATAAGTTTGTAATAATTATTCACGTTTTGAAAGACCAATTATTTTAAAGTATAGACCGTCCATCTGGACGGGTGTGTGGTCCACAATGCCGAGACCTTTTCATACGTCACCAAATACTAAGCCCAAAAGAATTTCATAAAAAAAATTCTTTTTTAGTTTATCTCGAAGAAAACTAAGTTGAGACTCTTAAATGAGCTAAAAAATTGACATTTATTTTTAAAAAAACTCAAGTCTAAGCTTACTAATTTGGTTCCTCATCCAACTCAAGATTCAAGAGGAAGGTAAGACATTGAACTTAAAGACTTTGAGACGAACGAATTTTTGAGAAAATGTCGTGGTCGATTTCTAAAATAACAAAAAATTTCTAAAATAATATTCAAGGTTAAGTTAAACAAAACTAATTCCTAAAAGGGCATATTTACTAAAAACTAGACTAACACTAACTTATTGGACTGACTTCTTAAAAAAACACTCTGAAATTCCTTGTTGGATATTGAGTAGAGTAAATAATAGATTTTTAGGTTTCCATTTCCCCAAGTATGTATTTGAAAAGACTTGCATTGTGTTTTGATTGTTAGGTGTTAGTCATTATTATCAAAGACATGCATTATCATAAAGAAATGAAGGATCCCTTAATATAAACTATTGAAGTGATAGAAACCATTTATTTTGGTTGATTCAAAATAGAAGTATTCAGAGTGTAATTCTTTTATTATAGTAGTTAGTCTTAATCATATATTGACATCTTAGTGTTTGAAAACATTTAGGATACGTGATTGTGTCATATTATTCTTCCATAGATCCTTAAATATATTATAAATAAATCTTATTATCATATTTTTAATGTTAAGTTATGTTTATTTAGGGTAAATTAGATATAGGATTCCGTTATTCAATTCCAATTCTCATATTTTTTTATTTATTTTTTGTAATTTAGACTTAAGTATTATTTATTTTTCTTTCCCTTTTGCAGCTGCTGACTGACCATGTGTTCGTCTAATGAAATGTTATCAAAGATATGGGAAAAATTCCCGGAAGACCTCTTTGAAGTTGTTGGGGAAAGATTACCAATTGTTACCGTCTTTCGTTTCCTTTCAGTTAGTAAAAAGTGGAACTCCATGTTGACTTCACATAGCTTTCGGGAACGATATGCTAAACTTCCCATCACTCAACCTTGGTTCTACACTATCACCGACAACAATGTAAACACCGCAGCCATGTACGATCCCTCCTCGAACAAATGGTACCGTTCAAAACTCCATTCTTTCCGAAAGAAGCTGGTTATTTTCCCTCTAGCTTCCATTGGCGGTATTGTTTTTTTGACGGATAATAATTATACGCGTTTCTTTGTGGGTAACCCACTTACTCAAACCCTCAAGGAACTTCCGGCTTGGTCAAACATGGGATGGCCTGGAGTAGTAGCTGGAATGTGGATGAATGGAAAATCCTTAGCCGAGGGCTACAAGATACTCTGCTTCAGTTGCTATGGTCAGTACATAATTTTTGACTCAATTGATAATACGTGGTATAAATCGGGAGTCATGCCGGTGAGCATAACTTTGCCATTGATTTTGAACATGCATTCTCAAGCTATCTTTGTCGACGGTTGTCTCTACTTTATGTGTTCGATTCCAGAAGGTATGGTCTCTTATAATATCTTGTAAGGCATTTGGAATCATATCTTAGTCCCGGATCCTTATACTTTTTTTGCTCACCGATTTATCGTTGAATGTGGGGGACGAATCATGCTTGTTGGTTCAAAAGTGAATGACATAAAATCGTGTGCTTCTGTTAGCATTTGGGAGTTAGAAAAAATAACTTCACAGTGGAAAGAGGTCGACAAAATGCCAAGTGAGTGGTGCATGGAATTATATCGGAAGAACACTAACATGATGGGTGTAGGTAACAAAGACTTGATCTGGATATGGTTTAGATTCAAAAAACTGAACATGTTGGTTACTTATGATGTTTCAAAGAAAGAATGGTTGCAAGTTTCAAGGTCTACACTTCCCAGAGGATTGGCGCATCAAAGGATTGGATGTGGCATTACATTCTATCCTTGCATTACTACAACAATTTAAGTTACTATTAACAATTTTATTTTATTGATAATGGATTTTGTTGCTTATCTATGAAATATTAAGTTGATATTAACAAATTTTTTCTTATTAATAATGAATTTTTTTTCTTATCTTCTAAGAAATATTAAGTTGGTATTATTATAGTTATTACATTGCATTTTGATTATTGTTGACTTTATATGAAAATAATATTTTGTAGGTAGATTTATAATTTATGTGTATGTAACAGAGGAGTGAGTGCAGCTCATTTCCTTTAGCCTTTTCAATTTCTGATAATCAATAATTGTATGATTGCAATCTTGATGCTATTCTTTTTAATACTTTTTAATGTATGTCCTACGTCAATTGTGACCTAAAAGTCGCAATAAACCCTTCACAATGTATAAATTCTTAAATATATTCTCATCCATCTATTTTATCCAAGTATTAAATATTATCAATACAAATTTATGTTAAATGTGAAAATTGGTTAGAAATAATTCTTAGTATTCAATTCTTGAGAGGCTCCACAGATATATAGACTTTAATATTAACCACTTTTACATTCTAAATAAGTAAAATAAACATGTTTTTTATTAATTAGATAAAAAACAGAGCATACACTTCGAAGATGATTGAATTAAAAATTTAGAATTACGATGTTGTTATGGTTAGTATAGACTTAAAAAGTTGGCTTCAAAAGGGAGAACTCAATAAATTCTCTCGAAATGAAAGTTGATTATTGTCATCTACCATCTTCACCAAAATGAGGTGTGACCTTAATTACAACACTATTATCAAACCTAAAATACAACAACTATCTATTTTAAGTAGAAATGATAGTGAAATAATATTTTAGAATGCAGTTTTGAGTTCTAACATTATTTGTCATTTTTTTATTCAGTGTCTCCAAATTATTGTTTATTTTGAACGAATTAGATTAATTTTACTATAAAACTTATTATACTTCACTCATTTATTTTATTTGAAACTAATTGATTTTATCAAAAAATCCTATTATTTCCAAACAACTCAAATAACAACATATTTAAGTGTTTATTTATTTCTTTCACTTATTCTATATCTGGTATATTCATCTCGAAATAATTTGATTCACACTAGAAGTGCTTTGAATAGAATCAGAGGATCATGGTTGTGTGGTGTCATTCTACTTTTCCATAATTAAAAAAAAATAAATTATCGAGAACATTGTATTATAGGTTCTAATGTTAGATATGTTTTTATAGTGTTTTTATGTCTACAATTTAGGTTCTAATGTTTGATATGTTTTTATAGTGTTTTTATAGTGTTTTTATGTTATTTAGCCATTGGTTTTACTAACTTGCAATCATGTTCTGTTAGTCCTCATCTCATTGAATCCTAGACTATCAACATATTGTTGTAAAGTGAGATTATTATTTCTAGACAAATTATAGTTTGTTAAAATTTTATGCTCACCTTCATTTTTGAAACAACATAATTTTTGAAACAGCATAATTTCTTTTAGTTATTGAACACATATTTGTCATGGCCTTCTAGAATTCGTGATGAACGAAGAGAAATCTCCATGTCATATAGTTAGTTCACGAGAAATGTCCATTTGTTATTTTGCTAGAAAAACTAAGTAAGTTAATTTTAACCCGGCCAAAGAACTTAAACAGTCTCAACTTCCATGTACAGGTACAACTCAAGCCGAAACAGACCGATTGAAGCTCTTGATTCAACAATCCGGTCATGATCAAGAAAGGCCAGTTGAACTCCTCTAACCGGATCGGCTGAAAGAAAAAGCGTCATTATCCAGCTGGCTCAAAACATCGAGGATCATAAAGGTAAACGGAAAACTATGTCAAATGATGAATCTGAAGATGACGTAATATGATATCTCTTGGAAACATGCAAGAAGAAAGATCGGATCAGAAGCATGCAACGAAAGCAATGATGACTATTTATCTAAGTTTGCAAGCAACATCAGATTCAGGCGGCCGTCCTAATGCATGTCCGCCAAATGTCCAAAATGGCAAGACGTACACGCAATCTCTCTAAACCGACACGGTTTCCAGCGACCAATCTCCTGGAGAGAGAAAAGATGATCGTTGTAATCCTTTCACTTTAAAAGGAGGTCAAAGAGCCTCCAAAACATGAGAGAGAAAAACAGTGAAAAGAAATCTTATGCGCGACCTTGAATAGTGATTGAAATTTCCGATATTGTCTTGCATTCTATGTATTTACAAATCTTTAAAAGTGTATTAAAAATACTGTGTGAGTATTGTAAAGTGAACAACGAGCAGTAAATAAGACTCGATCGTATTGTGGTGTTGTATATTCCTTAGTGAATATCCTTCTCACTGCTTGAGAAGAAGGAGTGACGTAGGAGAGTTTGCTCTGAAAATCCATAAAAATCTTTGTCTTGTGTTCTTTCCTTTTTATCTTTATGGCTTACTACAATCAACCAAACCGAAACACATAAATATCTCAACCGAACTAACTCATAACTTCCTTAACCGAACCGGTTCTCTCCTTAAACTGACTCCTTCTAAACACCTTCCAAACTTAATTGTGTGAGTTACTACAGATTGAAACGGACATTTCCGCACCTGAACCCGGTTCAGGAGTCTGTGACAATCTGTGTAGTGTTAAGAGCGGTTCTAGTCTTCAACCGGATTAGTTCCAATTTGTGTTGTGTGTTGTTATGTAAGTGATTCCGATTAGCCGGACCCCGATCCCCTATCAGCCATCCCGATCCTAATATATTGTTAAATTAGAAGAAATTTAGTTATAGTTTACATATAAAATTTATCACTATTTTTGTGTACCTAAAATTTGTACCTTCTTTCTTCTACTAAATTATTTGATTCCACTATTATATTGTATATTGTTATAAGTTAGAGCACACATGTTCTTATAGTGCGAAAAAATGGATTTTTTTGCCTAATTATATTATCTAGTTGATGCTAACATAGAATCTCACACTCATTATATTTATTAAAATGATATTTGGGGTTATAAAAAAAATGATATTCAGTTAGTTTGAATGTGCATATCTAATTCGTTTGATATTCTTTTTCTAATTTGAGTAACTGGATGACATTATCTTGTTTGTCATGGGATGGATATACAAATTTTTCCATAAGCTTTTTTGTTTTGTTTTGGTATCATAATGCATTGCTTCTTCCTCTTAGTAGGCCTTTTATTTCTTTTTCATAATCACAACAAACTTTAATCATTAAAATTACATGCCAAATCAAAATAATCCATTAAGATAATTATTATGATAATTAATCCCAATTAATTTAAAATTAGATAAGAAGAAATAAATAATTTAAGATAAATCTTATATTCATTTTATCCCAAATTAATTAAAAGGGATGAAATAAATAAAATAAATTATTTCAGATCAATATTGTGCACATTTGAATCCCAAATTAATTATTTATAGAGTCTCAAACATATAAAAAAAATTAAGATAAATAGATAAAAATAAATATTTATATTTATTTAAATATTTTATTTTTATTTTTATAGGTTTAAAATAAAGTCAAAATGAGTGAAAAAAATAAAATTCAAACAAGTTCTAAGACTGAAAAAGGCCTATGATCTTGTGTAGGCGAAATAAGAGAAACAACTGCAATAGACCACACAGCCATCGGATAAGCGCTCAAGCCTCGTTCAATGGATAACAACATGCCACATCACCCTCTACATCTAAATCTAAGAGCTTCCGCGCAAAATCAGATCAACTAACGTGTGCCTCAACGCCATTAGCCCAAATGCAGACGAAATGCCCAAACGCTAACGGATAAAGATGAAACATAGCGCCCAGACGCACAGACAAAACTTTTGATTTTTCAAAAGTGGATCTCGATGAATACTCAAAAACATTGAGTGATTCAAAGGCTAATATGATCACCCTAACATGGTGATCATTTCTCCTAAGATCATAGGCACAATCATGGCCTATTTGGATGAGATCGGTCGAATATAGAAAAAAGTCATTAATGGTCTTTTGTCTAATATTGGATCCACATAATCATCCAACCGATATTGGATAGCTATAAGTAACGTCCTTAACCAAGACGAAGGCAATAATCAAAATACTAAGACTCCAATCCATCTTCCACAAGATCTGTCATTAAAACTTTCTCAAAATTTTGAAAATTTTGTATAAGGTTTAAAGGCTCATTTTTTAATCATCACAAATATTCCTAACATCAATTCTAATTGGTTTTAAGTATTTTATATAAAAACCAAAAATTCAAAAAAATTGGAAAATTTCAATTCTTGAATTTGTTAAAATTGATAGCCAATGTTCATGTTTTGGTTTCATTTAACCATAATATGTATAAGGAAGCTAATTTTAAGATTCTTAAGCCATAAACTGAAAATCTAAATTTTCACTTCAGAACTTTTTAGATCAAATTGGATCTCTTCTTGATCAATTGATAGATTGGAATGACGTTAAAAATGATCCAAGTAAGTAGAGGAAGCTTCCTATAACTTCATATTGAAGATGGAAACTCTAAACAAAATTCCAAAACATGTAGGTGGTTTTCTTGGCATCCGACTGATATTTTTCCTTGTTTTGGTTTTCATTCGAGAAAACCAGCAAGAGAAAGAGAAAATTCGCGCCTCCTCCGAGGATATTTGCGAGTGACCGAGAAACAACATCGGTGTTGACCGGGTGCCCAAATCTGTTGATCCTAGGCCAAATTCAACTCATACTCGCGTGTGTGCCTTAAGGCCTGCTTGTTTGGGTTTTGTTTAATTTCTAATTGATTTTTAATAATTAGAAGTCCTGAATTTTTTTAATTCCGATATATAGAAAACGATTTCAAAATATATTTAAAATATTATAAAAAAATTATTTTAATAAAGGCATGTTTGAATGTATTTTTAAATTCTAACGTCTTATACTGATATTTTTCAAATATTTTCCTCAATAATTCTAGACATCAATCGCATGCAACATTAGTATTATCTTATAATTTTAAATGCAAAAAAAATACGTAAATGTTTAGACCTTAAAAAATAAGTGGTTAAACAAAACATAATAAAATGAAGTTTTTTTAAAACAAATAACCAAAAGTTTAAATAATATAGACCAGTTTTAACGGGCACGAAGTATATAATACGAAAGCTTGTCCCGAGTATCAATAAACATCAAACTCAATAAAATCTCTAGTAAATTATGTTTATATACATATACAAATGTTTTATTGATTTTAAATTAAAAAAATTAATTTGCAACTCTTTAGTAAAAAAAATATTTTAAATTAGCTTAAAATAAATATTTCTATCAATAAAATTATTGTTTGATTATATTTTAAATCCAAAAGATTATTTAAATTTGATCAAATATAATTAATTTTTAAATACATAAATCTTTTGAAAAAAATATTTTTGACTCAAAAATTGATGCTAAATTAATTTCGAAATAAAGTCTTTTAAAAAAGTTCTCCGGAAATAAATGGATTACCGGGTGTTACAAGTCTCTTGTCGACTTTGTCGGGGATCTAAATTGTTTAACTCAAAAATTGAAATTTTGGCTATTAAAGAAAACCATTTTTATTACATTTTTAATTAATATACACATCCAAAAGCGATATCACCGAGAAGATACATATGCTCTTATATTACTTTCATAAGTACACAATAGAATGTCAATACTTCTAAAAATTAAATGTATTGTCGATGACGAACGACAACTTGTTTAAAACTGAGCGATGTGGCTAGAGTTTGACCTAGAATAGATGGGATCGATCATTCTCTTGGGCAATGAGTCGTCCGATAGGAAGTATGCATTATGGAGATGAGAAAAAATTCATGATTGAGTTGATACTTCATGGTTAATTGCGGTGTTAACCCCTTCTACTATCAGTGAGTGATACTCTCTTATGATTCACCATAGCAACAAAATCCTGGCTATTTTATTCAAACAACGAAACATCATCATTAAACCATTATGTGACTACTAAATATGTATTATTTGTATGTATATACAAACAAATAAACATTGATGAGTATGTTCTCCTCTTCAAAATAGAAAACATTTTTGTTATCTGTTTTATATGTCTATTGTAGACTATGTATATGTTAGACAACACAGCGTTGATCCTTTAGGTCGATCATTACTATGAATCTGAATGGAACCATATGATCTACGGACTAAATGCTATCATGAGATTCAACACATTTAAAGTAATTAAGAATTTAATGATACAAATGCAAAGGAGATGGAGCCCAATCTCTAAGACTTTCTTCATGGGAAACAAGCATATGTGCTCTACCATAAAAGAATTCAAGGTTATCTTAATGATCGACAACAAGATTATTCTAAATCTCATACCATTTGTAGAATCAATATCATAAAGAAAACAACTACAAGAAGAATTCAGATATACTAAAATAATATATGAAGGCATCTTGTGGAAGGTCACCATTGATCTCCAAAAATGGACCAAAATGGATATTAGAAATGGAGAAATTCTTCTAACTTGGACTCTTCGATGATGATTGTAACTGTACTCAATGATGCACAGCTCGCCAAAAAAATTCAAGACGAAGAAGATAACCCCGAAGCAGATGTACAAGCAAATGCCAATGCGGCTAGAAACCTCCAGCAACAAGAAATCCTTGCCGGGGCAAATGATGAAATGAGACAGACATCCACCCCGATTTCCAAAAACACAAGGGGTTAGGCGAAGAAACGAAAAAGGGCACAAGTAACAAGAGTTCTAGCCCTCACTGAACAGACAAGTAGTTAGACGAAATTTAATTCTTTCATATATCCAACCGCTAAAGAAGAAGAGGAAGATGATGCACCTTTAAATCCAAGAAGGCGCCGGGCTTAAATTCCAATCACACCGATCTCACCAGCTCCAATCAATCTGTCCGCTCTAGTGCCCGGTCAGATACAGGAACTAGAGCATACGCAGTTGAACAATTCATGTAGAGTCACCGATCCTCACCACTTCAAACCCATGCTTAAACAATAAGACACCAATAGTCAGCTGGTTTCTCAGGTCAACCGAGTGGTAGTTTCAATGATCCCCCCGCTCCGAGAATGGGATTCGTATATAGATGGGTCCACGACATGATCAATCAACATGACAAAAGGGGCGAATAAAACTTTCAACCTTTAAAATTTCCGTTTCAAATATATATACTATAATTATTACTTATGATATTTTGGAAATCCATATATATGAATTGAGTCTATTTTGGGAAATTAAAATATCTTGAAAAATGCAGACTCTTCGGTTCTAGTTTCTAATTGCAGGTTTTGATACTTTTAAATAAAATATCAAAAAGGGATAAATTGTTAAACATACAAAATTTTTCCTAAAACCGCTTTTCTGAAATTGGCAAAACAAAACTTATGTTTTTTTTAAACCGGCCAACGATTACAAGTTTTGAATATTTATTATAAATAATCAGAAAGAGAGAAATTGTTAGAAAAACTAGATAGTTAATTAATAAGTAATTCACTATCTAAAAGAACTTAACCAAATCCAATTTTATGTGCAGGTGCATATCTTCAACCAGACCGGTCAAACCGTTTCTCCTAGAGGAAGCTCAAACTGATTCCTTGTAAGAAAGCTCAAACCGGAATCCCTAAATGAATTTATCCTTTCAGAAATCCGGATCGGCTCAACATCAAAACCAGCTGAATAGCAAAACGAAATTATCCTGCTGGTTCAAATATCTTGAAAATCTTAAAACACCATACATCTCCAACGGACAGATTATTCAAGGATATGGACATGTTGAAAGTTAACGTGTTGACATAAAACAAATATTTCTTGGGAATATGTAGAAGAAGTTTTTGAAACAAGACAAAACGCGGTTGAATGATTACCTGACCTTGGTTAAGTCCACAAGCAACCTTCAAGGGGCAGGCGGCCGCAAAATGTACAACTGCCATGTGTACAAAGACAAAGCGTGCAAGTCACCTAATCCGGACCGGCATGGCTACTTCTGACCAATGACCTTTGAGTGAGAGAGATATGACCGTTGTCATATTTCCACTATAAAAGGAAGCACAAAGGCTGAAGAAAGATCTCTCCGCGCGAAAAACTTGCTCTTCTTCAACATGATTCTTGTGCTCATCCTAACAGCTTTAGACTCTTAACCTTGCGAATAAATTATGATAAATTTGCAAAGCCATTGAGTGATAAGAACCAAATGAAGAAATCTGTGTATTTACATATTTGTAAAAGTGTATTACAATACTGTGTGAGTATTGTCAAGTGTACATCGAGTAGTAAATAAAACTCGATTGTGTATTGTATTGTGTTGTGGAATATTCCTTAGTGAATATCCTTTTCATCGTTTGAGAAGAAGCGGTGACGTAGGAGTTTTATCTCCGAACATCCATAAAATATGTTTTCTGTGTTCTTCATTTACTTTCGGTCAGCAAACCAACCGAACTTGTTTCCCTCATTCTAACTAACTTCTCTCCACTCTCATTTCCAACTGATCCGTGTGTGTTTCTTCAGGCTAAAACAAACATTTCTGTCCTTGAACTCGGTTCAAGAGTTGATGACAGTCTGTGTAGTGTTAAGACCGGTTCCAATGCTTAACCGAATTAGGGTTTTGTAAGAGATCCCCTTTAGTCGGATCCCGGTCCCCTATCGGCGATCCCGATCCTAACAACTTTTCCCAGACTTCTTTTGTAGTAGAGCATGATCTGATTTTTGCGAAAATGTTTCTGTCTAAAGTTTTATAGATAGAATCTCTGGATAGGTTGTCAAGAGTATTCTTCCTTCTGTCATCAGATGTCTATTCGCTTCTTTCATTTTTTATTTTCATCGGGCCGTCGGTGATGACATAACACGTGTCATCATCAAAAGCACCCAGATGTGTCTACATTATAATCTTCCATTCATCATGCTCTTCCTCTTTAAGCATAGGCATCATGTTTAACATAGACATGATTCTAAAGATTAATGTTGCTTGAGAATAGAGATCCTCGTTCTGATACCATTTATTAGGATCGGGATCGCCGCTAAAGACTGGGGGTCTCTTTAGGACGAACGCTTACACAACACGACAATTGATATTAACTTGGTTAGAAGTTAATATCGATCTCTATACTATGCAAGTTGTCACAAACTCTTGAACCGAGTTCAAGTGCGGAATTGTTTGTTTCAACTTGAAGTAACACACACACGGATTGGAGAACAATAATGTGGTAGAAAAGGAATAATACACGGAATTCATGAATGTCAGGAGCAAACTCTCCTACGTCACCCATTCTTCTCGACTTCGAGAAGGATACTCTTCTCAACCTTGAGAAGAGTATTCAATAGAAGATTTGGTTAAATACAACACACTTGTATACAATATAGTCGAAGAGCCATAACTTAGTTGTTGCCTGTTTTTGAACTCCTAACACACACAACACTTGTTGATAGACACTCTATCAACTTACAAAGAACTCACAATGATGGAAAAATTTTACAATAATTTTTTGTATGAAAAACAATCTCTCATAGAAAATATGCTAAGGAAAAAGCTTGAATATATTTGTAGAGAGAGAGTATTTGATTGGCTAGAGAGCTCTCGGATCTTCAATTTTCTTCCTCTCTTGTTGAACACACTTGTGAATTAAATGGTTCTATGACTTCTTAAGTATACAAGCAGCAACGGTAACATTTTTACCTTTAACGGATATAATTCATTGATAGTACATCCTTCCTTGAATCTTATTGGTTAATGGTCAGGAAAGTACAATAGGTGCTTTGGAAAATCAGTAGGGTATTTAATGAGATTGTTACTTCCCAATGAGCAGATCAGCCGATATGTTTGTCTTCTAATGATTTTGGATATATGTATTAGGTTGACAGACATCTACTCCCGAGTTAGATATCTGTACTAGAACATTAAATACCCGACGATCGATCTCCACTAACATTAAATACCGGACGCATAACCTTTATATAACCAGAACATTAAATTCCGGAAGCACTTTTGAAAACTGACCGGTAGACCGATCGGTAAACCGATGTCACCTGCGTGGAAATTCCATCATTTTCTCAGCTTCCCTGAAATAAAAAAAAACTACAATTATTATTTTCAATAGTGAGATTCGATCCATGGTCACCCGTGTGATAAGCAGGAGTGCTTACCATTGCCATACAACACATTATTGTTATCTTTAAAACAATTAATATACTTGATATGACTTAGCAGTTTAACTTATATTTTTATTTGAACTTATTTGATTCATTCATTATTAATGCTTTTCATAAATTCTAACAATTATATTCTAACTATATTCATTTTTTGAGTTCATCTCGAACTCATAGGCTTTCAGATCTCAAAGACGTCATGAAACCGCATCTTATGAAGGCTCCTTGATTCTCTCATCACCATTCTTTTGACAGCCCAAACGCTTGGAAGAGCTCTTAGCGCTTTGACGATTGTCTCTTTGTTGTCGTTGGTCTTTCCCATAAGTGAGAGTTCATTCACAATTCTTGTGAAATGATCACAAAATTCTTTTATGGTTTCTCTAGGGCGCATCTCAATGTTTTCGAACTTTTGAGTGGTCACCATGATTTTGTTTTCCTTGGTTCGCTCGTTTCCTTTATGGAGCTGGATGATTGTTTCCCATACTTCTTTTGCATTAGCGCAGGCTCTGATCTTTACGAACGTGGTTCAGTCCAAGATGGTGTAGATGGCATTTCTAGCTAGGTTGTCAAGGTTACTCCTTCTTTTGTCCTCATTCTTCCACTCACTTCTTTCCTTATCAATCTTTGTTGGACCATTGGAAATAACATACATCATGTCATCGTCTATTGTGGATAGATGCACTTGCATTCGTAGCTTCCAATCGATGAAGTCTACCTCTTCGAGCATTGGAGCTTTGACGTTGTTCGACATACTGACGTTTTGTTGCTTTAGAATTGAGATTAGCCGCTCTGATACCACTTGTTAGGATCGGGATCACAAAGAGAGACTGTGGTCTCACAAAGGTGAATGCTTACACACATGCCGATTGATAATAACCCTGTTAGAGGTTAATTTATATATATATATATATTTATTCTTCGCAAGTTGTCACAAACTCTTAAACCGAGTTCAAGTGCGGAAATATTTGTTTCAACTTGAAGCAACAAATACACGGTTTAGAGGATAGTAAAGGAAATAAAACACAACACAAAATTTATGAATTGTCGGAGATAGAACTCCTACGTCACCCCTTCTTCTCAAACCTTTGAGAAGGATACTCACTAGAATATTCAATTTGTTTACAACGCACACAAGTTTAGTCGAACAACCGAGAATTAGTAACTGCCCGTTTTTGACCTTTCAATAAACTCACTCTATTGAACATAAACAAATTCTGTCAACTTACAATGCTCACCACTCACATTGAATAGGTAATATTGTAATACACTTGAGTTTCTAACACACTCTTTTAGAATTGGAAAGTTTCGAAGGCTTAGCGATTTGATAGCAAAGATTGCGAAGGTTATGATATTGAAAGCATAAGAAAGGTACTGAAGCAGATGACTTTCGTCTTCTTAGGTAGGCAAATATATCAACGGATATATTTGCTTCTTCAACGGCTATATCTGCATCAATAGATCACTTTCTTCACTTTGATTGGTTGAAGTCCATAATAGTACATCGTCTTGGGATATCCTTTGATCTTTGTCTGTACTCTAATAATTATAAGTCAAAAGATCATTAATTGATGCAATGATTTTCGAGGAACTGCTGAGATAGTATAAAACTAATTTCTGCAATTATTGGATATGTTTGTGACGGTCCTGGAATACATACTACCGGCTAAGCTTAAGATAAAGTCAAAATTAAGATATTATCGGATTTAGATACTACCAAATTATAGATAAAACCGATGACGTGTGAGATAAAACCGAGTTTGAGATATTACCGGATGCGCTTAGAATAAAATCGACTTTGACATATAACCGGATGCACTTAGGATAAAACCGAATTGAGATAGTACCGGTTATGTGTTTTTAATATAGAACCGAAATTAAGATAAATCGACTACATGTCGTTAATATAAAGTCAATGTAGAGATATTACCGACTTTGAGATATAACCGAACATGAGATAAAACCGAACTTGAGATAAAACCGGTTACGTGCCATAGATAGAGTCGATCTTAAGAGACTACCAATATTTAGATATCAATGGATACGCTTAAGATAAAACCGATTCTAAGATATGACCGGATATGCTTACGGATAAAACCGACTTGTAAATACTACCGGCTACATCTTTAGGAGATAAACCGACTTGTAGATACTACTGAACTTGAGATAAAACCGGTTACGTGCCTTTGACAAAAATAATTGAGATAACACCGATCAACTTTAAACTTGAGATAAAACCGACCAACTTTCATTCTTGAGATAAAACCAATCAGCTTTCCTTCCGGTTTTCTTTTATCTACACAAAATTAATTTGATTAAGTTCTTTATTAATAGTTAATGAATTCTAATGATTAATTATCTATGTTTCTATCATCTATACTCAAGACCGATTTTAGTATATGGTGGCTAAAACCAAAGGGATGCCAGTCAACCAGGCGTCCGTTCTTTTCTCAACTCTCTGTCACATGGTTTCTCCAACAAGAAAGCAGAGTGTGGGCTTTTCAGTCTAACTCGGATGGCTCTTGGAGCATCTTCATGTCCCGGTAGGTAGGGATGCAGCTGTTAACCCTTGTCGAATATTTACAGATATTTCTGTGAAGGGCTTCTTGGCATAGATGAAACTCGTGAAGGTGTTGAATTCTAAACCCTCTGTTCCTTAGACGAGTGGTTAATCGATCACTCGGTCCAAGCGTACGACGTCCTCTAGCCGCAAGACTCCTGCTGAGAGGGCTAGGCCTTCCGCTATAGAGTCCGCTGCAGTTTAAACAGCAAGAAAAGGGAACCGATTAGAGATTCTGAAGAAGTTGACTCCATCCCTAAAAGGGAGAGACGAGAGAAAACCCCCATCACTGTTATTCCTCTATCGTCTCTCTCGCTGTCACAAATCAGAGAACGTCATGGCTAGTCCAAGAAGAAGCGGAAGGAAACGTTTGCTCATAATGCTAATAAGAAGAAAATCAACAAGAATTCAATAGAGGCGTCTAAATATGTTCGGACGTCCTCCAATGACACTTCTCCTACAACCCTGAGTGACATTTTTTTTCTTTTCAGCAAAAGATGCTCACATAATCATATCACTAATTTGTTAGATTAGAAATGTACACCACTAAGATAGCCTAGTGGTAGGAGTCGACTTAAGAAACTAAAAGATTACGGGTTGTATTCCATCTAGAAGTTTGGAGATTAACCGGGGAGTCATGGTGGTTAGGTATTATGTTAGTTCTCCTTTAATTCCCAAAAATAAAATAACTATATAGTTGTTAAAAATTATTCTATTTAAAAAAATTATACATTTCGAGCTAGTAAAGCATCAAATTTCGCTAGCCTATGTAATTGATTTCTAATATATATATATACTCAGAGTATCATTAAAACTGGTGATGTTTTTTTAAAATTATAATGAGCATATGAGTTTATCTTTTCCTAGAAAAAAAAATTTTAATTTATTTTTTTTTAAATTAAAAAACATATATGATATAAAATATATATTATAATATAATATATTATATTATATATATAATGAAATTAAAAATTCATATACTTTACAAATATATTTACTATATATATTTCAACTCTTTTATATATCATAATTCTTCCATAGTTTCACGGTTTATTTTCGTTTAAGTTTTTCCACAACTCATTTGCAAACAAATATATTCCCAAATAAGTAAAATGGTTAGAATTTATAAACCAAATCTAATAATAAGAGATTTGAGATGATAGATCAATTCAATTACTAGAAGAGAAACATATATTTAACTTACATTGTTCTGATTGTCTTTGGGATGAAATTTGGTTGATGAATCTTCCAATTTAACACAACCCTTAATTTCAATTTGGATTTCTCACTCTAAAAATCCTCTTTGGCGATGGAGAGACATGAGAAATTTTTTTCCTACTTAATATTGTAAACCTACTAATACCAATCGACATGTATTAAGTCCAATGAGTATGATCCTATGTAGTGTTGTATAGATAGGGGACCATAACCATCTTTTTTATATTTCGGTTATTTATAAATCATCCCCTCATAAATATTTAAATAACTCTTTAGTCTCTATGCATTTAATTCAAAACCTACATATCTCATACATCTTCTTAATACCGTATTTGATCACTTTAGTTTAGGTTTATTACATAATAGCCTAGCACTATAAATATTGCAATAAAGGCCCAATAATTATACAATAATTATAAATTAATCCAACTGATAAGAAAAATTAAGAAAGTTAATTTTCAAACCGGCCATACATTACAAGTTTTGAATATTTATTCTAAATAATCAAAAAGGGAGAAATTGATAAGAAAAATTACGTAATGTTAATTTTGGAACCGGCTAGAAAAACTAAACAGTTGTTAATTTTCATGTGCAGGTGCAGATCAAATCGTATGAACCGGCTGAGCCTTATAAACCGGTTGCTGAAATCACTTCAAAGAAACCAGTCCCAAGTGATCAAGTCAAAGATCAGAGGAACCGGTTTTTACTCTCTCAAGTGACCGGCCAGCAAAGACAAAAGTTCACATACCAGCCGGATCACACTACACAAGAAACAAAACCGGAAACTTCAACCTACAAGAGTGACGTAACATGACGAAACAGACGTGTCTCGAAGAAATAAAAGAAGATCAGATCCGATCGGAAGCATGCAAGGAAAGCAATGATGCTTTACTGATCCGAAGTTGAAAACCAAAGGTGCATGCCCGACACGTGCTCAAATCTGAAAACTGATTACGTCATCATACACTCAGAGTTGTCTGCATGATTGCCAAGTGTTGAGGAAGGTGAAACGTGCAAGCAACCTTTCTGCACCGGCGTGATAATGATCAACCAATCCAGAGAAGAGAGAAGAAAATAACCGTTGGATCTCATCGACTATAAAAGGAAGATGAAGCGTCCTCATTTAATGCGAAGCGAATCATCAAGCAAGAAAAACATTCAATACAAGAGAAGCGATAAGTTATAAAGATTCTAGAGAGATAAACTGTCACGATCAAGAAAACCGGTGTATCATAAACCGGAAGCTTTTTTGTGTGTTGTTGTGTTGAGTTATTGTATTACATCAAAGAGTGAGTTGGTGTAACCGGTGAGTATCGAAGTTGGGCTCGACCGGCAGTGTTATTGTAACTATAAAAGTTAGTGGAGATCCTTCTCATAATCTGAGAAGAAGGGGTGACGTAGGAGGGTTTGCTCCGAACATCCATAAAAAATTCTGTCTCGTGTCTTTTCTTTCGTTTCATTACTTACTCAATTAACCTAACCTCAAACCAAATTAATCGTACTCCGTAAACCGGTCCACTCATATCTCTAAAACCGACTCCTTCTAAAATATCATCTAAGTCGCATACGTTACTTCAGACTGAAACAGACATTTCCGCCCTTGTGTAGTGCTGAGAACGGTTTTAGTCTCTAACCGGACTATCACCAAAGTGTTGTGTGTGTTGTAAGAGGCCACCCTTCCTAAAACCGGAAACACCCCGGTCCTCCAAGGGCGTCCCCGATCCTAACAAGTGGTATCAAAGCGAGGTTCTTAGCACTCAAGCAACCGAAGAAGATGGGAAGCATGACCCACAGCGACAAGACACCAATGCTAAACAGCGAAGCGTTTAGTAGTTGGAAGAAACAGATGTATCTACATATGATTACGTTAGATGATGAGATGAGCCGAGTCCTGAAATAAGGACCGATCAAGATCAACAAGGAGGCAGACCAATGGACAAATGAAGATCGTAGACGGAGTAACCTAGACAACCATTGCATGAGGCACATCTACAAGGCTATAGATGATAACACTTTGAACAAAATATCAGAGTGTGAAAATGCAAAGGAAGCCTAGGAAACGATCATTCAGATCCATGAGGGAAACGAAAGAAACAAGAAAAACAAAATCTTGGTGGCTACACAGAAATATGAAAATATTAGGATGAAACCGGGGGAAAACATGAAGGAATTCAGCAACCGGTTCACTAGTGTGGTCAACGAGCTTCAAACACTCGGAAAGAAGTATGACAACCGAGAAGTAATCATCAAAGCCTTAAGATCTCTGCCAAGAAATTGGGATATCAAGACCATGGTGATGAGGGAATCAATCACCCTCGGGCAGATGAAGTTGCATGATGTGTTCGAGGATCTAAAAGCCTACGAGTTCGAGATTAAGTCTCAGATCGAAGATGAAGAATCCACATCAACCGTAACCAGAGCTTTGGTTACATCGGTAGAACCGGCGGTCCAAGTATCAACCGTTCCAGCTCCAGTCAAAAACACTGATCAGATCACTGAAGATGTGATGGCGATGCTAGATCAGAAATTCGGGAGATTCATGAAGAAGAGCCAGCCACCATCTAACAACGACTTTAATTATAATTATGTAGATAAATCAAATAAAAGATGCTATAACTGTGACGGTTTTGGACATTTCAGGTCAGAATGTAGAAAACCGAGGAGAGACGATAGAAAACCGGAAGGAAACTATCAAGGGAACAACTATCAAGGCAACCGGTGCCAGGGAAACAACTACCAACAACTACCAGGGAAATAACTACCAAAGAAATGACAACAAACGAAATGACTACCGGAGAAACGATGATCAGCATACAGACGAAGGAAAGGAGATTCAGAAGGCACTCATTGCATCCGACGGTGGAAGCGAGTGGGCATACTCCGATAATGAAGACGGTGAAGAAAAAGTGATCTGTTTCATGGCAAACGACGAAGAGGTATTTGATTTCTCTTCTGACGAGTTTACCAAGGAAGATTTGATTTCTGCACTCAACGAAATGGTTGCTGAGTTCAGAAACATATCTGCGTACATACCGACTCCGGTAGAATCTAAAACCGTACAATCAAATAATGTCTCTGTTAAAACATGTGAAATCGAAATGTATGAACCGGATGAACTATTCTCCGATAATGAGAAGATAGTTCAAACGGTAACTGAAACCGATGAACGAGCAATGTACGTCACGGTTGCGTGGGAGAGATCACGTCAAGCTGTAAAACAAATGTGTAATTATAAAAGACATCCTAAGTGTAGGTTCGGCATCGGTTACGAACCAAATAAACAAAACGAATCAAAACAACCTAACGGGATGAAACTCACGAAAAATAACCTTCCATTTATAAAATTTATCAAGAGTTCAACAACTGAAAATGACTTAAAACCGGAAGAAGAACTTAAGTATGTAAGTCCTACTAAATCGGAAAACTGGCTTCATCCTGAGAGAAGGAAAGCCAACCGGAAACCAAATAAACCAAATAAAAGAAGATCTCAAACAAACTCATCACAACATAAGGCATTCTTGAGCAACAGTCAAGAAGTTAAGCAAAATATTATAAAAACAGATACCGGGAAAGTGATCCGACTTATTCAAGTCTGGATCCCAAAGGGACTAATCAACCATAGACCCAACTGAATGTGGGTAACAAAAAGGTGTAAATAATTGTTTGTTGCAGGTTGGGAGGAGCAACCGGTTAAAAAGTTCGGAATGATACCTGGATAGTGGATGCTCAAGACATATGACCGGAAACGAAGAGCTACTAACCGACGTCAAGTATGAAACCGGAGCAATCATAACATTCGGGGACAACTCGAAAGGTAAAACCGTGGGCAAGGGTAAGATTGTCCATGGTAATCTATCCATTAGTAATGTATTGCTGGTAGAGGAGTTGCGTTTTAAGTTGTTAAGTATAAGTCAAATGTGTGATGTGGGTTACAAAGTTGAATTTCATAAAAACGCATGCTTAGTTAAAAATCAAGATAATGATATTCTTTTAACCGATAACCGGATGGTAAATATTTACAAGGTTAATTGGAAAACTGATTTTGAAAAACCTGTGTGTATGTTAGCGGAAATGATCCAAATTGGCTTTGGCATAAACGGTTAAATCACTTGAATTTTAAAACAATTAACTTCATATGTTCCAAGGAACTAGTTCATGGTTTTCCAAATATTAAGTTTTCAAAAGATAAAGTATGTGCTGCATGTCAAATGGGCAAACAAGTAAAGTCATCTTTCAAAAGTAAAGGAAACTATCAATCTGAACGATGCTTAGAACTTTTGCATATGGATCTGTTTGGTCCGGTTAAAGTAACTAGTTTGGGAGGCATGCATTATACTATGGTAGTTATTGATGATTACTCTAAATTTACTTGGGTAACTTTTCTAGCTTCTAAAAGCCAAGCAACTCCAAACCTGATTAAACTGATTTTGAGAATACAAAATGAAAAATCTAATCGAGTGAACAAAATCAGAAGTGATAGAGGAACTGAATTTATAAACAGTAATTTAACTACTTTTCTTGATGACTCAGATATTAGACACGAGTTGTCTAGTGCCAGAACTCCTCAACAAAACGGCTTGGCTGAGAGAAGAAACTGAACTCTCAAGGAAGCCGCAAGGTCAATGATAGCTGATTCGGGCATTGCTCAAAAGTTTTAGGCTGAAGCTATCAACACCGCATGCTACACACAAAACCGATCTTTAGTAACTAAACGTTTTTCTAAAACTCCTTTTGAAATTTACTATGATCAAATTCCAAGCGTACGATATTTTCGAATTTTTGGTAGCAAATGTTTTGTTCACAATAACGGCAAGAACTACTTGACCGCTTTTGATGCTAAATCCGATGAGGGAATAATGTTTGGATATTCAGCTATGAGTAAAGCCTACAGAATATACAATACTAGGACTTTAACAGTTGAAGAAATCGCACACGTTGTTTTCGATGAATCGGTTGAACGAAACACTGCATTACCCTTCGATCTTCAGAACAGAATGGAAAATTTCAATATCTATTCTGATGATGAAGACGAGGTTCCGGTTTTTAGACGATTTGTCAAGGACCAAGCGGTTGATGCTAAAATTCAGCCTAATCAAGCTGCCTTACCGCAGAAAGTTGACTCTTCAGTTTTTACTGAAGAAATCGGTCGGTCTGACTCTGTTCAACCTACCGATCAGTCTAACCTTGATCAGCCAACCGAAAGCTTGATAGACACGTCTCAGATTAACCTCAGAAGGAACAAAAATCATCCTCTTGAACTAATAATAGGTAACATATCCTCACCCGTCCGAACTAGGCAACAAAATTTGGATCACTATGAAAACTCAGCTTTGATATCACAAATTGAGCCGAAAAAGGTGGATGAAGCATTGTCGGATCCCGATTGGATCCTAGCAATGCAAGAGGAATTAAACGAGTTTGAGAGGAATGAAGTCTGGTACCTAGTTCCTAGACCGAGAAACAAACCGGTTATAGGAACACGATGGGTATTCAGAAATAAATTCATTTGAGCTAAACGAGTTACGAGGAACAAAGCCCGGTTAGTGGCTCAAGGCTATAAACAGGAAGAAGGCGTTGATTTTGAAGAATCATTTGCCCCTGTAGCTAGACTTGAGGCCATTAGAATATTTTTAGCATATGCAGCTTTTAAAAATTTCAAAGTTTTTCAAATAGATGTTAAAAGTGCTTTTCTAAACGGTAAAGTAAATGAAGCGGTATATGTTAATCAACCTCCAGGTTTCAGAAATCCAGAACACGAAAATCATGTTTACCGGCTAAACAAAGCTCTTTACGGTTTGAAACAAGCCCCAAGAGCTTGGTATGATACATTGACACAATTTTTATTTGATCACAAATTCACAATAGGTTTGGTAGACAAAACACTTTTCAAATTTGAAAGAAAGGAACAAATATTACTTGTTCAGATTTACGTCGATGACATTATTTTCGGATCAACCGATCCAATACTATGTGACATGTTTTCAAAAATGATGACTAACAAATTTCAAATGAGCATGATGGGATATTTGAGTTTCTTTTTAAGACTTCAAGTTAAGCAGATTGAAGCCGGAACGTTCATAAGCCAATCGAAGTACACAGCCGAACTGTTGAAGAAATTTGGAATGGATACATGCGCTGAAGCGGCTACTCCAATGAGTCGTTCCGTAAAACTGGACAAAGATGATGATGGTCAAGCCGTTGACATCACAGCATATCGAGGAATGATCGGATCATTATTATATCTAATAGTCATCCGACCTGACATTTTGTTTGCGGTTGGAGTATGCGGAAGATTCCAAGCAAATCCAAAGCAATCACATTATACTGCGGCCAAAAGAATCTTAAAATATCTGAAGGGAACTCAAAAAGTGGGACTTTGGTATCCAAAAGACTCGAGTTTCAATCTTATAAACTACTCAGACGCCGATTACGCAAGATGTAAGATTGATAGAAAGAGCACAAGTGGAACCTGCCAGTTCCTAGGTGACCGGTTAGTTACTTGGAGCAGCAAGAAACAAACATCTGTTGCAACATCAACTGCAGAGGCAGAGTACATAGCAGCCGGAAGCTGCTATGCACAACTTCTCTGGATTCAACAGCAACTAAGGGACTTCGGGATAGAAGCCAAGGAATCTCCAATCTTCTGTGACAACACCAGTGCTATAGCGATTACATACAATCCGGTGTTGCACTCAAGAACCAAGCATATTGATATAAGACATCATTTCATCCGGGAGCACGTTCAGGAGAAACACATCCGGCTGGAATACGTCTCAACCGAGCAACAAGTAGCAGATATATTCACGAAACCGCTACAGGAAGCTAAGTTTTCTCACTTTCGAAATATTTTGGGACTTACTAATCTTAATCAACTCATATCATGATTATGCATGCATACTAAGTGACAATGAGAAACCGGGATATGTGTTCAGGGAGAAGCTCTCGCTTCTTAAATCATATTCAAATAGGCCATTGATAAGTCAAAAATGCTAACCGGGAGGAAGTCTCCGGTTATGCCCGATTACTTCATAACTTCAAATCACATGTATACTTACTATACGGTTGAAATAACCAGGTTAAAGTGGATCTACTAAATCCAGAGATGAACAAATGTTGACGTAAATCAACATTTCTTCACAATCGGACCAAAATATTCAACTAAAACCGGTCATGGAAAACCGCTTAGTACAAATGCATTCTGATTCTGATAAAATGAACTTCTCCGGTTAACTTGGGATAACTAACTGAGTTGTCATGCATATTTTGAAAAATGAAGCCTGTGATAAATAAAAACAGTCTACCACAATCGAGATGACGACATGTGTCCATCATCAAGAGAGGGAGACTCACATCTTGTCAACAGATTTTTGTCATCATGAATATCTTGGTAATAATTAGTTTTTGTCTTGGAAATAAACATTATTCACTTCAACAAGTTAAAGCCTATTAAATAACTGATGACATCATCAAGCATGCTTAACCTACTAATCTAGCCGAACCCCTTGCTATATAAACCACCCTTAAACCTTCACAAATCTTCACAAAATTACTATTCACAAAAACAATCTTGAGCTTAAAACTCTCTCTCAAGAACATGAACTCCAACTCTCTAGCAAAGAATATTCTGTTGGCGGATATTAACTCCATCTACCAATATGAAGACCATGAGGTTAGAGAATGGTTCTTAGCCGTTGAAAGAAGTGGGCTAAGAGGCTTCCTCGAAAACAGATTCATTCTCGACTACCTAGTAGTCGAAGAATTCTTCCAGACCGCAGAGGAAGTGCATCGAGACATAATCGTTGCACAAGTCTACGGTCAGAAATTTCTATTCAGCGAGACGGATTTCGCTGAATACTACGGTTTGCCCACTGAAGGGTAACCGACTTAACCTACTCTCCGGTGACCATGGAAGAAATGTGTCGTCGGTTTTCCAACTCTGACATTCCGATTAGACCCTGGGGTGCTAAAAGCCAACTCTCCCACAAGTACCAGCTTCTCTGTGAGATTCTGGAAAAGTCCATCTTGGGCAGAGAGAAAAGCTATTATTACACCCAAAGGCTTTTCGAGATGATGATTGCCGTAACGGTTCGGACACCGGTCAATTGGTCCTGGATCATCTTCAGCAACCTGAAGAAGATGCTCCTTTCAAACAAAACCGGCTACGCTCCTCAGCTGAGCGGTTTTTGTGCAAGTCTGGACATTCACTCCGGACCCTTTGTGACCCTCCATCCAAGACATGTGCTCACCAAGGAGAGAGTACAAGAGCTGGTCGACCGGTGGGAAGTAGTTAAGGCTAGAAGAAATCAAGCGGCTGAATCATCTAACGTTTAGCCTGTCTTTCCTTCTGTCTCATTTCTTTTCCAAAACCGGTAATTTTGTTGTACTACCGGTTTTGTACCACAATTAATGAAGCGTATTTCCTTCATCTTCAATCTAAAATCTAGAAACATAAATGATCAAACATTTAATGCGTCGTATCAAATCAAATCGAATCGCTCTCGGAAACAGAAATCGTCATTCTCAAAAAGCATGCTTGATCTGATTCGACAAGACACATCTTTATTCTCTTGAAAACTCACAAAGCCATTAATGACTAGACATAAACGGTTAGATTTTTGAAATATCCTCATTAAATGCATCCAACCGTTCCAAGCTATAAAAGAGGACTCAATCTTCCATTTTCAAAACACGCCTTCTTCATTCTTCTCTAAAGCTTGAAAAATCAGAAAATTCCTTCAACTTTTCTCACTCATCCTCACGATGTCTGCTGAACTTGGAACACCCTCATCGTCGACTTCGAAGACGTAAAAGATAGTTGGTATCATGACTTCGTTTTCAAACCGCTCATTGAATCAGGGCTTCAGTGATTCCTGAAAGGCTCAAACACTATCCTCGTAGAGGAGGTGTGCGAGTTTTTCAATAATGGGCACATTCTAGTGGTAGCATTCGCACCATCATTGACGGTCAATTTCTTCGGATTACCGAAGAGCAATTTGCCAACTTCTTTCACCTTCCAACCGAAGGCTTCTCTAACTTCCCAACGCCATTCCTTCTGGCTAAGGAAGACTTCTTCCAGATCTTCTCTTCTTCCAACGCACAGGTCAAGGACTTCGGGAAGAAAGAGAAACTTGCCCCTCACTACCAAGTCTTGCACGATTTGGTTCAACAGTCCATCATGGGACGAATGACCAACCAGAACTACAACCGGGAGGCATTCGACATCATGATAGCCATCATCCGCAACTCTTCAATCAACTGGGCAACCTACCTCTTCAACAAACTAAAAATGCTCATAACCGCTTCAAGGGGAAGAACCGGTTTCGCTCCTCAAATCACCCGATTTCTAATGGCTCAGCGCCGCTACCTTGAACCAGGTGTTCCAGTCGGACCGGCCAACACCATCACTTTATCCATTCTAGACAGATGAGTATCGAGGATTGAGGAACGGGCACCCGACAACACCATGGACAATTGGTACGACAGAATGGTGGAAGGGGATTGGATCGAACTAGTCTAAGTTGTTTTCCTTTCTTTCCGGTTTTTGGTCATCTTGTTGTACGACCAAAACCGCTTGATGTCAACCTTTTATCATTTATAAAATATTTACTTTTAAAAGTCTCCGGTTTTCCTTCATATCTTTCCTTCCGGCTTTTAAAATCAAGATAAACACAAAACCTCACGTTAAACGAAACTTCCGGGTAACAACGACTCAAGTAAAACCGGAATCTCAAGCAAAACGAAACTTTGAAAAATCTACCGCCCACGGTATTACCCCCAAAATTTACCGCCCATTGATTTTCCGCATTTACCGCCGAAAGTTACTGCAGTAACTTTTGGAGGGAAAGTTGGCGCCAAAACATTATCAAGTGACGGTTCGTCTTCCAACCGTTCGGAACCGTCGTCTATATAAGTTCAAATCAGTCCATTCGACACATACGCTTTCTCTCTCTAAAAATTTCCAGATCTTCAAAGGCAATCCAAACTCCGATCATCATCGTTGTTCATCTTTTCTTCTTAAAATATACCATGACTCTAGGCAAAGCTCCCTTCCAATGGATGTTGCAAGTCGATTTTGCAGATATTGATGAACATGCTGAAGATAAGAACAAGGCTGTTCTTCAATCTCTAGGAGATTCAGGGTTGGAGGAGTTCTTATCTGGTCCATTCACTGTAATGGAGTTTCTGGCGACGACGACGCTAACAAAGAGGAAGGTCTCCGCCACCGTCAACGGCAAGAATGTTCTGATCACCGAGGATCTATTTTCTGAAGCCCTCGGCTTGCCCAACACAGGTCTGGATCTCAAAACCGACCTAACCGATGCTGAGTCTAACGCTGTCCGGTTGGTGATATCGGCTAAAGATCAGGATCTGGTGATTCACTCAAGCCGGAAGAACAAGCTGAAACCGGAGTTTAGGTGGCTGCTGAACATCATCGCTCGTTCAATTCAGGGAAGAGGAGGTAACTTCGATAACCTGACGAAACTTAAACTCAAAATGATGATGGCCATTGTCCGCGGTGACAAGGTAGACTGGGGAGCCGTCATCTTCAACGAATTCTTTGAGATGGTGATTCAGAAGGATGGCCGAGTTCAGGCTTTCGCAATGCAGATTGTCAAGATTCTCAACTTTCTCAAAATAGATCTTGGTGAAGGTGAACCGCTCCCACCTAACAATATCCTCAACTCAGAGTCGATGATTAAGAAGCCCGATAAAGCGGTCAAGCCGAAGACTTCCAGAACAAAGTCTTCCAAGGGGACAAGCTCTTCCGCTCCGCTGAAGAAACATCAAAACAGAAGAAACCGAAGAGAAAGGCGGTTGAAGCCGAAACCGCGCAAGAAACGAAGGGGGGGAAGAAGTCCTTTGCAAAGAAGAGCTCCAACAAACCGACGGACTCCGAGAAAACTCTCTCCTCGGATAATCCACCTGAAAGAACCGGAGACATCTTCCAACCCACCCCCATCAACACCGTTCATCCTATTCCTGTTCCTTCTCAATCACCAAGGCAAACCGAATCATCGGGGAGCCACAAAACCGAGTCAGCATCAAAGGAGGAAGTAGAGGTTAGTATTAACTCTGAAAACTCCAAGTCCCCAAGCAAAAGAATCGAAGAGGTAATAGCCGACGTAGGCTTAAACACCTCTGAAGCCATTGAGAACATAGTCCAAGACATTGCAAGGGAAACCGAGGACGATGTGTCAAGTCGTCGTAAGTCAGTGGATCAGGTTGAGATACCCGATCAAAGTGAAGTTCAACCAGTCGAAGAAACGGCCAAAACCGCAAAAATTACTCCTCCGGCTCAGGAGGGTAACAATGAAGAACATGAACCATCCGGTTCCACAGGGAACAAGTCAGTTCCAGATGACATAACAAACCAATCGGCTTAAGATGGGCCATCCGACTCAGCATTCATACCTGAAGGGTCAGTTCAGGTTAACAAAGGAAAAGAGGTTCTTGTTGAAGAATCGACGGTGACGGGAAAAGGTACTTTGCAAACCGGCCATCAACCAGAAGTTTTAACCGTGGACAAGGTCCCTTTTACAGCAGAACAGGAGGATGAAATGTTCGAAGGGCTCATCAGGGATATGAACAAAAGTGTCAGTGATGTGATAGCACCATACCTCATGTGGGTACAGCTTCGTTGCGAGACAAAGATATCTGATATGGCTCCAGGGTTGAGCGGCAGAAAACATTGGGATAGACTCATAAAGTTGGAAGAAATGGCTCTCAAGTTGGCTCACACCAATCTTATCCAACCCGCCTTCAGCAAAACCGCGGTAATTCGCGAATATGCTCGGTTACAAGCAGTGGAGGATGCATTGAAAGAAGCTGAAGGAGCGACGCTAACTCCGATTGAAATGAGAATGACTGAACGGTTTCATTCGGTGCGAGAAAGGCTCCTGAAAAATCTTGACTATCTTGATGCACAATGGAGAAACGGCTGCCGACACCAACTCAGTAATACCGATCTACATCAAAGTAAGCCCTTCTATGTGGTCGGGGAGACATCCAGAATAGCAGAAAACCGGGAACAAGATCCTCTTCAAAATGATAAGGCTCCGGAAATTGATCAAATGAAGCAGGCGGTGATTGATACCATTGATTCATGTCTTGGAAATTACAAAACCGCAACCGATGAGAGTTTGGCTGCAGCTGAAGCAAATCTGTCAAATCCTTGATAGCAGAATCCATCCAAACCGCAACCGCTCCTCTGGTAGATATGCTGCAGGCAATGGCCCTTCAAATTAGGGAGTTGTCCAAACTCCAAGTAAGTAAGACTCAAGAGCAAATCGAATCTGATGCCGAAACCGCTAAGAGGCTACAAGATGAAGAAAGAGAAAGGGAACGGTTGCAGAAAGAAATAGAGGAGAAAGATCACGAGTTTGCCCAGAAATGCAACGAGGAAGAACAGGCAGGTATCCAGGAATCCACACCGGTTCAACCGTCTCACGCTATGAAAACACGAAACAAGAACAAGAGAAAGACGGTTACAGAGGTAATGAAGCGGGCAACACAAAGCAGCCAAAGAACAATTGTACCGGTCGGGCTGAACGTGCAACCTGCTGCTAACGAAGAAGAAGAGGAAGAAGAAGAGGATATCGAAGAACTTAACCGGCGCAAGAAGAGGACACTTGAAAAATCAACCGCAACTACAAGCTCTAGACCAATTGTTGCTCAACCGCCTCGGCAACCAAAAACAGTCTGTACCGGTTTTGGATTCGGCAAAAAGACTCCCGACATCTCAAGTGTGTGGACCGGATTTCAGATTGACGCTGAAAGACGCGACAGGGAGTGGAAAGCAAGGGAAGAAGAACAAAGAAGGCGGCTTGAAAAAGAACTTGAGAAAGAACTTTAAAAGGGGGGACCATCCAAGCCTTAGCTTCTATTTCCTTAAAGAACAATTTATGTTTAATTATGCTTCAGAACTTAGTCATCTTATCACACTTTTGAATTTATTAGTCTTTACATACCTTTTGAAACACTCAAACACATGTTTTCGAAAATTTTCTTCAAACAGAAAATAATCAAAAAGGGAGAAATCACTAAACAAAATTTTCAAATTACTAAACAAGTTTTTCAAACCGGCCATACATTACAGGTTTTGAATATTTATTCTAAATAATCAAAAAGGGAGAAATTGATAAGAAAAATTAAGAAAGTTAATTTTCAAACCGGCCATACATTACAAGTTTTGAATATTTATTCTAAATAATAAAAAAGGGAGAAATTGATAAGAAAAATTAAGTAATGTTAATTTTGGAACCGGTTAGAAAAACTAAACAGTTGTTAATTTTCATGTGCAGGTGCAGATCAAATCGTATGAACCGGCTGAGCCTTATAAACCGGTTGCTGAAATCACTTCAAAGAAACCAGTCCCAAGTGATCAAGTCAAAGATCAGAGGAACCGGTTTTTACTCTCTCAAGTGACCGGCCAGCAAAGACAAAAGTTCACATACCAGCTGGATCACACTACACAAGAAACAAAACCGGAAACTTCAACCTACAAGAGTGACGTAACATGACGAAACAGACGTGTCTCGAAGAAATAAAAGAAGATCAGATCCGATCGGAAGCATGCGAGGAAAGCAATGATTCTTTACTGATCCGAAGTTGACAACCAAAGGTGCATGCCCGACACGTGCTCAAATCTGAAAACTGATTACGTCATCATACACTCAGAGTTGTCTGCATGATTGCCAAGTGTTGAGGAAGGGGAAACGTGCAAGCAACCTTTCTGCACCGGCGTGATAATGATCAACCAATCCAGAGAAGAGAGAAGAAAATAACCGTTGGATCTCATCCACTATAAAAGGAAGATGAAGCGTCCTCATTTAATGCGAAGCGAATCATCAAGCAAGAAAAACATTCAATATAAGAGAAGCGATAAGTTATAAAGATTCTAGAGAGATAAACTGTCACGATCCAGAAAACCGGTGTATCATAAACCGGAAGCTTTTTTGTGTGTTGTTGTGTTGAGTTATTGTATTACATCAAAGAGTGAGTTGGTGTAACCGGCGAGTAGCGAAGTTGGGCTCGACCGGCAGTGTTATTGTAACTATAAAAGTTAGTGGAGATCCTTCTCATAATCTGAGAAGAAGGGGTGACGCAGGAGGGTTTGCTCCGAACATCCATAAAAAATCTTGTCTCGTGTCTTTTCTTTCGTTTCATTACTTACTCAATTAACCTAACCTCAAACCGAATTAATCGTACTCCGTAAACCGGTCCACTCATATCTCTAAAACCGACTCCTTCTAAAACATCATCTAAGTCGCATACATTGCTTCAGACTGAAACAGACATTTCCGCCCATGAACCCGGTTCAAGAGTCTGTGACAGTTTGTGTAGTGCTGAGAACGGTTTTAGTCTCTAACCGGACTATCACCAAAGTGTTGTGTGTGTTGTAAGAGGCCACCCTTACTAAAACCGGAAACACCCCGGTCCTCCAATGGCGTCCCCGATCCTAACACCAACAATTTCCCACAGGGCCGAATATGCAAATCCATAATAGTGTAACCTTATTGATAGCTTGAATGATTATTATAAACTTTAGGCTATCCCTTACAATATGGTACATTAACATTACTAATAAAGGATCATAGAGGCTTTGGTTAGCATCATCGTAACAAAATTTAATTGAGAGAATAAAATAAATACTTTAAAATTGATAAATCTGATCAATAAAATATCCAAAACTTTATTAACTGAAACACATAAAATTATACGTCTAGAATAAACAATAGAGTATAAAAAAAAACTCCCACTAAACTAATATATCATTGAATAACTTAACACCCATGTGAGCAGTGTGCTCATGAAACGCTTTACGTGTTAATGTCTTTGTTAGTGGGTCTGCTAACATGAAGTTTGTACCTATGTGCTATATTGAAAGTTAACCATCTTGAATTCTCTCCTTCACAACTAAAAACATAATGTCAATATTTTTTGACTTGTACGATCTTTTGTTGTTATTTGAATACATAACTATTGATTTATTGTCACATTATACTTTTTATAACGCGTAGACAAGTGACCAGATTTCGAAACCATACTCTTTGATTTTATGCCTCGTAACATGCAATGTTCTCTGCCATAGTGAATGATGCAACAAGTTTATTTGAAACTTTTCCATGAAATCAATCCACCGACATACATATATACATATCCTGTAGATTTTCTACTATCTATGCATCCCGCAAAATCAGAGTGGGAATACCCGATAATATCTGAATCATCCAATCTCCTATACGTGAGAATATAATCCTTTGTTCATTTGAGATATATCATAACCCTTTTGGTTACACGCTAATGATCCATCCCAAGGTTACTTAAATATCTACCCAATACTCATACTATGAACGCAGTATTCAGACGCATACATACTTGAGCATACATTAAACAACTCCCTACAACCAAAGAGTAGAGAATTAACTCCATTTTCTTAATTTCTGAATTGGCCTTAGGTCATTAACTAAGACTGAATTTATCACCTTTAGCGAATGTAGTGTTGATCAAATCACTTATAAGCATGCCAAAATTTTCAAGTATTTTATGATGTAGCTTCATTGCGATAATCCAAGAACACCACGCAAAACGATCTCGGTAGATTTGGATCCCTAATAAAAAAAGCTTCACCTAGATCTGTCATTTGTAAATTCCTAGAAATGAATTTCTTAGTGTCATGCAAAAAGCTCTTAACATTCCTAGACAAAATATTATCGTCATAAAGTACCAAAAAGATGAATTTACTCCCATTAAACTTATGATACACACAATCCTCAACAATGTTCACTTAAAAACCGAACGAGATAAGCACTTCATGGAATTTATGGTACCATTGACGAGAAGACTTCTTAAGCCCATAAATGGATTTTGTCAATTTGCAAACAATTTCTTTAGAGTCATCTGACATGATATTTGTGGTTGCGTTAAATAAATCGTTTCATCAATATTGCCATGAAGAAATGCTATTTTGACATCTATTTGATGTATCTCAAGATCAAAATGTACTAAAAGTTCCATTATTGTTCAAAAATAGTCTTTCGTTGAAACCAGAGAAAAAGTCAACAACTTCCTTTTGCGTAAAACCCTTTGCCACAAGACATGCTTTAAACCTCTCCACATTACCCTTCAAATCCCTTTAGGTTTTAAAAATCCATTTACAACAAATGAGTTTCTTACCTTCCTGTAATAGGACAAGTTCCCATACTTGGTTGTCTTGTATGAACTTATACTCCTCATTCATTGCTTGGATCAACATTTGAGAATTGGAACAATTTATAGCTTGAGTGAAGGTGATTGGATCATCCTCACTTGTACCATAATTTTCCCCATGCTTTAGAAGAAATACGATGAAATCATCTGATATTGTACTTTTTCTCTCTCTAGTGGACCTTCGCAAAAACACTTGTTCTTGAATTTCAGGTTGTTGAGTTTCAACTATAAGAAGAATTTCCTTTTCCTAAATAAGGGGGAGTTGGACATTGTCTATATGAGGATTCAGAATCGCTTCTAGAATAATGACAGGTATGAAAACTTGCACATCACCAAGAGAAGAGAAGTTAACTTAGTCAAAGATTCCTCTTCCTCAAAACCAATGTCCCTTATATTATTTATTCCCTTAAAATCTACATCCTTAAAAAATATCTCATTTCTTGTATCAAAATTTTTTTTTAGTGTGGGATCGTTAAACTTATAGCTCCTTGATCGCTCAGAATAACCAATAATGTATCTACTTATTGTCTTAGGGTCCAATTTCGTTTATAAAGGCCTATAAGTCCTTGCCTCAACTAGACAACCACAAACATGTAAATGCTTTTAATCTAAATATTCAAAACCTTTTAATTTTGTAATTGTTGGTTGTTTATTCTAAGTTAATTTTTTATTTTAATCTAACAATTTATCCCTCAACAAAACAGCCCTTCCATATAGATCGTCGTGGAATGAACTCAGAATTTCTTCGCTTCGATTCTGCCCCTACTTCAATTAAAGCTAGCTCCTACTCCTGCTCCTTCTCCCTGTTGATAGGATCGTCGTTGGTCCTTCTGCTTGATCCGTTCATTCGTCACCGTACTTTTGAAATGAAAGAAGACAAGGTATATGCGCTTAATCCCCAAAAAAAAGCAAGAGTGGATTCTGCGCATCAATTCCTTGCGTCTCGCTTTGAAAGACAGAATGATTCTTTATATAGAAAATGTGAAGTCATATTCAATCTCGAAAGACCTCCGTCACTTCTTCCCCTTCCCCGTTCCCGCCCTAGGATTGTTTAGAATAAATTATCAAAGCTAGTTAGATTAATCAAAATCAGTGATCTGTTCCTCATTTGTTTCTTAGTAATTTCTCCTCTTTTAATATTTTTATTTAAAGATTTATCATAACCAACAGTAAATAGTAGAATAGTTATCATAAAGTCACCCCTGTTTGATAAACATAAACCATTTTTGTTAGCAAAAATAACCAAATGTTCAACATAAAAGAACTTTGAGTGTAAAATGCATAGATGAAAGTGCAAAGAGAAAGAAGAAGTTTTAGCGTCTCCCTTTTTTCAGTTTCGGATCCGGTTTTGTAAAGTTACCTATGAATCTCTTCATGAAACCCTGACTTGGTTGACATGAAATATTGATTTCAGGACTCTTTTCCCTTGGTTGATCATGTATCTCGTCGATGCTGATTGCACCACTTCGTCGTAGCCTACAACCCGACCAAGCACTTTGTGGAACTTCCGGTTGGGGTGCTTCACGTTGAGATCGAGGATTCATAACCTGAGTGGTGTATTGGGATAGCGTCATATCATACGTCGTTGCATCATATTTCCTAGTCTTCCTTCGTTTGACAATTTTAGGCTTTTTAGAAGCCTCAACATTTGGGTTCTCCTCTTCTTGAATACGTCGAGACGCGTTTTTATGTTCCCTAAATTTTTCAGCATCGACAACACCTTGAGATCTAACCATTTCCATGACTGGAGAGGTAAAAACCTCTACCATGACTTTGGTTTCCTTTTGAACAGTGAGAGACTCATTAAACATAGGTTTGATTTGGCTTAGTTCATGTCGCATCGGTCCGATTTGGATTAGTTCCTGTCGCATCTCCTTCCTCATTTTTTCTAGTTCCATGTTGTGTTCATGGATGAGGTAGATTGATTTCTATCCATTTGATCCAGTCGCATATGAATTGATGTTTGCCATAGAGCAATCACGCCCATAACAATATGTCGTATATCTTGCTTGGATGTTTCCCCAAAACTGGATCGAGTTGAATCATTGGAGTGAAGAGGAATAGATTGTAATGGAGTGATCTGTCAAGCACTAAATTGAAGAGATAGTTCTAGACCATCCTATTCTTCGAAGTTATCATCCCTGTTTTGATGATTATGATCCGATACCCCTTTAGATTTAAGAGACGTATCCGACTTAGAATGAGTAGGGGTGGACTTCTTTTAAGGCAGGCTTCAACTTTCTCTTCAATAACTGGAGGGGCTTCAATACAGGTTGGTTCTTGATGAGGAATGTCATTGTCGATCGGTTTGGGATTCTCAATCTGATGAGAGGAGGAAAAATCCTTGTCACCTATGGATTGTTGGTTGGAGTGGGCATCATCTTGCTCATTCACGTTCTCATCGCTTTTAAAGTTTGAGCCGAGAAGACCAGAATCTTCTACAAAATCAGAGGTAACTTTATTTCTTTCAGTAATTTGTTCCCAGTCCTGTATTGACATACCAAGATATTTCTCTTTAACGCAGGGTCCCCGTACTTGGTATTCGTCAAAGAGTTCCCGTTCCTCAGAGCTTATCCATCATCGCTGTGATGTTCCTCCTTCTTCAACCGGCATTTGCTCGGTTTTTATGGATTTGGATTGGCCTTGAGGAAACATAATTTCTTCAACGTAATCAAGCGGTTCATTCCCGTCATCGTGATTTAAGTCGATTTGAGGTTAAGGAAATTCGGTCTCCTTTGAGTTTGACGTTGCCTCGCCATCCACAAATTTCGAAGTGGTGGACAGATATTCATCCATAAGGCCCTCAAAATGTTTAATTACTTCCCCGTATGCCTTCACAGTGGCATCCAAAGGATTAAAATTTTTCTTGCATTCTTTAACAAATGGAAACTGTGCCCGTCCTTTTGCATATGCTTCCACGAATTCACTCCTTTGTAGGGCTTCTTCAACGGATTTGGTTATGGACATGGAGAATACCTCCTTTTCCGAAATAAGAAGTTCAGACCACTTCTTCTCCTCAGCGACTTCTGGGAATACATCACTGAAGTTCGTTCCAAGTTTTATGTCTTCCCATGTATAAAATAAATCAATTTTTTCACTACATTGGTCTCAACTTCTTTGAGAATAAGAGTAATCGTATCTTGTGCCTCTGGAGATATGTCAAGGAGCGATTTAGGAGAAGGCAGTGTGATGCCTTTATTTTTATGGCATGCATGTGCTTGGATCTATGGCCGGCTCGACAACTTCATCTTGTTCAGGTTCCGCAACAGGTTCTCTAATTTCATGTCTCCTAGAGGTTCTCATTACAACAAATGAATTCCTTGCCTTTAACGTTACACATGATGAGATTTTCGCGAAATACCTTATCATTTTTTAATAATTCAAGCACTATATCATAATAGATAGGATGGTGATCCTCAAGGAAAGGTCTTAAGCACATGTTCTCAAGGGACTTGAACACGGAGACAATTTCTTCGTCTCAACTTGACATAACAGATTCGAAATCAATGAGAATGGTGTTATTAGCGAGAGCTGAATTCATTTCTTCGATTTTTTTAAGAAAGAAGGTAGTCCTTTGTTTGTGAGGAGGTTTTAGTGTGAGAGAGGATGTAGTTTGAAGGTTTTTAGATCTGTGCTTTTCTTCTTCATGAAAGATCATTAAATATGAGAGGTTATTATTTAGAATTCATCCTAAATTTTGCTAGACAAAGGAAAGTGGCCGTTATATTTACTGGGAAAATAATTGTTGCATAAATGTTAGTCATCCAATTGAACGGTGAGAGACAAAAGTGTTCACGTCGTTTGAGGAATAACTTTTTTCTTTTTGAGAAGGAATATATTTAGGAAAATAATGACAAACACTAGCCAGCTGTCTCATTTTTATTGGAATATGAAACTATCGAAACTTTTCATGTAAATAACTAGTCATCTGTCTTCAAATTCGGTATTTAGGAGATCGGTTGTTTAGATCTTAAGAGAAACCGCTTTCTCTCGGAGCCGAAAATTTTCCATGAGGTAGTTGTTCAGTTACGTAACCGATTGGTTTTATCTCCATTTTACTCGTGCCATTCAGTTTTGTTTACACTTATTTCGGTAGAGTGATTTTACCGGTTTCAAGAAGAAAAAGTTGTCAGGTTTTATCTGTCTGAACACTTATTTCCTTCTACTTTTATGCACATGAATGATTTTTAGAAATTTTATGCAATTATAAATATTTTGATAAGCGAAGGCTTCTCCCAGAAAATATGATCGGTTTTTCATGAAATCAATGCATTGAAAGTATGTGGAGAAGTAAAGACTTCTCCCTTAGTGTATGTCGGGTTTAAGAAAAACTCATGTAATGACTTCTTTTAAGAAGAAAGAATTGTTCTCCCTAAATGCATGCCGATAATTTTAAAGAAAATTTTAGTTTAGTTAATATCAACAAGTCTTAAGATATTTCTAAAGTAAATAAACTTAGCCTTATGGAGTGGCTTGGTGAATATGTCGGCCACTTGCTGGTCGGTTGGCACATATTCTAGCCGAATATGCTTCTAAGTAACATGATCTCGAATGAAATGATGTTGAATATCGATATACTTGGTCCTCCAGTGCAACACATGGTTGTACGTTATGAAAATAGCATTGGTGTTGTCACAAAAGATAAGGGACTCCACAGCCTCGATACTGAAATCCCTCAGCTGTTGTTGAATCCAGAGAAGTTGAGGACAACAGTTGCCGACTGCGAGATACTCTTCTTCTACTGTTGAAGTTGCAATGGATGTTTGTTTATTGTTGTACCAAGAGAAAAGTCGGTCACTCAGGAATAGGAAAGTCCCTCTAGTACTCTTTCTGTCCACTTTACATCCTACATAGTCTGCATCAGAATATCTTATTAGATTGAAATTGGTATCCTTCGGATACTACTCCCACATTTTGAGTTCCCTTAAAGTATTTTAATATTCTCATAGCAGCAACATAATGAGATTGCTTGAGATTGGATTGGAATGTCACGCATTCACCAACCGCAAACAAAATGTCTGGTAGGCTTGTTGTTAGGTAAAGAAGAGAGCCAATAATTCCTCGATAGGTAGTGATGTCAACGCTTTGACCATCTTTATCCTTATCAAGTTTAATTGAGGAGCTCTTTGGAGTTGAGGCAGCAAAACAACTTTCCATACCAAACTTCTATAACAACTCCTTTATATACTTGGTCTAATTGATGAAAATCTCTCCTTCAATCTGTTGAACCTGACGGCCAAAAAAAAAGCTCAACTCTCCCATCATACTCATTTCAAACTTGTATATCATTAACTTAGATAATTTTGCACACAATTTGGGGTTAGTTGACCCAAAGATAATATCGTCGACATAGATTTATACAAGTAAGATATACTCATCTTTCTCAAATTTAAATAATGTTTTATCTACGGATCCTATGGTGAAGTCATGATCAAATAAGAACTTTGTAAGTGTATCGTACCAAGATATAGGGGCTTGATTAAGGCCATAAAGTGCCTTATCCAATCTATAGACATGACTAATTAGTACAGGATTTTTAAAACTTGGAGGTTGTTCAACGTACACCTCTTCATTTATAATACGATTAACGAAAGAGCTTTTAACATCCATTTGAAATACTTTAATGTTTTTAAATGCATCAATTGCTAGAAAGATTCTAATGGCCTCGAGTTTGACCACATGAGCAAATTACTCCTCGAAGTCAATTCCTTCCTCTTGTTTATATCCTTGGGCCACTAATATAGCATTGTTCCTCGTAACCAAACCGTCTTCATTGAGTTTATTGCGAAAAACCCATCTAGTTCCAATGATAGATTGATTAGCTGGTCTTGGAACTAGATGTCAGACTTTGTTCCTCTCAAACTGATTTAGTTCCTCTTGCATTGCTAAAATCCAATCTTGATCAAGCAATGCTTCATCCACCTTCTTAGGTTTAATCTGTGAGATGAAGGCAGAATTAGCATATTCTTCTAACAATTGATGTCTAGTCCTAATTGGTGCAGAAGGGTTACCAATGATTAGTTCTGGATGATGATTTTTATTCCATTTAAGGTTCGGTCCTGAAATGCTTACCAACCAACAAATTATTTGATCAAGATTTCACTAACCGGTAGGCTGATCAATGTCAGACCAACCAGTTTTCTCGGTAGAGTCCTAAGTGTCCACTACTTACTATGGAACAACTTGATCTCGCTGAACTTCAGCATTGTCAATCGTTTAGTCATAAGCAACTCATTGGTAGACCTGAACATTTTTTTTATTATCAGATTGCTTATTAATATTCTCCAATCTTTTAGATAAATCAATGGTTATTGAAGTCTTGCTTTCAACAGATTTATCAAATACAACATGAGATGATTCTTCAATAGTTAGGGTTTTATTATTATAAACCCTATATTATTTATTAACTGTAGAGTATCCTAATATAATACAACATCAGACTTGGCATCAAAAGCGGTCAAATAGTTTTTGCCATTATTATGAATGTAACACTTACTAAAATACCGAATGTTAGGAACTTTTCCATGGTAAATCTCATACGCGTTTTATTAAATCTTTCATTTATCACGGACCGGTTTTGAGTATGACATGTTGTATTGATAGCTTCTTCCCATAGTTTTTGAGCCACACCTAAATCAACTATCATTGATTTGGCAGCTTCCTTAAAGGTTGTATTTCTTCTTTCAGCTAGGCTATTTTGTTGAGGGGTTCTGACACTAGACAACTCATGTCTAATACTAGATTCCTCAAGATAACATGCAATGATTCTTTTCGTAAATTCAGTACCTTTGTCGCTTTTAATTCTATTAATACTTACCGATTTTCATTTTGTACCCTTTTGATCATTTTAATTAAGTTACAAGCAATTTGATCTTTGAATGCAAAGAAAATAACCCAAGTGAACCTAGAGTAGCCACCGTCACTGGTTAGTTGGGTCAACGTATTTAGGTTCCCTTTTAATTACCGACTTATTTGTATCGTAACTTGTTTAATTGTTGGTTGATGTACCCTTAACAAATCTTATGAAAGGAAGCTTGTCTTTATTGAGTTTCAACTTTTTGAATGACTTATCTGGATTGTTGTTGTCATAGTCTAGACCGAACTTGCAGTTGGAAGGTCTCTGATAACTCATTATCTGGCTCACAATATTTCTAGATTTTGTCCATACATCAATCACATACTTGGTTCTTTTGTTTTCCTCAGTAAACAATTGGACTGTCTCCTTGAGCTTTTCATTCTTAGAGGATAGTTAAATTTTTTCCAGTTTGATTATCTTGATCAGTTGATACGAGATTAGATAAATTCTTGTACTCAATGACCATGTCATTAAGTGTAGTAATCAGATCTTCTCGGGTGAACTCCTTAGAAGCAAAGTCGAATACCTCTTCGTCATTTGTCATGAAGCATCTGACTTCTTCATTGTTAGTGTCTGAATTGCTTTGATCCCATTTGCTTCCACCATCATCAGCTAACAAGGCTTTATGGACTTCCTTGTTATGTTTGGATTGTTGGTGATCCTCCCTTGGTTTTTGATCGGTTGACTTTCTGTCATCTCTTCTTGGCTTTCAGCACTCCGACTTGTAATGACTTAAGGTATCACAATTAAAACAGCGAACGTTAACTTTATTACCATTTGAGTAGTTGTAGTTGTATGAGTTGTTGGGTTGATTCTTCTTCATGAATTTTCCAAACTTTTTGACAAGCATAGCCATTGGATCGTCAATGAACTGCTCGACTAACTTGACAGATACTGGAGCTATTGGATCTGCATGGGACACCAATGCCTTTGTCATGTTCGAGGATGATGGCTCATCTTCATTTCTTGAGTTCATCTCGAACTCATAGGCTTTCGGATCTTCAAAGACGTCATTCAGTCGCATCTTATGAAGGCTTATGGATTCTCTCATCACCATTATTTTGACATCCTAAGCGATGGGAAGAGCTCTTAGCTCTTTGACGATTGTCTCTTTGTTGTCGTAGGTCTTTCCTAGAAGAGATAGTTCATTCACAATGCTTGTGAACCAATCACCGAATTCCTTCATGATTTCTCCAGGGCGCATCTTGACATTTTCAAATTTATGAATGGCCACCATTATTTTGTTTTCCTTGGTTCGCTTGTTTCCCACGTTAAGTTGAATGATTGTTTCCCATACTTCTTTGAAGGTACAACATGCTCTAATTTTTGAGAAAGTGTTTCAGTCTAAAGAATTGTAGATAGAATTTATGTCTAAAGTTGTCAAGATTGTTCTTCCTTTTGTCATTTGTTGTCCACTCGCTTCGTTCCTTGTTAATCTTTATTGGACAATTAGATATGACATACATCATGTCATCGTCTAGTGAAACCATGTACACTTGCATTCGAAGATTCCAATCAATGAAAACTTCGCTTTCGAACATTGGGGGCTTGTTGACAAGAGACATGCTGATATCTAATTGTTGAGAATAGAGATTAACTACTCTGATACCACTTGTTAGGATCAGGATCGCCAATAGGGACTAGGGTCCGACTATTGTTGAACGCTTACACACACGCGTTAGAGGTTAATAACCTTGTTAGAGGTTAATATCGGTTTTTATCTTCATAAGTTGTCATAAACTCTTGAATCGAGTTCAAGTACGGAAGTGTTTGTTTCAACTTGAAGCAATAAATGATCGGTTTATAGGATAATAAGGGAGAAAATACACAACACAATATTTATGGATGTTCAAAGTAAAACTCTTACGTCACCCTTCTTCTCAAACTTAAGAAGGATATCCACTAAAAGATTTGATTGAATACAATATTTGTATACAACCCAGTCGAACAACCAAGACTTAATTAATGATTGCTTCGAACTCCTAGCACACGCTCTCTGTTAAACATAAACGGATTCTGCCAACTTACAATGCTCACTACTCACACAGAATAGGCAGTATTGTAATACACTTGAGATTCTAGCACACTCTTTGATAACTTGTAGATTTGAAAGCTTGAAAATATTTGATAGAAACAGTTGAAAGTATCTAAAGCGGGTCAAGTTCGTTAAGTTGATACTAAAGTAGAATCAATTTTGCCTTCTTAAGTACACATAAATATCAACGAATATTTTTTCTTCTTCAACGGATATATTTTCTTCATATGAAATCTTTCTTGATCTTAATTGGTTGAAGTCAAGATGGCATTAATTGGATTATGATTTCCTAGGAGCATGCAACAAGGATAATTTGTCTTTTGGTGCTCTTGACAGTCTGAACTGTGTTGGAAGATAGCTGCTATCAAAAAGATTTTCCTCTGACTTGCACCAAAATGGAAATAAAATCCTGATGTAGAATAAAGCTGATTTCTGCAGCTACCGGAAATGTGTTTGTGTTTTGAGAAACGGTGGAATCGTTTTCATCCATTACTAGTTACGCTTCGTTAGGAAACCGATGTCTACTAATAGTTACGCTTCTTCAGGAAACCGATGTCTACTACCGGTTACGCTTCTGGGAAACTGATATTTCTACTACCGGTTAAGCTTCTTTAGGAAACTGATATCTACTACCGGTTACGCTTAGACCAATGTGCATAATACCGATAATTAAGATGACCGATTTCCTTAAATTCTGAAGTAGAAAGTTGAACCGACTTGATAAAATACCGATCAGTTTTCCTTCTAGTTTTCTTTAATCTATACAAAATTAACTTAATTAAGTTTTTTATTAATATTTTATTAATACTTATAATTAATTACTTATTTTTACCTAACAAGTAAGGTAGAATGATTGATCATACTCCTTACCATATTCTTAAAAGTTCTATTTCGTCTTTCAACTACTCCGTTCATACAAGGTGACCCATGCATAGTGTACTGTGGTAAAATACCGGATTCCTCTAGAAATTTAGAAAACGGTCTTAGACATTGTTCACGTAACCGTCATATCTATCGTAGTATTCACCACCACTGTCAGATCTGACGCTTTTAATGCTTCGGTTGAGTGGTTTATCAACTTCAGCCTTAAACGACTTAAAAAAGTCCATGGACTGTGACTTTTCATGAATAAGGTATAAGTATTAAAATTTAGAATAGTCATCAATTAATTATATAAAATATTGTTTTCCATTCAATGAATCGATGGGAATGGACAACAAATATTTGTATGAATCAATTCTAAAACTTTCAATGACCAATTGGCACCTAACCTTTTTGATTTAGTATGTTTTTCCTTTACACATTCAATACAAACATTACAGTATGTAAAAGTAAGGGAATACAAAATTCCATTAGGAATAAGTCTTTCAACTCTATTTCTAGAGATGTGACATAACCTTACCATAATATTGCCGAATTTTATTTATTAATTTTTCCTTTAGTACCACGTGATTCCAAGTATAGCGTTTCATTATAAGATTAAATAGTTTCAAGCAAGTATAAATTATCATAGTTAGTTAACAAACCAGTACCAACAATATTTGAAATTAAAGATAAACTAAAATTTGAATTTCCAAATAAACAAAAGTAACCGGATTTGTCGAGAATTGAAATAGAAATCAAATTGCGTCTAAAAGACGATATAACAAATGTATTGTTTAAATCCAAATAAAACCCATAATTTAACAAAATTTTAAAATGCCCTATTGCCTCCATGAGCATTGTTTTCCTCTCGTACACGTAGATGAATCTTTTAACATCACTTGACAACCGATGACTCAGGCAACCCTACATAGAAACACATATATGAGTTGTAGTACCAGAATCTACCCACCGAGTATTTCTAGGTACTAAAACTAAATTAATCTCTAAATAGACTAAATTAAGAAATATACCTTTTGTATCTTTCTTGGTAACCCAAGCACAATACTTGTTACATCCGATCTTCGTGTGTCCCGCATACTGTAAAAGTAACACTTTCTATCCTATACTTGGGATATGACTTGTTTCTTCTGCTTGGGAGCCTTAATAACTTCCTTATTCTTTTTCTTTAAGTTATTAACATTATTAACTTTCAAAGTAGTTAATAGCTTCCTTATTCTTTTTCTTTAGGTATATGAGCACTTTCAGTCATGTATAGTTTTAACCTTTCTTCCTCTTGTCCACAATAAGAAAGGAGCTCGTTAAGAGACCATTTCTTATTTTGACAATTATAGATCACTTTAAACTGGTTATAGCTAGCTGGTAAAGAGAGGAGTATTAGATATAGAAGAAGATCTTCGGAAAGATCAAGCTTAAGTGCCTTTAGTATTGAAACTATATCGGACATTTTCAAGATGTACTCCCTTATACTACCATTTTCTTTATACTTAAAGGTAATAAGGCGCGCTAAAATTGCGCCCGTTTCAGCCTTATCATACCTTATAATTCATTTTTCGATTTCCGTAAGGAACACTTTTGCATTGGTAATATCCTCAGATACTATACCCCTGAATGCCTCTGGAATGTCGCATTTTATGATCATGAGACACATGCAATTTGAACATTTCTACTTCTCATAGTTAGACTTGTCATCGACAAAACTATTTTCCAAAGGAGTCGTAGTGTATCAATCTTTAACGCAATGTCTATATCCATACAACATAGAACAATATAAATAATCTCCTTCCAATCCTTAAAGTTCGTCCCAGTTAGAATGAGAATGGAGTTCATGTTAGTAGATATCGTTAAATTAGCTAAAAAATATAACGAAAAACAATTAAATTTTGCTAAAAATTAAAATCATTAAACAAAAACCAAATATTGGAAAAATCTCATCTCAAGACACTAGTGCAACATTAATATCAAGTCTTTGGACAGTAATATTAATTGAAATAGTAATCTTGTTGTAGTGATCAAACACTATCAATAAGTGTTGTCAAGTAATAGGCCTATCTTTAGATCGACATATTATTCACATGATTACCTTATAATTGTCACACATTTACCACCACAAGTGTGTGTATAAACTTAATCAAATATTAACTTTCCTTTGGGCCTATTAATATTCATTAGTGTTTATACACACCAACATATAATACTCTTCTTAGACTTTTTCCACAAGAGAGGCCACTTTGGTGTCATCATGCTTCAACGGAATTCTTTTGAATATTAGACAACTTAAGAACAATTCTAGATGTACCAAATATTCAATGTTTATAAATTTTCTAGCATTAAAATGGACTTTATATTCAATTAAAAAAAAAAACTTTAAAATACCTTTTTTATTTATTATTATTACAATGGAGGGCTAAGACCCCTTTATATAGAAATTACGAGATCTTCTAAGATCTTTTTAATAATGATGATTGCAATCATCTTAAATTTAGGGATTACCTAGAATGCAATCTTCTATATTTGGTAGGCTTTTTCCTTATATGGAATTCCTAGAATCTAATCTTTTATATTTAGTAAATTTTCTTTATATGGAATTTTTGGAATCTAATATTCAATATTTGGTAGAATTTTGTAGAACTTTAATTCACGATAAAAACCTAGTATCACTTTTTATGATTGTTAAAAAAATATATACAATATCATTAACCAATCATATAAACATCAACTATCATGTATTTAATTAAAAACAATAAAAGCTAGGGTTTTTTAAAAAAACAAATTGAATTATCAATACCATGATAATCAATGGATGTAGGCTCTAATACCAATTATTAGATTTTATAAACTAAATCTAATAATACATTATATAAATTTTAAATATTCATCAAATGATAAAAAAGGGATTTGAGATGATAGATTAATTCAATTATTAGAAGCGGAACATACCTTTAGCTTTCATTGCACTTGATTGTCGTTGGGATAAATTTCGATTGATGGATCTTCAAATCTAGCAAAACACTTAACTTCACTTTGGGATTTCTCACTATTTCAATCCTTTCTATTTATGGGGATACAATATAGATGTCTTTCCTACTAAATGTCATAACACTAATACCAATCGACATGTATTAAGTCCAATATGCCTGATCAATTGTAGCACTGTGTAGATTGGAGACCATGGCTATCTTTTTTTGGATTTTGGTTATTTATAAATTAGCCCCTCATTGATATTTAAATAACCCTTTGGTGTATACACATTTATTCAATAACCTATGTACCCCATAAACCTCATGAATACCGTATTTGATCACTTTAGTTTATGTTTATTACATAATAGGCTAATACTATAAATATTGCATTAAAAGTTCAATAATTATTGAATTAATTATATATTAATCCAACAAAAATTCATTTCTATTTTTTTTTCTAATTCTCATGTTTTTAATTGGTATAATCATCAATTTAATTATATATATCGTATTTATAAATGATTTTATGTACGTTTGATTTAATGTAGAATTTGAGAATTTATCATGTTAATATTATTTATTTCTTTCTACTTTTTCATCATTGTACTCCAAGTCTTTTAATTGTTCGATTAAATATATTTGGATTTTTAAAATATTTTTTTGACGTTACATTCCAACTGTTTGATAAAATATATAATCTTAAAAATTATGTATAGGTATATAATAAAAATGGAACATGAATCTGCTATAAATATATCAAAATCATTGATATCTTCATTCTTCAAAAATAGATATGGTCAAATTAATGAATGTTCTTCATCTGCGGTCTCTACAATCTAAAATAAATTTAGTGAAAGTCTTCAAATTTCCTATTTTAACAACAAACATCATTCATTTTCTAATTGTATTAAACGAGATCCGGGAAAAAGAAAACACATATGTGAATATAATGTTAATGTATGAGATGCGATACGTCTAAATCTTGTAGAGATCAAATTATTTAAACATATATATTTATATAATTTAGTACATTAAATTCAAGTCACCGCAACTCTAAATCCTGAATCCGTCCTTGCACATAGATCTTGCTCAAGTTGTCCTCATTTGTTCAGTACCTCCATCGAGTAAATAATAAGTGAGATCCTATAAAAATCTTAACACAAAGTTACTTAGTGTCATAATATAATTTTAAAAATATTTGCTAGAGTATTAGAGATGCATCTAATACACACATGTCCAAAATTACACCTCTTTTTACTTTTTAATCTTGTAATGTTTGGTAATGTTTATAATCTGGAGTTCAAGATAAGAGGTGTAGATTTAATTTATGTCAGGAATGAATCAGCCTCATAACGTAGGACGAAGTTGAATATGAATTATCCATGATTTTAAAGTTTTTCACTACTCTGGTGTTCTTATTGCTTTTTTAGGATCGAATGGTAATTTATAGATTTTTATGCTAGATTTTATAAACAATAAGATTGAGAGTTGAAAGATTATAGAAAACACTTGTTTTTTACATTGAAATTAGGATAAGGCTGCAATTCATATTGAAACGATAATAAATTTCACTTTCTTTTCAAGTATTTGGATAATCAACCTTGACAAAACATAGGAGAAGCTTTTAATGGCTACTAGGGTCAATTGTTGTTGTTGATAATCTTCTAGAAATGAGCAAATGACAATTATTATGTTTGCACATGACAAAGATGCACATGTAATGGATGGAAGATATGCCCAAGAATATTCACCAATCAAAGATGTGGTCAAAACACGCTTCCTACTTTTCCTCTCATGAAGAGAGATTATTTAAGAAATTAAATAACTTTATTATTAAAATTAAAAAAGTGAAAGATGTGGTCAAACCATTGACGATCATCTCAGAACATTAAAGGTATCTTTTGGTGAATACTTTTGCAAGGTACTAGTATTATCATATTCTGAATTTTATATTATGCATTCTGTTTTGAAAAACAAAGATTGATCTTGTTTCATTATTTTGATAATGATTCCTTCCGTAGGAAAAGAGATAAAACTAAAATATTACACTATAATGTTCAATGTTGATTTGAAGAAAGGTATTAAAAATAGAAATGTTTACTATGACAATTATAGTACCTTCTATTTTGAAATTTATATACCATGTTGTTAGTGTTTGTAAGTTTGTCCTAATATCTCACTCCATACAATAAATTTTTTAAATAGCTCAATCAGTTTTACTTTGATTAGGATTCAAAAAAATTATTTAAATTTATAAATCACAATCATTCTAACAAGTTTTACAATCAATTTTATCTTATTTAGATCATACAAGTTGCAATCTATTGTGGGTTTCCTGAGAGATGGTTGTGTAATATTTAATAGAAATCATGATATGCTTGCATGCTATGTTTTTTATCTTTTAAACTAATCAAAACAAAGTTCAAATTCGTTTTATCATGGAAATAAATTTAATCCATCAAAAAAATTGTTGTAAATTTCGCATAAATGGTTGGATTACAATTATTTCATTTCTATGATTGGTTTATGTAAATGAGTTTTATTAGTGACAAGAAGCATTAGTAATAAAGTAAGGTTTGTCTTGTATAGCATGATACAAACAATTCATGTCGGTTTTTATTGTCTTTTTATGTTTTTAATGATATGACGCTGAGTCGTTTTACCAAAAAATAAAGTTAGTAATATCGACCGGAAACACCGTCGTTATTGCTCATATATTGTCGTTAAAAGTCAATAGTCGTAGTGAAAGGATCCATCAATATTGTTTACATAGCTAATATATGGTCACAAGAGAATAGATATTGTCGCTAAAGAATATTACCAATAACATCGAAATACAAAATTTTAATAAAAAATATTAATATATTACATAAATAAGCAAGCATAACATTTCACAATTTCCTTTCATCATATAGATTAGAAAATATTTAATCACATTACAATAATTAATAAAAAATTACTTTATAAGAACTATATGTTGGAAATGTTAGTGGACAATCAACGTATTCACTCACAAACGCAAGACAAGAATAAAAAGAAAGTGAAAGAGATTTCATTTCAGTTTATCTTTTTTTTGCAAATATAGCTACTCTATTTATATTAGGACAAAAAATACTTTTAAACTTCTAAAAATTTCATAACTCTTAAAGGGTCAGAATTAATGTTAATTAAGACATCTATTAAACAAAACATAATAACATCTAATATTAAATAGACCTTTAATTCTAATCAAGACACATATTAAAAAAAATGATAATAACTTCTAACTTTCAATTAATTAATTTTATTTTCATCACTCCTGTAAAATTAATTTTTTTTCGTGATTCCATGCATACTCCTCATTATGTTGAAAACTTCCACTCCAAGAGGATTCGTAAAAATATATGCAATTTGATCAACATATTTCATTTAAGTCATATATTTTTCTTCATAATACTCTTTGAGATGAAGTGATATCGCGTATTAATGTGTTTACTTCGATCATGAAAAACATGATTCTTTGTTAGAGCTTGAGCAGACTTGTTGTCGAAAAAAATGTGGTCACTTCATTCTTTAACAAACCTGTCTCATTCAACATTCTTCTTAGCTAGATTGCGTGACAAATGCAAGTTGTCATCGTAACATATTTAGCTTCACAAGATGATAGCAAGACTATCGCTTGTTTCTTCGAACTCCATGAGATTGCATTACAACTAATAAAAAACACAAATTTAGTTATGCTCTTCCGATCATTTATATCTCTCGCAAAATCACTATCGGAATATTAAACAAGTTAAAATTCCTTGGACGATGAATAAAAAAGTACAAAATCAATTGTACCTTTCAAATATCTCAAAAACCTCTTTGCCACATTCATGACCTCCTTCGTGGGCACCTCAATGAATTGACTAATAACTCTCACACTAACAAGAATATCTGTCAGAGTAAATGTCAAATATCTAAGACATCCAACGGGACTTTTGGACAGTGTTGGATCCATCTTTTCTTGCTTAATTTAGCTCCAACATCCATAAGGGTAGCCACTGGTTTGTTATTCAACATATTGAATATATCTAGAACTTCCTTCCCATATGTTTGTTGCCCAACAAAAATTCTATCAGCTGATTGATGCACTTCTAATATGAGATAAAATGACATTAAGTCAATATCCGTCGTCTTAAATTTTCGGACCATATCATTCTTAAAATCTTTATAGATACTCGGATTATTTCTATTGAAAATAAGATCATCCACGTAGAGGCAAACGAATAAACAATCTTCATTTTTATCAATTTTCACATAAAGTGAATACTCATGTGGGCATCTTTCAAATCCTTTCTCATGATTATAAGAATCAATCTGACTATACCATACTTGAGTTGCTTGTTTGAGACTGTACATAATGCTCTTCAACTTTAATACATTGTCGTCTTGTCCTTTCATCAAATAGCCTTCTAGTTTCTCCACAAAATACACTCCTCAAGGAAAACGTTAAAAAAAGCTAACTTCACGTCCAATAGGAATATTTTCCAATTTCTTTGTGCCACCAGTGAAACATTAAATCTAATTGTTTCTAGACAAGAAACTTGACCAAATACTTCATCATAGTCCACTTTGTTTCATTGTGCATACCCTTTGACATTCTTTTTCTCTTTGATTATCCACTTGACACTTATGGACTTCTGTCAGAGTAAATGTCAAATATCTTAGACATCCAACGAGACTTTTGGTCAGTGTTGGATGCATCTTTTCTTGCTTAATTTAGCTCCAACATCCATAAGGGTAGCCACTGGTTTGCTATTCAACATATTGAATATATCTAGAATTTCCTTCCCATATGTTTGTTGCCCAACAAAAATTCTATCAGCTGATTGATGCACTTCTAATATGAGATAAAATGACATTAAGTCAATATCTGTCGTCTTAAATTTTCGGACCATATCATTCTTAAAATCCTTAAAGATACTCGGATTATTTCTATTGAAAATAAGATCATCCACGTAAAGGCAAACGAATAAACAATCTTCATTTTTATCAATTTTCACATAAAGTGAATACTCATGTGGGCATCTTTCAAATCCTTTCTCATGATTATAAGAATCAATCTGACTATACCATGCTTGAGTTGCTTGTTTGAGATTGTACATAATTCTCTTCAACTTTAATACATTGTCGTCTTGTCCTTTCATCAAATAGCCTTCTAGTTTCTCCACAAAATACACTCCTCAAGGAACACGTTAAAAAAAGCTAACTTCACGTCCAATAGGAATATTTTCCGATTTCTTTGTGCCGCCAGTGAAACATTAAATCTAATTATTTCTAGACAAGAAACTTGACCAAATACTTCATCATAGTCCACTTTGTGTCATTGTGCATACCCTTTGACATTCTTTTTCTCTTTGATTATCCACTTGACACTAATGGACTTCTAACCTGCTAAAAGAGAAGTGAGTTCCCATGTATTGTTTCTTTCAATGACTCGAATTTTCTCTTATATGGCTTGTCTCAATTTCTTCTCCTTGTTAGCCTCTTAAAAACTTAAAGGTGTTGTTTCGGCTAAAAGACATAACATAGAGACATGATTAATTAACTTTGTATTCTCGTAAAGCTCTTGGATAGTTCTCATCCTTCATGATCCTTCATTAGGGCTTCCACTTGATGAAGATGCAATAAAATATGTGTTTGCAATCATTGTAGGAACCACGGGCTGCCATGTTGCTTCTCTTTGATTTTTCTTATCGAAGAATAAAATTAATTTGTTGACGGAATCTTGATTAACTTCCCAATTCCATGAAACATCTTCATCGATCTTCACATCGCGACTCACAACCATGTTTCGTTGATAAAATTGTATATCTTTTACCCATTTAAAAAAATCTTGTTTTTATCATCAAGTTTGGTTCTCTCTTGATATGGCTCATGATGGTAGGTAATACTCCCAAAAATTCTTAGGTTATATTCATTTGACTTCTTTTCGCTCCAAGCATAAATTAGTGTTAGATCGTTCATGCTTTTGGTCGGACAACGATTAGGGAGATACACTACACAAGCCATTACATCCGCCTAAAATTGTTTTGGCATCTTTTTATGTTTCATAATACTCCGAACCAGGTTGAAGATAGACCGGTTCTTCATTTCATCCACTCTATTTTGTTGTGGGGATCTTGGAGTTGTGAGGAAATACCAATTGCCATTTTCTTTACAGAAATAGTTAAAGGCATCAGAAGTACATTCTCCACCTCTGTAAGTTCTCAATGCACGAATCATATAGCCAAACTCTTTTTCCACCAATGTTTTGAAATTCTTAATATCAAAACTCTTAGATTTTTTTTCAAAAATAAACCCAAGTATTCAAGGTACTTTCTCCTTCGAACGTGATAATTATGATTTCCTTTTACTCAATCTTAACGAATTTCGAACGTGATAATTATGGTTGCCTTTTTCTCAATCTTAACGAATTTAGACTTGTCGCCACACATGTGGTTACTCAATCTTTTTTTTCAATCTTCGACATACCAGAAATCACGAGCATAATGACTAAATTTGTGACAATTATAGCTCTCAACGCGCGACTTTTCATATCCCTTCTCGTATCTATCACTTTCTTGTCCTCGCCTCCATACTCTTTCTTTTCTTCTATCTCTTGAATTTTCTTGAGGCTTTTCATCATTTACTCTCTCGACGTCTGGATTTCTGTCATATCCTCGACCACCACTAAAAGAATAACATCGACCTCGGCCGCAGCCTCGATGAACTATGCTCCCCTTTTCTCCAAACGAATGATTGACCAGAAGGACTTGCTCCAAGGCTTCTTCTTGTGTTTTTTCATTGGTTCCTCATGCACCCGTAACGATACATTTAATTCGTCGATTGAGAGTTTCTCTAAATCTTTGTTCTCTTCGATCGCAACCACTACATGGTCAAAATTTTGATGTAGAGAACGTAAAATTTTCTCAATTACTCGAATGTAATTAATATACAATATTAATTATACCTTTAATTCGAATTAAGACACCTAATAAATTAAAGATAATAACGTTCATTTTTCAATGAATTAATTTTATTTTCAATACTATATTCCTTGTTTGTTAAGCTAGTTTCTCAAAGACCTTCCCAATCATGCACCCATGAATCTGTTTACTAAAATAACATAATTGAATAAATAACTTTTTCTAACTAATTTGTAACTAATTAACTAGTATAAAAGATATACAACTAATTTCATTCAATCAATTCTTTGATGACCATAAATTTTTTTTATAATACGTAATAAAAACATTATTATTTTTTTTAGTTGAGAGACTAACCTGTTCTAGGATTACAGAAAGGCTGAAAATCTCATCTACCCATTATAAAACCTATTTTTACTTTAAACTGTATTTCCTTACTAGCTAGAAGATGACGATTATCATGAACAAGACGATGATCTAATATTTTCACATGACACAAATCAACACTCATAAATGCTATTTATATATAGAAACTACCTCCTTTTTATAGCAGTGATGGGCAGACACAAATTCTTGATCTTGTCCCATGAAAAATTTAAGATAATCATCCAAAATTATTTATTATTATATGATCAAAATGAATTTTATTTATAATTTTTTAATTTAAGTTTAATTTTATAGAACAAAATCATGTAGCTAAAACAATCTTTAACATGATTATCACTTAAATCAGAATTAGATATTTAGATTATAATATGAAAGTAAATCACGTTAAATTACCTACAAATAAGTGAATTTAATATAACTTATAAATAACAATAGCTATAAAATCAAACCAAGAGTACTTTCAATTCACCTAACTAGTTGTCTAACATCAATTTTAATACTTTTACACTACAAATAATACAAAATCAAACTAAAGAAAGTTTAAAAGTATTAAAATTTTAAAGCACCGGTGACGAATGATGATGATCAGAATAATGACAATAACAGAATCCTATAAATTTTACTTCAATATATAAGAATGTAAATAGTTCCTAAAGTATAATATTCTGACAGATTATAAAATTGAACTAAAGTCATTCCAAATGAAAATAATCTTATTTTATTAGGATTAAAATACTTAACCCAGGAGATTAAAAAATCAATCATATGCAATTTATCACATAATAAATAACATTATATTCTAAATTTTAATATGCTACCAGAATGCAAATACTAATTAATTATACTTTTAAGGAATTTAATATTGGATCTTCTCCGCAAAAAGATTGAATTATTTTATTAGAATAAAGCCATATTGAAGGTATAAAATCAAGTAACCAAGTCTAGCAAAGTTTTCAGGTTTGGATCTTACCAATTTGATGACTCCTTTCACTCAAGAAAGTTAAATTATCCATCATGTGGAATGGATGAATGAATATTAACCATAAATTTCTAATATACAAGATTATACTATTATATTTCTTTTGATCTTGTCCAATCTCTTTTACATCAATCCTATTATGACAAACCTAAGTGAGACATAAATCTCTTTGCCCAAGATCCATTTTCTATGGCTAGAGCATTTCTAAGTCCCTTTTGTCTGGCTACCAATTCAGTCCTAAGAAATATAAGAAAACATAATATAAAACCACTAGGCTACTGATCCATCTCAAATCAATCTATTTCAAAAAGAAGATTGTCTAACAAGTTTGATCATTGCTCCACAAAATTTTCAGCCTTCAATTGAGGCGGTTTAGGATATCAAATTTGGTAGCCAAATTTGTTGGACTAGTTTCCGGTTTAGTTAAGTATTTTCAAATTCTCCTCTTTTTTATTCATGTCACATGATGAAAATTAGGTAGGATTTTTCAGGTTTAACAATTGTACAAGCTAGGTACAAAATATAAGATTTCTCCCAAGTGCTTGAGAATTGGATATTGGAATGACATGAACAAGACTTATAATTTTACCTCTGAATAAAAGTGTATTTATGAAAGCATAAAGTTGGTAGGTCACTTCTATACAAAAAAGATGCCAAAAAAATTAAATAATGCACGATTTATTGACAGAATATTTAACATGTTTACCTCAAGAATATACCAATGGTCTCTTCTTCAAGAAATAATGGCATATAGATGTATCATTTTATGTTGTTCTTCTCTAGTTAGACAATTGAAAAACAATTTTGAGTATGGAAAGCAAAAGCGTATGTAAAATGATCAACTCTTCATGCATACGACTATTACTGTCTAGTCGATTTAAAAGACCAAAAGGTTACGGGTTCGATTATATCTAGAATCATTTTGAGTTTAAGTTGGGTCATGACTGTGGGTGTCATGTTAGTTTTCCTTTAATTCCAAAAAAAAACTATTATTAAAGAATATTTTTGTGCGCCTTTTTATCTTCCATAAAGGGGGGAAATGTTTGAGGATGAGAAATTTCTAATTCTTAGATTAAAATAGCTAATTAACTTAAGATAATTAGCCAACCATTATAAAATTACCAAGTTTTGAATATTTAATTTAAATAATTAAAAAGGGAGAAATTGTTAGATTAAACAGTTAATCAATTCTGAGTATAAATAAGAACCGAATTTTGTTAAAATTGATCTTGTGCAGATTGAAGAAAACTGGAAAGAAAAATTATCTGGTAGTTGATATCGATTTGTGATCAAGTCCGGTATTATGCATAAAGGCGCTTCCGGTTTTATCTCCAAATCGGTATTCTATACTTCAATATTCAATATTATGGGAAAAGTGTGTCCGATTTTATAACATCATTTTTATAAACAAGACGTATCCGTTTATTTTGAACTTTGGTATTATATTGAATGTATCATGTAGTTTGCAAGCATCCGGTATTTTATACAAGATCGGTTTTATGCTAACAAGCATCCGGTTATATATAGACTTCAGTTTTGTAATAAAGCGAGTCCGATATTTTACAAACATGTATCCGGTAGTTTGTGAAGTCGATTTTGTGAAAATACGTATCCGGTAGTTTACAAAATCGGTAATTTATAAACACGCATCCGGTAGTTTACAAAAACGATAATTTGTAAACGCGTATCCGATAGTTTGCATTTCCGGTGATTTTACGTACATTAAATTAGTATTTTGTGAATTCGATTTTATAAAGAGACGCCTCCTGTATTTTATTAAGAGACGCGTCTGGTTTCCTATACGCTGGTACTTTAAAAGAGCGCGTCCAGTATTTTGTGAGATTCCGACCGTTTATCTAAATCAGATTTTGGATAAATGTGACTGGTATTTAATCAATTCAGCTCTACATAAGCGCGTCTGGTATTTTCTAAGTTCGGTATTCTGGATATGTGCTTTCCTGAACCTGATCAATCCTAATTCTAGTTTAAGCATTCGTTATGGGCAATCTGTTACGGAAGCATGACCAAACTTATAAAAGACTTCCATGACAAAGATAAGTCAAACTTTCTAAGTTGTACGTTCCTCGTACATTACAATCTCATTAATGAATATTTTAACTTATTACATCCAAGTATAGATAAGATCAAAGAGGATCTTCTCCGATGTATTTTCCTGGAACTCAACAATTCAAATAAGGACTAGCATCCTATTAAGTAGATATGTCCGTTATATGACCGTTGCAGCTTGGCTATTTAAGAAGAAGACAGAGGACAATTTGCCACACAATTTTTATGAGCTTTACCGGTATTTTAACCATATACACAATCAACTTCCTTCAAAAAGCTCTCTCAAGCTTTCAAAGTCATATAATCTTTCAACTTTACTAGAGTTTTAAAAGTGTATTACATACTACCTATTCTATGTGAGTTGGTTAGCTTTATAAGTTGACAGAATTTGTTTCTACTCAAAAGAGTGAGTGTGCTAGGAGTTCGAAAATAGACAGTAATTAAGTCCTGGTTGTTCGTTTAGGTTTGTACAAGTGTTGTATTTAAACCAAATCTTCTAGTGAATATATTTCTGAAGTTTGAGAAGAAGGGTGACGTAGTTGTTTTGACTCCGAACATCCATAAAATCTTTTGTCATATGTGTTCCTTTCATTTAATCTTATTCATATATTGCTTCAAGTCTAAACAAACTATTTAGCACTTGAACATATTACAAATATTAAAAACACCATTATTGCAAAACCAAATGCGGATACATTTGCAAATATTAATGTAAACTAATTATATATATAAATTATAGAAGATATTGAAGAAATGATTGCATACAGAAAATTGTTGGATCATTTCCAAATATTCAGTATTTGAATATAAATTAAATTGAGTATTACAAAACCGAATGCGGATACATTTGCAAATATCAATGCTAACTAATCATATATATACAAAGTATCGAAGATATTGAAAAAATGATTACTTAAACTACCAAAAAAATTTATTGGTTCGTTTTCAAATATTCAGTATTCAATATAAATTAAATTGAGTATTGTAAAATAGTATTCAATATAAATTAAATTGAGTATTGTAAAATAGAGTTCTACATTTGCAAATATCAATGCTAATTAATCATATGTATATAATATCAAATATATTGATGATATAAATGCATAAATTACCGCAAATTGTATGGCATAATTTTCAAATATTAAGTATTTGAATAAAATTCGAAATGTATTTCATATACAAGTGCGAAAATATTTGGAAATGTTAATACAAACTAATCGTAATAATATATATTAACGAAGTTCTTGAAGAAATTATTGCCAAAACTTAGGGCTTTTAATAAAAACATTAATATAAATATTTGTTAGAAAATTATACTACCCATGGTTAGTATATATATATATATATATGTTTTACAGAATAAGGGATTTTCTGCAGCATATTTTGTTTAAGTGCTAATATTATGGGAACAATATTATGCACATTATTGCAAATTTGCATTTGGCTGATTTGCATTATTTTTAATATTCTTGCAGATTTAGTTGTGAACCTCTCAGATAATGTTAAGGTAATGACTAAATTCGCTTTTTAAGGCAAAGAATGTTGTTGTGAATTTGTTGCAAATTGATAGTTTTTGATAGAAAAATTAAGTAGATTAATTTTTGGAACCGGCCATACATTACAATTTTTGAATATTTATTCTAAATAATCAAAAAGGGAGAAATTGATAGAAAAATTAAGTAGATTAATTTTTGTACCGGCTAGACAAACTAAACAGAAGTTAAACTTCATGTGCAGGTACTAAACAAACCGGAACCGGAAATCAGGTGTCAAGAACTGGTCGCTACCACTTCAAAGAAACCGGCTTCAAGTGATCAAGACGAAGGATCACAGGAACCGGCATCTCTATCTCAAGCAACCGGTTAACCAAGAACAAAAGATTACACTCCAACCGGATCATAATGCACAAAGACACAGAAACCGGAAAGTACAGATCAAAAGTCAGAAGATTCAAAACTCAAGAGTGACGTACTGTGACGGAAGAAACGTGTCTCGAAAGAATAAAAGAAGATCAGATCCGATCAGAAGCATGGGAGGAAAGCAATGATGCCTTGGTGATCTGATGCTGACGACCGGAAGCGGATGTTCAACACGTGTATCAATCTGAAAACCGGCTATGTCATCATCTGTTCAGAGTCACCTGCATGAATGCCAGGTGTTGAGGAAGTTGAAGCGTGCAAGCAACCCTTCTGCAAACAGGCGTGATGACGATCAACCAATCCAGAAGAGAGAGAAGAAAGTAGCCGTTAGCCACTTTCAGCTATAAAAGGAAGATCAATCGTCTTCATTCAATGCAGTTCGGGACTTGTAGTTGTGAGCATCATAAATTCAAAAAGTCATAAAGCATTAAATTCTAGAGAGATAAAGTTCTATATTCTAAAGTCGGTTTGCCTAAAACCGGAGGTCACTTGTGTGATATTGTGTTGAGTTGTTGTATTACATCAAAAGTGTGAGTTTGGTGTAACCGGCGAGTAGCGAAGTTGGGCTCGACCGGAAGTGTAAACTGTAACTCTAAAGAGTTAGTGGAGATCCTTCTCATAACCTGAGAAGAAGGGGTGACGTAGGAGGGTTCGCTCCGAACATCCATAAACAAATTTCCTTGTCTTGTGTTCTTTCATTTCGCTTTCATTTCCCGCTATCTTACCGTAAACCGCAAACCAATCATACTTCCAAAACCGGTCACTCACTTTCGTTAAATATCTTCCTTCTTAAACATCATCTAAAGTCGCAAACGTTGCTTCAACCTGAAACAGACACTTCCGCCCTTGAACACCGGTTCAAGAGTCTGTGACAGGTTGTGCAGTGCTGAGAACGGTTTTAGTCTCTAACCGGACTATCACCAAGTTGTGTGTGTGTTGTAAGCGGCCACCCTTACCGAAACCGGAAACACCCCCGGTCCTCCAAGGGCGTCCCCGATCCTAACAAGTGGTATCAGAGCCAGGTTCTTAGCACTCAAGCAACCAAAAATGGTGGGAAGTATGACTCACAGCGACAAGCCGCCAATGCTAAACAGCGAAGCATTTAGCAGTTGGAAGAAGCAGATGTATCTACATCTGATAACATTAGATGATGAGATGAGCCGAGTCCTGAAAGAAGGACCGATCAAGATTAACAAGGAGGAAAGTCAGTGGACAAGTGAAGATCGGAGAAGAAGCAACCTGGACAACCATTGCATGAGGCACATCTATAAAGCCATAGATAACAACACTTTGAACAAAATATCAGAGTGCGAAAATGCAAAGGAAGCCTAGGAAACGATCATCCAGATCCACGAGGGAAACGAAAGAACCAAGGAAAATAAAATCTTGGTGGCTACGCAGAAGTATGAGAACATAAGGATGAAACCGGGAGAAAATATGAAAGAATTTAGCAACCGGTTCACCAGCGTAGTGAGCGAGCTTCAGACACTCGGAAAGAAGTATGACAACCGAGAAGTGATCATTAAAGCTCTAAGATCACTGCCAAGCACATGGGATATCAAGACCATGGTGATGAGGGAGTCCAGCACCCTTGGGCAGATGAAGTTGCACGATGTGTTTGAGGACTTGAAAGCCTACGAATTCGAGATAAACTCTCGGATTGAAGATGAAACATCTACATCAACCGCAACAAGAGCTTTAGTCACATCGGTGGAACCGGCGGCTCCAGTATCAACCGCACCGGCTCCAGTCAAAAACACTGATCAAATAACCGACGATGTGATGGCGATGCTAGCTCAGAAATTTGGAAAATTCATGAAGAAGAGCCAACCACCATCTAATAATGATTTTAACTATAATTATGTAGATAAATCAAACAAAAGATGCTATAACTGTGATGGTTTTGGACATTTCAAGTCAGAATGTAGAAAACCAAGAAGAGATGATAGAAAACCGGAAGGAAACTATCAAGGGAATAATTATCAAAACAGCCGGTATCAGGGAAACAATTATCAAGGAAACAATTATCGGGAAACAACAATAACCAACGAAACGACTACCGAAGAAATGATGATCAACATGCTGGTGAAGGAAAGGAGATCCAAAAGGCTCTCATTGCATCAGACGGTGGAAGCGAATGGGCATATTCCAACAATGAAGATGGTGAAGAGAAAGTAACATGCTTCATGGCAAACGACGAAGAGGTATTTGATTTCTCTTCTGATGAATTTACTAAAGAAGACCTAGTTTCTGCACTCAACCAAATGGTCGCTGAGTTCAGAAATATATCTGCGTATATGCCAGCATCTGTAGAAACTAAAAACGAACAAATAAATGATGAAAACGATAAAATATATGAGATCAAAACACATGAACCGGATGAACTATTCTCGGATGATGAGAAGACAGTTCAACCGGGAATGGAAACTGATGAACGAGCAATGTACGTCACGGCTGCGTGGGAGAGATCACGTCAAGCAGTGAAACAAATGTGTAACTATAAACGACATCCGAAATGTAGATATGGTATCGGCTATGATCCAAGTAAACAAAATGAAACAAAACAATCTAACGGGATGAAACTAACGAAAAATAATCTTCCATTTATAAAATTTGTCAAAAGCTCACAAACCGAAAATGACCTAAAACCGGAAGAAACGCTTAAATATGTAGGTCCCAACGAATCTGAAAAATGGTTTCATCCTGAGAGAAGGAAAGCCAACCGGAAACAAAACAAAAATAAAAATAATAAAAACCGACATCAAAGAAGTCTATCACCACACAAGGCACTCTTGAGCAACGGCCAAGAAGTTAAGCCAAATATTATCAAAACCGCAACCGGGAAAGTGATCCGACTAATTCAAGTCTGGATCCCAAAGGGACTAATCAACCATGGACCCAACTAAATGTGGGTACCAAAAAGTTGTAAATAATTGTTTGTTGCAGGTTAGGAGGAGCAATCGGTTGAGAAATTCTGAATGGTACTTGGACAGTGGATGCTCAAGGCACATGACCGGAAATAAGGAACTATTGACCGATATCAAGTACGAAACCGGAGCACTCATCACATTCGGGGATAACTCAAAAGGTAAAACCGTGGGCAAGGGTAAGATTGTCCATGGTAAACTATCCATAAATAATGTGTTATTAGTAGAAAAACTAAGTTTTAATTTACTAAGCATAAGTCAAATGTGTGATGTGGGCTATAAGGTTGAATTTCATAAAAACTCATGTTTAGTCAAAAATCAAAATGATGACATTCTGTTAATCGGTAACCGGATAGGAAACATTTACAAAGTAAACTGGAAAACTGATTTCGAAAAACCTGTGTGTATGATAGCCGGAAATGATCCAAACTGGCTTTGGCATAAACGGTTAAACCACTTGAATTTCAAAACGATTAACTTTATTTGTTCCAAGGAACTGGTTCATGGTTTTCCAAATGTTAAATTTTCAAAAGATAAGGTATGTGCTGCATGTCAAATGGGAAAACAAGTGAAATCATCTTTTAAAAGTAAATGAAATTATCAATCTGAAAGATGTTTAGAACTGTTGCATATGGACTTGTTCGGTCCGGTTAGAGTAACTAGTTTAGGAGGCATGCATTATACTATGGTAGTTATTGACGATTACTCTAAATTTACTTGGGTTACTTTCCTAGCTTCTAAAAATCAAGCTGCGTCAAACTTGATTAAACTGATTTTGAGAATACAAAATGAAAAATCTATTCGAGTAAACAAAATTAGAAGTGATAGAGGAACTGAGTTTATTAACAGTAATTTAACTACTTTTCTTGACGATTCCGGTATTAGGCACGAGTTGTCTAGTGCCAGAACTCCTCAACAAAACGGCCTGGCTGAGAGAAGAAACCGAACTCTCAAGGAAGCCGCAAGGTCAATGATAGCCGATTCGGGCATCGCTCAAAAGTTTTGGGCTGAAGCTATCAACACCGCTTGTTATACACAAAATCGATCTCTAGTGACTAAACGGTTTTCGAAAACCCCTTTTGAAATTTATTTTGATAATATTCCAAATGTACGGTATTTTCGAATTTTTGGTAGTAAATGCTTTGTTCATAATAACGGCAAGAAGTACTTGACCGCTTTTGATGCTAAATCCGATGAGGGAATAATGTTGGGATATTCAGTTGTGAGTAAAGCATACCGAGTATATAATACTAGGACTTTAACAGTTGAAGAAACCGCACACGTTGTTTTCGATGAATCGGTTGAGCGAAACACTGCATTACCCTTCGACCTTCACAACAGAATGGAAAATTTCAATATCTATTCTGATGATGAAGACGAGGTTCCGGTTTTTAGACGCTTTGTCAAGGACCAAGCGGTTGATGTTGAAATTCAACCTGATCAAGCTGCTTTACCGCAGAAAGTTGACGCTTCAGTTTCTACTGAAGAAATCGGTCGGTCTGATTCTGTTCAACCTACCGATCAGTCTAACCTTGATCAGCCAGCCGAAAGCTTGGTAGACACGTCTCGGATTAACCTCAGAAGGAACAAAAATCATCCTCTTGAACTAGTAATAGGTAACATCTCCTCACCCGTCCGAACTAGGCAACAAAATTTGGATCACTATGGAAACTCTGCTTTCATATCACAAATTGAGCCGAAAAAGGTGGATGAAGCACTGTCAGATCCAGATTGGATCTTGGCAATGCAAGAGGAATTAAACGAGTTTGAGAGAAATAAAGTCTGGTACCTAGTTCCTAGACCGAAAAACAAACCGGTTATAGGCACACGATGGGTATTCAGAAATAAACTCAATGAAGACGGTTTAGTTACGAGGAACAAAGCCCGGTTAGTGGCTCAAGGCTATAAGCAGGAAGAAGGCATTGATTTTGAAGAATCATTCGCACCTGTAGCCAGACTTGAAGCCATTAGAATATTTTTAGCATATGCAGCTTTCAAAAAGTTTAAAGTTTATCAAATGGATGTAAAAAGCGCTTTTCTAAATGGTAAAGTAAATGAAGAGGTGTATGTTAATCAACCTCCAGGTTTTAAAAATCAAGAACATGAAAATCACGTTTACCGGCTGAATAAGGCCCTTTACGGTTTGAAACAAGCACCAAGAGCTTGGTATGATACCTTGACTCAATTTCTATTTGATCACAAATTTACAATCGGTTCAGTAGACAAAACCTTATTTAAATTTGAAAGAAAGGAGAAAATTTTACTTGTTCAAATTTATGTTGATGACATCATATTCGGGTCAACCGATCCAAAGTTATGTGACAAATTTTCGAAAATGATGACTGATAGATTTCAAATGAGTATGATGGGGGAAATGAGCTTCTTTTTAGGACTTCAGGTTAAGCAGATGGAAGCCGGAATTTTTATTAGCCAACCGAAGTATACAGCCGAACTGCTGAAGAGATTTGGGATGGATACATGCGCTGAAGCGGCTACACCAATGAGTCCTTCCGTGAAGCTGGACAAAGATGATGATGGTCAAGCCGTTGACATCACAGCATATCGAGGAATGATCGGATCGTTGTTATATCTCACGGCAAGCCGACCTGATATCCTGTTTGCGGTTGGAGTGTGCGGAAGGTTCCAAGCAAATCCAAAGCAATCTCATTATACGGCGGCTAAAAGAATCTTGAAATATCTGAAGGGAACTCAAGAAGTGGGACTCTGGTATCCAAAAGACTCGAGCTTCAATCTAACAAGCTACTCAGATGCCGATTACGCGGGATGCAAAATCGACAGAAAGAGTACAAGTGGAACCTGTCAGTTTCTGGGTGACCGGCTAGTTACCTGGAGCAGCAAGAAACAAACGTCCGTTGCAACATCAACCACAGAGGCGGAGTACTTAGCGGCTGGAAGCTGCTGTGCACAACTCCTCTGGATTCAACAGCAACTCAGGGATTTCGGAATAGAAGCAAAGGAGTCTCCGATATTTTGTGACAACACCAGCGCCATAGCGATCACATACAATCCGGTGTTGCACTCAAGAACGAAGCATATCGACATTCGACATCATTTCATCCGGGAGCATGTTCAGGAGAAACACATCCGACTGGAATATGTGTCGACCGAGCAACAAGTAGCGGACATCTTCACAAAACCGCTACAGGAAGCTAAGTTCTCACATTTTCGAAATATCCTGGGTCTTACTAATTTAAATCAATTGATATAATCATGATGCATGCTTATATACAAAACCGGGATATGTGTTCAGGGAGAAGCTAAAGCTTCTCAAGTCACATCTTAATAGGCTATTAACAAATCAAATATGCTAACCGGGAGGAAATCTCCGGTTATGTCCGACTACTTCAAATTTCAAATCAAATGTATGTCTACTATGGGGTTGAAATAACCAGGTTGAAGTAGATAAGATAAATCCAAAGTTGAACAATTGTTGATATCAATCAACAATTTCTCATAAACGGAAATATTCTACTAAAACCGGTCATGGAAAACCGCTTAGTACGTATGCACTATGATCTGATGAAATGAATTTTTCCGGTTAACCTGAGATGACTGACCGAGTTTTCGTGCATGCTTTGAAAAATGAAGCCTGTGATTAATTAAAAACAAGTCTACCTCAATCAAGATGACGACATGTGTCCATCATCAAGAGAGGGAGACTTACATCTTGTCAATAGATATTATTCATCATTGCTATCTTAGTAATTATTAGATTTACCTTGGAAATAACCATTAGTTACTTCAACAAGTTAACTCTATTTAATAGGCAATGACATCATCAGGCATGCTTAACTTCATTTAATACCAAGCCGAATCCACGGGCTATATAAACCATGCTTAATCTCTGTCAAAACATCACAAGCTCACTATTCACAAGAATTATCCTTGAGATAAAACCCTCTTCTCTCTCTCAAAACAAACATGAACTCCAACCCTTTAGCCAAGAAGATCTTACTGGCAGATTTTGAATCAATCTATCAGTATGAGGATCATGAAGTCAGGGAAATGTTCTTAGCCATCGAAAGGAGTGGGCTAAGGAGTTTCCTTGAGAACAGGTTCATCATCGACTACCTTGTAGTCGAAGAACTGTTCGAAACCGTAAAAGAGGTGCATCGAGATATACTCGTTGCACAAGTTTACGGCCAAAAATTCCTTTTCAGCGAGACGGATTTCGCTGTCTACTGCGGTTTACCCAATGAAGGGGTAACGATCTTACCTATTCTCCGGTGACAATGGAAGAGATGTGTCGCCGATTTTCTGGATCTAACATCCCGGTTAAACCCTGGGGTGCTAAGAGTCAACTTTCTCACAAGTACCAGATTCTCTGCGAGATTCTGGGAAAATCTGTTTTATGCAGAGAGAAAAGTTACTACTACACTCAAAGGGTCTTCGAGATGATGATCGCTGTGACGGTTGGGACACCGGTCAACTGGTCCTGGATCATCTTCAGCAACCTGAAGAAGATGATTCTCTCCAACAAAACCGGATACGCTCCTCAGCTGAGCGGTTTCTGCGCAAGTCTGGAGATTCACACCGAAGCTTTCGTCACTCTGCATCCTAGGCACGTGCTCACCAAAGAACGAGTACAGGAGATGATCGACCGGTGGGAAGCGATCAAGGCTAGAAAAATTCAAGCGGCTGAAGCTTCAACCGCTCAAGCAGCTGAATCGTCAAATGTCTAAATCTGTCTTTCGTTTCTTCCTTCCTTTTCTTTACAAAACCGGTACTTTTGATGTACTATCGGTTTTGGACTTCAATTAATGAAATAGATCTCATTTCCTTTCCAAGTCAAAATCTACAACATTCAATGCGTCGTATCAAAAATCAAAAAAAAAAAAAAAATATATCATTACATTCTTGGAAATATAAATATCAAAAAGCATGCCTGAATTGATTTGACAAGACATGCTTTTATTCTCTTGGAAAATCACAAAAACATTAATGCCTAAGCATAAACGGCTAGATTTTCAAATCCTTGCATTAAATGCTCTCACTCATTCCAGGCTATAAAAAGGGGTTCAACTTCCATTTTTTTCAAAACACGCCTTCAAGCCTTCCTCTCTCCAAAACTCAAAAGCTCAAGAACTCCCTTAAATTTCCTTCACCACTCATCACCATGTCTGCTGAGTTAAGAAACACTCTTATTATCGATTTTGAGGATATTAAGGAAAGTGCTTACTATGAATGCATTTTTCAGCATATCATAGACTCGGGTTTGAAAGGTTTTCTCAAGGGTTCGGACACCATCCTCGAAGAGGAGGTATGTGAATTCTTTAACAACGGTCATATTCTGGATGATGGGAGCATTCGCACCATCATCGACGGCCAATTCCTCCAGTTTACTGAGGAAGAATTCGCCACTTTCTTTCACCTTCCGACCGAAGGTTTTTCTGACTTCCCCACGCCATTCCTGCCGGTTAAGGAAGACTTCTTCCACATCTTCTCCTCCTCCAACGCTCCGATTAAGGACTTTGGGAAGAAAGAAGATCTCGCTCCTCACTACCAAGTCCTGCATGACTTGGTTCACAGGTCTATCATAGGCCGAATGCCCAACCAGAACTATTGCCGGGAAGCATTCGACATTATGATAGCAATCATTCGCAACTCCGACATCAACTGGGCTTCCTATCTCTTCAATAAGCTGAAGCAGCTTATGACCGGTAAAAGAGGACGGATCAGCTACGCTCCTCAGATTACCCGGTTTCTGATGTCCAAGCGTCGCAACCTTGGAACCGGTGTTCCAGTTGGACCGTCCAACACCTTCACCATGATCATGATGCACAGGTGGATTTCAAGGATTGAGAGACGATCACCTGAAAACACCCTTGAGAATTGGTATGAAAGGATGGTGGAAGGAGACTGGTTCACCAAAGATTAAATCCCTCTTTCCTTTTACTTCTACTTTCCGGTTTTTGGTCATTTTGTTGTACGACCAGAACCGCTCCTATGTCTTTCTTCTCATGCATTAATGAAATATTTCAGTTCTCAAAAGTTTTCGGTTTTTCATCTTCATTATATCATTCCGGTTTTTCAAACTCATACTCAAACTTAAAGTTAACTTAACAATCTTCGGTTAACAAGTTGTCAATAAAAACCGGAACTTCAGGCACAAATGAAAATTTGAAAAGTCATAACCGCCCATGGTTTTACCTCTCAAAAATTACCGCCCATCGAATTTCCGCTATTACCGCCGAAAGTTACGGCAGTAACTTTTGGAGGGAAAGTTGGCGCCAAAACACCAAGTTGACGGTTCATCTTCAAAACTGCTTGGAACCGCCAGCTATATAAACTCGAATCAACCCATTCAACACACGCGCTTTCTCTCTCTAAAATTTCCAGAAACTCAAAGATCTCTCTCTCCGATCATCCTCAATCTTCATCTTTCTCTCTCAAAACTTCAATGGATCTAGGCAAAGCCCCGTTTCAATGGATGTTGCAGGTAGACTTTGCAGACATCGATGAGCACGCTGACGACAAGAACAAGGCTGTTCTTCAACTTCTTCGAGATTCTGGGTTGGAGAAGTTTCTCTCTGGTCCGTTCACCATCTATCCGGCGGCGGTGACGGAGTTCCTAGCGACGGCAACACTGTTGAAAAGAAAGATTTCTGCTACCGTTAACGGGAAAGACGTCCTTATAACTGAAGAAATTTTTGCCGAAGCCCTCGGTCTGCCTAACACTGGTTCGGACCTAAAATTCGATCTAACCGAAGCAGAGTCAAATGCTGCCCGGTTGGTTGTATCCTTTTCAGGTCAGGATCTGGTGATCCACAGCAGCCGGAAGATAAAGCTAAAGCCGGAATACAGATGGTTGGTGACCGTCATCTCCAAATCGCTCCAAGGACGGGGAGGTAACTTCGATAACCTCACAAAGCTTAAGCTGAGAATGCTGTTAGCCATTGTCCGCAACGATAAGGTGGACTGGGGATACGTTCTATATGAAGAATTCTGCCAAATGATAATCAAGAAAGACGGCCGGGTGCAGGCGTATGCTATGCAAATAGTTAAGATCCTTGAGTTCCTTAATGTGGAACTAGGTGAAGGCATACCGCTTCCAATCTCCAACATCCTTGACTCTGAGTCAGTAGCAGAAAAACCGGAGAAGACGATAAAGCCAAAAACATCAAAGACAAAATCATCTAAGGGAGCCAGTTCATTGGTTCCAGTTGAAGAAGAAGAAACAAGACAAAGAAAACCGTCAAGAAAAGCGGTTGAGGCAGAAGCTCCACCAGAACCGAAAAGGAGGAAGAAGGTATCAGCAAAGAAAAGTGCAAAGAAACCGGCGGACTCCGAGAAAACGCTTTCCTCGGACAATCCACCAGAAAGAACCGCAGATGTCTTCCAGCCCATCCCAATCAACACCGTTGTTCCGACTCCCATCCCATCCGATTCTCCAAAGCAAACCGAATCTTCGGGGAGCGAGGAGAACAAGTCAAAATCTAAGGAGGAGGCAGAAGGAAATATTCACTCTGCAACCTCCAAGTCACCAAGCAAGCAAGCCGATGAAGTATTAGCCGAAGTGGGCTTGAATACTTCAGAAGCCATTCAGAATGTGGTCCAGGAGATCACAAGAGAAACCGAAGAAGACGACGCTTCTAGTCGTCGGAAGCCAGAAAATCAGGTTGAAATACCTGATCCAACAGAAATTCAACCGGTCGATGAGACGACCAAGTCAACAGAAACTGCACCTCCGGCTCAGGAGGAAAACTTTGAAGAACGGGAACCTTCCGGTTCCGCAGGAGGCAAGACAGCTCCAGAAGGTCCTTCTCAGGCAGATAAAGGTAAGGGCATTCTGATTGAAGAAATAACTGAAACCGGAACGGGCACATTGCAGATCGACCCTCAGACTGAAGCCACAACCGAAGAAGAATATCCATACACCTTAGAGCAAGAAAATGAGCTGTTTGATGAATTTATTCAAGATATGAATAAAGGTGCAAGTGAAGCGCTGGCTCCATATATCCGGTGGGTGAAGCTCCGAAGCGAGACCAAATTATCCGACATGCTTCCAGGTTTCAGTGGAAACAAGCAGTGGGACGCCCTTGTCCAGCTAGAAGAAAGGGCACTCGAGTTAGCCAACACCCAATTGATCCAACCGGCGTTCTCTAAAGCTCCGGTAATTCTTGAAAATGTGCGGTTACAGGCAGTTGAGAATGCTTTTCAAGAAATCCAAGGAAAGGATCTGGAACCGATTGAAATGAAGATGGCAGAGCGATTTCTTGAAGTACGAGAACGGCTTGTGCGAAGCTTCGAACGTCTTGACAAGAAATGGTGGGATACTTGCCAACGACAATTCAACAATCCTGAGCTATTTCAGAGTAAGCCTTTCTTTATAACTGGTGAATCATCCGGCGCCTCTGAAAATCTGGAACAAGAACACGCTCAACCAGTAAAAGCCCTGGACATAGATCAGATCAAACAAGCAGTGGAAGAGACAGTTGACTCATGTCTTGGGAACTTTAAAGCTATAACCGAAGAAAGGATCTCAGCGGCTGAAGATAAAATGGTAAACTCTCTACAAACTATGATGGATACAACTATGCAATCAACAGTTCAAGCCATGATTACCGAGTCTGTCAAAGCTGCAACCGCTCCACTTTTGGACATGCTGCAAGCAATGGCAATCCAGATCGGTGAAATGTCAAAAGTTCAAGACGGCTCAACCCAAACTCAAATCGAAAAAGACGCTGAAACCGCACGGAAGCTGCAAGAAGAAGAGATTGAAAGAGAACGGCTACAGAAGGAACTTGAAGATAAGGATCATGAGCTTGCCCAACAATGCAATGAAGAGGAGCAGGCTAACGCTCAGGAACCGGCACAGGGTCAATCGTCTCATTCCATGAGCACAAGGAACAAGAACAAGAAGAAACGGAGTGCCATTAAGAACGTGATGAAGCGGGCAGAATTGAAGACAGCCGAACCAGTTGCGTTGAATGCGGAACCACTGGATGAGGAAGAAGAAGAAGACCCGGAGGAACTCAACAGACGGAGAAGAAGGACAACCGGAGAACTTGCAGCAACTCCAAGCTGCAGACCTTTGACTGTTCCACCACGTCCACCGCCAAAACCAGCTTGTGCCAACTTCAATCTTAGGAAAAAGGTCCCCGGCCATTCAAGTGTGTGGGCCGGTGTGGTGATAGATGCTGACAGACGCGCTAGAGAGCACAGAGCAAGAATAGAAGAAGAAAGAAGACGTCTGGACAAAGAACTGGAAAAGGAGCAAGACAAGGGGGGATCATCCAAGCCTTAAACTCTATTTCCATAATTACTTTGAACAATTATGTTTTTACTGTGTTTCAGAACTCGGTTACTTTGATATTTGTTTTTTTTTTTACTCTCAAACATACAAGCTCACCTATTTCTCATATTTTTCAAAACATACACTTATCAAAAATCAAACACATGTTTTTCAAACACGTTTCTCTCAAAACAAAATTCTTAAAACCGGCCACACATTACAATTTTTGAATATTTATTCTAAATAATCAAAAAGGGAGAAATTGATAGAAAAATTAAGTAGATTAATTTTTGGAACCGGCCATACATTACAATTTTTGAATATTTATTCTAAATAATCAAAAAGGGAGAAATTGATAGAAAAATTAAGTAGATTAATTTTTGTACCGGCTAGACAAACTAAACAGAAGTTAAACTTCATGTGCAGGTACTAAACAAACCGGAACCGGAAATCAGGTGTCAAGAACTGGTCGCTACCACTTCAAAGAAACCGGCTTCAAGTGATCAAGACGAAGGATCACAGGAACCGGCATCTCTATCTCAAGCAACCGGTTAACCAAGAACAAAAGATTACACTCCAACCGGATCATAATGCACAAAGACACAGAAACCGGAAAGTACAGATCAAAAGTCAGAAGATTCAAAACTCAAGAGTGACGTACTGTGACGGAAGAAACGTGTCTCGAAAGAATAAAAGAAGATCAGATCCGATCAGAAGCATGGGAGGAGAGCAATGATGCCTTGGTGATCTGATGCTGACGACCGGAAGCGGATGTTCAACACGTGTATCAATCTGAAAACCGGCTATGTCATCATCTGTTCAGAGTCACCTGCATGAATGCCAGGTGTTGAGGAAGTTGAAGCGTGCAAGCAACCCTTCTGCAAACAGGCGTGATGACGATCAACCAATCCAGAAGAGAGAGAAGAAAGTAGCCGTTAGCCACTTTCAGCTATAAAAGGAAGATCAATCGTCTTCATTCAATGCAGTTCGGGACTTGTAGTTGTGAGCATCATAAATTCAAAAAGTCATAAAGCATTAAATTCTAGAGAGATAAAGTTCTATATTCTAAAGTCGGTTTGCCTAAAACCGGAGGTCACTTGTGTGATATTGTGTTGAGTTGTTGTATTACATCAAAAGTGTGAGTTTGGTGTAACCGGCGAGTAGCGAAGTTGGGCTCGACCGGAAGTGTAAACTGTAACTCTAAAGAGTTAGTGGAGATCCTTCTCATAACCTGAGAAGAAGGGGTGACGTAGGAGGGTTCGCTCCGAACATCCATAAACAAATTTCCTTGTCTTGTGTTCTTTCATTTCGCTTTCATTTCCCGCTATCTTACCGTAAACCGCAAACCAATCATACTTCCAAAACCGGTCACTCACTTTCGTTAAACATCTTCCTTCTTAAACATCATCTAAAGTCGCAAACGTTGCTTCAACCTGAAACAGACACTTCCGCCCTTGAACACCGGTTCAAGAGTCTGTGACAGGTTGTGCAGTGCTGAGAACGGTTTTAGTCTCTAACCGGACTATCACCAAGTTGTGTGTGTGTTGTAAGCGGCCACCCTTACCGAAACCGGAAACACCCCCGGTCCTCCAAGGGCGTCCCCGATCCTAACAGTTTTTTTGTTGTAAATAACATGACTATCGTTCTTATGAGTTTTATTTAAAATAATATTTGTTTGATTATTATTAGTAACCTGAATTTTTTTCAATGTTTGTTCAATCCACAAATTGTAATATCATCTCCAACGATTTGATACTAGATATATATCTTGTTCTTATATCTTTGCTCGTCATTTATCTCTCTTTGATGGATTAAAAATAGTTTATGATAAATCGATCTTGATAGGATCGGCTTTATCGATAGAGACGGGGGTCTGGCTATTGATGAAGGCTTATGAGAAACGGTTTGAAAGAAATCTTGTTAGAGATTTAATTCTCTTTCTATTCTACGCAAACCCTTGCAAACACTTGAAACAGAATCAAGGCGGAATTGTTTACTTGGGTTTGAAACTCAAGATGAATAATGAAAAGATGACAGAAATTAAAGAACATAGCAGTTTGTTTATAGATGTTCGGAGAAACTCTCCTACGTCACCCCTTTTTCTAACCACCGGAAGGATCACTATAATATGGTTTGAATCAAATACAATTTGCACACACTTAGCTCACTATTGAGCAGAACACACTCTGTTCAATATACAAGATGAAGAATATCACTCAGCTAAAGGTGTTTTTGATTCTAGCTCTCTCTTGATTCACACACAATACAATCAGGAAAGCAGTTTCGTAGTATGAATATTCAAAGAAATGATTGCTCGGTAGTTCTTCTCGGATAGATTTCTCTCAGTTGATCGAATTGCTAGTTTCTTGTCTGTTGTCCTTGAGATTTGATAAATACTAGGCAGAGACTAACGGTCGAATCTTTAGAATGATACGTGGCACTCTTTCATTGGAAAGCCTTCATAGTACACAGCAGGTTCTGAGCACAAGGATCGTGGCCGTACAATAACTGGTAGTGCGCCGAATATTCCATCAGGGATGTACCTGCAAAAAACAAGTAATATTAGGAAAATTCTCTTACGTGACATAATACAGAAGATCTTCTTTAATCTTGACTGTTTTTTGAAAAGAGAAAGCCAGAATTCATTTAATGGAGTATGTTGTACTAAATCATTCATTGCAGAGGATTTGAAAGTAGTTTTGGTATGTGATAGTCTGTCTCTATTGCTTTCTCTTTTTTATTATTTAAACTAAATATTCAAAACATGGTACTTTAATAATTATTGGCTAATTCTCCTAAGTTAATTAGCAAATTTATTCTAAAAATTTTTCACTTTTTGATTATTTAAACTAAATATTCAAAACCTTGTAATCGTTGACCACTTATATTAAATTTATTTTCTAACAATTTCTCTATTTTTGATTGTTTTATCTTAAAACTATCAAAAAACAACCAAGTTTATAATTAAATCAGTTTAGGCATTATTATAATCTGAAATCCTAAAATATTTCTAAGGTATGAAAAGCTTAGACTCGGGAAGTGGCTTCGTGAGGATGTTAGCCACTTCATACTTGTTACCTTCATATGCTATATTTGTCAGCAGTCGGCTGTCCATATGTCATGAATATTCTTCCACGCTGCAGTCCTGCCTTATCTGCATTCATAGACAAAAACAAATCTGGTACCAATTTTTCTTTGGGTCCATAGCTTATTGGTCCTTTGGGAATTCATACTTTGATTATTTTTATAGATTTCCCGTTGTGTATGAGTATATTGTATTTGGCTTCAAAGAATGATTTTTGGTAAATATTTCTTGACTTCTTGTCAAGTTTTTCCTTTCCACACCAACTGGCTATCCTTCTCTCAGGTTTCAGCTAGTTTGAAGTTGGCTTAACATAAATCACTTCTTCCTTTGAAGTCAAATCATCACAACTTGGATTGGATTATGTGTTGGTTGACGTTCCTTTGACAAAACATAAAGATTTAAGCTTGCCTTTATCATAACTCAACCTTTTGTTGGATTTGTCTAGATTTCCATTGTTGAATCCCAAACTGGATTTTAGACTAACAGGTCTTTGCTGACTGATCATCAGTCTGACTGCATCTCCAGATCATGTCCAAGATTTAACTATATATTCCAACCTTTGGATTTTGACAGAGAGAGTTGTGATTGTTTCCATTATCTTCTCTTTCTTAGATGAGAGCTCATTTATTGAAATATTAGGCTCATTAATTTGAGATGAACAACTTGAACTATCAGACTTGCTTTTTGAAATGGTTTGATTAAGGGATTATGACAGTTTTCTGTACTTAATAACCATGTCATTGAGTGCAGCAATTAGATCATCTCGGGTAAAATCATCAAAAGAGAAATCAAATACCACATATTCTTTATCGGCCGTGAAGAAGGTATCAACTTTTTCATCATTGTAGTTGGATTATGAGTCATCTGAATCGCTATCGGCCCATTTTCCCTTGCTTTCAGCATCCATAGATCCTTCTGCTCTTTCTGGTTCTCCTTTATTTGGCCGTTGCCCTCACACAGTTGGATCAGCTTTTCCCACATTTCTTTTGTAGTAGAGCATGCTCTAATTTTTGCGAACGTATTTCTATCCAAGGTGTTGTAGATGACGTTTCTGGCTAGGTTGTCAAGGTTGTTCTTTTTTTTGTCCTCATTTGTCTACTCGCTTCTTTCCTTGTCAATCTTTATTGGACCATCAGATAAGATATACATCATGTCATCGTCTATTAAGGCTAAGTGAACTTCTATGCGTAGCTTTCAGTAAATGAAATCTTCACTTTCAAGCATTAGAGCCTTGTTGCTGTGAGACATGCTGATGATTGTTTGCTTGAGAATAGAAACCGCCTTCTCTTATACCACTTGTTAGGATCGGGATTTCCGAAGGAGACTAGGGTCTCGCTTGGGTGAACGCCTACACACACGTCAATTGATACTAACCCTGTTAGAGGTTAATATCGGTCTCTATTCTTCGCAAGTTGTCAAAAACTCTTGAACCGAGTTCAAGTGCGGAAGTGTTTGTTTCAACTTGAAGCAACGTGTACACGGTTTAGATAGCAATTAGAGGATACACAATAGAAAGAAAACACAACACAAGATTTATGGATGTTCGGAGATAAAACTCCGACGTCACCCCTTCTTCTCAACCTCAAGAAGGATACTCTTTTCAATCTTGAGAAGAGTATTCATTAGAAAATTTGGTTAAATACAACACACTTGTACACAACCCAGTCGAATAGCCAGGACTTAGTTTCTACTTGCTTTCGAACTCCTAGCACACACAACACTTATTGATAGACACTCTATCAACTTACAAAGAATTTGATACAATGATTTTCGGTATGAAGACACTCTCACACACAAAAATATGCTAAAACAAAAGCTTGAATATATTTGTAGAGAAAGAGTATTTGGTTAACAAGGGAACCAAGATCTTCAAGTTTCTACTATTTTGTTCTTCCTTTTAATCTTCTTATATATGCAAGACAAAGTAACAGTCATATCTTCTTTTATAACAGACATGTTGACTTCAAATAATACTAGTCCTCTTTTTGAATGGAGGAGCTTCAATATGGTACAACAGAGAAGAACTTTTCCGATCTTTTTGTTTTTTGAAGAGAGAAAACCAAAATTCATTTAATGGAACCTGTTGTACTAAATCTTTCATTGCAGAGGATTATAAAGTAGTCTTGGTATGTGACAGTCTGTCTCTACTGCTACGTCAGACTGCCCATACGCTTTTGGGATACCGGACTCATTAAATGCCTATTACGCTTCTAGGAAACCGATGTCTAAAACCTATTCGTGAAATCGATGTGTGAAACCGTTCGATTTTGATATACTACCGATCTGGGGATGCTCTACCAGATCTGAAGATACTACCGGTCAGACTACCTGTTGCACCGTCTTTTATAAAGCGAAGATACTACCGGTCGGTCTACCAATTATGCTTACTGAGCGGTAGAGCCGATTCCCACTACCGAACCGATCCACTACCGGTTACGCTCTTGCACACTACCGACCTCGCCTACGTGGAAATTTCGGTATTTTCTCAGCTTTCCTGAAATAACAAAACTCTAATTATTATTTGCAGCTGATGAGACTCAATTTTTGATCACCCGTGTGACAGGAGAGAGTGATTACCACTACACTACAACACCTTATTATTATCTTTAAAAAGTTAATATACTTGATATGACTTAACAATTATATATATATAATTTAACTTATATATTTAATTAAACTTAGTTTTATCCATTCATTATTAAAAACCTTTTCATAAATTATATTCTAACATATTTGCACGTAAGTGTGGAACTACCAATCCCGTTCGAGTACTTCTTTACAAGAAGAGGGTGATGTACCATTTACACATAAAGGGTAAATAGTTTAAATAGGGTAAAATCTATGTGTCTTTTAAGGTGTTGTACATTGTAAGAGAAGCCTATTAAGCGTGAAAACATGATAATAACGTTTTAAAAACCAAGTTTATGTTCTTAAGTTAAACATTTTAATCCCCAATAGAGTCGTTAGAAAAGCTGTAACCCCCGGGAAATCCCTTGTAGGCATGTATTTGGTGGATATGTGGCAATACGGGGGACCTGGGTGGCTCAAAATTCCATGGTTTCAACCTTAGTTTGTGTTCCAGGCATCTTTTTAAAAATAAAACATTATTTTTTTTTGAAAGATTTTATATTACCTAGAAGCTTTTAAAATTAAATATGTAAAAATATTTATTTTATTTATTTTATTCAAATTTTAATAATTTGAGGATTTGTTATAATCAAATTAAAATTTCATTTGAAATTTAATTTAAATTAATTAAACATAACTAATTAAAAAAAATATTATTTATTTAAGATAGAGACGCCTATTGATTGTAGAAAAATCAATAAAAATGTGTATATGTACAAACATATTTTACACTAGAGTTTCTTTTATTTCGAAGTTTGGTAAACTCGGGAAATAACTTTCGCACTTCATCCTCCATAACCGTTCGAAAGCGGTCTCTACTTATAAAGTTGACTTTTGAAAATCGGTTGTATAATATTTGAGTTTTAACCAATTATTCTTCTAGATCTACTCATGCTTTTAGGTTTAGCATTATTAAAATATTGAAATGGTAATATATTTAAATGCTGGTACCAGTTGCGGAAGATAACTAGGTTGGAAATACTTGAATAATATTAGTCATTTTTAAAAGTATTAGAGTTTAGAAATAAACACCAATCAAGCCCTTGGTTAAATATTTTTGTGGAAATATTCCAAAGATATTTAAAATATATTTTCTAATTTTTCGGGATTTTTAAAAAATGATTTGGAGTATTAAAATTACAAAAATAATTTTGGATTTTGAAAAGTGGAACTAAACAAGCCTTAGGACTAGAGTCCTAGGGTTTGGGTCCGATTTTATCAAGCCAGGTCCTGGGTTTAAGTACTAGAGTCTCTCGTTTGAGGTTCTAAGGACTCTCAGTCCTTAATTGATCTTACCGGTCTAGGTGTAAAAACCTATCGGTCCTGGACCAGCATGGGGCTAGATTTCTCGGTCGAGTTTTATAAACCTCTCGGTATGGGGTTAGCTCTAAGCTATGTTCCTCGGTCCTTAGTCTCGAAAGTCTTAGTTTCGAGTCTGGGATTCCTAGTCGTGGATCCTGGGAGTCCCGGTTCCAAGTCAGACCTCTTTGTCCTAGGTGAGAATCCTCGATCGGATTTTTCGGTCCTAGCTCAATAACATCGGTCCTAAATCAGGTTATGATCAAAATTCAGGTTTTTGATTTTACGGTTGTTTACGTTAGAATCATATTCGGAAGCTTTCTGTGCTGTTATTCGATCGAATTAACCCAAGAATAGCAACCCTTAGTTTTTTATTTTTGAAATTCAAATTTGGGTTTTTTTTATTTAGATAGAATAATTGGTTCTATCCTATCCAAATAGTTCATAAATCATCTAGAGATGACGTTTCATCCACAAAACACCATAAATAACAAGCATACAAGCTTATGTAATTTGAAATATAAAATTTTAAATTCAAACTGTAAATATATTAGTGGTTGATTGGAACCTTATCAAGGATTGAATAATACTCCTTGATCCTTAGAAAAGTTTAATGGAAGCATAGATCCAAGCTTGAAGGACTTAAACAAATAGTTTTAAAAATCCGAAGTTTTAAAGCTTTAATGGAGGATTTCAATATTTATTTGAAGCTTTTGTATTGATAGGTTGGCTTCAAAATGACTTGAGGAGGGTATTTACACTACTCATAGGTCGGTTGAAGAATTCTAGTGACCTAAATTAGCCAAAAGCCATTAATGACTTTTGTTAGTTTTCGGCTGGCAGTCACCTGAGTAGGGTGATTCATCCCTATTTAGGTAGGAGAGAATGATCACCATCGTAGGGTGATCATTCTGGCTTTTGAATTAATCAAAACCATCAACAAATGGTTGAGTTCCAAAGACCCAAAATTATTTTGGTTTCTTCTTGTTTATCCTCGCAGCGTCGAGTTGAAGAAGAAAACCAGAGAAAAAACGACATCGTTTCATCTATATTTATCATTCCATCTTGATGTTGTTGGCGTCTGGGCGGTCTGTTAGCGTTCCAACTAACATCCTTCTCTTGATTCGCTATGGCCCCCAGCGCATCTCTTTAGCTACAACCGGCTACGGGGAACTTTCTTGGGTTCTGTATAAAAATACAGCATTGATCCAATGGCCACGAATCCTACTGCAGCGGATCCTTCGGATTTAGGGTATATTATAATACTAATTTATTTATTTTATTAAAATCTTAAGGGATTATTCGAAATTAATTTTTTTTAACCTTTTTTCTTTATTTTTTATCTTTTTAAATACACAAAATATTAAAATAAATATAACAATAGTTTACCAATTGTTTTTTATATATTTTAATATTAAAATAAATAATTGTCTTTAGATGAAATGGATACAACAATTCACCAAAAAAAATTATCCTTTATTTTTCTAAAATTATTTTTAGACATTATGGGTACAATATTTATACCAAATAAATTTTTTATTATTTTTTTATTTTGGCCTTAACCCCTAATTAATTTGGTTAATTAAAACATTAATTAATTCTAATTAATTGTTTTAAATAGGTTTTGGTCATTGTGTTGATTATTTTAATCTTATTTATTTAAAAATAATTGAAAATAATTATTTTAATATTATAAAATATAGTGTATATTTTTAGTTCTTACACTCACCACAACATTTATCTTTTTCCATGAATTCAAATATGCCATTTACATCATTAGCACCACCTGTGTTCAATGGTAATAATTACCATGTATAGGTTGCCCGAATGGAGGCTCATCTAGAGGCAAATGATTTTGGGAAGCTGTTGAGGAGGAGTATGTAGTTCCAAAATACAAGCTAACCCAACACTAGTACAAATAAAGAATCACAAAGCGAATAAGACAAGGAAGTCGAAGGAAGAGCTACTCTATTTATTGCCATGTCAACTGAGATTTTCATCGGAAATAATTAACATAAAGTCAGAATTTAAGGTATAAAAATTTCTCAAAGAAGAGTATGAAGGAAATGAAAAGATTAAGGGGATGCAAATCCTTAATTTAATTAGAAAATTTGAGATGGTGTAGATGAATGATTTAAAGACCATTAAGGAGTAGTCTAACATGTTACTCACAATTTTCAACAAGGTAAGATTTCTTGGCACTGAATTTCATAATTCTAAATTGGTTCAAAAGGTGCTAGTAATTGTTACTAAAAGATTTGAGGCTACGATTTCATCATTAGAGAACACTAAATAACTATGAAAAGTCAGTCTTGTAGAAATCTTGAGTGTCTTGTAGGCACTAAAGTTTCACAAGAACAAAGAAGATTGATAAGGAATGAAGATTTTATAGAAGAGCATTGCCAGCAAAAGTGAAATCAAGCCAAAGTGAAAAATGGAAGAAGAACTGGAAAAGAAAGAAGGAAAGTGCAGGTTCAAATTCTCTAAGTACAAGTAAATATTCTAAACTAGATTTTCTTCCTTGTAAGTACTATGAGAAGAAAGATCATGCACCTTTTAGATGCTAGAGAAGGCCAGATGTACAGTGTGAGAAGTGTCATATGATGGGGCATCAACAAAAGATTTACAAAAATAATCCGATGTAGAAGGATGTGACTCAAGTGAACTTTTAGTAGAGAAATGTGGCTCAAGTTGTAGATTAGGAAGAATAACTCTTTGTGGCAACTTATTTTGCAACAAATAGCTCAAGTAATAACCAAATTGTGGATAGTTGTTGCACTAACCACATGACATTTGATCGAGGCCTCTTCAATGAACTAGACATATCATTCAATTCTAAAGTCAAAATTGGCAGTGGAGAGTACCTTGCAGTCAATGGAAAAGGGACTGTGGCAATACGCAATTCTTCGAGTACTAAGTTGATTAAAGATGTGTTATTTGTGCCCAACATCAATCAAAATTTATTAAGTGCTGGTCAGATACTCGAAAGTGGTTTAAAGGTGATCTTTGAGGGCAATGAGTGCCTAATCAATGATGCAAATGGGTTGTACTTGTTCAAAGACAGCATGAAAGGGAAATGCTTTAATCTAGATCCACTAAAGGAGGAGAAATAAACCTATTCAACTACAATATCTCAAGTTGAGATTTGGCATAAAAGGCTAGGCCATTTCCATCATAATGCAGTGCTGAATTTATAGAAGAAATAGTTTATAAAAGGGTTGCCTTAATTAGAAGCTAACTTGCTAGAATACAAGGCTTGTCAATTAGGAAAGCAATCAAGACTTTATTTCAAGTAAGCAACTTAGAGAGCAACTGAGAGGCCAAAATTGATCCACACGGACTTTATTAGGCCTCACAAATCTCCCTCATTGAAGGGGAATAAGTATTACATAGTTTTCGTTGATGACTATACAAGGATGTGTTGAATCTGTTTTCTCTAGTTCAAGTCTGAAGTTGCTGGTGTATTTTTAAGATTTAAATAGTGGATATAAGCTCAAAATGGTTAAAAGATTTAGGCATTGAGGTCTAATAATTGCAAGGAGTACAGCTTAGAACAATTCAGTTAGTTCTGTGAAGAAGTTAGGATTAAACACCAATTGACATCCCAATACATTCCTCAACAGAATGGAGTGAGTGAGAGGAAGAATCACACAATCATGGAAATGGCAAGGTGTATGCTTCATGAGAAAAATTTTCCAAAGGAGTATTGGGCAGAGGCTACAAAAACTATAGTCTTTCTACTTAACAGGCTACCAACTAAAACTATGGAAGGAAGGACACCCTTTGAGGCATGGTATGGTTACAAGCCTTCTATGAAAAAACTTAAGGTATTTGGGTGTTTGTGTTTTACTTATGTACCACAGATCAAGAGAGATAAGCTAAACAAAAAGGATGAAGCTAGAATCTTTATAGGGTACAACACAATTTCAAAGGCTTATCGAATTTTTCAACCTCAAACAAGAAAGATTCTGATAAGTTGAGATGTGCACTTCATGTAGAATTACAAGTGGAATTGGGAAGAAGTAGAACCAACTCCATATTCTCAACTGAATGAAGAAGAGTTGGTGGATGATGAACCAATGAGGGGCAAAAGATTGGTTTTCTATATTTACTAGAGTTGTAATATTGTAGTCCTTGAACCTATAGATTATTGGGAAGCTGAAAGGTATTCAAAATGGAGAGATGCAATTAAAGAGGAAATTACTAGGATCAAGAAGAATCATACTTGGACGCTTGTAAAGAAGCCAAGGGACATAAAGGTGATAAGAGTGAAGTGGTGTTCAGAACCAAGTTGAATGCACATGGCTCCATTAACAAGCACAAAGCAAAGCTTGTTGTTAAAGAGTATGCTCAGATCTTTAGTGTTTATTTTTCTGAAACATTTGCTCATGTAGCTATATTAAATACCATTATATTGCTACTTGCTTTGGCAGCTTAAAAAGGATGGAAGGTGTATAAGCTATATGTTAAATTTGTATTTTTGAATGGAATCCTTGAAGAGGTGATTTATGTTGAGCATCCTGAAGGATTTTTTGTGAAATGGAATAAAGATGAAGTATATTTTCTCAAAAAACTTCGTTTGGACTGAAACATGTTCCAAAGGTCTGGTACAATAGAATTGATAAGAAATTGATGGAGTTGGGCTTCAAAAAAAAGTCTAAGTGAAGCAACTCTTTGTGTCAAAGGTGGAAATATGTATACTTCATGATAAAGACTTGTTAGTAACAGGAAGTAATGAAAATCTTGTTGAAGAGTTTAAAAGTGATATGCAAAGTTTTTTTGGAATGAAAAATTTAGGAGTGATGGCCTATTTCCTTTGGGATAGAAATAATGTAAAAAATTTATGAGATCTTCATTACTAGACAAAATATGCTAAAGAGATTTTAAAGAAATTGGAAATGGAGGATTGCAAAACTATGGCTACTCCTTTGTGTTAGGAGGAGAAACTGAGCAAAAATGATGAAACTAATAAAGTTGATGAGGCTCTCTATAGAAGGTTAACTGGTTGTCTCATGTACTTGATAACAACTAGACTTGATATACTGCATACTATAAGTCTTTTGTCAAAATTTACTAACTGTGCAACTAAAACTCATATTAGAGCAGCTAAGAGGGTTCTTAGATATGTTAGTGGAACACCGGACTTTGGCATTAAGTTTAGTACAGATCTGAAGTATTATTTGAAGAGATATTCAGACAGTAATTGGGCTGGATCTATTTATGATATGAGAAGTACTTCGGGCTATTATTTTAGTTTTGGTTCAAGAGTGTTTCAATGGTGCTATAAGAAGCAGGAGATAATTGCACAATCCATAGTAGAAGAAGAGTTTATTATTTCTACTGTTGCTACAAATAAAGATTTATGGATGAGAAAAGTGCTAATTTATCTGAGCTTGAGAAAAAAGATTGTACAGAGGTGTTTATTGACAACCAAACTATACTTTCTATCTTAAACAATCCTGTTTTTTATGGGAAGACCAAACATTTCAACAACAAGTTGTTCTTTCTTAAGGAAGTGCAAAAAGAGGGACCTGTTAAGCTGAAATACTGTAAGACTGAACTTCAGTTAGCAGACATGTTCACCAAGGTTTTACCAAGAAACAAGTTCGAGTTCATAAGAGAGAAACTTGAAATCTACAACAACTCAAGCAAGGAGGAATGTTGAAGTTTGCATTAACTACTATTATTTTCCTTCTTTTTAGCAATTCAGTTTTAGTTTGTGATGTAGTGGGTGGTTTCTAGGAGAATTTTTAGTAGATCATGTCCATTAATTTTCCCTATTTTTTAACTACATTTTCTAATCATTTAATTATATTAAAATAATTTTAGTTTTATAAAAAAACTACTATGTTTTTCCTTTCATCCCTTTTTTCTTCTTAAAGAAAGCATTCCTACTCTAAAATAACCAACAGTAACAAACCTTCTATAAGTTATTTTCAGAATTTTTAGTTGCAAAACTTATGTTCATATAACAGATAAAAAAAGTCAAATTAGATAATAAGAGCTTCACATGTGTTTTTCTTGGAGTTAGCAATCAATTAAAGGCCTATAGATTGTATAATTATATCTTGAAGAAGATTGCTGTGAGCAAAGATGTTATATTTGAAGAAAATGACAGCTGAGATTGAAGCAAACATCTAAAAAATGTTGAATGGTTTGAAAGAAAATCAGGATGATGAATATAATATTGAAATATATGATAGTGAAGAAGATCAAAATGTCAAGAAAGAATAATCTAGGTTAATTCCACAAACATTAGTTGAAGAAGAAATACCAAGTAGTCCAACTCTTTTGTTACTTGTCCAAGGAAGAATATAAGAGTTCCAGCGTGGCTAGAAGACTATGCTACTAGTACTGATTTATCTGAAGATGACATTAATTTGGCATAATATGTCACATCTGATCCAACAACTTTTAAAGAAGAAGTTGGAAATGAATAACAACTTGAAGAAATGAAGCTTGAGTCCAAAGCATTGAGAAGAACAATACATAAAAGCTAGTTGATATGTCTAAGTATGCAAAATAAATTGGAGTTAAATGGATAGTTAAAAATAAACTTGATAAGTTTAGAAATGTTGAGAAATACAAGGCAAGACTGGTTGTGAAGGGTTACTCTAAAAAAACAGGATATACTATAACGAGGTTTTTGCACCTATTGCAAGATGTGACACAATAAGGCTTGTAATAGCCATGACAACTAAAAAGGGTTGGAATATATTCTAGTTATGTTATGAATTCATTTATACATGGAAAACAAGATTAATAAATATTCGTGGAACAATTAAAGGCTTTTTTGAATAATAAAAGAACATAAAGTTTACACACTTCAAAATTCTTTATATGGTTTAAAACAGATTCCGAGAGCATGTTATAGTCGAATTGACTCCTATTTTATACAAGAAGAATCGGTCAGGTATACTTCAGAACCTACTTTATTTATAAAATTAGGAGCTCAATGAAATATTTTGATTGTTACCTTATAGGTTGATGATCTCAGATCACGGGAAATGGTGAGAAGAAATTTATTCACTTAAAGAGTCTATAATGAATGAATTTGAAATGACAAATCTTGGAAAATGAAATATTTTACAGAACAATAAGGGAATTTTTATATGCAAAGGAAATTCATGACAGATTTGGTATGGCTGATTGCAACCTTTTAATAATCAAATAGTTCCATGTATAAGGTTTGTTAAAGATGATAATAGAGCTCGAGTTAATCGCACTAACTTTAAACGAGTTATAGGAAGTTTAATGTACCTAATTGTAACCAGGCCTTCTATTATGTATGCAATAGTTTTAGTGAGCAAATTTATGGAGATTCCCACAGAGATTCATCAGAATTCTTTAAAGAGAATACTTAGAGGGAACCCTAGACTTTGGTATTCTATACAAGAAAGGTAATGGGAGAGTATTTGTTAATGACTATGTTGGGGATATAGAAGACATAAAAAGCACATCGGGATATGTTTTCCTGTTTGGAAAAAGGTAACGTCTTAGTTTAATTAGTCTTTTAATATATTCCTAAAGTTTAGCTAGTTAGTTGATAATTATTTTCTTTTAATTATTTCCTTTTAAAGTTTATTTAAGGACATGTTGATAATTATTTTCTTTTAATTATTTCCTTTTAAAGTTTATTTTAAGGACATCGTTGATGAATAATATATTTTTTGCGTTTAATATCATTCTGATTACAAAATAAATCATATATTCACTAGAATAAAAGTATTATCGTTAATATTAGATATGTTTAGAAAAAAGTGTTAATACAAGTACTTTATCCTCAAAATATGTAAAAACAATATTATATTTATACACGAGGTTATGCAATTTTAAGAATAATAAAAATGATGATTAACCCCAACCTCAACTTCCACATAAAATACTACACTCATAAATCATGACAAAATTAATATTTTTAACAAATGTACACATCTCAATGCGCATAAAGGACTACTTTATCCTCCAAAATATGTAAAAACAATATTATATTTATACACGAGGTTATGCAATTTTAAGAATAATAAAAACGATGATTAAACCCAACCTCAACTTCCACGTAAAATACTACACTCATAAATCATTGGCAAAATTAATTTTTTTAACAAATGTACACATCTCAATGCGCATAAAGGACCAAAATCCTGCGGAGAATGATGTAGGGTGCAATGCCGAGAATGAAGTAGGGTGCAAGATGGGAAATTTATGGGTTACAAATTCGACCCATTACGGATCTGGTAGTGGAGGGAATGTTACAAGCTTAACATAAAGACACAATAAAATCCTAAGTCACCAAATAAGGTAGTACGATCTTTCTTGTTCTTGATGATCTTCTTCCCTAAATGAATGATGATGCGAAATAGTGCTTCTCAATTATATTTTCTCATTCACATTAATCTTCGACAAACACAATCGCTCATCCATTTCCATCCCCGCTATAAACACCCCTCTCTTCTTGACCATCTCCAATTCAACTAATTCCTCCTCAGTTTTCTGCTTCGTCTCGCCGCAGTCTCATCCACCTCTTCTTTTGCCGCCTCATAAAAACAAGATGATAAAGAAGAAAGAAGGAGACGCGACTGGAAACACAACCTTCCTACGCTCATAAAATCAACCCCTTTCTTTAAAAAGGGAAAATAAAATGATTTTTACTCGAAAAGGTTAGAGTTATAGGTCTTACCTTCCTCTTGAATCCTAGAAAACGTGAGATGAGAAATCAAAATGGTATGCTCGACTCGAGTATTACTTTGAAATAATTTGTCGATTTTTTTTACTAAATATCTTGGCTTACATTTCTCTCAAATCTCATAAAATGAGTGAGAAGACCACTCTTTCAAGGGTTATTTAACCCAAACTTGAGATAAAAAACCGAAAATAGGATTTAGCAAAGTAAACATAGTTCACTCAATTAAGATTCACACATAATTTTCATTTTAAGAAGTTATGAAAGAAAAGAATTTTCAGAGATTCATTTTAGGGTTAGGTGATTGGTTAAGTGTGAGAAATGTCATCGACACTATGATCCACACACCCGTCCAAAAGAACGGCCTCTACTTCGAAACAATTGGGCTTTTAGAATGTGAACATTTTATTACACTTTTGAATAGACCAAAAACATAAAAATACATCTAAAGTTTTAGTCAATGTCTAAGGAACTATGCATGTTCCGCTAAACATGCATCTATGATCGCTAAACATGCATCTATGATGTAGATAAGTATTATAAGAGACTGAAAGTAAAAACATTAGACGCATTACCTATTGTGGAATAAAACGATAAAATTTTAAATTATCCAAATGTTGCATAAATTATAAAAATCATGTTACAAATTTTTATAATTATTTTAAAAGGTGTAGAACTCAAGTTATAAGCTTTTGAAGTTTGAAAATTTTGAGAAAATATCCAAAACGAGTCATAGAATCATAAAAATATTTATTTTAGTTAAGAAAATAATTCTAAACCGTTTTGTATTTTATTCAAATTTTCAAAAATCAAACATAGCTTGAAATGCCATGTAAATCTAATCAATTTCTGAAGTATAATTGCCTCTGTATACAATCCAATTCACGATCAAGTTTGTTGGTCATTTTAGCTAGAAATTCTCGTTTGAGACGTTAACACGATTCTTGATCACGAACCGACGTACAGTTTAGAGCCACTATCAAAAATGGTACACAAGTAATCTACTATAGGGTAATAGGAGCAACTAGTTGAAACAAATTATCGAAGGATCAAGGATATACAAGCTGCACTACTAGCTAGTAGGTATTAGAAACCTTTTGGAGATAAAATCAATCAAATCTAAGAGCCTTCATTCGCTACAAGTTACAACGGTGAAACAACTAGACGATCAACGGAATTTAAATTTCATGTTCGTATGAGAAATTTAAATATTTTATTCGGTCCTAATTGTCTCTAATTAATTAATAAAGCAATTATCTCGAATTAAAGTCATTGTCTTTGTGTTAGAGCTCAAGAACAACGAGTTCAGATCAATTCTTGCTTAGAAATCAAACTAACAATCTACCGATCATTCAAGCAATCATAGACAATCAATCATTGAAATAATAGCTAAGAAGCAATAACACAAGAACAGTTTGAATATTTACCAAATAAAATAGAAAGATTACTTAAATGATGGAAGAAACTGTTATTATTTGAAATTGGAATTACAAGGGATGTGAAACACTTACAATGACCTAAGATCATTTATGATCGTTTAAATAAGATTCTAAGGTTTCTAGAGCGTCGACTAAAGCTTCGACGTCATGATATAATCTCCGACGAGATGTTTAGTTGGAAATGGTAGATTAATTCTTGTAGAGAGCAATTTAGGAGTTTTCATTTCTTGATAGCTTCAGGTTGTCTTAAGAAATAATAGATTAGGCACCTTGGTCATAAGAACTACTTGGAACTCTTCAAGAGTAGGGAAAACATATTGGTCGCTAAGTACGTACATGCGAGTGAATGTGTTCTATCTTTGTTGCATATGAAACATGAATCTCGTATCGATCTTAGTATATATCATCGTCAAAAGCTCGTTTAGAGTAGTAGGCCAAATCACAAGCAACGCATCAATCTACATTTACTACTAGGGAAGAGGAATCTAACATTGTCATTTCCTACAAAAACATAAAACAAAAATAAATCAGCCACTTTACATTAGTCTCATTCTGATTTTATTTTTGGAAAATTTCAGGTTGTACCCATGAGCGTCTACTTCGACTATAAATGCATACACATATTTATATAGGAGACACATTCATGGCTTGCAAGAGTGTCGTTGCATATGTAAATGAGGCATGGATAGTAACAAAGATTTTTGTGCAAAAGCTTTCAGGGAGAGACCAACGAATCGTCGTCGTCGTATCGATCTTAGTGCAGATCATCATCAAAAGTTCATTTAGACTTAAATGGTAGTAGGCCGAATCAGAAGCCACACATCCATCTACATTTACTACTAGGGAAGATGAATCTAACATCTTCATTTCCTACAAAATCATACAACAAAGATAAATCAACCAAGTTACATTAGTCTTATTCTGATTTTATTTTTGAAAAATTTTAGAGTGTACCCATGAGTGTCTACTTAAATGCATATATATATATAGTAGACACATACATGGTTTGAAAATACATGGCTTGAAAGAGTTTCGTTGCATATGTAAATGAGGCAAGGATAGTAACCAAGATATTTGTGCTAAAGATTTGAGGGACAGACCAACGAACCGTCATCGTCATGACCCCAAATAGGCAGTCCATGAGGAAGAAGTCACTTAATCCTAGTTCTTTTTATATGTTTTTCCTCATAGAAATATCACTCAGTAATCTATTACCAAGTCTTGTGGGAACATCTTTAACAAGTAAATATAGATGTGTAGATGACGACGCATAATGCAAAATCTAAACAATCTTTAAAATAGAAGGGAGATGTGCTCATATAGATAGATTCCATGCAAATAATCCATGCATATTGAGGTTTTATGCCGTAAATTTGGGTTTATGCCCACTCATTAGGTTTTGTATTTTAGTGTAAATTTTTCATGGTTAAATAGTTGGTCAATTGTTTATTTCGAGTTAAACATAAAAAAAATCCCCAATAGAGTCATCAATTACAATACACTTATAAAATCTCCCCCTTTATTTAAAAGGAAAACATAATATTTTTACTCGAACAATTTAGAGCTCCATGCCTTAGATTCCTCTCGAATCCCAGGAAACGTGAGATGAGACACTGAAATGGTAAACTCAATTTGAGTTCTATTTTGAAAACAATCGATCGATTTTCTTTAATAAATCCCTTGTCTTACATTCTTCTCAAATCTCGTAAAACGGGCGAGAAGACCGATCTTTCAAGAGTTGCCTCATTGAAACAAGAGATGAGGAACCAAATGGTTCATTTAACCAAATAAACATTGATATCTCAATTAAGTGTCGCCACCTAATTTTATTTTTATGAAATTAGGAAATACAAGAATTTTTAAAAATTCATTTGAGAGTTCGGTGATAGGTGATGTGTGGGAAAAAACCTTATCGCTATGGCTCACACGCCCGTCCCAATGGACAATCTCTACTCCGAAACAATTGGCCTTTAATTTGAAACATGAAAATTATTACAGTTTAGTATGAATTCAAACATAAGTATATGTCTAAGGGAATAGCCTACGTCTAAGTAATTATACTTATTCCACGCTTGAAAATATGTCTAAGGTGTACTCAATATTAGACAAGAATAAAAATAAAAGCGTCTATTATTTATCACAAGAGGGAAAAACGAGATATAAATCTGTAATTGTCTAGAATAGAAAAGTGAATACATGATAATGTGGCTTAAGTTATAAGAGTTCGTGTGAAATTTTTTTCTCAATTTTTTTGGAATTGTGGAACTTAAATTATTAGCTCTCCAAATTTAAGAAATTTGAGAAATATTTCAAACGAGTTCTAATAGTTGTATAATTATTTATTTTAGTTATGAGAATTATTCTAAGACATTTTTTATTTAGTTTTCCAATTTTTTAAAAAATATTTTGAGACTTTTGAATAAATAAAAAAACTTTTAAAAAAATTAAGTCCCAAAAAATAAAGGCTTACTATTAAAATAAACCAAATAGTCCGATTTATGGGTGAACTAAATGAAAGCAACTTTAATGCCATTATCCAAAAACTAGAGAGAGGAGATATAGATCTTCACTGGACTGCAAATGAGACAAACCGAGCACAAATTAACTTGAACTCTAGCTCGATTTGAATAAGTTTATAAATTTGAGCTCGAACTCAACTCGACTATTAACTTACAATCTCGGCTCGACTCGAAAATTTGAATAAAAAATAAATTATCAAACTCGAGCTAAAGCTCGAGCTCAAACCAAATTTATTTTCAAAATTAAAATATCAAACTTTCATACATATTCAATATTTAAAATATGATATTTTAAAATAAAAATATGAAACAATCATAACTAATCAAAATTTTAAAACATGATAGTCCAAAATATTAAATCATCATTACTAATAAAAATTATAAAACACAAAATTCCAAAATTAAATTCCAAAATTATATAAATTATTTGAACATTTAATATATTAATCTTTTTTAATTCATATTTACAACTACCCAACATTCAATAATATAAAATATTTAATTTTAAAAATAATTAATATAAAATATAAATATTAAAATAAATAACTAAAATTTAATTTAGTTTAAGATGTAGATACCGACAACAAAATATATTTTTATTATATATTATATATTAAGCATTTTTACCTGTTTGAATATTATATATAATATTCGAATTATTATATCTCTAATATTTGGTTGTCTAATATTTACTTGTATAATATATAATATATTAATCGTTTTTTTATCTCTTTCAATTTTATATATAATATGTTAACATTTTTTTTATCTCTTTTAATATTATATATAATATATTAATCATTTTTCTTTCTTTCAATATTATATATAATAAACTAATTATCATATTCCTAATAATTACTTTTATTATATATATATATTAATTTTTTTTTATCTCTTTCAACGTTATATATAATATACTTTTGTTATATATAATATATTAACAATTTTTATTTCTTTCAATATTATATATAATAAATTAATTATTATATCCCAATATTTACTTTTATTATACATAATATATTAGCCTTTTTCTTATCTCTTTAAATATTATATATATTATATTTTTAATATTTTTAGTATATATAATATATTAAAAAAAATTATCTCTTTCAATATTATATATAGTAAACTAATTATTATATCTCTAATATTGTTGACTGCTTTTTTTATCATCAATTTATCATATTTTGATAGGAATTGAAAATAAGTGTTTTTCTATATTCATATAACCCTATGTGTATAAACATAAGTTTCTCCTAATACATAAAAAAAGATATATAAACATAAGTTTCTCCTAATACATAAAAAAAGGATGAACAAAACTTACCAATGAGTTAACCAACAAAATAGTTTTTTCCTTATTTGTTGTTGAATTTTCTTAAAACAAAAAATAAATCAAAGTTATATAAAAGTAAAAAAATAGTTATTGTAAAATTGAAAATAAATTTTAACTACTTGTAGGGATCTTTTGAATGAATGAGAGGTGAAGACTTAAAAAGAAGAAAAAAAAAATAGATGAAGAGTGAAAGAAATTATGAAGAATGATCGAAGAAGAAGAGATGAAGAGTGAAAAAATAGAAAAGAATAAATGAATAAGAGATGAAGAGTGAAAGAAGTTGTGAAGAATAAGTGAAAGAAATGGTGAAGAATAAAGAAGAACAAATGAAGAGTCACAAAGATTTGATAATGAATCAGGTAGATTTGATGAAGAGTCTGTAATTAGAAAAAGAGTCCCATAGATACATTTAGAAAAAGAGTTTTACTTTAAGGATACGAAGAGAAAGAGAGGGAAAGAAAAACAAATTATTAAAATTTTGAGTTTTAATATTAAATAAAAATATATATATTATATAATGAGGCTCGAAAAACATCGACAAACCATTGAGCACGGAGACATAATTTAGAGTTGGGGTAGGCATAAATTTTATATAAAATAATTACATATATATATATATATATATATATATATATATATATATATATATATATATATATATATATATATATATATATATATATATATATATATATATATATATATATATATATATATATATATATATATAGACGTTATATATAATATTTAAATAAGTTGATCTCTACAAGATATGAAAAGTAAAAATAAATTAAAATAAAATTTAAAGTAATGATAGAGAGCGGGAAATATATTGACAGAAAAGTATAGGGAATAATGTGTCATCCCTTGATTGGATTGAAAATCTAATAGGAGAGAGAGTTTGTAAATTTTCAATCCAATGAAGGGATAACACATCATTTCCTACATTTTCTTGTCAATATATTTCCCGCTCTCTATCATTACTCTAAAATTTATTTCTACATCTTTAACTAAATATCGTTCAATGTAGAGTGTCAAATCGTCAGTAAGTAAATCATTATCCATTTTATTCTGAAGTTCCATATTCATTTTCTACATTGTTGAAAATCTTTACTTCAGTAGTGGTATAAATAAGTAATATTAAAACAAGATACATTAAAAAAGTTAACATAACATAAAATTTTAATCGTCCACTCTAATTGATCAATTGTCAACAAGAGTAAAACTTTCAAATTACGCATCATATCAATTTTATAATGTATTAATTCATACTTAAAGTAACAATTTCTTATCTATGAAATTTTCAAGACAAACTTTGTTACAATCTCGCAAATATCATCAATATTAAACGATTCAAAATTAATTTTTACTAAGTGATGCAAAAATGATACGTTGTCATGGTTGTACATTTATTCAAACATACATAACTCTTTAAACATAAATAACTCTTTAAGAATTAGAAAAAAAATATTTAAAAGAAATAAAAATAGAAAACAAGAAATAAATGCAATAAAAATTAATAAAAATAAAATTTATAATAACTATTTATAAATTATTTGAAAAATAATATAAGAGGTTAACATACCTAACTCTTTGGGAATTAAAAAAATAAATATTTAAAAAAAATAAAAATAGAAAACAAGAAATCAATGCAATAAAAATTAATAAAAATAAAATTTATAATAACTATTTATAAATTATTTGAAAAATGAATAAGAGAAAAACAATAGTATAGTTACAAAATAAAGATCCTAAAAATGTCAAATATAATATTTTTATTATCTATATAATATATATATCATATTATATTATATATATAATATGTAGTGGTGGGCTTAAGCCCAACTCAAGCTTTCATCCGCCCATGATTGAGCAAACATTATATGAGCTCGAACTCGGCTAGAATATCAAACGAGCTGGCTCGAGCTCGGCTCAAATACAGTCAATGTCAAGCTTAAGCCGAGCTTTAATCGAGTAGCTCGCAAGTGACTTGACTCATTTGTAGCCATAATCTTCACGTAGATCCGAGACAAACTCTTTCCAAGTCGCGTCACAAAGATCATTCGTATTTTAAAAAAATGGACCACATTGAAAAATAAACTACCACCTAAATTACTTGGGCATGTATTTTATGTTTCCCAACTGTGTGAAGTTTCCAATAGCCTTATCGATTTTAGACCTAATAATGTTCATATCTATGAATATGTTTATGATCAACCCCAGCTTAAAGCTTCTAAGCTTCAAGAAGATCAACTAATATTTTTATCAAGTAGACCAACGTTATTAAATGATCAAACGCACATGTAAATGTAAACTTGATCAAAATTAAATTTCAACTAGAACAACATTCTGATCACATGCGATATCTTACAATATATTCTTTTTTGCATTGAAGAATACATGATTTTTGTTTTTTTTAGAACGCTGAATTCCCCTTCTCCTTTAATGTGCGACAGAGAAATTTTTCAAAATGTCCCAAAACGGTTTCAAAATATTCTGAAATAAGTGTTTTCGGGACCCGAAATGAGCTTTCGGGACGCGGGGACAACATGGCAGGCCAGGGGTGGAGCCAGGATGAAAAATTATCTGGGGATGACTCCAATTTTTTTGTAAACCAAATCCTCAACACCTCTGATTTAACTTTCTATTCTCCCCGCTTTTTTTTCCTGTAATTGATACAATAAATTAATTAATTCAAACATATAAAATAAAATATGTATAAACATTTACTTTATGAAATTATGAAACAAAACAGTACATTCAAAACATTTAACATTGTGTATTGAAGTTATGTCATTCTATTCTTCTAAATAAAAATAAATTAAAAAAGTAAAACACTAAAAATATTTAAATAAAAAAATTAAAAATATATTTAATTAATCATTTTAACTTTTAAATTAAACTTATCATTCATCAAAATTAGATAATATATACCTTAAAATAATTTGTGAATTTACATAAAATTTAAAGAGAAAACATATTAATTATTTATTGAATTAACTAAAAAAAACTAAATTATTAAATTTTCTTCTTTTATAGTTATTTTTTATTATATATTGTATTTTTAATATTTTTTTAACTCAAATCACTTATATTTTAATAATTAAAAAACAAATAATGCAATGAGTTAGAACACATCCATTAATTATTTGACCAAAAATAATATTATAATTAAATTAAATAAAGATAAAAAGTTTTTTTTTTATTCATATTAAAAAGATTAACCAAATATTTCAAAAAATGCTTTTCAACAAAACTATTGTCTTATGAATCATTATCACTCAATTGCTAATTCAAATAAATTTTGATGTGGAGAAAGAAATGGTATTAAAAATACAAAATTAACTTCTACAAGGACTTACTCGAACATCAGAAAAACATAAAGTGTTAATTTAATTTTATTTATAAAAATAAAAAGCAAAAAGAAGTTTGGCTAGATCGAACCATATATGGGAATTTAATAGCAGAGTTGAGAAAAAAAAGATAATTGTCCATTTTTTATTTTTTTTGGGCTTAAACCACCTAATCTAAGCATTTTTTTAATTTAGGTGGCGTTAGAGCCCACCCTACTTGGGCTAGGCTCCGCTCCTGTAGCGACCCGTCGACTTGGTTGAATTTATCATTTCACTTTATATATTATGCATATTTCTAATGTCATTAATTGTCTAAATGCATGTAGAGACACTTGTATACCATGCAAATCCTTAATTTGTTTTCTTTTTCTTTTGAAAAAAATATATAATAAAAATAATTATCTGGATGCATTTTACCACTAAGTTAAAAATAACCACTAAAAAGTAAGATTTCTTCAAATCCATAACAAATCTAAAACTTTAACGACAACAGAAAATGCTATCAATGATCCCCATATCAAATGGTTGTTATTAAAGATTGATTAAGCTCCTCCTCCTCCTTCAACTTAACAACATACCTCCCATACAAATATGAACAGAATCCCCAACAACAAAGTACTGTTGATACCGCTTTGAGGCCGTTAAATGGATCCCCATAAACCACAACCCCCGCCGCAACATTAAACATCATGAGCGCCGTCGTACATATTCCTCCCGTCAACGACGTCGTTAAAAACACCATCCCCGCCGTTCCCATAAAACAAGCCTGCCACATCACCACATTCCCCGCAATTGTCCACCAATATACACATGGACCCATGTCAAACACATTTCTCGATTCGTTAACCATTTCCTTAAACCCGCCCTTGACCACCGCCATCCCCACCACCGCTAAAGCAGTTGCCGCCGCTTCCATCACCACCTGAATCTCCATCACCATCGAATAAGAATCTACATTTCTGTATATCATCTCCATTAGAGGGAGATAGAGTGCGAAAAGCAAACCCGCCCCGACTGTGCAGAAAAACCCCACCAAATATTCAGACTGGGTCAATCCCTGAGGGCGATCGTCGTGCGTGGATAAAGCGAGAAGGACGGAGGCCAAGGAAAGCAAAACTACGCAGTTTAGGTTATGAAAGTTAACCTTTTGTTTGACGAGGATAATGGAGAGAATGAGGTTGAACGCCAGTTGTGATGACAAGAGTAGAGAGGAAGTGGAAAGTGGGAGGTATGAATTTCCCCATGAGAAGAGCAAGTTGTTTACTCCTAGGAGGAGTCCGACAAAAAGAGAGAGTCCTAGGATTCTCGGTCTGGCGATCAATCGAGAAAAAGGACGATTTCCGGGTGAAATTGAAGGGAAGAGATAATGAGGGATGTAAATGAAAGGGATGAGGAGAGGGAATCCGGCGCATTGAACTAAAGTGGAGACCCAACGGCTTGAACCCTTGTGAATGAAGTAGAATTTGGAGACAAGAGTCGCTGATACGGACCCAACCAATAAGCATGCATAGTTCATCCCAATCAATATAATGTAAATGTTCATTTTGTACCGATTATCTTCGGAAGAACTGCTGAACTCGTTCATTCTAGATTGCAGTTCTTTCCCGATAACTACAATTTATACCGGTGAAAAAGGGTTAAAACCGAGAGTAAAACTCTCGGTTTTGACCCTATAACTTTCGGTACTAATTAGTAAAATTGAAAGTTTTACACACCTCTCGGAATCTATTTTAAATAAGGAAAAATTTGTTTTTTCTCGGGATCAATTAAAAGAGTTTTATAAAATCTTCGATAATTTTTGTCGATAAAAATATTTTTTTACTAGCGTTAATTGAAGTTGCTTGTGGCCGTTGTTGCTTTTTTTGGAGGATGATGATAATCTCTATGAAGATTTCATGGTCAATAAATTCAGTTACTTTCTAATAATATCTGTTTAATTAAATATTATTCTTAGTTTATTTATATTGAATTAAATTTAAAATAATATTTTAATAATTAAACCCAACCGTTAATAAAAAAAATTGTCCAAGCACCTTTTCTTCAATCTATCAATAGATAAGTAACAAAAAAGAGAAACAATTGTTCAAAAGGAAAAGAGTCATTTATTTATTAAATGAATCACGAGAACATCACTTTATTTACTTTATTTTATGCACGCTTCCTGGCCTATGAATGTAAAAATTATTTACTCATTATTTACTCTTTCTTCGTTCATCAACGAAAATATAAACTCCCAAAATCATCTTTGTCTTCCACCTTAGTTTAGTTCAATTGAATTCTTCAATAAGATATTAAAAGATGTTTTAAAGCCTCTATTCAATAACTTCAGTTATTCTGTTACAAGCCTTATTATGTACTTATTTAATTTATTTTATTTTGAATCATATATAACGGGTAGAGTTTAGTATTTGACTAGGTTAAAAATGAATTTTCATTTCTTTTCAAAATTATTTGATTTGTCTTAAGGAAACTCATATCAATCAATGTTTTTAGGTACATCATTTTTTCATTTTTTTTACTCTTGTCAAAAAATAATAAAAAAAGTATATAATTCAAATATTTTTTAAATCATAATCTATATATTAAAAAACCATTGGATGTAAATCTTATAGGGAATTTTAGTTTGACATAGAGTGTACTAAAATGGCATGTACAAATGTTTTAATACCGACTGTTCTATTGCTATTAACAAACTATATACTGACGGATTTTGTTCCAATCAACATTGATATGGTAAATATCGATCCGATCGATATATGTCGTCGATATTGAGGCTTTGTTATACCAATAGTATGCCCGAATACCAAAAGCCCCTACAATCTTTAGGCATCTTGCACTACCAAATAAGTCCTTATTTAATCCCATTTGTCTAATCTCTATAGTAAAATAAAATCTTATAAAATCCAGTAAAACGGATGTTATTGTCCGAAAAATAAATGTCTTTATTTAGAGACATCAGGAAAATTCTGGACACCAACAAACACTATAAAGAGAGACCCTATTGAAAAAAGCTACAATAACATCTAACATTAACCAATAAAGTCCGTTTTTTACTGACATTATTATCCCCAAAAAACTATTTTTTAACGGATACCATTAACCAATAAAGTCCACTTTTTGTGAATTTTTCAAAATTGTAAAATCGAAATTGTGGTTCCTAAATCTGGTACAAATTAATAAATAATATATTATCCTTTCAAAAATAAGTTATACATCAATTCAAAAAGTATCATTCACATTTTACATCAGCCATCAATATTTACATTATAAAAGATAGGAAACTATGCATCTATCTAAATATTTTCATAAAACAACCAACAATCAACATATGGAAGCGACATTAATGTAGAGAAGTTATAGAGGGCGAGCCATTGTGAAAATATGGAGTAAGCTTGAACTGTAGAGAAGTTATAGAGGGCGAGCCATTGTGAAAATATGGAGTAAGCTTGAACTATGAACGCGGTAGCCGCATCTAGAAATTGAAAATCGTGTCTAGATTAGGGCTTATTTATGATGCAACAAGAATGTCGAGACCACTATTCTCAAACTACAACCTCTGCTACAAACTAGAAGAGATTTCAGGTGGTAGCCAACACCTACACAAAATTTCAATAATCCATTATTATTTGTAAAACCAATCAATGTAATATGAAAAAGAATATGTCACGAACACAAAGTCCTACAAGCTAGGGCACTAAGTGATAAACTTAGCAATTTATGGGATCTGAATAGTTGCATAGCTCAAGTTTAAAAAAGTGAACATGGAGCAGACGGAATAAAAAGTATGGAGGTAAGCGGGAACAACCATAAGTCTCTTAGCTCTTTGCAAGTTGAGAAAGATTCAACCATGTTTGAAAACATATTAGAGTGACAGTTAGCCACAGTACATAACTAAATCAACTGTGGAATAAATCATTTGAAACCAATTACTAAAAAATACAGGAAAGGATGAAAGGCAGAAACAATGGAAAATAAATGCATATCTTATAACACTTCTTAGAACAAATCACACACACACACACAAAAAAAAACAAATCTAACTTCTGTTTAATAAGAATTACTAGATTTGTTTTCAACCACAAGTCAAAACATGGAGGCAATAAAAGTAAAAATATTAATCATGATTCGGAATAATCTACTTTTCTAAACAAATCATGATCGAAATACCATTTACAAACTATAGGGTAATTTGGTGAAAACTCCTCAAATAATCCAATAACCCTTGAAAACAGGGAACTATGTTCTTTTGGCATATCCCTAATTTTCTAAAGTTATAGCCTATTCCATCAAACAAAAGTTTTTTAAAGGTAAAGAGAAATAAAATGTATCTATAATTCGAGAAAAAATGGGGCCATCTAGAAGGGTCTCGATGCAAAAGAGGATATATCATCAAAATAGTCTATTCAGTCTAATACAACATCGTCTGATGAATTATTCAAGTTGAAGAAGGGATTAACTTCTTCGTCAATTTGAGATTAATTGCATGCAATGATAACAAGACTTTCTAATAAATAGTAAATTGGAGTTTAGATAAAGAAAATAACATATACTAAACTAGTAGTAATAGTCAATCGCCTTTAGGATTAGGAAAAGGAAAAACAATTTGGATTTGAACTCAGATCTTATAAACGAACTTGAACATATTTTACACAAATCAACCAATATATATCATTCAAAATGTTAGAATGAATCTTAATAATCAAAATTGAAAACCCTATTATATGAAATTAACCAATGAAGGACTGTCGCCAAATAAGGAAAATGAAATCACATGCAATTAACAGCAATAGAAGAAAGTCCATCTGTTGTAAAACCATTTCATAAAGTACTTTGAAATTCTTGAACGAACGAGAGACTAACTCTAAGCTCTCATCAGTAACCTCCATCCATTTGAGTTTGATCTCTTTTAACCAATGATAAGACCTCGTCAATCGTCATAGTAGAAATCAAGGATTGTACATAATATCCCCAACCGTCCGGAACCAATTTGTAGTCGAAAAAATGTATCTTCCTTTCAACTCGATAGATCTAAAATTCGAAAATCTCCTAGTCATAATTGAAAGATTTACAAAGTAATAATTTCCGATGAAGATCCGCCTCCGGCACCACCGCTCAATATTGTACCATGACTTGTACACAAAAAGAGCGCTTTTTGGTCGTCATCCGAATGTATAAAGGAGAAAACATGCTCCGGTAATTTCTCAAAAAAAGAGTAAGTCATTGCCTTGTATGTGTTAGTGAATGAGGAGAACATGGAATCTGAAGACGTAAGGGCCCAGGATGATTGATCGAATTCGGTAAAATTAGGGGTTATATAATTAATCTTTTAATGTCCAGTTTACATAAGGACGTTGTTTAATCACTTTTAGGGTTCTTTCGGACGTTATTAAACACACCTTTAACGTCCGTTTTACATACAGACGTTATTTAACTACCTAGACAGTCTCAAATACATACTGGCGTTATAAATGGAGGTTGAAACCCATATTATGTTCTAGTGTTGATCTTATCCCAACCAACAAGTTGGAACATTGGAACAATGAGTAACTAGAACTACATAAAAATTTACTCATGATGTTTTCCATCATAGAATTCATGCAACTAAGAAGAAGTCTAAGATCGAGATCATATAAGTGGCCATTTTGACAAGGGCTTTATTAATGAGAACAAGTCATCTCCTTAGACACAAACTTCTTCATTCAAATATGAGTACTTCAAATATATAGCCAATTTATTTTTTATTTTAGCAATAATAGGATATCAAAGAAATCCTACACAACTAACTTTTGCTCTCAAAGGAAGACAAAAGAATAGTGGTAGGCAAAACTATCCCAAAACCCAAGATACCACCATCCAATCATCACTAATAAAAAAAAATCACAATTACCGAGAAATATCATTGAGAGCAAAAAGAATATTCTCGATGATTGAGGACAAAATGTTGCTTTCGGTGATAATTATAATTATAACCGAGATAAAAGGGTTGCTCTCCATAAAAAAATATATTTTACCCTAAATTATTTCCAGCCTCCCAAATCTTTTTTCCTCTCTTATTCTCTCTGTTTTTATTTTTTATTTCTGCAAATCTTTTTTTCCTCTCTCTTTGCCATATGGATGCAGATTTAAAGTTTGGCCATGATGCTCGCATGTGAGTTCAAATGTTCAATACAATCTAGTTAAAATTGTAATTAATTCGTTCTTCCTTCTTACAAACTAACTTCCTGGAAATATGATTACATGTTTCCACAAAGTGCAAGGAGCGATTCCATGACATAGTGAAAGATGCAATTGAAGACAGCGACGATGCTTCTTGGAAAGAAGTAATGGAAAATTGCTACTCACTCATGGACAAGGAGGTAGGAGAATGTTTTTTCACCGGTTCAGGTTCATCGAGATCCAATTGTAATTGCGAGCTTCAGACGCCACGATGCGATGACGTTGGTTCTACCGTAGTTATTTCTCTACTTACACTTCATAAACTCATCGTCTCTAATTGTGGCAATTCTAGAACAGTCCTATGTCATAACTAGGGGTGGTCAAAAAATCCGATTCGAAAGATCCGATCTGTTGATTCGGCCAATCTAATTCGAAAAAATCCGTATTCGATTATCGGATTCGGATATCGATCCGATATTTTTACCGGATTTTCAGATCGAATACGGATCGGACAAAAAAAAATCGGATACCCGAAACCGTTTCGATGATATTTAAAATTTATTAAATAAATAAATTTAAAAACAAAATATTATAAAATAATTAAATATCTCTCTCTACCTTTCTTTTTCTTTTCCTTTCTCTGTCTGTTTATAAACCCATATCAAACGGGTTTCTCATTAGACATTTCAGATCTGTTTCTTCTTCTTCACATTTTCCAGACGGTTTCTCGAATCGTCATTAGACGTTGCTGGAGTTGGAGCTTGGAGGCTGGGAGTTGGAGCTTGGAGGCTGGAGTTGGAGGCTTGGAGCTACTGCGGTAACTTGTAAGTACATGTTTTCCATTTCTGCTGCTGTAACTTGTAAATTTGTTTTCCATTTCTGCTGCTTCTTCCATTTCCAGATCTGTTTTTCAGTCCTACTTCGTAGAGTTTAAGTATTTGTTTTCCAGTATCTATTTAAGTATCTGTTTTTCAGTTCCTAGTGTTTAAGTATATGTTTTCCATTTCTACTGTTGTAACTTGTATATCTTACTAGTATTCAAGATCTACAACACATGAGTGAGAAATCTATGTCTGATAGAAATGAAACACCTATTTCTACAAGTCAAAAATCACTAAAGCATCCTACGTCTAGTGATGTTTCTTCTTCTAGTTCTATCTGTGATAATAAGAGAAAAAGTTCTATTTGATGGTCTCATTTTGATAGAACGGATGATATAAATTATGCAAAGTGCAAATATTATGCTACAAAAATTGGTTGTGCGACAAAAAATGGAACAACTCCTTTAGTTAATCATATCAAGAGATGTAAGCAACTACCTGCTAATATGGATAAGAAACAAAAACTTATGGGAGTTGAAACAAAAACTATTGTTCGTGATGATGGTGTGTTTGAAACAATTTCTCTTTTGTTTTGTTGGCAATTTGATCAAACGACTTGTAGAAAGGCCCTTGCTAGGATGATTATTGTTGATGAGTTGCCTTTTTCTTTTTTGGAACATGAGGGATTTATATACTTCTGTAAGTGTTTGAATCCTGTATTTTCAATTCCATCACGTAAAACCATTACTAGAGATTGTTATAGCTTTTTTATCGAAAAAAACGAAAGTTAAAAGCTATTTTCGAAACACTCTCTTCTCGAGTTAGTTTGACAACCGATGCATGGACTTCTGGTCAAAATTTGAACTATATGTGCCTTACCGCTCATTTTATTGATGACAATTGGGTTTTGCATAAAAGGATCATTAAGTTTTATTCTCTTGCTGGCCATTCTGGGTATTTGATAGGTCGAGGTATTGAAAAATGTTTGATTAATTGGGGGACTTAAGAATATTATGACTGTAGATAATGCTAGTTCTAATGATTTGACAGTTGATTATTTGAGAAAAAGACTTAATCATTGGGAATCTAGTAATTTGGATGGAAAATTTCTACATATTCGTTGTGTTGCTCATCTTCAATTTGGATGTAAAGGATGGTTTGAAGGATATGGATTTATCTATTATGAAAGTTCGTTTTATGGTGAGATATGTTAGATCTTCTCCTTCAAGACTTCAAAAGTTTAAAACTTGTGTAGAAGAACAGAAGATATAAAGTAAAAGTCTTGTTTGTTTGGATGTTGAAACAAGATGGAATTCAACATATTTGATGCTTGAGTGTGCTGTGAAGTTTAAGAAGGCATTTGATAACTTGATATTTAGGGACTCCTCTTGCCATAAAGAGATAATGAAGATGGATGGAGGTCCTAATGATGAGGATTGGTGAAAGGTTAGCCATTTCTTGCCAATTTTGAAGGTTTTTTATGATGCTACTTTGATGTTATTCGGTTCTCGTTATGTCACTTGTAATAGTTGTGTACAAAATGTGTTTTCCATTGGTTTAGAGATCTCTAATTTGTGCAAAAATGACGAGGAAGGATGTAGAAAAATGGAACAACAAATGAAAGTGAAGTATGATAAGTATTGGGGCGACATTCTTAACATCAATTATTTGATATTTATCTCCATGTTACTTGATCCAAGTCATAAGATGCATCTAGTTGATTGGGTTGTGTGTAATTGCTTTGATGATACCAAAAGCACAATCTTGAATTTGAATGTGGAGCTTCTTATTGATGAAATGTTCAAGCTCTACACTTCTTCAAAGCAAACAAGTTCCTCTTCAAATAGTCCATTGAAAAATAGGAATGAGAATCGTCAAGGGGAAGTTATGGATTTTGCAAAGTTGTTGACTTCAAGGTTTCAAATGGATGATTTTGCAAAAGGTTGTAGCCTACAAGACTAAAAGTATTATAAAATATTGAGTCACTTGGGTGGACCAATGTCTTTTTGTTTTAAAAAAATATTGATTTCATTTTGGTATTTGAATTATATTTTTGATATGTATTGTACTTATGAGTTGAATTTTGAGATTCTTAATGAACAATTTCAATTTTTTAGCATATGAAAAAAAATTGGATCAGCGGGTATCCGTCTGGCTGATCCGATCCAATCCAAAATACCGGATCGGATCCGATCCGATCCGTAGGTTTGGCCATCCCTAGTCAAAACGGTGTCACAATTCCTCTTTCTTCCTATCATAAGGTGAGTCTAACAATAAGGACACACGGATCAGTTAGTTCTCATTTTAGATCAAATATCTAACTAATTGTTCTGATCGCAGTCCAATCATCTAGATGAGCTCAACAGGATCCAGAGCGCCGGTGGACGCGTCATTTACTAGGTGAAAATCTGTTTAGGAAATTGGAATTCGTGAAATGATGATGTAGGTCTGGACAACCAGAAGGAGATTTCAGATTATAATTTTTTTTAGAAAGGCTGATTAAGTATTGTCTCTATTCTACGTAAAAAAAATTAATTATCTCCAAGAGCGACAAATGCTCTCGGTGATATTAATTTTTCTTCACCGACAGTCAATTACCGACATCTTCCGAGAGCGTTTGTCGCCTTTAGTGAAAATTATCACCGATGGCATATTGGTTTTCACCGAGAGTTCTTGCTTTCGTTAAAAAATATTTTTTTACTAGTACTTCTTTTTATTTTTTGATGACATAACGTTAGTAAAAAATATCATACTCATACAAATTAATCATGAATTTAGAGTTTACCCTGAACAAACATAATATATCCCTAAAATAATTCATATTAAGTCTTTTAACTTAGATCATATACACGAGTTCTGAGAGGAATTGGAGGAGGTGATTTTAGAGAAGGAGAGGCGTTCCAAAGCAATGAGATATCTGAAAAATTTATTGTTGTTAACTAAAAATTTGATGGTGTGTGTTTAGTTAAGCATATTAATTCTTTAGAAATATGAGCATGTGTAAAAATAATTAAAATTGAAAAAGTTTAACTTTTTGGAAACATAAATTAAATTGTCCCTAGTAATTATGTGTGTTTGTAGAATTAGAGGGTTGTGAGATAGAGGTAAAATTCATCATGAATAAAAGTAAGAAAGATAGAAAATATGAAGATGTGCACAGCTGGAGTAGAAATTCGACCCACACAACCAACTGGCCTGATAATCCATGTCTTTAGTTCGTCTTTTTGCCGGAAACAAAATTCCAATATGTCTCTTTTTTCCATGATTGTCTCTCTTCTCTCTTTCACACATCAAGAATTTTGGTCTATACTTTAATAACTATTAAAAAAAATATTTATTGGTGGTAAGACAAATCTCTTGTTAGGAACAATGGATTAGGGCAAAGAGAAGGAAGACTTATGTGGGAAATTAACCGGCAAAGTTTGATTTTATTTAAGAATTAGGTTAGCATTTTTTTAGACACTCATATTTTTTAGCCATATTTATAATTTTAAAATAATCACAAGCTAACAAAATTATTATTAAAAATTATTGTATAAACTCATTACACGGATTAAAATTAAGAATTAATTTGGAAAACAATGTTATCAAATTCGACCAAAATAAGTAAATAAATTAAGAGGAATGATAAGGAGCACTACTTTGGGGGAGCGACTCGTACATCGAAAGTGACCTCGTTGTTATACGAAAGTGACCTAACTTTTATACAAAAGAGACATCGTCCCTTTTGTATAACAACGAGGTCTCTTTTATATAACAACAAGGTCACTTTCGTATAACAGTGAGGTCACTTTCGCTGTACAAGTCGCTCCCCCAAAATAGTGCTCCCAATCATTTTTCATAAATTATTTATATATATACAAAATTGAGTTTATATATATTAATTAATTTATGTATGTTTTGTAGGTTGAAAAATAAAATTGTTGATCGGAGGTGACTAGCAACCTTTATGGACGGCCACAGGACCACCACAATCGGCGGCTAAAGAACGAACGCGACCCAAACCAAGCGATGGTCGAACTAGAGGCACAACCCCACGAGAAAGGCAGAGCCACATGCCCAATACATGCAGAACCCAGGTGCACCACGAAGTCAATGCGCAAAACGTTTAATCAACCATTGCCCATAACGCCCAATGCTTGCCCGCATTTGGAGGGACGCCCATGGGATGAAACGACGTACCCCCAATGGCCAGATGAGACATAATTCAACTGAGAAGTGAGAGACTATTAATGATATCTACCCTTAATTTGGCACTGAGTGTTGACGCGTTTGAGGTTGGGCAACCTATAAATATTAACATGATCATTGTTAATAAAAAGGAGAAAAAAATAGAGAGAAAGCAACTTAAAACTAGTTCCGCAATGGAGTGTTAATCATTTTTTTTTTGAATTTGTGAACAAGAAAGCTAGGAGTTATTACAAGTAACCTACAAGTTTCTTATAGTCCATAATAAAGATTTCAAATCAATTGTGTACCCTTTTGTGTATTTATATAGCCTACAGGTGCTTATCTCTAAAAGGATCTTGTTTTATCCTTGATCAAATCACTATAACAAAATATACTTTCAACAACACATAATCACCAACGCATATTAAGCGTTGGCAAAAGTCAGACAAAAATTGAATTTTATCACCTTAACTCAATAAATTAGTTTAATTATTAATTATATATAAAAATATAATATTTATTTAATTTTGTATTTATATGATTTAAATTTAAAATAATGTTATTTAAATTATTTATTTGTAAAAATATTAACAAGATATATATTATATAAATTGGAAATTTTCCTAAAAATAATAATATTTAAATTAATTTTAAAAACATTTTCAACGAATTTATTCCTACCATAGTTATATATAAAAATCAAAAACATAGAGTGTTGACAAGATGCTGAAGCTTCTTTTAGGGTTCAAAGAATAGGCCGCAATTTGTGAGTTTAAGTTCTCGCTCTCACTCGTGCTAACTTTCATGCGCTCCATTTCCTGCTCGCGCTCCTTCCGCCTCATCTCATCTTTCCCTTTCTTATTCCCCTTGTTTATCTCTTTCTAGGTCATATAGTCGGAGAGTGAGAGATACAAGCTATGACTAAGGATCTGGATACGGAGCTTCAAAAGGTAAATTGTCGAACAATAGGTGGATTCATGAAGTTGGTGCTTACCGAGCAGAAAATGAAGGATGTAAATGAAATTGAAGGGAAGTTTGATGATTCTCCGATATGCGATGATTGTGTAACTGATATCTACTATCTTCATAACATGGAGGTTAGTTGGACTGAATTACTTCTCATTTCCTATTTATGCTGTAATTTCTTGAACATGCTAATTTTATAATCCTTTAATTAATCTTTACTATAGTTTTGAATATAAGTGTATTTTCTTTTAATTACATTAAAATTGATTAGTTATGTTGAGCTGCGTTTTCAGTCTATTTTTTGATATGAATCATTAAGCCACCCAACGAGTAGTCAATCAATGGCGGAGAAAATCTTCAAATACGGCATCCTAGGTGGCAACACTAGTGTAAGTTGCACAACTCCGATATTATTGCAATCTAATCGAATTTTGATGTATGACGAAAATATCAAATCCATAGTATACCTTAATTATGTTATGCTCAGGTGCCATCATATTACATTATTTGTGTTGCAGTTGTGAAGGAGGAACGAAAGATTGAAATTGGGCTTCCAACTGATGTCAAACATATTGCACGTATTGGATGGGATGGAGCCTATGGAAATCCTCCACTTGGGTATGTATACATTCAATTTATCCTCATCAAATTGGATTAGAAATTTATTCATTTAATCAAACAATCAACACAATACCCAGATGAATGAATTCAAGACAAAACCCAACAAGGTTCCCGCAACTTCAGATGTCAATGCCAATATCGAGGAGACAAGATCCCACAACTCTAAAATCTTAACATGGTAAGTAATTAACTATCTAAAGAACTTAACCAAATCCACCATTTGTGCAGGAGATGTAGGGATCGGTCATATCTTCAAATCGACTTTATCACTATAGCTCGGTCGACTGATATCAAAAAGGCGGCACAAACTGGGATCGTCTAATCATGCTCTCAATTCGACTATGTTTATAACAAAATCTGTAGAAGATCAGCTCAGTAGTGAAAAACGGCTTTACCGCTCAACTGTATGATCGGTAAACCTATCATATATATATCGAAGAGAAATCGGCTCTTATTCTTCCTCAGTATGACTGGTCGACCGATATTGAGAAGACGGCGCAACCGTTGGTCTGTCTAATAAAATACTTGGTATAATTCTAAGCGACTATTCAAAGATAATACATAAAATGATCGCAAGTTTGACTAATTAGATCCAAGATTTGGAGCCAGTCTTGTGCTAAGACAAATTTAAACTAGGAACAATTAGCAGTTTCCATTTTGGTGCAATTCAATATACTTTAGGAATACACAGAAAGAAGCTTTTAAATATATAGACTGTATTATTGCCATTTTGATACAAGTCTGATGATATACCTTGGGAAATAGAAGACTGTCAAAAATATCAGACACCTATTTGGGTATAAGTCTAACAAGTGTTTACTTAGAGCAGATATTTGTCAAACCACTCTAGATGATCAAATTAATAGAAAACAAACTTGTCGGCTGATCTGCTCCTTCGGAAGTATTAAACACATTAAATGCCATGTTGTACCTTCTTGACCAACCAATTACAATCAAGGAACAAAGGGTTACCATGCATCTATCTATTGAGGGTGTGAAATATGACCATTGTCATATTTCACTATTTAAAAGACTTGAAGAACAACAACATATACAAAACAACACATACAAGATAGTAAGACACAACTGAATCCAAAAATCCTTAGATTATATTTGTTCACTTAGTGTCAAAAGTATTTGAAAAGTGTGCTAAGTGTATTACAAGTTCATTCATTTTGAGTAGTGAGCGTTGTAAGTCGATAACGAGCAGTAAATAAGACTCGGTTATTCGACATATTTTAAAGTGTGTTGAATATAACTTCTAACCAAGTTAGCATCATCTGGCGTGTTGAGTAAGCGTTCGTCCTAGCGAGACCCTTAGTCTCCATCGATGATCCTAACAAAAATCCCAAAAGTAGAAGGGTCAGATATAAAAGCTAGACAAACTCTAGTTATGATTAACATTGACAATTAAAAGACTCTAAAAATCTTATTTGTAGCATTTATACATTCTAAAAAAAACAAAGATTATAAATAGAAAAGACTTCATTCAAACATAACCATCCTAGCATGGAATTTTCGCATGTCATCCGTTTTCATTGAGAGATCTTCTTCCCCTTCCTCTTCTACTTCTTCTTCCCCTTCCTCTGATAATGAAAATAGATTTTATTGAAGAGGATGATGAGTATTGTTGTTTCTCATTTTGAATCTTCTTTTTGTACGAGCCCGTTCTGATTTGATAGAAATAATTGTTTCTGAGAATTTCAAGGCTTTTACCTTTGTTATCTTCAACTTGAATTTATGTGTTCTTATCTTCCTTATCTTATACTTTAACTTCAGACTCCAAATCTGTTTGGAATATTCTTTATCGACTTTAGAATTCTCTGTTCCAACTTTTAAATTCTGGGTGTCTTACTCTTGAGTTTCCAAAATAATAACTTGAGGTTCATCTTCCATTTCAATCTTAATCCTTCGCATCATAGAAAATATTCTTTTCCTCTCCACCTTGATTTCCTTTACTTTTTTTCCTTTATTACTTTCCTTTTTCCCAAAATTATTTTTAGTTTCTTCTATAACTATTTAAACTTTGAGTTTAGTCTTCCTTATTTCCTTCATTTTCTTGTATGCCTCCTGGATTTTTTTATTTTTTTGCTCTTCTTCTTTAACTTTATCATATTTATTGTGCAGGAAAATGTTATAGAAAACACACCTCTTTGGTGTCGCTTCATAAGAGTTCTCCATGACATTATGATTTCCTTTCTTGTCAACAACTATCATTTTCATTGGCAGGACACTCTTAGGATGCACTTCAATTCTAATTCTAACAAAAGACAAGTGACCTCCTCATTGAGTTATTGACTCCATATATAATGGTTTTCCAATTTTATCTGAAAAATGTCTAATTGCTTGAGCATTGTACATGTGGGCTAGAATGTTCCAAATCTAGGCTTTTGCCTTTAGTGTACTCTCTAAATTCATCTCTTTTGACCACTTTTTCAGCTTCATGCAATTTGATCCTATGTAAATATGTCATTTCTCTAGAATTTATTTCATAGTTGGGCTCTTTTTGAAGTGTAGAAAGTAGATGTCATGTATGTTTGCAGAAACTTTTTCAAACTCCTTTTCTCTCCACTATTTAATTAGAGCCTCTTTAGTAGATGAGAATGATAATCAATTTTTCCCAATAAAGTTTCCAACCACACAAACTCCCAGTCTTTAATATATTTATCCTCTACTTTAGAAGGAAATTTAGATCAAAAGGAGAGTTGACTATCTCTACCTTTGTTTGAATATATCACAATTATATTTTTCTTTTGTAGGCATGGTCTTTAGATTTATTTTATACTTTATTCTTCCATACCTCGTTGACTTTCCATGTTGAATTACTCCTGATGTTGAAGGTCATGGATTTGATAGCCTTCATCAATTCCTTCATTGCATCAACTAACAATTTAATTATTTCTTCATATTCTACTTTCTTCAACAAATTCCAGTTCTTGAGATAATAAATATTGACTTGGACTGTTATTTACTGAGCTTTCTCTTTACAGATTATAATTTCTCTTTTCTTAACATGCATTAGGAGTTTGGTAATCTAGTTTTTAGGACCAAATATGTTGGCTCTTTCATTATAACCAACCTTCCATACTCTCTCTTTGTTGTCTTATTTTCCTGTATTCTATTCTACAGGAATTTTTGCAGAATCTATTGATTTAACATTTATTTTCTCTTGCATTTCTTAAATAACTTCATCAATTATCCTCTCAACCTCTTTTCCTATAATATTCTTAATTTCTTCAAGAATCACTACAACAAAATACACTTTTAGCCACTCTTATATGTGAACGCTTATTAAGCGTGGGTAAAAATTAAAAGAAAAAAAACTTTGTCAATCATTATATCTATAAAACCACCTTTATTTTTTTATATACAAATTTTCTTAAAAACTGTAAAATTTAACTATTCTAAATTTAATGTTTTTTTATGTTTTTTTAACTTTGTAAATATTTTATTTCATTATTTTAAATTTTTAAATTAAATTTGACTTAAATTTTATATACATTAAAATATAATTCATAATTTAAATTTTTTTATAACATTATTAAAAAAATTTTTAACATCTATCTTTTAATTAATTAAAATTAAATTAAATTAAAAGTAAAAAATAATATAAACCAAAAATAAATAAATAAAACATTATATTATATTTAATAATAAAATTTTAACTTATATATATTTTGAAATTAGAAATCAGTTTTTAATTATTTAAAAAAAAAATCGGTCAGCGGAGTCTAGAAGAAAGCGTAACTCATTTTTTCTAAACTGAGCAATTCTTTCTAACCTAAAAAATCATTTCCCTAATCAGTCAGTCAGACTATCAGCCAGATTATCGCACGCACGAACTTAGTTACACCCTTCTCCAACCATTAGGGAGCAGCCACATCCAAAATCTCTACATTTGTTCAAGTTTAGCTATACGAACTCAATTTTATAGTTTTGTGATTCGATCAAACTGATTTAACTATTCGTCTTCTTATTTTTATTTATTTATATTGAAGATGATCGTCTCATAGTTCAATTGTATGATCAAACTATTTGTTTATAGGGCGATCCGAAATCACAAGATTCAGTTGTATATGACAATGGAGTTACCTATTTGTTTATTCAGCATAATAATGTTTATTTGATGACTCCCTCTTTCTTCATCGTGTAGTTGATCTAAGGACTAGTGATCATCGTTTTATCTTTTTCTTTCTTGCTTGTTCTGAATTCACATTGGTTTTGTGGTTTATTTGGACAGGGTTTTAAGCATTATTTTGAAGAGATGGAGGAAGAATCACTAAGAGATAACTTTGTTGTTGTGGTAAATGGATGATTGCTTTTATTTTGTTTCACAGTTTGTATTTTTTTTATAACTGGACTTCAATTTTTGTTGCACTTTACAGTATGAATTGCTTGATGAGATTATGGACTTTGGTTACCCTTAGTGAATTTATCAAGATTGATGCTTACAAGATGGAAGTTGCTGAGAGGCCATCCATGGCTGTGACAAATGTTGTATCATGGCATAGCGAGGGCATACAATATAAAAAATTAAGTAAGCCATGTTCTTTTGATAGCACACACTTATGATGAAATTTTGTGAGATTTTGTTATGGGTCTTTGTTATTTTTAGGTGTTTTGAGTGTTAATATACTTGTCAACAGCCATGGCCAAATTTTTAGGTCAGATGTTGTTGGGGCATTAACAATGAGAACTTATTTAAGGTGCATTTCTACCCTCGTTCAGCTATTTAATTATAATGTTTAAACATGCATACTAAGATGATGTTTGAGCTCCTTCCTATCTTGTATACTTAAGCTGTAGGCATGATTTGCCTTTATATCTCTTAGATTCTTTGTATATTTTATAACATAAAGAAAGATAATTCTGAAAGGTTGTAGTTGCAATGAAGTTACAGAAGAGAGTAGAAAATGTATACGGTGTTCTAGTATTTCAGTTGCTAGAGTGTACACAACTTGTAGCTAGATGCTCTAAAACTATAAAACCAGATCAGGGTAATAAAGGCGAGTCGAACCTTTCCTCCTCATTCTTGTATAGGATATTCATCAGATAACTTCTGCACATATCACCCTCTTTGATACAAACTCCTATTAGTTATCGATTATGGCATCATATTCAGGAAGAAGTAATTAAAGGAAATGTAATTTTTATTCTGTTGAAAATTTCCCCCGCTTTATTGATAAGTTATTCTTACATTAATTTGTTTCTTTCTTTAGGCGATAATATAATCCTTTTATGAAGTGTTACATCATATCATGTCATGGTGTTCCACTCGGCGTCATTAGGTAAAAGCCTATATAATGAATAGCTGCAATTCTTTTGATTTATAAATTAATTATTATGAAAGTATTCGTATGAAGCATTTTAATGTTTAAATAACCGGGTGGCTATGTCAAAATTTGCGTCAATCTTTCTTATTCCCAACTGCAACAAGTGTTCAAGCATTTGTTAATATGTTCATTACCTGAGAACTGTCTTTAATTATTCCCTTTGCGGATTGTTATCCCCTTTGCCTTTCTTGGAGATAACATATATATTTAAAATATCTCACTGCAATCTTTATTTCTGAGTTTACCTAACAACATTTAGCATGACTATGTTACAAATATGTACTATTGGCTAAACACAATCATCTATATCCTTGATACTTACTAGGGATTTGGGTTGTTGTTGGTTCCATATCCCGCATCAGGATCGTCAAGGAAGCTACTTGTAACTTTATGACCCATTTGCCCTACTATTCCAAGTTTTATTTATTTATTTTAAGTTTGAAATAACTTAATTCGAACCTATGTACGTTTCAAATCTTTGTACTTGTCATTTCCATTTTGATTGTCTAGTTTTATGTTTTATAGTCTTTACACTATCCTAGATTTGCTGAATATTTACCGACATTAGTGGTCATCTATTGGACCCTATTGTTGAATTAATGATCATGAGATGATGATGAGAATATACCAAATAATGATGATAATTGATTATAATATATATATATATATTGGTTAATGATGATGTTAGATAAATTAGACCAGTTAAAATAAGAACTTAACAAAAACAAACTTCCTGTGCAGGAATGGTCAAGAACCAGGAACGGTCAAGAATTTGACCGGTCAAGAATCCAATCGATCAAAAAATCTAACCGGTTAGAAGAAGAAGCAGAGGATGTATCCAAAACCGGAAAGCTATCTGGTTAACCTAAAACTATGAACAACCAGTAGACATCCTAAACCGAAATGCACCCAACCGGAAAACCGATGAAGAGACTACTTAGAGAAAGAAGCCAAGAATATCAAACTAAGTATATCTTACAAATCGGTGCAAACAGATACTTTGAGTATCTGCGGAAGATGATACCAAAGAAATAGACTGTGACACATTGCCATATCCATACAAGTCCGATGATACTCTGCAGGCTGCAGAAGATTGACTGAAGAGATCTTTCCACTCTAGGATAAATTAGAGGCGCAACCTTCCAGGTGCAGGCAACTGTCCAACCGATAGCTTTTATATTAAGTAAAATACAAAACTAGTCAGTTTGACCTACGCCTTGGAAGCTTAAACCGCCAGTACTGCAACATTGAACCTCTACTCAACCAATTAGATTCAAGGATTACCTTGAAGGTATCCGTTGAAGAAATGTGACTGTTGGCACATTTCACCTATATAAGATGAAACTGAAGAGGAGTAAATGTAGTTTTTCATACAAAACAAGTCACAAGAGACAACAATTAAGAGTTCTAACAACCCAAGTTACAAGTTGTGTTTATCTCTCTAAGATTAAAAAGCTTAAGTGTGCATTTGAAGTGAGATTGCAATTTCTGTGAGAATTGTACAAGTGTTTATCGAGCAACAAATAAGTGTCGATCGGGTATTGTGTTTGTGTATTCCTTAGTGAATATCCTTCTCGCGGTTTCGAGAAGAAGGGGTGACGTAGGAGCTTTATCTCCGAATATCCATAAAAAACATGTGTCCCGTTCTTTACTTTCTGCCGGCTCTACGTTCTAAACGACTCATACTAACCGATTCACTAAACCCTAAACTGACCTCCTAATTTCCAAACTGATATTATCCAGATTCTATCTTTATTCATCTTGTGTGTGTTGCTTCAACCTGAAACAAACCACTTCCGCACTTGAACTCGGTTCAAGGGTTTGTGACAGTTTGTGTAGTATTGAAACCCGGTGTTAATCTCTAACCGGATTAAACACCAACCGTTCAACGTTGAGTGAAAGTACTAACCGGCCAGACCCCGGTCCGCCATCCCCGACCTAGATCCTAACAGATGAATATATCTCTGGTTTACAGGTAAATCAAACAATGAGACACTTAAAAATGGAATAGATCAGCCTATGTTGTCGGGTTCAGAAGACAACAAAGATGATAAAGACAACGATGATGAAATGTGAAGAAGATCCAGTGTAATCTCGTCTACCCAACCAGTTCTATTGGATCGGCGTATATATTTATTACTTAATTATTTTGTCTTTTTAAGTATATAAATTTGCGTTTTAGTCTAATTGTTTTCTTAAACCATTAGAATATCATTAAAAACTTGTAATATATATATGATTTTATAAGATATTATTGTTTAGAGGATTTATTTTTTTATTTTTATTATTATTATAAATGTTAATAATTAGTAGGTAAAGATTTTCTAAATATTCTTTTTAAAATTTATTTAATTTAAAAATAAAAATTTAGATAAAATTCTCAAAAGAAACTAAAAAGAAATTTAAAAATAAATTAGACTTTTGGCAACACTTAAATGAATATTACCGACGATTAAATAAGCGTTACTAAAACTTACGCCCACCCTACTTTTGGCGACATAAGAACAAGGGTCGGTGATCTTTTTGGCGACGCTTTTAAAGGGTTGGCAAAAGTCTTTTTAAGCGTCGCCGAAAGTCCTTTTTGTTGTAGTGAATTAACTCTCTTACTTCCTTAGATTTATCACTTTTGTTCTTCCCCTTCCCATGATGGCCGAAAAGAGTAATAGAATATGGTAATTATAGAACAATAAGAGATGATCACAGATAAACTACAATAAAAGAAAATTTCAGTAGCGTTTACAAATGCACAAGAAACCCTAGAATAACAACACTAAATGGCTGACTTATAGTGCAAGAATATATTGTGTCGCTAGTGTCGATCATGTTATACTGTATGTATCTATAGTGTCGCCCGTGCTGATCGTGTTGTATCGAATGTGCCAATCGCACTTCCTTTAATCAATGGTGATTCCGACGCTGATTTAATGACTTACATCGCAAGACAAAAAAAATTCGCCCGTGCCGATTGTGTTGTGCCTCCTGTGCCTATCGTATTTCTGTACCGATTGTTAATCTTTTTTTTTATGTATTAGAAGAAACTTATGCTTATTATACATATACTTTTAATTAAGTTTATGAATTTTATTATGTTTAAGAAGATAATTTGTAACCATGATCCCTTCCAATTATTTGTTAATGTTTAAGATTGTTGTTTTCTAAATTGGAAACATAAGTACACCAAACCAAATTCAAATAAAATGAAAACAACTAAAATATATAACCATGGGAGCTTTTAGATAATCTAAAAAAAATATTACTTTTATTCTAATTAAATAGCTCGTGAATTGTTGGGTTGCGTCACATTCTCGTTCTTCATTACCCGAGGTAGGAGGAGATAAATGTACCATTTCTATTTGTGGTTAAATATCAGTTGACATTAGTAGTATTAATGTTATGTATGCTTAATATTTTCTTCTTCTTTTTCAAATTTGTTTTCAAATATTTCATTATAATTTTTGTCCGACATTTCACAATGGAGAAATTCTTTTGTGCATTACAAGCAATTTGTGATGTGGTTTTAATATAATTTCTTGAACCTGCACAAATAATAATAATTATTATTAATAATATAAAGATTTTGCAACAAAAACTTATCAACATCAACATGAAATTTAGGTAATTAAATTAATCAATTTTTATTAATTTTTAACAATAAAATATTATATAATTCTTTTTTTTTTCTATATAAATTAATATTACTTTTGTCAATCAATTATCCATATCATACACTTTTTTTTGGAATCTGATTATTGTTTGTTAATTTGGTTGAATATCTATTGAAATTTTAAATTAATTCCATTTCTTAAATGGAAATGATAATTTAGATAAAAAATGTAATTTAATCTAAATAAATAAAAATTATACTAAATTTATATGTAATTTTTTTGTGAAATTTAAAAATGGATAAGATGAAACACAAATGGATAACAACGAAAAATCAAAGAGTCTAGGAATGACAGCCGTTAGATGATAAATGAAGTTTTTGTGATGGTTTAATTTCCAGTTATAAATATCCTTTCATATCGTAACTCTTCATATCTTATTCACTCATTTATTATCTCTCTAGAATTCGAAATATTTTCTTTATTTCTTGAGTGTTCTTAAAGATTTTCACTCAATTAAGTGTTCTTCGAGTTCTTCACACATTCGTGTATTTTTCGAGTTCTTTACTCGTTGTATTTCCGTTGAAACTTGGTTATCAATTAATGTAATTTGTCAAGTTAATTGCGTAATAATTTCAGTATTGAATCACTAATAAATTCGTTGTAACCTAAGAGGTAACCATCTATGATAAACTTCAGAACAAAGGGAGACGGTTGAACTGTTTTAAGGGAAATGTGTTTGACAAATGCCTCAATATACATATGTATTATGGTGATTTCGTGTTTTATAACATTATATTTAATTAATTTATGTGTAGCATAATTTTTATATATATATTTCTTTTATTTCAAGACAAGATATCTAACAATCTTAAAATAATTTGTGTTTCAAAAGAGATGATTTTTCATTTCAATAAGTTCAAATTATTATCTTAAAAAATTAGAAAATTAGACTAATAAAAATAAGTCTTTATTATACACGTATATAGTATATAGATATTAATTATTAACCCTTTTTTTTCGTGTGTTGTCAAAAGCTTAATTTTTTAAGATAATATATTTTGACATATACATTTTCTCAATAAAAAATTATACATTCAATATACAAATGTTATCTTGAAAATAAATAATAAAATAATAATTTTGTTTTCTTTTTAATTAAATGTTTGTTGGTTACTAAAATTATTATTAATAATAAATAAAAATGTAACTAAAATGTTGACTTTTAATATTAAAAAAATTAATGGTTATATTTATTAGAGTAATGATAGGGGTAGCGAAAGTTTTGCAGAGAATGTGTAGCGAAATGATGCGGAATACTGACTAAACCGTATGACTAAGTATAATTTTAAATATTTATTTATCTCTCTACTATTCATTAATAACTTCTCTGTTCACTTTATTAATAATTTATTTTTTATTTCCTCAATTGTTTATATATTTTATTATTTATCTTTTTTATTTATAAAAAATTAGAATAAAAATAGGAACAATAATAAATCAAATAAATAAATAACAAAATAAATATATATTTTCATATATATATATATTATATTTGATAAATATATAAGAGAATAATAAAATAAATATAAAAATTCTTAATTTTTGTAATTATTTATTTCTCTTCTCTATTAATATTTATATATATATATATATATATATATATATATATATGCGTTAATAATTTATTTATTTATTTATTTTTAAAATAAGTTATAGTAAAAAAAAATTAGAATTTATTGTTTTTAAAATAAGTTATAATAAAAAAAATAAAAATTTGTTACATCTGAAATCCTACGTACTAATATTTAAAATAAATATAACTCAAATTATCCACTATTACTATTGAACTTAAATAAAAAAAACACTTTATAATAAGAGTTAACCCAATATCCAATATGATAATATAAAAGATAATATATAACCGTTTGTGTTAATGGATTAAATTTAAAATATATATTATAAAAAATAAAAAAATAGATAGAGTGTGAAAATTAATTAATAAAAAAATATAAAAAATTTATATTTAATTTTTTATTCTCTTAAATATATATTTATCAAATATAATATATATTTAAAAATATATATTTTTACTATTTTTTATTTAATTTATTATTTTCCCTATTATTTAAAATAAATTATTAATAAAGATTAAGGATATAAAATATAAATTATTAAATAAGAGAAGAGTGAGAAATTATGAATAGATAAATAAACATTTAAAGTTATAATTAGTCATCCACCCTAGTCACCATTCCACTACATTCGTTGCAAAACTTTTGCTCCCCTTATCATTTATTAGAGTAATGATAGGGGCAGCGAAAGTTTTGGTGTAGCGAAATGATGTGGAATTGTGACTAAGAGCATCAGCAGCGCAAATGACCTTTGCCCTCTTATTTTGTCAAAATTAATGTTCCACCTCAGCATAAAGCGGGCACATATTAAACTTGGGCAAAACACTCCAATGCTTCTGCCCGCCCTCTTATCTAAATAATTTAAAAGGTGTTTTAAATAAATAACTAATTTATACTATTATAACTAATATTCCTATATTATAGGAAAATTTAAGAATTTAAACTTTAAAACGTGTTAATATAATTAATAAAAAAATATATTAATTTATTTAAAATATATATTTATTAATTAAATATATAAGTAATTTAATTTAAAATATTTTTATAATTTAAAATATATTATAATATTAAAAATATAAGAATAAATTTGTGAATATATAACTAATATTACTATATTATAGAAAAATTTGAGAATATATAACTAATATTTTTATATAAATATATTATAATATTATTATAATTTAATATATAATTAATATTATTATAGTTTAATATATAATTAATATAATTAGTAAACTTTAAAATATATATTTATTTAATGTTATTATAATGGTACTTAAAAATAGTAGAAAAAAATATTATAATTAAATATATAACTAATATTCCTATATTATATAATATATTATATTATCTAATCATGAAAAGGTCAGAAGAGGCATGACCGAGGGCACTGCCCTCTTTTTCCTTTTATCTACAATGCAAAAAATGAAAAAAACCAATGACCTGCCCTTTTCCACGCTGTCCGATGCGGGCACAGGTCATGCGTTGGAGATGCTCTAAGACCATGACTAAGCATAATTTTAAATATTTATTTATCTCTCTCCTATTCATTAATAACTTCTCTCTTCCCTTTATTAATAATTTATTTTTTATCTCCTCAATTTATATATTTTATTATTTACCTTTTTTATTTATAAAAAATTAGAATAAAAATAGGAACAATAATAAATCAAATAAATAAATAACAAAATAAATATATATTTTCAAATATATATATTATATTTGATAATATATAAGAGAATAATAAAATAAATATAAAAATTCTTAATTTTTTAAATTATTTATTTCTCTTCTCTATTAATATATATATATATATATATATATATATATATATATATATATATATATATATATATATATATATATATATGCGTTATAATTTATTTATTTATTTATTTTTAAAATAAGCTATAATAAAAAAAATAAGAATTTATTGTTTTTAAAATAAGTTATAATAAAAAAAATAAAAATTTGTTACATCTAACTGAAACCCTACGTACTAATATTTAAAATAAATATAATTCAAATTATCCACTATTACTATTGAACTTAAATAAAAAAACACTTTATAATAAGAGTTAACCCAATATGATAATATAAAAGATAATATATAACCGTTTAAGTTAATGGATTAAATTTAAAATATATATTATAAAAATAAAAAAAAATAGATAGAGTGTGAAAAATAATTAATTAAAAAATATAAAAAATTTATATTTAATTTTTTATTCTCTTAAATATATATTTATAAAATATAATATATATTTAAAAATATATATTTTTGCTATTTTTTTATTTAATTTATTATTATCCCTATTAATATTTAAAATAAATTATTAATAAAGATTAAGGATATAAAATATAAATTATTAAATAAGAGAAGAGAGGGAAATTATTAATAGATAAATAAACATTTAAAGTTATAATTAGTCATCCACCTAGTCACCATCTAAATTTTCGCTCCCCTTATCATTACTCTATTAATAGTAATTGAAATTAATTATATTTGAAACATATGTTTTCAGTTTTAAAATAATTAATTATAATATATACCTTCTTAGATTAATTATGCGTAGATAATTAATATAAATGTTGTATGATTTTATATATTTACATTATTTTATATACTTAATTTTTATTATATATGGTATTATGATAACATTTTTAAATGTATATACTTCTTTGTTTAGAGTCAGAGAAAATAATTAATTAAAGGAAATAGAAGGTCCTAATAGCATTAAAGATGGAGATCAACACTAGTACAAAAAGACTATTAAAGACGGCGAAAACCGTCGTTAAAATCTTTATTGCTGACGTTAATGATTATTAACGTTGGCGAACAAAGCCGTCGCTCGTGGACACTATAAATCTCGACCTTAAAAGTTTTTGATTATTAATCACGGCTTTATGTGGAGGAAGTCGTGGTTAATAATACAGTATTATTAATCACGGCATTACGAAAGTCATGGTTAATAATACAGTATTTTCAAGGTACCTATATATTGTTCAATTGGATATATCCATCGATATTGTACAGGCCCCCCTAACAAAGCCTCAAAGGCCAAGTGTACAGGAAAATGTACCATTATGTCAATGAATGAAGGTAGAAATATTTTTTCCAATGTACAAAGATTCAAAACAATGTCATCATGCAACTCTTTCAATTCATCTTTATTTAAGGATTTTTGACACAACAATCAGAAGAACCTAGATAAGTGCACTAGAGCATCGTACACATCATCCAGAAGTAAAACACGTGTAGCAAGTCGATTCAAATAATGTAATAGAATGTGACAATCGTGACTCTTCAATCCGGAAATTTTCTTATCAATTAGGTTTACACACCCTCCAATATTAGAACATAACCCTTCTAGAATTTTCACATCTTTAAGAAATATACATAATCGTTTCTTTTGATCCGAGGAAAGTGCATATGTGGCTGTCGGACATTGAAGAACACCATTTACCTCAACTGGATGTAAAGAATGCTTTATGCTCAATAATTCCAAATCTTTACGGGCTTTAAGTCCATCCTTTGTTTTTTCTTTAAAATCCATTATAGTGCCCAACACACTATCACAAATGTTTTTCTCAATATGCATCACATCCAAATTATGCCTCAATAACAACATTTTCCAGTATGGTAGTTCAAAAAATATGCTAAGTTTATTCCAATTAACACCCCGAGATTCATGATTAACTTTTACCTTCTTGGGAAGGTATTTAGTCAAACACATGTCTTTTAAATCTCTTGTCTGCATTAATAATTCAGTTCCAGACAAAAGATTAGGTGCCAGTCTTAACTCTGTATTACCGTCAAAAGAATGTTTGTCCCTACACCAACGATGTGTAGGTGGAAAAACCTTCGATGACTCATGTAACACTCTTTCTTGTAGTGAACCAATCTTAGCGAAACTGTATCCTTATTACAACACTGACATGCAAGTTTTCCATTCGTACTCCATCCGGATAAATTTGCATATGCCGGAAAATCATTAATAGTCCACAACATAGCTGCCCGCATATTGAAATATTCTTTACGGCCCGCGTCGTAAGTCATAAAACTGGTATGCCACAACTCTTTTAACTCGTCTATCAATGGCTGAAGAAACACGTCAATCGAATCCACGGGACTTTTTGGCACAGGGATTAACATGAAAAGAATGAAATTATTTTTATCCATACAAATTGTAGGAGAGACGTTGTAAGGGATAATAACAACAAGCCAAATGCTATAAGAAGTCTTTCCATTTGCAAAAGGTTGGAACCCGTCACTTGCGAGAGAAAGTCTTATATTCCGAGGCTCAGAGGAGAAATATTTGAACTTTTCATCGAAGGACGTCCATGTCATTGAATTAGCTGGATGCCTTAAAACTTCATCTTCAACATAAATATTATCTTTATGCCAAGTCATCTGAGGAGCGGTTTTGGAGCACATGTACAACCTTTGCAATCTCAGTGCAAGTGGGAAATATCGTAAAATTTTATTTGGAATGAACTTCCCATTCACCTTTTTTTGAAGAGTACCACTTATTTGTTGATCTTCAATCTAGACAAACCACAAACTTTGCATTATTTTAAATCTTTATCTTCTTTACGGAATAACATATAGTCATTCTTACAAGCATCAATTTTGTCACATGTTAAACCAATGTCTGTAATAAATTTCTTGCACTCATAGTATGAACTAGGCAACTTAGAATTAGCTGGTAATCTTTCCTCTTTGAGTAATGTTAATAACAAATCGAATGACGTGTTGGTCCATTGACCAACATTTTTTATGTGAAGTAATTTAAGTATGGTGGAGGCTTTTGAAATTTGGGATTCTCCGTACAATGGAAGTTTTGAATCATCCAACAACCTGTAGAATGCCTTAGCTTTGTCAACGGGACGTTCATTATTTGATGTTTCAGCGGCTGGTTACAAATCATTTATGATGTCTTCCATAAATTGATCATTATCTTGATCAATTTCTTCATTAATTTCATCATTAACGACATTATCTCTTACTCCACCATAATTTTCATCTTGAACTTCATCTAATTCATCATCCTCATCATGACCGTTGACCCTTACATTCGAAGATCTTCTTTCTCCATGACAGTACCAAAAATTATAATTTTGAAGGGTTCCAAACACAATTTGATGATCTTTCACCACTGTTCTATTCTCGTAAGTTTGATTTGCACATTTTACGCATGGACAAGTAATAGAAGTTCTGTTAGTAGACCTAATCGCGAAATCTATGAATATTTCAACCCCTTCGATATATTTTGGATCATTTCGTCGTAGATTCATCTAATGTTTATCAGGTACTTCCATTTTAACTAGAAATGAACAACCAATTATAACAAAATTAATATCTACTTATGTCATTTCTTTAAACATGCAACCTAACAAATCAAGGAAGTCATTTTTCTAAAAATGCAACACTAACAATTCAATAAAGTCATTTCTCTAAACATGCAACCCTAACAATTTAATAAAGTCATTTCTCTAAACATGCAACCCTAAAAATTCAAGTAATTAAGTCATTTATCCAAATTTTTAGAACTTACCAAATGGAGAATGCCAACGAAGATACTTAGTTGATTACAACATTTGAAGGTGGCCTCAACAACAATAATAAAGTCCAATTCTATATAACTGAAAGAAAAACAAACATTAACATTAATAAAGGTAGTTAACCATCTTCATTTTAAAAAATAAATATATTGCAATCTAACACTAATGTATTGGATTCACAATTGAAATAAACAATTCCATTTAATGAGATAAGCATAAAATAATCAGATAAGCATTTTAATAATGATTTGCAACTATAATAGCCAATTAAGAGTAAGAATGCCCAAAATTTTTACGGTTCTTCTTGAACTATCATACACGTGTATAACAGCCAAACATATTTATTTGTTTCTTTTTCATGATAATTATTTCTACAAAATCTATTTATTTAAAAATGTTTCATAGAATTTAGACTCTAATCCAACCAAAATGTAGACATACCATTACACATTCATTCATCTCCATTATCATTGTATAAATTGTATTCGATCAAATACCAATTGTCATGGAATTATTATCTTGACAAAGATTTAAAATGAATTTAAAAAATCAATTGTAGTATTTCCTTTAATTATTTAATGAAGATGATGAATAAGTATTTGGTGAGAATAGAACAGACATTTATACATGCATGTAATATCAGGTTCATTATTAATAATTTATTAATTAGTGAACTAACTAGCTAGTACTATATATAAATCCCCACTTGCAGAATGTATATTTACTAATAACCTGCACATAGAGTCTTCTATTATCATACAGAGGAACATATAATAGAATATTAAATACTACAATAGAGGAGACAAATAACAGAAAGAATGTAAGAAACGTTTGATTATACATCATAAGAAAAAATGCATTAAAGAAATGAGAATATAATATATAGATCCAACTACATGGATCCCCAATCAATGATATCATTGAATCTGGTCAATCATAACCATCGATCATCAAATAGAAAACTCATATATTTAATGATTTTTAACAAAGGATGAACCCTAACTTGTCTGACAAATATGGTGCCCAACATCTCAGAGCATTCATTATTAAAGGAATACCAATTGTAACTACGTTGGATGATGAAATTGACACTGGAGGCAAAAAATCTAGAAAAGGATATACTTAAATATATTTAATCATTTGTTTAACAAAGAATGAACCCTAATTTGTTTGGGAATCTGGTGACCAACATTTCATTATTAGAGGACCAACAGAAACTACAGTTGAATGATGAAATTCAAATTAGAAGCAAGAAAATCTAGAGAAAGATATATTTGAGTGGATATTATTATTATTATAATAGAGTAATAGACGTACATACATCTGTATTATAGAAATCCTGATGAGAATGAAGGAAGGAGAAGTAAAAAGGAGATGCTCTCACATGGGGTTTGGTAATGTAAAATTGAATGGAGAATGGAGAAGGCATCGCAACAACGGCAAGGCATATGTAAATATCACAGGTTCTCTTCTCTACAATAATTGTGTCAAAAGTCACAAAAAGGGACCCAATCAAGAGTTACAAGGGAGAAATTATCATATAGTTTTAAAGGACAAGTATAAATTCATCATTCTCATCAGACATCTAAAAGGATCAGATTTCTACATCAGACAACTTCAAAATAAAATGATTACCGATTGAATTGATATGCAATTACTAAATTCTACAGGAATAAACAGGATGAATCAAGAAATGGGTAAGGGAAGATCAAGACAGACCTCAAGCTTGATTAAATCTAGATTTATTTGCACAACTCCAAATTAGCAAAATCAGCATCATGATCTATCAAGTATATACAACTAATAGAAAATCAGAATTGATTATATTGGATTGGGATACCACCCACCTACATACATAAGAAACAACGTGCAAAACAGAACAATCTCACGAGAGGACAAATAGGCTAAAAATGAAACCCATGGATTTAATCAGAATCCCCCACTTGGAAATAATCGATTCATCTCAAATACGTGATTATATAAATATTTAGGGTTCCAGTCCATCTCTAGAATGAATGAAAACAGTGACAAAAGAAGTAGAAGAAGAGAAGAACTAGTTTATTTGGCAAAAGCGTCTGTAATGGTTGAGTCAACAACATCCATTGTCCTTGATCCAAGCTAAGAAAAGAGTCGACAATGAGCAAGTAGGAAAACTGAATTGGGGAAAGATAGAAAGAAGGAAGAAAAAGAATAAGTAATATTTAACACTAATAACCACGGGCGTTCAGATGTGTTGACCTTAATAATCTTGTAATACTAATAACCACGGCATTAATATGTGCCGACCTTAATAATCTTGTAATGATTATTAATCACGGAGAAATAGGTAAGGCCGTGGTTAATAATGTATAATTATTAATTAGAGTTTTATATAACGTCGTGGTTAATAAATACTTACATTTAAATTATAAATATTTATTATAAATATTTAATGATTTTATATATAAATCTAAAATTAATGATAATACATTATTAATCACGGTTTTACGGCTTTATCTAGTGCCGTAGTTAATAATAATTATTAACCACGGTTTTACTTAAAACCGTGGTTAATAATGTATTGTTAACAATTAAAACAAAGAGAGTTTGGAGTAGATCACGGGAATTTGTATATATAATATTATATGTATATATATATCTTTTATCTTTTATCATTAATTATATATTATTTATTTATTTTTCTGTACATATCTATATATTTATATTAATATTTAGAAAAGGTTAAAAATAATTTTTTAAGTAAATAGTTCAAAGGTAAACAAATAATTTGTCTATTTTTTTTTATATAAATATAAATATATAGATAAAATAAAGAATGTATATTATATAAATATTTGATATGTATACGAAAGATATTTAATAATTTTATATATAAATCTAAAATTAATGTTGATACATTATTCACCACGGCGTTATATAAAACCGTGGTTAATAATAATTATTATCCACAGTTTTACTTAAAGCCATGATTAATAATTATTCTTAACCAATGTTTTACTTAACGTCGTGGTTAATAATAATATATTATTAATCACGGTTTTATATAACGACGTGGTGAATAATATATTATATATATTTATATCAATATTTAGAAAATAAAGGTTAAAGATAATTTTTATATATTAGCTTTAATCATTAATTTTTAATATATATATATATATATATAATTATTAAATTTATTTATATATATAATATTTATATAAAATATATTTACAAAAAAGAGTTAAAAGTGAGTAAATAGTTCAAAGGTAAACAAATAATTTGTCTTTGTGTATATAAATATAAATATATAGATAAAATAAAGAATATATATTATATAAATATTTGATATGCATAGGAAAGATATTTAATAATTTTATATATAGATCTAAAATTAATGTTGATACATTATTAACCACGACTTTACCTAATGATAATACATTATTAATCACAGTTTTATATAACGCCGTGGTGAAAAATCATTATTAACCACGATACTACCCATTGCCGTGGTTAAAAATGTTTGATTAAGGAAATATTATCTTGTTAATTATGTGTTTAAAAAAAATCAATTATCAAATATGTAAAACCACATTCTCTTAAATTGTCTAACTACTTAGATGTGGTCTTCAACAAACTCTCCCAAGAATTGGTCAAAGAAGTTAGCATGAGTTTGGACTTAAGGTTTTTTACAAATCATACACCATATCATATCATTTTTTTATTATCTTATTAATTATATGTTTTACAAAAAAAATAATTTCAAAATATGTAAACACATGAGAAATTAGTTAAGGAACGTGTTATGTAACTGCATAAATTGATTTTTCTTTGTGATCTTTAACAAGAATTCTAATTTGAATTGAGAAATTAATAATCAATAAGTTGGAAATTTTAGTGGAGGATTAATAACCACAGCGTTATCAGAAAACCGTGGTTAATAGTATAGTATTATTAATCACCGCTTTATGCTATTGCCGTGGTTATTAATTTTCTCTAAAAAAGCGGGGAGAAATGAATTTTAGTCACGGCGTTCATCATAAAACTGTGACTAATAATAATAGCGGGTGTGTGGCGGGAAAACAAAAATATTAGTCACGACGAATACAATAAAAGTCGTGGTTAATAAAAATTATTAGTGTGGGCGTTACATAGCCGGCACTAATAATAATTATTAACCACGACGTATATATTGCCGACACTAATAATTTTTATTAGCCACAGTGAATGATCGTCGTGGTGAATGTTGGTCGTTAAAAATACTTTTTCTACTAGTGCAAAAACTTGAAAAGTTGTATAGCTTGGATTTGAAGAGGTAAAATGAAGACTCATAATTATGCGGTATTAATAGAGAGGTCCTACTTGGTTCTAGATCTAAATAAAAAGATCTTGTTTTATTTGGTCTTACAAGAAAAAATCTTAACTAATTTGAAAAACGATGCGCGGCATATGTGCCGACATCATCAGATGCAAACGTGTAACTGTAAATAAATGTTTAAGCGGTTTTGGCCAAAAATGATTGAAACATTATGATTTCTTTTGTAGAAATTATGTGACATGATGATGAATATTTATTTGAGAAAATATTATAATTTCTTTTATAGAAATAATATGTTGAAATGAATATTTTAATTGAGTCAATATTATAGTTTCTTATATAAAGATTATGCGAAGAATGATTTATATATGAATAAACATTTTCATCTATTATTTAGAATTATATATAAATGCTTTATTCAATTAAATATTCACAATAATAGTTATCTAATCTATCTATCTATATATATATATATATATATATATATATATATATATATATATATATATATATATATATATATATATATATATATATATATATATATATATATATATATATATATATATATATATATATATATATAATGATGCTTAATTTGAAAGTGTCCGGATTGTCGGTTCGATAGGTGTGGTTAATTTGGATATATATGTGAGAGTAATGGATACTTGGGTCGAATTGTGGGTTGACTCACCAATAAACTTAAAACGGTGAAAAATAAAATTAAAAATGCTATATGTATGTTTCGAACATAAAACCTAACAAAAAAGTACATCATTTTAACCAACTTGGCTAATAAGATTTTATAATTTAAATTCAACACCAAATTTCATGATCGTGGGACATTTTAAAAATATAAGTTTAGCTTATTAACTAACTAATATATATATATATAATTATGCTTAATTTCAAAGTATTTGGATTGTTGGATTGAGAGCTGTGGTTAATTTGAATATATATGTGAGAGTAATCGATATTTGGGTCGGATTGTGGGTTGACCCAACCATAAAATTAAAATGATTAAAAATAAAATAAAAAATGCTTATTTATGTTTCGAACTTCCAACATTTTAACCAACTAGACCAATAAGACGTTATATTATAAATTTAACACAAAATTTAATGAACGCGAGACAATATAAGTTCAACTTTTTAACTAATTAATTTATCTATATATATATATAATGATCCTTAATTTTAAAGTGTCTAGATATCGGATCGAGAGTTGTAATTAATTTAGATATATATGTGAGAGTAAATGGATACTTGGGTCGGATTGTGGGTTGACCCAACCATAAACTTAAAAAGGTTAAAAATAAAAATATAAATGCTATTTGTATGTTTCGAACTTGCAACCTAACAAAACAAGTACAACCCTTTAACCAACTAGACTAATAAAAATTTATATTTTAATCTCAATACCAAATTTGATGTAAACGCGGGACATTTTAACAATATAAGTTAAAATTTATAACTAAATAATCTATATATATAATGATGCTTAATTTCAAGGTGTCCGTATTGTCAGATCGAGAGTTATGGTTAATTTGAATATATATGTGAGAGTAAATGGATACTTGGGTCGGATTGTGGGTTGATCCAACCATAAACTTAAAGGTTAAAAATAAAAATATAAATGTTATATGTTTGTTTCGAACTTGCAACCTAACAAAACAAGTACAACCCTTTAACCAACTAGACTAATAAAAATTTATATATTAAGCTCAACAACAAATTTGATAAATGCAAAACATTTTAACAATATAAGTTCAAATTTTTAACTAACTAATATATATATATATATATATATATATATATATATATGATGATGATGCTTAATTTCAAAATGTTCGGATTGTCGAGTCAAGAGTTGTGGTTAATTTTGATATATAAGTGAGAGTAATGGATACTTGGATCGGATTGTCAGTCGAGCCTCCCATAAACTTAAAATGGTTAAAAAAAATTATAAATATTATATGTAAGTTTCGAACTTGCAACCTGAAAAAAAAAAAGTAAAACCTTTTAACCAACTAGGCTAATAAAATTTTATATTTTAAATTCAATACCAAATTTTAAAAACGCGGGACATTTAACAATATAAGTTCAAATTTTTAACTAACTAATCTATATATATAATGATCCTTAATTTTAAAGTGTTTGGATGTCGGATCGAGAGCTATTGTTAATTTGAATATATATGTGAGAGTAAATGGATATTTGAGTCGGATTATGGGTTGACCCAACCATAAACTTAAAAAGGTTAAAAATAAAAATATAAATGTTATATGTACGTTTCGAACTTGAAACCTAACAAAACAAGTACAAACTTTTAACCAACTAGACTAATAAGAATTTATATTTTAAGCTCAACACCAAATTTGATATGAACGCGTGACATTTTAACAATATAATTTTTATTTTTTAATTAACTAATATATATATATAATGATGTTTAAAATCAAAATGTCCAAATTATCGTGTCGAGAGTTGTGGTTAATTTGGATATGTATGTGAGAGTAATGGATATTTGGTTCGGATTGTGGGTTGACCCACCCATAAACTTAAAATGGTTAAAAATAAAATTAAAAATGCTATATGTATATTTCGAACTTGCAATCTAATAAAACAAGTACAACCCTTTAACCAACTAGTTAATAAACTTTATATTTTAAATTCAATGCCAAATTTGATGAACGCGGGACATTTTAACAATAAGTTCAAAATTTTAACTAACTAATATATATATATATATATATAATGATGCTTAATTTTTCAAAGTATCTGGATTGTCGGGTCGAGAGTTGTGGTTAATTTGGATATGTATGTGAGAGTAATTGGATACTTAGGTCGGATTGTGGGTGACCCACCATAAACTTAAAATGGTTAAAAATAAAATTAAAAATGTTATATGTATGTTTTGAATTTGCATCCTAACAAAATAAGTACAACATTTTAACTATGTGTGATTGGGATCTAGTTTACTGAGAGATTATAGGCCAATATCAGTTGAAAGTGTTTAGAAAATATAAATTAAATATTTGATTGACCAAAGTGTGAGGTCACGATACTAAATGTTAAAAAAATATGAATAAAATATTTTATTGACCAAAGTGAAAGTGTAAGGGTACGAGATAAGATGTTCATTTGGAAAATATATGTGAGAAAATAAGTTGTTTTACCGAAGTGAATAAAATGTGGAATGATAGTATTCTATTTTTTATTTTAATATATTATTCGTAATTTATTAAAAAATTTAAACATTGAATAAATTTTATTATTATTATTTTTATTAAATTTATTAAATTAATATTTTTATCGGTGTGCATAAAATGGGAATCTTCATAGTTAATTTAATGATAAATATAACAGAAGAAGTGCCTATGGCAATCTCTTGATTAAAAAATTAATTTAATTCACATAAATGTGTATTAAAAGGTACCAGTATGAATGTGGGAGCAAATATTTTTATTGATAATAACACAAAGTATTATTGTGTATATTATGATAAAAAAAAGAATGATCTATTGTCAGAGAAATATGTTGTTCTCTACAAAAGATAAAGTTCGCAATTTAATATAACAAGAAAAATTCTTGTTTATATGTGCTTTGTTGGTGCTCAATTTGGTTTTTGAGGGTTAGAAATCAAGTGACACGTTTTTCTTTAATATTATTTTCATACAAATCTGAAAAACAAATATCTTCAAAATAAATCTTATGAAATAAAAAATTAATTATTTGTAAAGTTTTGTATGACTTATAACAATGTTTACAAAAAAAGTCAATAAATGTGATAATTATGTATATCATAAAGATAATAAAAATGGTTATTTTATTACGTTTTTTTATACGATATTTTTTTATCGTTGGAAATTACGATAAAATGATAAAATACACTAAACGAGGTGTCATAAAAAACATTACAGTACAACTATATGTGTAAAAATCTTCTAAGGAAATTATGATTGAAGATTAAATAATATAATCTATATTCCTAATTTTTTGACAGATGTCAAAAATATTTTTTTTGTGAATATTCCTAATCGTTTACACGAAGGTATAATAGTTCAAAAACATTTTGTCTACTAGTTAACCAAGTAAACAATATTTTTCACAAGAAAATGTTTAAATGATAATTATGTATGAATGATCAGGCTTATTAAAAGATATTACAAAATTTCCTAAAAGAAATTTCTAATAATTTGAAGTTGGACAAGGTTAAAGTCAACGACAAGCCTGGACATACATGTCTTAGACATAATATCAATATACCAGACCCTCTAATAAAGTTATCATATTTGACTACATTAGTCAAGGATAACATTGTGCATGCACTAACCAAACTATTGAATAGAGAGTTAGTTGAGCCTAATATAAGTTGATATAAAGGAAAACCCAACCTATGCAGATTGTAGATCACAAGAACTAGGTTCAATGGGATAACCTAATCGTATTAACTTGGATGATTATTATTGAGAATTAATCCTATAATAAAACAATATATATTTTGACGAGGATAAACAATTTGATTTTAATGATTCTTTGTAAGTAAAGAGATCACCTATGTGAGGGAGAGTGGAACCACTTCGAAGGAATTGCATTACTCAATTCTAGACCATCTCAAAGGATCAGGCGCGTGTTCCATGGCAAAAACGGACACAATCATAAAAGCTTGACATGTATCAGGAAGAATTCTATGTGAGGGTGTATAATCATTTACAGAAATGGCAAAATAGTTCAAGAACATCGAGTCTACTAATCGGCTAGTAAAGTTATATAATTTCATAAGAGAAGGTTCAAAGGGTTACACCTACCTATCATATATAGAATTCAATTATTGAACCTTTTACTAGGGTTAATCTTTCAATTTCCATTAATGTAGCGATTATTGAAATTTTAAACTAATTCCATTAATTAAATGAAAATGAGAATTTGGATAACATAAATTCATACAAAATTAAAATGTGAATTTTTGGTGAAATTTAATGCTAATGGATAAGATCGAATGCAAATGAATAAGATCGATTTCAAATGAATAAGATCGAATGCAAAAGTCTAGAAATATCAAGAGTCTAGGAATGACAGTTGTTGGATGAATTATAAACCGTTAGATTGATAAATGAATTTATTGCGATGATTTAATTTCCAACTATATATCCCCTCATATTGTAACTCTTCATATATCTCACATCTCTTATTTACTTATTTCATTATCTCTCTAGAATTCGAAAAAAATCTTTATTTTTTGAGTGTTCTTCGAGTTTTTCACTCAATCGATTGATCTTCGAGTTTTTCACTGTATTGAGTGGTCTTCAAGTTCTTGACTCATTGTATTTTTGTTGAAAGTCGGTGATCAATTCAGGTACTCTGTCAAGTTTGTTGCGTAGTGATTCGAGTATTGATGGTGGTAATGGAGGTAGTGATGGTGGTGGTAACTCAATCATATCAATGTAAACATCCAAAAATCTAACAAAATCTTCTAGTTTCCAAGGATAGTTATCAGTCAAGTCAAACTTAACTTCTAGGAACTTAATTAACACTACATTCGTCCAAAAATAGTCGTTAGCCATTCTAATATTTTATTCCTTGAAACTGATTTGATTATTTCAAAGATAAAGAAGACTTTCTTTTCATAATTTTTGAATTTTTTATTTTGTTGAAGCCAAGTTATTCTTCAAACTTAATCTTCTAATAGAGCTTCTTTAATAATTTGATTTTTGGATACACTATAAGTCTCCATCATAGTTAAATATTTGAGCCATTTATTTTTAACGAAAATTAAAAAAATAACGATGATGGCTTACGACTATTATTGGACGCTGGAAGTGTTAACTAGATTCTTGGAAATTGACTTTGATAACGACTATCTTGGACGCTCGAATTAGATAAGTTAGCCATGTTTTTGGAAGTTGACTTTGACCCAATTGAGTTACCATTAAAGTATTTAAAATTGTAGACACCACATTTTTACACTCTAGATACCTAATAAAAAAACCTTGCCCGAAATAATACTCATGTTTGTTTATTGAACCGGGAAAATAAAAATAGAAACACCTCGTGGAAAACCGACTTAGAAAAGCTTGAAAGATAACGATCCAAAGGTCGAATATCATAACGACTCTGTTTTCCCAACCCGTAACACGTTCAGGTTGTACGTTTTGAAAAATCTTGAATTTTGAGTGTAATATCACTATTTGCAAATTTGTGCAGAAATTGCTCGAAAAGAGGGAAAACAAGAGAACGGGTTAACCAGAGTCAATCCGCCAACCGACGAATCAACGGGGTCAAAGAGGGATCAAGCACGTGTCAAGAAGAAGTGGGATAGAGTAGACTGGTCTCCTAAAGTGGGAAAATCAGATCATTTGAAAAGCGGGTTATTTGAAAAGGAGATTATTGGAAAAAAAATCAAGAATCCTTAAGTTTGAAGTCCCCATGGAGCTTCCCTTGGAACCCTAGACTTCATGAATTTATCCCGGCTTCAATACTGGATTAAATTCAATGATCTTGGATTTTTTGAAAATATAAATTAGTCCTCTTTCATACGGTGTAGCCCAATCTCCCATTGGTGCCCTATATCTAGACGAAATCCGGTCATGAGTGGAAGGTGTTCCTAAAAGGTTTAAACCGAACACCCTTTCACTTAAAAAATCGTAACTTGATCTGTGCTTGATGGTTTTGAATATTTAAAGTTGGGTTGGAAAGATAACTCGCATATCTTTCCAATGGTACCATCCCCAAACCGTGATTCGAAGGTTAAGGCTCTCATTCGATCTATACAAGGGAAGTAGTACTACCGATTCAAATCCTGGGAGCTAGTTGAAACTATGCCACACTTCTAAGCATCATAACTTTTCAACCAATGATCCATTTAGAATGAATGAGATACTGTTGGAAAGCTCTTTGAATCAGCTCTCCAATGCTATCAAGTATCTCCCAGTTAGTTGCATAACTCATACCAGATCACCCGTAGTGAATCTGGTACAAGAACCGAAGGGATAAATAGATGAAGGCTTTGAAAAATCATAACTCGAGATACGAATGACTATTTGAGCTGATTCAAAAAGGAGGTTCAACTTATTATGTTGGGAATTTGTCATAAAAATTTCAGAGCCATTGGATCCATGATGCGATCGTGGTGATTCATTTAGTGTGAAATTGTAAAGAAAGAAAAAATTGGAAAAGGAAAAACGAAAAAAAAAAAATAATATGTATATATTTTCTTTATTACGAGCGTGCCCTCGAATTTTTCCAAAATTTCAAATAGGCCCCTGTGCAAAAGAAGAAGGGGACCGATCAGTTAAGAAGAAAGAAGAGGCTAATTTTCAGAGAGGGGAGGTTTTTTTTCCAGTTTGGAGATCGGAGGTTTTTCAGTTTTGGGAGTTCCAATCCAGTTCTGGAGAGAGAGAATCGAATCATCGAAGAGGAGATCTGATTCCTTTCTCAATCAAAGAAAAAAGGACGAACATCAAGAACCTTCTTGCTATCTGTGATTTTGCTGCAACTGCACGACGATGAACAAGCCGACGATTCATCTGTGGACGTACTGTGATTCCTGGCCGCGTGTGTCGCGTGGGAAGATCATAAGATAGTATTAGAAGCCTACAGAAGAAGAAGGATTCGATGAAGAAGAGACAAAGAAATAAACGCGAACAGTCTACCTGAACTTCCTACTTTATCGGCGAATTCAGTTCATCTTCTTCGTCTGCTCTCTTTTTTCATTCAGGTAAACTTCTAAACTGAACAATGTTCTTGAAATATTGATTGGAGGCATCAGTTATGAATACCGATGCCATTTGATGATTAAGAAATGTGATTACAGTCTGTTTCCTTAGAATTTCAAGTAGTTTTGATTTGCTGCTGTAGTTAATATCATTCGATTGAATGCTTGGCTGACAGAGATTTGACTAGGATTAGCTAAGATTTAGTTTAAAGTCAGAATTTCCCTCTGTTCATAAACTTCATTTCCACTTGATTGTTAAATTCCGATCACTGGTTCATTCTACCATTTGATGTTTGCTCTTTCTTTTGATTTCACTTCTGTGATGATTTGATTAAATCATGGCTGGTAGAACTCTGGATAGGGTTTAATTAGGATTGAGAACGTGATTAGAGCAAACCCTGTCGTAATTAGGATCCTGTTGAAACTGTGAAGATCTTGTTAGCTGAAAAGAAGAACAGATTGATTCTTCAACTGTTCTTCGTTTGGTATCTCATCATCGAAGCATCGAAAGGCGACCCTGACGTGCAGGCGAGCTCCCAACAATCGGATGAATTGTTGTAGAAAACTCTGTCTCGATCTGGAAATCATACAAAGACCAGGCGATGTTCGACGGATTCGCTGCTTTGAAGAACCGTCGATCTTCTTCTTCGCAAGGATGAGTTTTAGTTGGATCCTTATGGCGAGCTGCAGCGGGAAGGAGGCGGAGATTCGACGAGTAAGATGGACCGTCGCGATGTCGTCTTCAAGCGAGGATTGGTCGCAGACGCAGGACTCGCCGGAAATCGCCCGGCCGGAGGAGAACGGAGGACCGACTGTTCTGCTGGTATTTTGTTATGTTTGGTTTCCTCCAACTTCTATTGAAGTTGTAAAAAGGCCATTGGGCCTCTTTTATTTTTAAATATACCTAAACACTTTAATTTCGAATTAATGATTTAATTCGAAATTAAAGTAGTGCTAAATCTCTTTCCTTCCTTTCAATTGAGCCCCTGGACTTTCTTTTCCTTTTATTTTAATTTAAAACTTTCAAAAAAAAAATTTAAAATAAACTTAGGTCCTGTTTGTTTCTCAATTTTAACAAACCACCTTAAAATGATGATTCTAACATTCAAACCACTTTCAAACTTTCTCAAATTTTCCCAAAAACTCCAAAATATTATTTTCTTCAAAAATAATTTTTCCCAGAATTTTTAGGGCCCGTTTGGAAAAATGTCTATCTTTGCAGTGTCATATCGGGGGTTCTATAATTCCGAAAATCCAAACTCGATTCCTATGAGCTTTTAATAATATTTTTGACTATCATATGAAAGATTTAGAAATTTTGGGAATTATTTTTGAAAATGACTCATTTTAATGTATTTTGTTCGGAGTTCTCTTTAACTCTGAAAATTTTAAACTGGGGATACACTTGGGACCTTAAGTTAATCCACTCTCTTCTCTCCTTTGAGCAAAAGAATAAAAATTCTAGTTCTCCAATCGAATTTTTATTCTCCTCATCTATCCTCATTTGATCTTTCTCGGGAATTCTGATTCTCGTTTTTCTTTGACAATGTTGCTCTATGCCTTACGATGCTCTTTGATGCCTTTAAATGCTTTTCAATACTTTTCAATGCCTTATCTTTTTCAAATACCCCATGAATAGGACTAGCCCCTTGCAAAATGATTAAGATTTTCTCATACAAGCAAAAGAGTTCTTAACTTAGAACGAAAACGTAATAATCCTTCAAACATCATATGGCCAATTACTTAGGAGTAGAGACTGTCTGTAAGGACATGCGTATAGGACATAGCGCCGTAGGCCCTTTCCTAATACGTAACCAAACATTGGACTCTTAAAATGAATCTCTGATTTTCTTTTCTTTAGTTTCTTTGGGAAGTAAACTAATGTGGAGACTCTCTAGTCAATTAGATCTATACATTTGCGAGTGTATCAATTAAAAACCTGTACGGGCCAATTCAATTCGAAAAAAAGGGAGCGTATGCCAACCAATTAAAAAAAAGGGCACACGCGCCAGAAAACGGAAGTGAACGAAAATGAACGCATACAAAAGTTTACAATCGTTATATATTTAGTAGTTAGCAGTATTTTAGTTGTTAACTACTTTGAAGTTAATTGTTATGTAATTGTTAGTTAAAAATATTTTAGTTGTTTTATTTTAAATGTTTTTTATATTTATTTTGAATTTGCTGTATTTATGTTTCTAATTTAGAAAACAACACTCTCACAATATATCAATTTTTCTTCATAGATGTTAAATTATAACCCTTAAATTTTCGTTGAAAGACAAGGATTTATTTGATCTCACTTTAGATCCAAACCCAAATGATAAATCTAATATAAAAAAGGTTTTTCCAAATGTGTCCATTGTTCAACTTACAACACTAAGGTTTCTCTAAGATAGCTTGCTTTAAACCGCGTCTAAGGTAGCGCTGTCTTTTATATTTGTACATGCACAAAACAAATGACCACTCAATTTGAACTTAATAACATCATCAATATCATGTTCAAAAATAGAAAGGACTTTTCTTTCTTCATTACATTTTCTTTCTTTTCTTGTGTTAATTTTTCCCAACACAATATCTAAAGGGAAGCGTAGTTAGACGAGGACGGCTAACTCCTCTAGACGCGGAAGCGTAGTTAGACGAGGTCGTCTAACTCCTTTAGACGATGTTTAAATGGAAGCATAGTTGGACGAGGACGTCTAACTCCCTTAGACATGATCTAAAGAAGAACGTCTAAAGCCTTGTGTTAGGATCGGGGACGCCCTTGTAGGACCGGGGTGTTTCTGGTTTCAGGAAGGGTGGCCGCTTACAACACACACAACACTTTGGTGATAGTCCGGTTACAGACTATAACCGTTCTTAGCACTTCGCAAACTGTCACAGACTCTTGAACTGGGTTCAAGGGCGGAAATGTCTATTTCAGTCTGAAGCAACGTATGCGACTTAAATGATTTTTTAGAAGGAGTAGGTTTTATATGAGTGGACCGATTTACGGAGTAAGATTTATTTTGGTTAGGTTAGGTGAGTAAGCAGTAAATGAAGGAAATAACACGAGACAAGATTTTTTATGGATGTTCGGAGCAAACCCTCCTACGTCACCCCTTATTCTCAGGTTATGAGAAGGATCTCCACTATCTTTCAACGTTACAACAATTACAATGCCGGTCGAGCCCAACTCGCTACTCGCCGGTTACACCAACTCACTCTTGATGTAATACAATAACACAACACAAAAACACACAGAAAGCTTCTGGTTTTTGACACACCGGTTTTGGATCGTTCGTAATATTTCTTTATCTCTCTAGGATTTTCGTAACTTGTGTACCGTTATTAATGAAGTCGCTTCGTCTTCCTTTTATAGCAAGGATGATCCCAACGGTCATATTCTTCTCTCACCGTGGGATTGGTTACTCCAGCATCACGCCGGTGCAGGGAGGTTACTTGCACGTTTCACCTTCCTCAACACTTGGCAAGCATGCAGGAACTCCTCAAGTAAATATGACGTTGCCGGTTTGCAGATTCGGACACGTGTCAGGCATGCACCTTCCGGTTGTCAACATCGGATCAGTAAATCATCATTGCTTTCTTCGCATGCTTCTGATCGGATCTTATCTTCTTTTATCCCTTTGAGACACGTCTATTTCGTCATATTACGTCACTTCGGCAAATTGTAGTTTGCGGTTTGTTTCTTACATAATATAGTCCGGCTGGAATGTAAACTTTGTCTTTGCTAGCCGGTCTCTTGAGAGAGTTAAAACCGGTTCCTCTGATCTTGACTTGATCACTTGGAACTGGATTTCTTTGAAGTGTTTCAGCAGCCGGTTCATGAGGCTCCAGCCGGTTTATACGATTTGATCTATTCCTGCACATAGAAGTTAACAATTGTTTAGTTTTTCTAGCCGGTTCCAAAAATTAACTTTACTTAATTTTTCTTATCAATTTCTCCTTTTTGATTATTTAGAATAAATATTCAAAACTAGTAATGTATGGCCGGTTTGAAAATTAACTTTCTTAATTTTTCTTATCAATTTCTCCCTTTTTGATTATTTAGAATAAATATTCAAAACTTGTAATGTATGGCCGGTTTTTTTAAAAAAAAAATCCGTTTAGCACTTTCTCCCTTTTTGATTATTTTCTGTTTAAGAAAATTTTCAAAACAAGTGTTGATTTTTCAAAGGATATGTAGAGACTAATAAATTCAAAACATGATAAAACGACTGAGTTCTGAAACCAAATCAAACATAAATTGTTCTTAAGGAAAGAAAAGGAGACTAAGGTTTGGATGGTCCCCCATTTTCAAGTTCTTTTTCCAATCTCCTTATTTCTTCCTCTTCCCTTGCCTTCCATTCCCTGGCTCTTCTTGCAGCGTCAATTTTCCATCCGTCAACTATACTTGATATGTCGGGAGTTCTTTTGCCGAAACCAAAGCTGGCACAGACAGGTTTTGGTGGTCGAGATGTTTGAGAAACAATCGGTCTTGAACTTGGGTTTGCGGTTGAGATTTCGACCGCTTTCTTCTTACGCCGGTTGAGTTCATCGATGTCCTCTTCTTCTTCTTCATCAAGAGGTTGCACGTTCAGCCCGACTGGTTCGGTCATTCTGACTGTTTTGTTTTGCCCGCTTCATCACCTCTGCAACCGCCTTCCTCTTGTTCTTATTTCTCGTCTTCATAGCGTGCGAGGGTTGAGCCGGTATGGGTTCCTGGATAGCTGACTGTTCTTCCTCATTACACTGCTGGGCAAGCGCATGATCTTTGTCTTCAAGTTCCTTCCTTAACCGTTCCCTTTCCCTTTCTTCGTCTTGTAGTTTCTTTGTGGTTTCGGCGTCAGAATTGATTTGTTCTTGAGTTTTTCTCACTTGGAGTTTGGACAATTCCCCAATTTGAGCAGCCATAGCCTGCAACATGTCTACCAGAGGAGCGGTTGCGGTTTGAATGGATTCTGCGATTAATGATTTGACAGAAGTTTACACAGCTTCATCTATCATAGACTTGATCGTTGTTTGAATGGTGTTGGCCATTTCGGTTTGAAGGGATCCCCGGATAGTATTCGACAGGTTGGCTTCAGCTGTTGCAATCTTCTCATCGGTTGCAATGCTGTAGTTCCCAAGGCAAGATTCAATTGTATAGATCACCACCTGCTTTACCTGCTCAAGTTCCGGAGTCTTATCAGTTTGAGGATGATCACTTCCCCGGTTTTCTACTAACATGGATGTCTCCTCGGCAGCAAAGAAGGGTTTGCTTTGATATAAGTCGGCATTGATTAATTGATGTCTGCAGTTGTTCCTCCATTGTGCATCGAGCCGGTCAACACTTTTAAGGAGAATTTCCCATACTGGGTGAAACCGTTCAGTCATTCTCGATTCAATCGGAGTTAACGCTGCTCCTTCTGCTTCCCTTAATGCGTCTTCTACTACTTGTAACCGAGCGTATTCGTGAATTACCGCGGTTTTGCTGAAAGCGGCTTGGATAATATTGGTGTTTTCCAGCTTGAGGGCCAATTCTTCCAATTCTAAGAGTTTCTCCCAGTGTTTGTTACCGCTCATCTATGGGATCATATCTGACAACTTTGTCTCACAACGAAGCTGTACCCATAGGAGGTATGGTGATATCAACTCACTAACATCTTTGTTCATATCCCTTATGAGCCCCTCAAACATCTCCTCTTCTTCTTCTACGGAAAAGGCGACCTTGGCCTCGGTTATAATCTCAGGTTGGGAGCCGGTTTGCAGAACACCTTTTCCCTTTACCGTGGAATCTTCGAATAAAACCTCTTTGCCCTTGTTAATCTGAACTGGCCCTTCAGGTATGATTGTTGAATCAGCTGGCCCATCTTGGGCCGATTGGATCGTTGTATCGTTTGGAGCAGACTTGTTCCCTGCTGAACCGGATGGTTCCTGTTATTCAATATTGCCCTCCTGAGTCGGAGGGGTGATGTTCACAGTTTTGGCCGTTTCATCGACCGAAAGAATTTTACTCTGACCTGGTATCTCAACCTGATCAGCTGGCTTAAGACGACTTGACACATCGTCTTCGGTTTCCTTGGCAATGCTTTGGACTACGTCCACAATGACTTCTGAGGTATTTAAGCCTACGTCGGCCATTACCTCGTCGATGTGTTTGTTGGGTGACTTGGAGTTTTCAGAGTTAATACTAACCTCTGCTTCCTCCTTTGATGCTGACTCGGTTTCGTGGCTCCCCGAGGGTTCGGTTTTCCTTGATGGTGGAGAGTCAACATTGATGGGACGAACGGTGTTGATGGGAATGGGCTGGAAGACGTTTCCGGTTCTCTTCGGTGAATTGTCCGAGGAAAGGGTTTTCTCGGAGTCAGCCGGCTTGTTGGAGCTCTTCTTTGCGGAAGACTTCTTCCTTCCCTTCTTCTTCTGTGAGGCCTCGGTTTGAACTGCCTTCCCCTTCGATTTTTCTTATTTTGAACCTTCTTCAGCCGGAGCGGATGAGCTGGTTCCCCTTGAGGACTTCATTCTGAAAGTCTTCGGTTTAACCGTTTTGTCAGTCTTCTCACTCATTTGCTCTGAGTTGATAATGTTGTTAGGTGGGAGCGGTTCACCTTCACCAAGTTCCATCTTAAGGAACTTGAGAATTTTGACGATTTGCATTGCGAAGGCCTGAACCCGGCCATCCTTCTGTATCACCATTTCACAGAACTTTTCGAAGATGACGGCTCCCCAATCTATCTTGTCACTGCGGACAATAGCCATCATCATCTTAAGCTTAAGTTTGGTCAGGTTATCGAAGTTACCTCCTCTACCCTGAATCGAACGAGAGATGATGTTCAGCAGCCACTTGAACTCCGGTTTCAGTTTGTTCTTCCGCTTAAGTGAATCACCAGATCCTGATCGTCAGCCGATATCACCAACCAGACCGCATTAGATTCTGCAACGGCTAGGTCAGTCTTGAAGTCCAAACTGGTGTTAGGTAAACCGAGGGCTTCAGAGAAAAGCTCCTCCGTGATGTTCACCTCTTTGCCGTTGACGGTGGCGGAGACTTTCCTCTTCGTCAAAGTCGCCGTCGCCAGAAACTCTATAACTGCTGTCGGATACACGACGAACGGACCAGACAAGAACCCCTCCAATCCTGAATCTCTTAGAGATTGAAGCACAACCTTGTTTTTCTCCCCAGCATGTTCGTCGATGTCGTTGAAATCGACCTGCAACATCCATTGAAAGGGTGCTTTACCTAGAGCCATGATAAATTTGTGAAGGAAAGATGAAGAACAGCGATGAACGGAAGTTAGAGAGCCTTTGAAGATTTGAAGGTTTTTAGAGAGAGAAAGCATATGTAGAAAATGAACTGATCTGAACTTATATAGGAGGCGGTTTCGAACGGTTGGAAGACGAACCGTCACTTGATAGTATTTTGGCGCCAATTTCCCCTCCAAAAGTTACTGCAGTAACTTTCGACGGTAAATGCGGAGAAAACAATGGGCGGTAAATTTTGTGCGGTAAAACCGTGGGCGGTAAGTTTTTCAAACTTTTCATTTTTGTTTGAGATTCTGATTTACTGAAAGCTTTGTTAACCGGAAGTTTCGTTTAACATGAAGTCTTATGTTTATTTAACTTAAAACCGGAAAGAAGGATATGGAAAGAAAAACCGGAGACTTTAAAATTAGAAAATTTTATAAATAAGTCTAAAAGATGAAGTTAAGCGGTATTCGATCGTACAGCAAAATGACCAAAAACCGGAAAGAAAGACAAACAACTTAGTTTAGATCGATCCAATCCCCTTCCACCATTCTGTCAAGCCACTTGTCCACGGTGTTGTCGGGTGTCCGTTCCTCAATCCTCGATATCCATCCATTTGGCATGGATAAAGTCATAGTGTTGGCCGGTCCGACAGGAACACCGGGCCCAAGGTTGCGGCGTTGAGCCTCCAGAAACCGAGAGATTTGTGGAGCGAAACTGACCCTTCTTCTTGAAGCGGTTATGAGCTGCTTCAGGTTTTTGAAGAGATAGGAGGACCAGTTGATTGCCGATTTGCGGATGACGACTATCATGATGTCGAATGCCTCCCGGCTGTAGTTTTGATTTGGCATTTTTTCCATGATGGACCGCTGAACCAAATCATGAAAGATTTGGTATTGAGGGGCGAGTTTTTCCTTCTTCCCGTGGTCTTCGACCGGTTCGATGGAAGAGGAGAAGATAAAGCCGAAGTCTTCCTTAGCCGGATAGAATGGCGTTGGGAAGTCAGAGAACCCTTCGGTTGGAAGGTTGAAGAAAGTAGCAAAGTGCTCTTCGGTAATCCAAACAAATCTTCCGTCAACGATGGTCCTTATACTACCATCATCAAGAATGTGCCCATTCTTGAAGAACTCGCACACCTCTTCTACGAGGATGGTGTCTGAGCCTTCAAGGAATTTTTGGAGGCCCGATTCTATGATCGGTTGGAAGATGGTATCGTGAAACCGACTATCTTTTACTTTTTCGAAGTTGACGATGAGTGTGTTTCTTAGCTCAGTAGACATTTTTGAGGAAGAATGAGAAATCAAAAGGAGTTCTTTTTGAACTTTCAAGCTTTAGAGAGAAAAGTGAAGGAGGCGTGTTTTGAAGATGCATGATTGAGTCCCTTTTTATAGCTTGAGCGGTTGGATGCATTAAATGAGGATATCTTGAAAAAATCAGACCGTTTATGTCTGGTCATAAATGTTTTGTAAATTTTCAAGAGGATAAAGGCATGTCTAGTCAAATCGGATCAGGCATGCTTCTTGAAAACGAAAATTTTTGTTTCCAAGAGTGATTTGATTTGGTTTGATACGACGCATTAAATGTTGGTCATTTACTTTAGGATTTTCTGTTTTTTAAACTAAAATGTAAAGAAATAATCTTCATTAATTCAGGGTACCAAACCGGTAGTACAACAAAATTACCAGTTTGGGAAAAAGACACAAGGACGAGAGATGATTTAAACATTGGATGACCCAGCCGCTTGATTCCTCTTTGCCTTGGCTGCTTCCCATCGATCGATCAGCTCTTGGACTCTCTCCTTAGTGAGCACATGCTTTGGATGGAGAGTTACGAAGGGTCCGTAGTGGATCTCCAGGCTAGCATAGAAACCGCTTAGCTGAGGAGCGTAGCCAGTTTTGTTTGAAAGGAGCATCTTCTTTAAGTTGCTGAAGATGATCCAGGACCAATTTACCGGTGTCCCAACCGTAACGGCGATCATCATCTCGGAAAGCCTTTGGGTGTAGTAATAGCTTTTCTCTCTGCCCAAGATGGACTTTCCCAGAATCTCACAAAGAAGCTGGTACTTGTGAGAAAGTTGGCTTTTAGCACCCTAGGGTCTAACCGGTATGTCAGAGTTGGAGAACCGATGACACATTTCTTCTATGGTCACCGGAGAGTAGGTTAAATCGGTTACCCCTTCAGTGGGCAAACCGCAGTATTCAGTGAAATCCGTCTCGCTGAATAGAAATGACTGTACGTAAACTTGTGCAACGATTATGTCTCGATGCACCTCCTTTGCGGTCTGGAAGAATTCTTCGACAACTAGATAGTCGAGAATGAATCTGTTTTCGAGAAATCCTCTTAGCCCGCTTCTTTCAACGGCTAAGAACATTTCTTTGACATCATGATCTTCATATTGGTAGATTGAGTTGAAATCAGCCAATAGAATCTTCTTTGCTAGAGAGTTGAAGTTCATGTTCTTGAAATAGTTTAAGCTCAAAACTGTTTTTGTGAATAGTGAACTTTGTGAAGATTTGTGAGGATTTAAGGGTGGTTCATATAGCCAGGAGTTCGGCTAGATTAGTAGGTTAAGCATGCTCGATGATGTCATCAATTAGTTAATAGGCTTTAACTTGTTGAAGTGTATAATGTTTATTTTCAATGCAAAACTAATTATTACCAAGATATTCATGATGACAAAAATCTATTGACAAGATGTGAGTCTCCCTCTCTTGATGATGGACACATATCGTCATCTCGATTGCGGTAGACTGTTTTTATTTATTACAGGCTTCATTTCTCAAGGTATGCATGAAAACGCGGTTAGCTATCTCAAGTTAACCGGAAAAGTTCATTCTATCGAAACCAAAGTGCATTTGTACTGAGCGGTTTTCCATGACCGGTTTTAGTTGGATATTTTGTTCCGATTGTGAAGAAATGTTGAGTCACGTCAACATTCGTTCAACTTTGGATTAAGTATATCCAATTTTACCAGGTCATTTCAACCGTATAGTAAGTATACACGTGATTTGATGTCATGAAGTAATCAGGCGTAACCGGAGACTTCCTCCCGGTTGGCATTCTTGAATTTTTAATGGCCTATTTGAATATGGTTTGAGAAGCGAGAGATTCTCCCTGAACATATATCCCGGTTTTTCAGTGTTACGTATGTAAGCGATATGCATGCATGATCATGATATAAGTTGTTTAACATCAGTAATTCCTAGAATATTTCTAAAATGAGAAAACTTAGCTTCCTGTAGCGGTTTCGTGAAGATGTCTACTACTTGTTGCTCGGTCGAGACATATTCCAACCAGATGTGTTTCTCCTGAATGTGCTCCCGTATGAAATGGTGTCTTATATCAATGTGCTTTGTTCTTGAGTGCAACACTGAATTGTATGTAATCTCTATAGCGCTGGTGTTGTCACAGAAGATTGGAGATTCTTTGGCTTCGACACCAAAGTCCCTTAGTTGTTGTTGGATCCAGAGGAGTTGTGCACAGCAGCTTCCGGCTGCTATATACTCTGCCTCTGCGGTTGATGTTGCAACTGAGGTCTGTTTCTTGCTGCTTCAGGTGACTAACCGGTCACCTAGGAACTGGCAGGTTCCACTTGTACTCTTTCTATCAATCTTGCATCGTGCATAATCAGCGTCTGAGTAGCTTATGAGGTTAAAACTTGAGTCTTTTGGATACCAAAGTCCCACTTCTTGAGTTCCCTTGAGATATTTATTAGTCTTTTGGCCGCAGTATAATGTGATTGCTCTGGATTGGCTTGGAATCTTCCGCATACCCCGACCGCAAACAAAATGTCAGGTCGACTGGTTGTTAGATAGAGTAATGATCCAATCATTCCTCGATATGCTGTGATGTCAACAGCTTGACCATCCTCATCTTTGTCTAGTTTTACGGAAGGACTCATTGGCGTAGCCGCTTTAGCGCATGTATCCATTCCGAACTTCTTCAACAATTCGGATGTATACTTCGGTTGGCTTATGAAGGTTCCGGCTTCAATCTGCTTAACCTGAAGTCCTAGGAAGAAACTCAGTTCTCCCATCATACTCATTTGAAATCTGTCAGTCATCATCTTTGAAAACTTATCACATAATTTTGGATCGGTTGATCCGAAAATAATATCATCGACATAAATTTGAACGAGTAATATTTGTTCCTTTCTCTCAAATTTAAAAAGAGTTTTGTCTACTGAACCTATTGTGAATTTGTGATCAAATAGGAATTGTGTTAATGTATCGTACCAAGCTCTTGGAGCCTGTTTCAAACCGTAAAGGGCTTTGTTCAGCCCATAAACATGGTTTTCGTGTTCTGGGTTTTTGAAACCTGGAGGTTGATTAACATATACCTCTTCATTCACTTTACCGTTTAGAAAAGCACTTTTAACATCCATTTGAAAAACTTTGAAATTTTTGAAAGCTGCATATGCTAAAAATATTCTGATGGCCTCGAGTCTAGCTACAAGGGCAAATGATTCTTCAAAATCAACGCCTTCTTCCTGTTTATAGCCTTGAGCCACTAACCGGGCTTTGTTCCTCGTAACTAAGCCGTCTTCATTGAGTTTATTTCTGAATACCCATCGTGTTCCTATAACCGGTTTATTTTTCAGTCTAGGGACTAGGTACCAGATTTTATTTCTCTCAAACTCGTTTAATTCCTCTTGCATTGCTAGGATCCAATCGGGATCTGACAATGCTTCATCCACCTTTTTCGGCTCAATTTATGATATGAAAGATGAGTTTTCATAGTGTTCCAAATTTTGTTGCCTAGTTCGGACGGGTGAGGATATGTTACCTATTACTAGTTCAAGAGGGTGATTTTTGTTCCTTCTGAGGTTTATCCGAGACGTGTCTATCAAGCTTTTGGTTGGCTGATCAAGGTTAGACTGATCGGTAGGTTGAACAGAGTCAGACCGACCGATTTCTTCAATAGAAACTGAAGAGTCAACTTTCTACGGTAAGGCAGCTTGAACAGGCTGAGGGTCAGCATCAACCGCTTGGTCATCGACAAATCGTCTAAAAACCGGAACCTCGTCTTCATTATCAGAATAGATATTGAAATTTTCCATTCTGTTGTGAAGGTCGAAGGGTAATGCAGTGTTTCGTTCAACCGATTCATCGAAAACAACGTGGGCTGTTTCTTCAACTGTTAAAGTCCTAGTATTGTATATCCTGTAGGCTTTACTTACAGCTGAATATCCCAACATTATTCCCTCATCGGATTTAGCATCAAAAGCGGTCAAGTAATTCTTGCCGTTGTTGTGAACAAAACATTTGCTACCAAAAATTCGAAAATACCGTATGCTTGGAATTCGATCATAGTATATTTCAAAAGGAGTTTTGGAAAAATGTTTAGTTACCAAAGATCGGTTTTGTGTATAGCATGCAGTATTGATAGCTTCAGCCCAAAACTTTTGAGCAATACCCGAATCAGCTATCATTGACCTTGCCGTTTTGTTGAGGAGTTCTGGCACTAGACAACTCGTGTCTAATACCGGAATCATTAAGAAAAGTGGTTAAGCTGCTATTTATGAACTCAGTTCCTCTATCACTTCTGATTTTGTTTACTCGAGTAGATTTTTCATTTTGTTTTCTCAAAATCAATTTGATCAGGTTTGAAGTTGCTTGGTTTTTAGAAGCTAGAAATGTTACCCAGGTAAATTTAGAATAGTCATCAATAACTACCATAGTATAATGCATGCCTCCTAGACTGGTTACTTTAACCGGACCAAACAAATCCATATGCAAAAGTTCTAAACATCGTTCAGATTGATAGTTTCCTTTACTTTTGAAAGATGATTTTATTTGTTTACCCATTTGACATGCAACACATACTTTGTCTTTTGAAAACTTAATATTTGGAAAACCGTGAACTAGTTCTTTGGAATATATGAAGTTAATTGTTTTGAAGTTCAAATGATTAGGCGTTTATGCCAAAGCCAGTTTGGATCATTTCCGGCTATCATGCTCACGGGTTTTTCAAAATCAGTTTTCCAATTAACTTTGTAAATATTTCCCATTCGGTTACCGGTTAAAAGATATCATTTTCCTGATTCTTAACTAAACATGCATTTTTATGAAATTCAACTTTGTAACCCACATCACACATTTGACTTATACTCAATAGGTTAAAACGCAGTTCTTCTACCAGTAATACATTATTTATGGATAGGTTACCATGGACAATCTTACCCTTGCCCACGGTTTTACCTTTCGAGTTGTCGCCGAAAGTTATGACTGCTCCGGTTTCATACTTGATGTTGGTTAGTAGCTCATCGTTGCCGGTCATATGTCTTGAACATCCGCTGTCTAGATACCATTCCGAGTTCTTTAGCTGGTTGTTTCTCCTAACCTGCAAAAGAGAATTATTTACACCTTTTTGGTACCCACATTCAGTTGGGTCCATGGTTGATTAGTCCCTTTGGGATCCAAACTTGAATAAGTCGGATCACTTTCCCGGTATCTGTTCTTATAATGTTTGACTTAACTTCTTGACCGTTGCTCAAGAATTCCTTATGTTGTGGTGAGTTTATTTAAGACCGAGATCTGTTTCTTTTATTTTGTTTCCGGTTGGCTTTCCTTCTCTCAGGATGAAGCCAGTTTTCTGATTCAGTAGGACTTACATACTTAAGTTCTTCTTCCGGTTTTAGATCATGTTCTTCCTTATATTCGGTTTTTGAACTTTTGACAAATCTTATAAACGGAAGATTGTCTTTCGCGAGTTTCATCCCGGTAGGTTTCTTTGATTCGTTTTGTTTGTTTGGTTCGTAGCCGATACCAAATCTACATTTAGGATGTCTTTTATAATTACACATCTGTTTTACGGCTTGACGAGATCTTTACCACGCAGCCGTAACATACAATGCTCGTTCATCTGTTTCAGTTACCGGTTGAACTGTCTCCTTATTGTCTAAGGATAGTTCATCCGGTTCATACATTGCGGTTTCACATGTTTTATCAGCGGTACTACTTGACTCTACGGTTTAGGTTCTACCGGAGTCGGTATGTATGCAGATATGTTTCTGAACTCAGCGACCATTTCGTTGAGTGCAGAAATCAAATCTTCTTTAGTAAACTCATCAGAAGAGAAATCAAATACCTCTTCGTCGTTTGCCATGAAAAAGGTTACCCTTTCTTCATTGTCTTCGTTGTCGGAGTACGCCCATTCGCTTCCACCGTCGGATGCGATGAGTGCTTTCTGAATCTCCTTCCCTTCGTCGGCATGCTGGTCATTGTTTCTCTGATAGTCGTTCCGTTGGTTATCATTTCTCCGGTAGTTGTTCCCTTGGTAGTTGTTACCCTGGTACCGGTTGCCTTGATAGTTGTTGCCTTGATAATTACCTTGAAAGTTTCCTTCCGGTTTTCTGTTGTCTCTCCTCAGTTTTCTGCATTCTGACCTGAAATGTCCAAAACCGTCACAGTTATAGCATCTTTTATTTGATTTATCTACATAATTATAATTAAAATCGTTGTTAGATGGTGGCTGACTCTTCTTCATGAATCTCCCAAATTTCTGAGCTAACATCGCCATCACATCTTCACTGATCTGATCAGCGTTTTTGACTGGAGCCAGAACGGTTGATACTTAGACCGCCGGTTCCACCGATGTAACCAAAGCTTTGGTTGCGGTTGACGTGGATGCTTCATCTTCGATCCGAGACTTAATCTCGAACTCGTAGGCTTTTAAATCCTCAAACACATCATGCAACTTCATTTGCCCGAGGGTGCTTGATTCCCTCATCACCATTGTCTTGATATCCCAAGTGCTCGGTAGTGATCGTAAGGCTTTAATGATTACTTCTCGTTTGTCATACTTCTTTCCGAGTGTTTGAAGATCGTTGACCACACTGGTGAACTGGTTACTGAATTCTTTCATGTTTTCCCCCAGTTTCATCCTAATGTTTTCATATTTCTGTGTAGCCACCAAAATTTTGTTCTCTTTTGTTCTTTCGTTTCCCTCATGGATCTGAATGATCGTTTCCCAGACTTCCTTTGCATTATCGCAGTCTGAGATCTTGTTCAAGATGTTATCATCTATAGCCTTATAGATGTGCCTCATGCAATGGTTGTCCAGGTTACTCCGTCTTCGATCTTCATTTGTCCATTGGTCCAACTCCTTGTTTATCTTGATCGGTCCCTCTTTCAGGACTCGGCTCATCTTATCATCTAGAGTGTTCAGATGTAGATACATCTGTTTCTTCCAACTGCTAAATGCTTCACTGTTTAGCATTGGCGGCTTGTCGCTGTGGGTCATGCTTCGCATCTTCTTCGGTTGCTTGAGTGCTAAGAACCTTGCTCTGATACCACTTGTTAGGATCGGGGACGCCCTTGTAGGATCGGGGTGTTCCCAGTTTCACGAAGGGTGGCCGCTTACAACACACACAACACTTTGGTGATAGTCCGGTTAGAGACTATAACCATTCTTAGCACTTCGCAAACTGTCACAGACTCTTGAACCAGGTTCAAGGGCGGAAATGTCTGTTTCAGTCTGAAGCAACGTATGCGACTTAGATGATGTTTTAGAAGGAGTAGGTTTTAAAGATATGAGTGGACCGGTTTACGGAGTAAGATTGATTTTGGTTAGGTTAGGTGAGTAAGCAGTAAATGAAGGAAATAACACGAGACAAGATTTTTTATGGATGTTCGGAGCAAACCCTCATAAGTCACCCCTTCTTCTCAGGTTATGAGAAGGATCTCCACTATCTTTCAACGTTACAACAATTACAATGTCGGTCGAGCCCAACTCGCTACTCGCCGGTTACACCAACTCACTCTTGATGTAATACAATAACACAACACAAAAACACACAGAAAGCTTCCGGTTTTTGACACACCGGTTTTGGATCGTTCGTAATATTTCTTTATCTCTCTAGGATTTTCGTAACTTGTGTACCGTTATTAATGAGGTCGCTTCGTCTTCCTTTTATAGCAAGGACGATCCCAACGGTCATATTCTTCTCTCACCGTGGGATTGGTTACTCCAGCATCACGCCGGTGCAGGGAGGTTACTTGCACGTTTCACCTTTCTCAACACTTGGCAAGCATGGAGGAACTCCTCAGGTAAATATGACGTTGCCGGTTTGCAGATTCGGACACGTGTCAGGCATGCACCTTCCGGTTGTCAACATCGGATCAGTAAATCATCATTGCTTTCCTCGCATGCTTCTGAACGGATCTTATCTTCTTTTATCCCTTCGAGACACGTCTATTTCATCATATTACGTCACTTCTGAGATTGTAGTTTGCGGTTTGTTTCTTACATAATATAGTCCGGCTGGAATGTAAACTTTGTCTTTGCTAACCGGTCTCTTGAGAGAGTTAAAACCGGTTCCTCTGATCTTGACTTGATCACTTGGAACTGGATTTCTTTGAAGTGTTTCAGCAGCCGGTTTATGAGGCTCCAGCCGGTTTATACGATTTGATATGTTCCTGCACATAGAAGTTAACAATTGTTTAGATTTTCTAGCCGGTTCCAAAAATTAACTTTACTTAATTTTTCTTATCACATAGCTTTAGTAGCCGTCTGAAGAAAGCATTTGTCTAACCACAATCTCTCTACGATGTCTGCTCCACTTACTTCTGTGCAGTCTGACAAGCCAGGTAATTATATCCAATTAATTATTGCCACGTACGTAAATAACTCTCAAATATACATTTCCAGTACAAGACAACGATAAGCGGCGCACTACTTATTCGGTACGGCCACAATCAAATTACCCAGATTCTGTTGTACTCTCGTACTATAAGCGGCCGTCCAACGGACACGTTCCACGTGTCCACAAAGAATATTCGACCGTTGGTGCACTTTTACCATAAATAGAAGCCAAAGGACAACGGTCGAATAACCAGTTTTTACAAGTAAAAAAAACACTCTTATTAACGCATACGTAAAAACTTCTTATTGTCTAGCTATGATCACACTGTAATTGCATATTGTCTATTTTGTGAGAAACTTCAGTATTGTAAATTGAACTGAGGTTGTTCTGTTCAATAAAGAGTTATCTAGATCAGTGAATTGTATTTTATCCAAAGTCTTTAGTGGGATATACTTCCGGTTGTGGAAGAAGGAGTGATGTAGATGTTTTATCTCCGAACATCCATAAAACTTCTTGTATTCTATACTTTCTTCCATTTACATTCAGTTGTCTAAAGCTTCAAATCAAACGAACAAATACGCACTTGAATTTGTTTTAAGAGTTTGGAGGATTTGTGAAGAATATAAACAAATACTTATCCCTTACATGATTTGTTAGATAAATTAGACCGGTTTAAATAAGAACTTAACAAAAACAAATTTCTTGTGCAGGAACGGTCAAGAACTTTGAACGGTCAAGAATCTAACCGGTCAAGTAATCAAACCAGTTAGAAAAAGAAGCAAAGGATGTCAGCAATACCTACTGTACCACGATCTTTAACATTATGACTGTCATAACAACCGATACTCCGGTAAACTGGTCTAGGTTGTTGTTTGACAACCTAATCTGGATGATCAATACCCGACACACCGGTTTTATTCCTCAAATAAGTTCTCTACTCATCGAACTCGGGGTTCCACTCTATCCAGGCGAAGGGTTGCACTAATCCCAGGTTTTGACTAGGGATTCTGCGGATTCCTTCTATGAGCGGTTTGAGAAAGCATGGAAGAAAAATCAGAGAAACATCACCTCCTCCGGCCACTAAAGAATCACTCTTTCGGACAACCGGTCATTTTGCTTCACGCACCAGTTGTATTTCTATCTATTTTAATCGGTTATGTCCTCCTTTTGGTCTATTGTACTTCATCTTTTTCTTAATGAAAATCTAGTACCTTTGAATTCTAACTGCATGGGAAACTACACAAACTTAGTTGGTTTCCAACTAGATTCTCAACCCGGTCTCCGTAACCGGTCAATATAACCACTTCCCAAGACGTTTTGAAAACATAAATAATCTACAGCATTAATGAGACAAAACATAATCTTAATCTTAAATGCTCTTACGCTACCTCTCATTTCTAATCTATTTAAGATGCCTCTCACTCTCATTCCAATACACTTCAAGACAACATTCTACATCTCTAAGCAAATCTAAAAAATGTCTCACTCCATCCTCCGAAACTATTTGTGCATCGACTTTGACTCAGTGCTATCCCTTGAGAACGATGAAACAAAGGAAGAACTCTTTGAATCTTTGATTGACACCGGCCTCCGCGGATTCCTAGAGGAATCTGAACCTCTCTTTCTTCCAGAGGTACTGCAGCTATACATAACGGTGTCATCGTCTCCACTATAAACACCAATATCATCATTCTCTCGGAAAACTTATTCGACGGAATGTTCAACCTCCCAACCGAGGGGTTTTCGGACTTTCCACCATGGGTGAGCAGTACATTTGATGAATACGTTGAAATGTTCTCCGCCTCCGACACAACGGTTCAAAACCACGGCCTTAAAGCCCATCTTGCTCCCCACATTCAACTTTTGCATGAGATCGTCAACCGGTCGATCCTCTGCCAGACCTCCAATCAAAACTACCCCAGAAAGTCTTTGACATGATGACCTATATCATCAGCTCAACTTCCATCAACTGGGCATCGGTCATTTTTAACAACCTGAAGACTATGGTCGAGACGAAGAAACGGTTCGGCATGCTCCTCATTTGAGCCGGGTCTTTCGAGCCTTCGTTCCAAACCTTGGACTGGGTACACCGATGAATCCTTCAAATGTCCTCACCAAGGAAGCGGTGGAAGACAAAATATCTAGAATGTTTTAGGTTCTAAGTCGGTTAACTTTTTATTTTTCTTGTATGTGGAACCGATCTTCATATCGGCTCTATAATCATCATGTCTGTTTCATCCTTAATCAAATATCAGTTTAAATTACAAGGATCAAATATCGGTTTAAATTCTCCACCGGTTAAATTGTTTACCGCTTCATTAATTACCGGTTAAAATGTCTACCGCTTTAATTACTTCCTGCCAAAAAGGATTTCCGCCCAAGAGTTTACCGCCAACTCGTTTTAGAGGGAAAACTTGACGCCTTTTCTTGATGTGACGGTTCGCGCTAGTTGAAATTCCAGGCCACTACCTATAAATATCCTCATTCATCTTCTTATTATTCTCTTCTGCGAATCTGCTTTCTCTCTCTAGCAATCACTTAATCTTCCAAGCTTTCAATCTTTCAACCTCCAAATCTTTCTAATCAAAATGGGTCGTGATTCTGCACTTTTCAACCACATTTTCCAAGTAGACTTCGAAGATATTTGTAGGCGTTCATTTTCTGTCCCTTCCGCTTTCTGGCGCCTATTCCCCTCTTTTTTTTAATTGATTGGCATACGCTCCCTTTATCGAATTGAATTGGCCCGTACAGGTTTTAGATCGATACACTCGCAAATGTATCGATCTAATTGACTTAAGAGTCGCCACTTTAGTTTACTTCCCAAAGAAACTAAAGAAAAGAAAAATTAGAGATTCATTTTAAGAGTCCGGTGTTTGGTTACGTATTAGAAAAGGGCATATGGCGCTATGTCATATACGCCTGTCTTTATAGACAGTCTCTACTCCTAAGTAATCAGCCAGTTGATGTTTGAAGAATTGTTACGTTTTCGTTCTGAGTTCAGAACTCTTTTGCTTGTGTGAGAAAATCTTAATCATTTTGCAAGGGGCTAGTCCTATTCATGGGGTGTTTGACAAGGATAAGGCATTGAAAAGTATTAAAAGACATAAAAGAGCATTGCAAGGTATAGAGAAAATTCTCAAAGAAAAACGAGAATCAGAATTCCCAAGAAGGACCAAATGAGGATAGATGAGGAGAATAACAATTGGATTGGAAAACTAGAATTTTATCCTTTTGCTCAAAGGAGAGAAGAGAATGAACTGATTGAGTTAATGTCTCTGAAATTTTTATGACCAATTCCTAACATAATAGGGATGAACCTCCTTTTTGAATCAGCTCAAATAGTCATTCGTATATCGAGTTATGATTTTTCAAAGCCTTCAGCTATTTATCCCTTCGGTTCTTGTACCAGCTTCACTACGGGTGATCTGGGATGAGTTATGCAACTAACTGGGAGAGATACTTGATAACATTGGAGAGATGATTCAAAGAGCTTTCTAACAGTATCTCATTCATTCTAAATGGATCATTGGTTCAAAAGTTATGATGCTTAGAAGTGTGACATAGTTTCAACTAGCTCCCAGGATTTGAATCGGTAATACTGCTTCCCTTTTACAGATCGAATGAGGGCCTTAACCTTCGAATCACGGTTTGGGGATGGTTCCATTGTAAAGATATGTGAGTTTTCTCTCCAACCCAACATGAATTATTCAAAACCATTAAGCACATATAAAGTTAAAGGGTGTTCGATTTAAACCTTTCAGGAATACCTTCCACTCATGACCAGATTTCGTCTAGATATAGGGCACTAATGGGAGATTGGGATACACCATATGAAAGAGGACCAATTTCTATTTTCAAAACATCCAAGATCATTGAATTTCATCCAGTATTGAAGTCGGGAAAAATCATGAAGTCTAGGGTTCCAATGAAAGCTCAATGGGGACTTCAAACATAAGGATTCTTGATTTTCTTTTCCAATAACCTCTTTTTCAAATAACCCACTTTTCAAATAATTCGATTTTCCCACTTTAGAAGACCAGCCTACTCTTTCCACTTCTTCTTGACACATGCTTGATCCCTCTTTGACCCGGGTTGACTCGTCGGTTGGCAGGTTGACTCGGGTTGACCCGTTCTCTTGTTTTCCCTCTTTTCGTGCACTTCTGCACAAATTTGAAAATAGTAATATTACACTCAAAATTCAAGATTTTTTCAAAACGTACAACATGAACGTGTCACGGGTTGGGAAAATAGAGTCGTTATGAAATTCGACATTTGGATCGTTATTTTTTAAGCTTTTCTAAGTCGGTTTTCCACGAGGTGTTTCTATTTTTATTTTCCCGGTTCAATAAACAAACATGAGTATATTTCGGGCCGGGTTTTTTTATTAGATATCTAGCGTGTAAAAATGTGGTGTCTACAGAATGCCCCTCTTGGACAGAGTTTGAAGAAAAAAAACTCTTGTTTTCATAAAACGTGTGTCCAAGCCTGAACAAATAGGCGCCGCATTTTTTTCTTACCCGGGATGAATGAATGAAAAAGAAAAGAAAGATACAACCTGACAATGTTCTTCATTGATTTTTCTCGCTTAGCCCATTCACATGTGAAGAAACTAGAGACATGAGCCGTGCAACGATCTTCGTAGCGTACTTGTAAGAGAGAATGAGACATTAGAACAACTTTCGTATCAAAGCTTACATAGGAATTTTGGGAAGAAAGCGTTTTGTCATGCTCAGATTCAACAATAGATTGTCATGAGCCATCTTTTCACAGTTGATCTCGTGTGAATTCTCGTTGAGTAAAAGTTCACAAGTAAAAGCCTGCAAAACAAGGGAAACACAATGATAAAGTCCATAGGCTGTCAGTTTAGGAATCAGTTAACAAGCCTCCGTCGTATATTCTCATCAAGGAACCCTTATGACTTAGAACGTAATCTCCTAGGTTCACCGATCGACAAAATAGTCGTTCGTTGAGACCTTCTATAACCATATACCCCTCCGGGGGTACTCTTCAATAAAACAACACAACCCTTTGTCTTCAAAGGATTGAAATCATCGAGTCCTAGATAGTCTCGATTAAAAAGACAACATGCCAAAATCCGTGGAGGATCCTTGTGGCTTCAAACATCCATAAGAAATTTATCGTTTTTTATTTTATTTTATTTTTGTTTTTTGTTTTTTTGTTTTTGCTCGCGTGAACACCGAAACGATGACATTCGCGACAATTGGGGATGGAGAAAACAATCGCCTCCCCAACTACAAGAGCAGATCGGAGCAGGAGTTTTCTCTTTTCTCTGTTGAATGGCAATGAAGAAAACAATCGCCTCCCCGACTACGAGAGCAAATCGGAGCAGGGGTTTTCTCCAATGAATGACTATGAAGAAGTCAATCGCCCCTCCGACTGCAAGAGAAAATCGGAGTTTGGGTCTTCTACAATTAATGGTAGCGAAGAAAACAATCTCCTCCCCGACTACAAGAGCAGATCGGAGCAGGGGTTTTCTCCGTTGAACGACAATGAAGAAAAGAATCGCCTCACCGACTGCGAGAGTAGATCGGATCAGGGGTTTTATTTAATGAATGGCTATGAAGAAGTCAATCGCCCCTCCAACTGCAAGAGCAGATCGGAGTTTTGGTCTTCTCCAATTAATGGTAGCGAAGAAAACAATCTTCTCCCCGATTGCGAGAGCAGATCGGAGTAGGGGATTTCTCCGTTGAACGACAATGAAGAAAACAATCGCCTCCCCGACTGCGAGAGCAGATCGGAGTAGGGATTTTCTTCAATGAATGGCTATGAAGAAGTCAATCGCCCCTCCAACTACAAGAGCAGATCGGAGTTTGGGTCTTCTCCAATTAATGGTAGCGAAGAAAACAATCTCCTCCCCGACTGCGAGAGCATATCGGAGCAGGGGTTTTCTCCGTTGAACGACAATGAAAAAAACAATTGCATCCCCGACTACGAGAGCAGATCGGAATAGGGGTTTTCTCCAATGAATGGCTATGAAGAAGTCAATCGCCCCTCCGACTACAAGAGCAAATCGGAGTTTGGGTCTTCTCCAATTAATGGTAGCGAAGAAAACAATCTCATCCCCGACTACGAGAGCATATCGGAGCAGGGGTTTTCTCCGTTGAACGAAAATAAAGAAAACAATCGCCTCCCCGACTGTGAGAGCAGATCGGAGCAGGGGTTTTCTCCAATGAATGGCTATGAAGAAGTCAATCGCCCCTCCGACTGTAAGAGCGAATCGGAGTTTGGGTCTTCTCCAATTAATGGTAGCGAAGAAAACAATCTCCTCCCCGACTGCGAGAGCAGATCGGAGCTGGGGTTTTCTCCGTTGAACGGCAATGAAGAAAACAATCGCATCCCCGACTGCGAGAGCAGATCGGAATAGGGGTTTTCTCCAATGAATGGCTATGAAGAAGTAAATCGCCCCTCCGACTACAAGAGCAAATCGGAGTTTGGGTCTTCTCCAATTAATGGTAACGAAGAAAACAATCTCATCCCCGACTACGAGAGCATATCGGAGCAGGGGTTTTCTCCGTTGAACGACAATAAAGAAAACAATCGCCTCCCCGACTACGAGAGCAGATCGGAGCAGGGGTTTTCTCCAATGAATGGCTATGAAGAAGTCAATCGCCCCTCCGACTGTAAGAGAGAATCGGAGTTTGGGTCTTCTCCAATTAATGGTAGCGAAGAAAACAATCTCCTCCCCGACTGCGAGAGCAGATCGGAGCAGGGATTTTCTCCGTTGAACGACAATGAAGAAAACAATCACCTCCCCGACTACGAGGGCAGATCGGAGCAAGGGTTTTCTCCAATGAATGGCTATGAAGAAGTCAATCTCCCCTCCGACTGCAAGAGCAGATCGGAGTTTGGGTCTTCTCCAATTAATGGTAGCAAAGAAAACAAACTCCTCCCCGACTGCGAGAGCAGATCAGAGCAGGGGTTTTCTCCGTTGAACGGTAATGAAGAAAACAATCGCCTCCCCGACTACGAGAGTAGATCGGAGTAGGGGTTTTCTTCAATGAATGGTTATGAAGAAGTCAATCGCCCCTCCGACTGCAAGAGCAAATCGGAGTTTGGGTCTTCTCCAATTAATGGTAGAGTCTCAAGGACAACAATGCGTAAACACCCAAAAGATGGAGTTCACGGACAAGGGTAAAGAGAGCAACGTCTCATGACCATAAGAACAATCGAAGTGGGAGTTTCTCGAGTAAAGGAATTAGAACATCCAAATCGCGGAGACTAGGTTCTAAACCAAGGATTACAAAAGAAACACATAAAACGAAAGACTAGTATTAGCATGGAACTTTGAAAATGGCTCCAACAAAGACTAGAGTATTCTGATCACATGATGTGAAAGATAAAGACACAATCAGCACGGGGCTTGAAGATATGAATGCATGTTGTTGTTTTTTTTAAAAAAAATGCCCCTAGTTAAGACTAGGGCATTTAACCTCTGTGATGCAAATACAATGAAGCAGCTTGCACAGGGCTTTGAAAATGTGAATGCATGTTTTTTTTTTAAAAAAAATGCCCCTAGTTAAGACTAGAGCATTTAACCTCTGTGATGCAAATACAATGAAGCAGCTTGCACAGGGCTTTGAAAATGTGAATGCATGTTTTTTTTGTTTTTTTTAAAATGCCCCTAGTGAAGACTAGGGCCTTTTATTAAAATGATGCACAAGCAGTGAAAGAAGACTTCGATCTCTATGTCGCGTGGTTAGCTCTGGACCGAAACATTTTCAGCGAATAAGACTTACGGAAAGTTCTAGACTGTTTCAGCCAAGACGAAATCTGACTTCTTTCTTTTCCTCCCAACGCAGAAAGATCTGACTGATAAAACCCCGCATTTTGTACAAACGATTTGTTGTGAAATGGTCATCAAATGACCGAATTTTGGGCTCGGGGTAGGGTTTTGGTATTCATTTTTTTAGAACCACCTTGTGCCGAGTGTTTCAGAGTTTCATCTGCTTCCCTCACAACATTTTTTAGTATCATCGGTATATCTGACCGAATCGATACGCCTAGCGAGGTCGCTCAACGGTGATTTCAAAGTCTCAACCTTTTGATGAATACTTTCCTCATTAATTTTTTTTTAGTATCATCGGTATATCTGACCGAATCGATACGCCTAGCAAGGTTGCCCAGCTGTGATTTCAAAGTCTCAACCTTTTGATGAATACTTTGCTCATTGATTTTTTTGTTTAGCATCATCGGTATATCTAACTGAATCGATACGCCTAGCAAGATCGCTCAGCGGTGATTTCAAGGTCTCAACCTTTTAATGAATACTTTGTTCCTTAATTTCTTTCTTTTGAGCATGTCTCTTTTCGCGAAGCCAGACAATTCTCCTAATCCACTCAGCTTTCAGGTTAGGTTCGGGTTCTGCTATGTCTCAAAGGGCTTGAAAACAAAAAAATTTCAACAATCGCAAGGTATCTTTGAAGGCAATTGACAGACAAGACTTCCCTACGTGACTCTTTTAGAAAGACTTCGAAATCGCTTTTGGAAACAGTCCTCGGTTAAGAATTGGTCTTAACGCTTACTCATTTCATAATGTCCTTGTTGGTTCATGACAACAAAGATCGCTGTCTTCTTCACATCAAGGATAAAAATGTTTTGAATGATTTTGACCGAACCTATTTGATAGGTTGCCTACCTATCCCCTGAGTATGGGGAATCAGGTCCAAAGGTAGTTCAATGGTTCTTCTTTCAATGCTGTGTGCAATGAATTGAAAGGGAGATGAAATAAATTCCCTCAATGTGCTTGTTAACAGGTTCTCAACATTTTTTTTTAGAAACTTGACCTTAGCAACCATGTTGAAAGATTTTTTTTTATTCGTTTTTGTTTTTAAATGCATTTGCAAAAATGCCCCTAGTATAGAAACTAGGGGTTCGGAGATAATGTCATGAAATGCATGCTTGTATGAAAATGCAGAAAAAGATGTTGAACTCATGATATGCATTTTCCGAAAATTACCTTTGTAAAAAGCAAATGGGCTTAGGCATTCACCTCATTTGGAACATCTTTGGCAATCATGGAACACGTGAAATGAGAAAACCCATTTGATTTTTTTTTTGAAACAAATCAAAACCTTGTCGTTGATTTCTTTATCTTAGGCATAGTATTTCTTGAGCGTGTCAAGATTAAAGGGTGATGAACACTCATCGTCATCGAGAGTGATGAGGCGAACAACTCCACCTGAAAAGATCTGCTTGATGATGAAAGGGCCCTCCCATGGCGGTTGAAATTTTCCTCTAGGGTTCTGCAACTCTCGGGTCTTTCTAAGAACAAGGTCTCCTACAACAAGATGCCTAGGCTTGACCTTCTTGTTGAACGCCCTTGCCATGCGTTGTTGATAAGCTTCTGTCTTGCATAGGGCATCTAGCCTCCGGTCCTCCATGAGTGATAGTTGATCGTATCTGGACTTCATCCAATCTTCCTCGATGATGTGGCTCTCCAAAAGAACCCTGAGAGTAGGCAACTCCAACTCAATGGGTTGAACTGCCTCCATGCCATATACCAACGTATAAGGTGTTTCGCCTGTAGAAGTCCGAGCGGTGGTTCGGTAACCCCACAGAGCATAGGGAAGCTTCTCATGCCAATCCCTATATGTTTGTGTGGTTTTTCTTCAATATTGAGATCACGTTCTTGTTAGCAGCCTCGACTGCCCCGTTGGTTTGCGGTCGATATGGTGAAGACTTATGATGCTCGATTTTGAATTCTCTTAAAACTTCGAGCACATTACCTTGAAAGTATCGTCCATTATCGGAAATCATCGAATGGGGAACCCCGTATCGACTAATGATATTATTGCGAATGAACTTTGCCACGTGGGAGGATTTGAGGATTTTGAATGAAGAAGCCTCAACCCACTTAGTAAAATAATCGATACCAACCAATATGAATTCATGGCCATTGGACGCGTGGGGGTAGATTTTCCCAATGATATCAATTCCCCATGTAGAAAATGGCCATGGAGAAGTCATGTTATAGAGGAGAGAAGCGGGAGTATGCTTTAGATTAGCATAAATCTGACATTGGTGACACTTCTTGAAGAACGCAATGCAATACTATTCCAAGTTCTGCCAAAAGTAGCCTAGTCGGAGAACTTTCTTAGCAAGAGCCATGCCATTCATGTGGGAACCGCAAATCCCAGCATGCACTTCTTCCATGATGGTGGTAGATTCCGCCTGATCTACATAAAGCATGTTTTGTCCATCAAAAGATCGTCAATAGAGATATCCTACCACAACCACATAGCTAGTGGCAAACTGACGGAGAGCGCGATGCTCTTTCTTCTAAAATTGGCCAGGGTATTCCCCCCTTTCGATATATGATTGGATGGGCTCGAACCAAGGTTTGCTTGAGATACTAGTGTTAGCAACCAGTAGTTTCTCTTAGATGCGATTGCACCACTATTGGATTTTGAGTGGCTTGATCTTGATTCCTTCGGGAATCTGAGTCATTGCCGCGAGGGTTGCAAGGGCGGCAACAAAACGATTCTGAATCCTTGGAGCGTGGATGAAAACAACACTTTCGAATTTTGGCAATTAAACGCATGAGGAAAGAATGATAAGGTTTAAGATTGCTGCCTTTGACCTGCCAATCTCCGTTGGCTTGTGAGATTACAAGATTCGAGTCTCCAATAACCTCCAATCTCTTAATCCTCTTCTCGCTGGCTAACTTGATCTCAGCAATGCATGCTTCGTACTCAGCTTCGTTGTTGGTGACACTATAACTCAACTTAACAGAAGTAGGATTATACGTGTCAGTAGGATCGATCAAAAGGATACCGATGCCGTAACCTTATTTACCCGACGCGCCATCACACATCAACTTCCACACTTCAGATTGAACATTCATAATCTCATCATCTGGTAAGACCATTTCTTCGTCATCGTCTTCAATGGTGATTGGTTGATCAGCTAGGAAATCAGCCACTATACTCCCCTTGATCGAATTTTGCACGGTATATGTGATGTCATATTCTGAAATCATCATCATCCATTTAGCAAGACGCGGCGAAAGAAGAGTTCTTTGAAACAAGAAATGAATGGGATCGAGTCTTGACACTAGCTTGATTGGGTGGACTTACATGTATTGGCGCAACCTCTTCGTTACCCAGGCTAGTGCCCAATAGACTTTTTCCACAGAAGAATAGTGTTGGGTCAAATTATTTTGACTAAGTGTTCAAATAATTTATCCCCTGATATTTTGATGATGAAATAATTTATATGTTTTGATACAGGTGTATTAAGACAAACATGTCTTTAGACTTAGTTCTAATGAGGATCATTAGACCGATTTTGATCTCCATTCGCATTAAGTTAGACGCAAGTCTAATGAAATTAGACGCTCAGTCAAACTCAACGGAGTTAGACGGGGCAGTCTCATAGACGCATGAATTAGACACAAGTCTAATAGAATTAGACGTATAGTTTAAATCATCGGAGTTAGACGTGTAAGTCTAATAGACGTGTAAAGAATTAGACGGGTAGTCTAATGAATACACGGAATTAGACGTGAGTCTAATAGAATTAGACGTACAGTCTAACTCATCGGAGTTAGACGTGTAAGTCTAATAGACGTGTAAAGAATTAGACGGGTAGTCTAATGAATACACGAAATTAGACGCGAGTCTAATGGAGTTAGACGTACAGTCTAACTCATCGGAGTTAGACGTGTAAGTCTAATAGACGTAAAGAATTAGACGGATTGTCTAATTATTGAAAGTTAGACGTGAGTTTAACTCCTTCAGATAAGTCTGAAGTAGAACCGGAATTAGACGTGGTAGTCTAACTCAGTGGAGTTAGACGTACCCGTCCAATGGTTATTATAATTAGACGGATTGTCTAATTAGGGAAAGTTAGACGTGGGTCTAACTCCTTCAGATAAGTCTGAAGTAGAACCGGAATTAGACGTGGTAGTCTAACTCAGTGGAGTTAGACGTACCCGTCTAATGGTTATTATAATTAGACGGATTGTCTAATTATTGAAAGTTAAACATGGGTCTAACTCCTTCAGATAAGTCTGAAGTAGAACCGGAATTAGACATGGTAGTCTAACTCAGTGGAGTTAGACGTACCCTTCTAATGGTTATTATAATTAGACGGATTGTCTAATTAGTGAAAGTTAGACGTGAGTATAATTCCTTCAGATAAGTCTGAAGTAGAACCGGAATTAAACGTGGTAGTCTAACTCAGTGGAGTTAGACGTACCCGTCTAATGGTTATTATATTAGACGCACGTCTAAGTACATTAGACCAGGCGGTCTAATAGACGCTTTTCATCAAAAGGAGTTGACTTATTTCATTAGACTGATCCGTCTAACTAAAATACGTCTAATGCTTTTATTCAAGAAGTACGCTTGAATTTAGAATTTCTCCTACCCACGTGCTATAACTGTACCCTACTACTGCTCCACTTTCCTGTGAAGATTAATACAACATCTATATGCATCCAATCACGGAATGCCACGTAAGAGAATTTTCCTCACATTACCCGTTTTGCAGGTACATCCCTGATGGAATATTCGGCGCACTACCAGTTCGGTACGACCATGATACTTGTGCTCAGAACCTGCTGTGTACAATGGAGGCTTTCCAATAGAAGAGCGCCACGTATCATTCTTGAAGATTCGACCGTTAGCTTCTGATCAGTATTTAACCAATCCTTAGAGCAACGGACGAAGTACCGATTCTTACCTTGCCTAACACGAAACCTTACGAACAAGCATACTGATTTTACAGAGAGAGAGTCTACTCAATCATCTTGCTTACTGAACTCATTCTTGAAGCTTCTTTCTGATTGTACTGTGTGTGAATCGAGAGAGAGAGCTAGAATCAAAACACATTAGCTGAGTGATATTTTTCATCTTCTTGTAATTGAACAGAAAGTGTTCTGTTCAATAGTGAGTTAAGTGTGTGTATAAACTGTATTTGATTCTCATCATTTAGTGAATCCTTCCGGTGGTTGGAAAAAGGGGTGACGTAGGAGAGTTTCTCCGAACATCCATAAACAAACTGTTGTGTTCTTCATTTTCTGTCATCTTTTCATATTTCGACTTGTGCTTCAAACCCAAGTAAACAATTCTGCCTTGAATCCGTTTCAAGTGTTTACACAAGTTTGCATAGAATAGAAAGTGAATTAAATCCCTAACAGGATTTCTTTCAAACCGTTTTTCATAAGCCTTTATCCTTAGCCAGACCCTCGTCTCTAATGATAAAGCCGATCCTATCAATTGGTATCAGAGCCCTGTTTCTATTCTCAAGCCTTTCCTGAAAATGTCGAACATACCCAGAGATGCCAATGCTACAACCATTCCAAATTTCTCTCGCGAAAACTACATTGTTTGGAAGAAAAGAGTCCGTGCTCATTTTTCTTCTCTTCATGATGACATGTGGAGTGTTGTTACAGAAGGCCCTATCAAGATTGATAAGGAGAAGGCCAACTGGACTGCTGAAGAAAAGAGGCAGAACAACTTCAACAACATGGCTCTTGATGTTCTGTACAGATCTCTCGATGACAGTATGTTCAACTACATCATCGAATGTGACACTGCCAAAGAGGTCTGGGACAGACTCACTCCACTTTGTGAGGGCAACGAGCAAACCAAGGAAAACAAGATCATGGTTGCCACTCAACAGTTCGATAGCTTCAAAATGCGTCCTGGTGAAACAATGAACGATTTCGACACCAGATTCAGCAAGATCGTCTCCTCTCTGTCCATCCTAGGCAAGACCTATAGCAACTGGGAGCTTGCTATCAAGGTCATGGGTGCTCTTCCAAGGGAATTGGACATAAAGACTATGGCGATGAGAGAATCCAAGGATCTGAACAAGATCTCTCTCTTTGATCTCTTCGCTGACCTCAAGGCCTACGAGTTCGAGCTGAACTGTAGGATGGAAGAAGATCAGCCCTCGTCCGTTATCATTGCCAAGGCATTGGTGACTGCTGAAGAGCCACCAACTGCTCCGGACATGAAGATGGCAGCTCAGCAGCTGAGCAGCGATGCCCTGTCCTCTTTGTGAAGAAGTTTGGCGACTTCATGAAGAAGAGCAACTATAACTCAAACTCTTCAAATTCTAACGATAATAGAAAATCTAAATCTAATGTTACTTGTTTTAACTGTGGTATTAAAGGTCATTATGCATCGGAATGCCGGAAGCCAAAGCGTGAAGATGCTATGGAAGATGGAAAAGAGCTGAAGGCTTTTATGGCCAGTGACGGAAAGAGCAGAGGAAGCAGTTGTGACTCGTACTTCTCATCCAGTGAAAGTGATGAAGACGTGGCCTGCTTCATGGCCAGAGAAGATGAGGAAGAAACTCAGGAAACTATGGTATTTGATTTCTCCTCCAAAAAATTTTCAAGGGAACTACTGGTAGCTGTACTATATGAAATGGTCATCGAGTACAGAAAGCTAGCAGAATCTTTAAATGAAACTAAATCTTCATCAGAGTTAAATGAACCAAATCGGTTCAAAGAGGAAGAATCACATGATTTTGAAAAGAAAATTGAAGAGATCTCATCTGAAAACGAGATGCTCAAGGAACAGATTCAAACTCTTTCATCTGAAAACAAAAGGCTTAACTATGTTGTCTGTGCATGGACAAGGTCTGGTGATGCTGTCAGATATCAGATCAGCATGTTGAAACCTGCTGGATTTAGATCCGGTTTGGGATTTGATAGCAATGATCCTAACCTGTCCTGCAAAAGTCAAAGCCAAATAAAAAACTTAAGCCAATAAGTTTTGTCAAAGGAAGTATGACTGACATTGAATCTGATCCTATTCATGAAGAAGTTGCTTTTAAAAATGAAATAGTTTATGTTCCACCAACTGTTAGTTGACTTAAGAATAAGCTTGAAAAGGCTAATAAGTATGGTAAATTAAAACCTGACTCTAAGTCAAGGAGTTTTAAAATAAAACCTTCTTCAAAAACTAAAGGATCAGTGGCTAGCAGGAAGTCATCTGCTAAGTCAAAATCATATGCATTAATCACAACACAAAATGGAAAATCCATCAAAATAACTCGAAAATGGATTCCTAAGGTACTAATTGATCGAGGACCCAATTGAGTATGGGTACCAAGATTTGTAAATAGTTTATTTTGTAGGTGATGCAGGAGGATAGCATGAAGGAAGCTAGAAGAGTACTCATCTGAGTTACACAGCTTGGAAGATCAACAATGGCATTTGCCATTCTGGAAGAATCATTGTTGTTTATTTGTTTAAATTATTTTTGGTCTTTGGACCACAAAAATTGTTTATAAAACTCTTTTGTCCATATTCATTTTTGAGAAGAAATTTTTTTTTGGAATTAAAGATATTCTCTAAGACGAATATCCTTAATCGGTCTAATTAGACAAGGGTGTCTAAGAGAAAAAGCATGTACTTAGACGTATATTTATTCACAGTCTATACATCTAAGTCTATATGTTGGGATTTTATATCCACGCAATTATACGGACACGTCTAATAGACGTTAGACGTTTTTACGTCTTGAGCAAAAGGTTGCTCACGTCTAATAAACACACGTCTAACACGTGGTGTAAATGCGGAATTAGACGTACACGTCTAATAAATATTAGACGGATTTGTTATAAACACGGAATTAGACGTATGCGTCTAATACACTCATCCGTCTAATAGACGTTGTGTTATTTGTGAAGTAAGAAAAACGTCTAACTACGTGCCGATTAGACTGATCAGGGACAACTGTCACACGCTGAGAATTATTTACTTTTCCCGCTCAAAATATCGAAAGTCATCTCTTAATAACATGAAGACACGTGTCTATCAAGTTTAAAGAAAATGACTAATATACCATCATTTTTAATGATTACTTCTTGAAAAAGGACGTCTTACATTTATTAATGGGCCATACCCCTAGAATAGACGGTTATTCAATATTTCCATGATTCATCTATATAAGGATATTCTTGCATGATTTTGAAAACTTTCAATCTCTTGAAATTCCTAAGAACCCTAGTTTTCTTGCATCTCTCTCACTAAAACTCTCTGAAATATCATATCGATTCATATTCTCTCAAAATGGTGAAGAAAATCACTCTCGGTCACTATACTTTGCAGGTGGACTTTCCATCGGTGTATACCTTCGATCAGTTGGAGGTGGTGAAGATGTTCCAAACCCTAGAATATTCTGGGTTGAGGAAGTATCTGGGCGGACCGTTCATCTTCTATGAAGATGAAGTTCGCGAGTTTTTCAAAACGGAGGATTTGGTGGTTAATTCCATCGTAGCAACCGTCAAAGGAAAGAAGATCTCATTTGACGAAGCAGTGTATGTGGAGTTCTTTGAACTCCCAACGGAGGGTCATCTGTTCGATTTGGTGCTTTCTTCTGAAGTTATGGAAGAAATGAAGACTTCCTTCTCTGCTGATGGTTCCAAAATCCATGTTAATGGATATAAGAAGGTATTCAAGCCCCATTTTATTCTCCTGAACGACGTGGTGGCAAAGGCGCTGCAAGGGAAGTCCGGCTCGTTCAACCTGTATAGTCAAGACCGCTTTGACTATATGTGCACCATCTCCAAAGGGATCCAAGTGAACTGGGGTCATACCCTGTTCGAGAATTTGTGTTACTCCGTCTGCCAGAGTCACAAGGAAAGCATCACATATGCGGCTCAACTAAGCCATCTGTTGAAGTTCCTAGGGGTTCTTGTCGGTGAACCAGCGAAGATAAACTCTACAAGAGTTTTCACAGCATCGACGGTTGCCAGCACTCTGATCAGATAGAAGAACAACCTAGAATCTTCTTCTGGAGCCTCTAGTTTCCAGACTGGTGGAAGGCCTTCCACCCGATCAAAGCCATCTGCTTTTGTTGTGTCAACAGGGGCAAAGCGAACCAGAACCGTGAACGAATCGGAGGCCAGTTCCTCCAGCATGAAGAGTCCAAGTCAGAAGGACATGGATTCTGTCGATTCAAGGGTGAAGCAAGGTCCAGGTGTACTTGCTGCAACCCCGATGACATATGTATCTACTCCCTCAACTTTCCTGAGGAAACCTTCGGGGTCCTGTGCCTCAAAGGAGAAGAAGATAAAAGCGCCCCGCGCGTCTAAATCTGCAAAGGTAACGTCTTCTAAGTTTGTGGCTGCTGTGCCAAAATTTGTTGTTCCCGAAGTGGAACAAGTCGAATCTGTCTTCTCTCCCTTGAGAGAATCTGCTGAAGGGCCTTCTGTTGAGTCAGCCGGTTCAATTGTTGAATCTATTGACAGGGTAGAATTCCCTGAGACTAAGTCTGATCAGGTAGCCGCCGGGGCTTCAGAGTCACCCATACCAGAACAAGGTGGGTCTCCTACCCTTGCTGCTGGTGAACCCATCATTGCTGCTCCCAAGGATTCCTTGGTGGTTGGAAAAATCATTTGTAGAGAGCTTCCTGCTGAGCTCTATATGAAACCTCAATCGGCCTTCAACTGTTGCGGGCCAGGAAAAGAGAAAAAGGAATCGTAATTGGTGAACCAAGACCTGTTCCAAAACCTGTAGAGGTTGTTGGAAAAGGAAAGTCTATTGCTCTTCAAGCTCCTGAAAAGGTGTCTGAAGCAAGAGGAATCGTCGATCTCATCTTGGATCAAGTGAAGGTCCTTTCGGCTGAAAAATTAGAGATCTATGATTCCTGGCGTTCTGAGAGGTTGTCCTCTAGCTATAATTTCTCTCTGTCCAATGCTGCTATAACGAAAGAATTGAAGAGACGAGTGGAAAACGAGAAGAAGGTCCTGAAGTGGGCAAGAACTTCAGATGTGGCTGAAGCTTTGAACAAGAAAGAGTTGGTGGAAGCTTGCATTCTTGGGAAAGTTTTATTCCCAGTCTATGAATCCAGAAAAGAAAACTTCGACCCTGACGCAAAAGGAGCTCCTGTTGAAACCAAAGTTCTAAAGAAGTTGAATGATATCTTGTAAGGGTATGTTTCTGCTGCTTCCAGATATATTCATGGCGCCGATTGCTCTGGCGTAAAACCGCTCAACGTAGAAGATGACATGGATATTCCTGATGCCGATGAATCTGATGTTGCTCTCCTGATTGAATTCGGGACCCTGTCTAACGAAGAGAGACGCATTCAAGATCAACCGGTTCAAGAGTTTCCCAATGAAGATGAAGCAACGGTGAATGTTCAAGAGCCAGAACAAGCTCCTGTAACAAATGTTGAAGAAGCAATCTTGGAAGATGTAGTTGAGGAGGCTTCGAAAGCTCCTTCTGAAGAAGACATGATTGTAACCCCTATTGCGAGAATAGAGGGTGTTCTAGAAGAACTGGCCGAGGCAACTCAGCCAGAGACTGCAAGAACTGAGGGGGAACCCTCTAAAGATAAAGGTGATGAAGAAGGAAGTTCCTCATCTGAGGAGGAACAGGATGAGCAACCCAAGTTTGTTAAGATCAACTTATTTCCCAAAGGTACTGTGGGAAGTGTTCACGAAAATATAACCAATCCCCGCCACTATGCTGGAAGTTTGCTCGAAAGATTCGAAAGGGCACAGAAAGAAATTGACGATGAAGAAGCACAAGAGAAAGCTGCTAAGGATGCTGAAGTTCATCAGCCAGAGCAATCCTTGCAGGTTCATACAAATTTTGAGCCTATACAAAGTATGGCTGCAGAATCTGAAGAAGTGTCTTCTTACGAAGGTCGATCCGCTGGAGGAAATAATATGTTAAGATCTATGAGGTCTATGCTTTCAACAATGCAGAAGACAATGTGCCAATCTATGATCTCCAGGGAAGAGGAAAGAGCGATTTTTGATAAAATGTTCAACATCCTATCTGAATTGGATAAGACCTTGAAGTTGAACACCTATGAGACCCATGTCTCCAATGTGAAGTTTGGAAAGTTTGAGCAAGAATGCTTCAGCCGTCAATCTGAACTATTCGACATCGAGAGGCACATCAATGACGAACGCCACAAGGAAACCTTGGATGAATTCGCTTTGGTGAAGAATTAGTTGGTGGAAATGCAGGGTTGCATGAGCCGAAACGACAATGAACGACAAGCCTTTGCCGAGAACCTTGCCAGAAAATTTCAAGCCAAGGAAGATGCATTACGTAATGATGAAAGTGCTCAACCTCAACCAGCTCAAGCGGAGTCTAGCAGGAGGAACGATGGCGTAGCAACCGGGACAAGATCTAGGCGGGCTATATACTCTGATGACAATCCTAGGCCAACCAAGAGAGGCGGTGGCCGAAGTGGCTCTGAACGCGGTAGAAGATATGGTGGCGGCCGAGGTAGGCTGTCTGATATTGATCAAGGTGGACGTGGCAGTGTGGCTGAGTGAGGAGGTAGATCGAATGTAGGAGGTCGTGGCGGTCGCGGTTATCCTCACTTCATGAACATGCTTCCCGGGCAAGAAATGAATCCAACCGATCCTCGAGTAAAAAGGGAAGAAAAATGATCTCACTTCTTTTTACTCTGTTTAACTTTACTGAACATGGGTTTTGATACGTTTTTTTTACTGGCTCTTTTGAATGGTTTATGTAAGTGAACAAGTTGGTTATTTATTTATTGGATGAATGTATGCTATGCTGTATGTATGCAGGTTTGCAATTTCTCCATCAAAAAGGGGGAAATTGTTGGGTCAAATTATTTTGACTAAGTGTTGAAATAATTTATCCATTTATATTTTTATGATGAAATAATTTATAAGTTTTGATACAGGTGTATTAAGACAAACATGTCTTTAGACTTCGTTCTAATGTGGATCATTAGACCGATTTTGATCTCCATTCGCATTAAGTTAGACGCAAGTCTAATGAAATTAGACACTCAATCTAACTCAACGGAGTTAGACGGGGCAGTCTAATAGACGCATGAATTAGACGCAAGTCTAATGGAATTAGACGTACAGTCTAACTCATCGGAGTTAGACGTGTAAGTCTAATAGACGTGTAAAGAATTAGATGGGTGGTCTAATGAATACACGGAATTAGACGTGAGTCTAATAGAATTAGACGTACAGTCTAACTCAACGGAGTTAGACGTGTAAGTCTAATAGACGTGTAAAGAATTAGACGAGTAGTCTAATGAATACACGGAATTAGACGCGAGTCTAATGGAATTAGACGTACAGTCTAACTCATCGAAGTTAGACGTGTAAATCTAATAGACGTAAAGAATTAGACGGATTGTCTAATTATTGAAAGTTAGACGTGGGTCTAACTCCTTCAAATAAGTCTGAAGTAGAACCGGAATTAGACGTAGTAGTCTAACTCAATGGAGTTAGACGTACCCGTCCAATGGTTATTATAATTAGACGGATTGTCTAATTAGTGAAACTTAGACGTGGGTCTAACTCCTTCAGATAAGTCTGAAGTAGAACCGGAATTAGACGTGGTAGTCTAACTCAGTGGAGTTAGACGTACCCGTCTAATGGTTATTATAATTAGACGGATTGTCTAATTATTGAAAGTTAGACGTGGGTCTAACTCCTTCAGATAAGTCTGAAGTAGAACCGGAATTAGACGTGGTAGTCTAACTCAGTGGAGTTAGACGTACCCGTCTAATGGTTATTATAATAAGACGGATTGTCTAATTAGTGAAAGTTAGACGTGAGTCTAACTCCTTCAGATAAGTCTGAAGTAGAACCGGAATTAGACGAGGTAGTCTAACTCAGTGGAGTTAGACGTACCCGTCTAATGGTTATTATATTAGACGCAAGTCTAAGTACATTAGACCAGGCAGTCTAATAAATGCTTTTCATCAGAAGGAGTTGACTTATTTCATTAGACTGATCCGTCTAACTAAAATACGTCTAATGCTCTGATTCAAGCAGTACACTTGAATCTAGCATTTCTCCTACCCACGTGCTATAGTTGTACCCTACTACTGCTCCACTTTCCTGTGAAGATTATTACAACAGCTATATGCATCCAATCACGGAATGACACGTAAGAGAATTTTCCTCACATTACCCGTTTTGCAGGTACATCCCTGATGGAATATTCGGCGCACTACTAGTTCGGTACGGCCACGATCCTTGTGCTCAGAACCTGTTGTGTACAATGGAGGATTTCCAATAGAAGAGAGCCACGTATCATACTTGAAGATTCGACCGTTAGCTTCTGATCAGTATTTAACCAATCCTTAGAGCAACGGACGAAGTACCGATTCTTACCTTGCCTGACACGAAATCTTACGAACAAGCATACTGATTTTGCAGAGATATAGTCTACTCAATCATCTTGCTTACTGAACTCATTCTTGAAGCTTCTTTCTAATTGTACTGTGTGTGAATCGAGAGAGAGAGCTAGAATCAAAACACCATTAGCTGAGTGATATTTTTCATCTTCTTGTAATTGAACAGAAAGTGTTTTGTTCAATAGTGAGCTAATTGTGTGTGTAAACTGTATTTGATTCTCATCATTTAGTGAATCCTTTCGGTGGTTGGAAGAAGGGGTGACGTAGGAGAGTTTCTTCGAACATCCATAAACAAACTGTTGTGTTCTTAATTTTCTGTCATCTTTTCATATTTCGACTTGTGCTTCAAACCCAAGTAAACAATTCCGCCTTGAATCCGTTTCAAGTGTTTACACAAGTTTGCGTAGAATAGAAAGTGAATTAAATCCATAACATGATTTCTTTCAAACCGTTTTTCATAAGCCTTTATCCTTAGCCAGACCCCCGTCTCTAACGATAAAGCCGATCCTATCAAATAGTTCAACTCGTAACCGGTCATCCTTTTGTTGAGATAGTAGATGGTTACTTCCTCTTTATTCTCGTTCTCTTGGGCCAACATGCTCCCCATGGATGACTCGGTGACAGTGAAATAAAGAATCCAAGGAGCTCCCGGCCACGGAGACATGAGGATAGGAGGGGATTGCAGATAGGCTTTCACCTTATCAAAAGCATGTTGACAAGCGTCACTCCAGGCAAACTTTTGATCCTTCTTCAGAAGCTTGAAGAGAGGATCGCAAGTGGAAGTGAGTTTACTAATGAAACGACTAATGTACTGGATTTTTCCGAGAAATCCCCGAACCTTTCACTCGTTCCTGGGTGCTGGCATGGCCGTGATGGCTACAATTTTACTAGGGTCGACTTCTATTCCTCTCTAAGTAATTAGAAATCCCAGCATCTTACCGGTAGTGACACCGAAGGTGCATTTCTTTGGATTTAAACGAAGTTGGTATTTCTGAATCCTTTGAAGGAACTTTTCTAGGTTTGCAATGTGTCCCGCTCGATTCCTGGATTTGACAATCATATCATCGACGTAGACTTCGACTTCCTTGTGGATCATGTCGTGGAGAATAGTGGTGGCCGCCCTCTTATACGTGGCTCCAGCGTTCTTCAGCCCGAAATGCATTACACGGTAGCAGAAGCTGCCAACTTCAGTGATAAAAGTAGTCTTTTCTTTGTCCTCAAACGCCATCAAAACTTGATTATAGCCTGAGAAACCATCCATGAATGATAGGAGTTCATGACCAGCCGCGTGGTCAACCAACACGTGAATGTGTGGGAGTGGGAAATTATCTTTGGGGCTAGCTTTGTTGAGATCACGGTAATCCACGCACACACGGACTTTTCCATCTTTCTTAACCACGGGGACCACATTGGCGACCCATTCTGGATATTCGACAACATACAGAAAGCCGGCTTCCAATTGTTTCTGCACCTCTTCTTTAATCTTGTCGACCATGTCGGGTTTCATACGCAGGAGCTTCTGCTTGACAAGCTTGGCATTCGGGTACATAGGAATACGATGTTGGACAATTTCAGGGTCAATGCCCGGCATGTCTTTATAGGACCATGTAAAGACGTCTTTGTTAAGCTTCAAAAACTCAACTAGATGATGACACTCGTTTTCATCTAAGCTTTGGCCTATCAAGACAATTTGTGGATCCTCTCCCGAATTCAAATTAATTTCAATAGTTTCTTCCACAGAAGAGACTTGATTTTCATTTTCTAAAAATCTTTTCATTTCAAACGGAAAATCGTTATCAACAAACATATCATTTGAATTTAAAGTAGCATCATGCATTGCATTAAAATCGACATTAAATCCTCAACAGCAACATCCGACTTGGAAACGAAAGGAGAAGGAGAATCAACTAGAGTTTTAACAGGATTTGGAAGGGATGTAGAAAGAGAAGATGAAGCAGCAGAAAAAGACTCTTGCTTAGTGAACTTCTCAGATATAACTTCCTCAACTATGATTTTCCCAATGTCAAAGACACGCGCCCATGTGGACCTGGAGATCGACTTGGAGGCGGGTGCAATCCCCTCATTATCGCTTGAATCATCCAAGTCAGAAAAGATTAGTATGTCGGGGCTGGCCTCCATCGAGCAAGACCCTGTTGTACCCTTTGATCGCTCTTGACTTTGCGTGAACATCTCTAGTTCTCGGAAGAGCTCCTTGAGTCCTCCCATGTAGTATGGCTCTTCTCTCCTGGACTGTCCACTAGATATAATGAGAACATCAGGTCGGAGAAAACAATAAGAGAATATCTCGAGTCCCGGAAAACACTTTCGTTCCACAGGGAAAAAGAAAGGTTCCGAGAACCCACAAAACAGTGTACTCTCGCCTGCCTTGACAAAGCGACCATTCAAAGATGCCTTAGGCAGAGCAAGTGAATGATTATGTTTAGATTTTAGCTTTTGGGTATAGACGTACCCTAAACCCATTTTATTATTTTGACCCCATAAAGAAATAAGGGTCTTACTACCCGTCCCATATGGGCCTAAACCCATACCGGGAAAGTAGTTCATCTTATACATCATGTTTAAAATGGGTGGCCCAAAAATGCGATAATCTAGTTCAGGTAAAAAGGTACCTGAATCCTCGATCACGTTAACTTGAAACCCATTGAGTTCCACTTCTTGAGTGATATGTGACGAAGTCATTCCGACGGTTGTGCAGTTCTCCCCATTCACCACAATGGTTTGCCCCTGATGCATGAATTTCAGCTTTTGATGCAACGTCGAAGCAACAGCCTTGGCCTGGTGCAACCAAGGCCTTCCGAGGATCAAATTGTAAGAGGTTTGTATATTAAGCACCACAAACTCTATCTCGAACGGGATATTAGCTACTTTGATGATAGTTTTGAGGTTTCCCATGACTTCACGCTCAGAGCTATCAAAGCCTCGCACACACAAGTCAGAGGGAAGAAGACGATCCTTTGTGACTCCAATCTTTGCTAGGGTACGCCATGGGCAAATATTCAGGGCCGACCCATTATCAATCAAAGACATATGTACAACATTCCCTTCAATATAGATGGAAATGTATAGGGCTTTAGCATGACTAGGGCCCCAAGATGGGAGATCGGAGTCATCAAAAGTGATAGTGCAACATGATGCATGCGCAGACATCATAGCAACAACTTCCGTAGGGGTGGTATCGAAGGATACAGATTTCTTGCTTAATTCGGATAACAACGCATGGCGATGATCTATAGAATACATCAACAGCTCCCAAAGAGAGATGTTAGCATTGGTTTTCTTGAGCTGAGTTAAGATGCTGTTGGAAGGAGAGACTTGTGTGGTCGCATTTGTGGGCCTTCAGACGTCTTCTTCCTTTTATGCTTCTTTCTGTTTGTTAACATCCATTTCTTTCATGAAAGGATCCCTGTAGTCAACGCCGGACCAGGTGAGGTTGACGTTTGCATCCTCTCTCGACAAGTTGTTATTCGTTGATAGAATCACCCAAGGACGGGCGACTTTATCAGATCGGATGGGTAGTTTTTCAGATAGAGGAAACAAGGGTGAAGCAATAGCATTAGGGGCATTAGACAATTTTGGCACCACTTCCCATGCACGGGGCCCTACCGTTGCAGAGATGACCGGGGTAGTTTTCTCAGCGGCGTAATTCCATGGGACAACACTTGCAGCGCTAACCTTCTTCTTCTTTTGCTTAGCATCAGATGAAACCATTACAATTTCCATAGGGTTATCATGAATTAGGGAAAGAAGGAAATCAGCAGAGAATGAGTCTTCAAAAGTGTCGATGATATTGATCCCATGATTAGGAAGGGGGTTCTTGACAACATTAGGCTTAGCCATGATCCCTGCATCGATTAAGTCTTGCAATTTAGCTCTCTGGGTATAACAATGGTTTGTTTCGTGACCGTGGGCTTGATGGTATTCACAAAAGTCTTTCGGGTGTTTTCCAGTTATTTCCCTTCCAGGCCGAGGAGTCAACGGGGTGACGAGTTTCTAGGACATCACCACTTCTAGAGCTTTACTAAGAGGCATTCCTAGATCATCATATTGCCGAGGGGGAAAGGTATTGGTACAATTAGGCGCGTTGCGGGAAGTGTTCGCGGGATAGCGAGGCGGGGCAGGAGGAACACGCTCTTTAGGACCTTCCATCTTCACTTTTGAACTAGCCCAAGTGCCAACCACATAATGGGTAGCAGGGGCCCTCGGTTTAGGCACAGGATATGATCGAGAAGGGGGTAGGAAGCGACGGCTTTGTTTTTCAATCGAGCCTTTGATCGGTCCATGTTCTTGCCTGTTTTTATAAGAGTGACCATGCTGGTGAAGATGTGCGAGGCTAGCTCGCTGTTGTACACGTCATTTAGGTTTTCAAGCATGAGGTCGATATGGGCATGTTCCGAAGGCGGGGTGTCAACGTCGGACACTTCTTCCCTCCACCTATTGAGGAATGATTCAAACGTCTCCTTCTCGCCTTGCTTGATGTACTTTAGATCCCTTTCTATGATCTCTTGAGAAATATACATCTTGTACCTTTCCGCAAAGGCATCCCCCAACTCTTTGAAAGTCGTGCAGCGTGAGATTCGGTTCCGCAAGTACCACCTTAATGCCTTCCCGGTCAAATATCGAGAGAATAGACGAAGCAGGGTTGGCGTGTCTAAGTGTAGAGGACCCATTGCATCAATGTAATTTTCGAAGAACAGGGTTGGGTCTTTGGTTCCAGTGAATTTCCCGATATCCGACAGTAGTAAGGGGAACGGTCCCCTTCTCGGCCTCACGGAGACCTTTCTCCTAGTCGTGAACAATCTTTTGGGCACCCCCTTGAGAAATCTGATTCAGTTGCGCCTGCATCTTTTCCTGGGCGTCGGCGAGATTGAACATCATAACGTGGTACTCCGGCGGGTATTGAAAAGCTGCGGAATGATTCACAGCGGGAGCAACTCGAGTTCTTTTTTTACGGCAAGAAGAACTCTCTTTGTTGGTGGACAGCGAGGCACGACTATAGTAATCAGTGTCTTCATCATCAATGTCACCGTACCATGATGATCCCTCTTCTTTTTCCTCCTCGGAATGGGAACCATAATCTACGACAGAAGGATGACGAACACGATTCGTTGCTCGAGTGTTGCCGTGACGCATACCTTAGGGTTGCTTCTCCAGTGGGATTGGATTCGAGGTAGGAACGTCTCGCCGTGCACCCGGAGGTGAAGGAGCGACGGGTTGGGCTACCGTGGCTGAAGTAGGATCAACTATGATTTTTAGCAAGTTAGCGCTGATGACGTCCACATTCACAGAGAGTCGGGTGACCTCCAGCATCATGTTCTTCATCATATCACGCATGTCCTACGACTCCGCAGCAGTAAGAGGTTGGGGACCCGAATAGGGAGTTTCATCCATCTCGGGAATTGGGTTTGTAGACTTGGTGAATCGTCCAATTGAAGGGTCTCTTCGGGGTGCCGTGGTGAATGAATAGAAGATCCTGAATGAACAAGCATTCGATTAAATTGTTTGTTCGCGTTATGAGTTCTATTTTGAAACAAATTCACATTTATGTACGAACACAATCGTCATTTTTTTTACATAATTATATCGACATCATGCAAACATGCTCCTAATGAATGAACGTTTGATTACGAAAGAGTCAACAAGTTTCTATAATCGGGGTTAGTCATCTTATCATCAAAGTTTTAGAGTGGCATAGAAGGCATACAACCATATCGAAACTTGTGCACGGGAAAGTAAGAGATGACATAATAAATGCGAATGAAAGGATAAAAGTCTAGTCGGAAGCCTCCTCCGGGTCTGACTCATGCTCCGAGTCAGACGCGCAGCCATGGTCCTCCTCTGAATCATCAATGGGAACCTCCTCTAGCTCCTCTTCCCACTCCGACGGACTCGTAGGATCTTCGTCTGATGTCAGTAAGGGAACTTCCTCCTGCTCCTCCTCCCACTCCGACGGGCTCGTAGAATCCTCGTTTGATGCCGGTAAGGGAACTTCCTCCGGCTCCTCCTCCCACTCCGACGGGCTCGTAGGATCTTCGTCTGGATCACCTATCTCCTGCATCGTACCGGGCTCACGAATCGGCGAAAACCTCCAAGGTCCCTCTTCATTGTCGAACACATCATCACCGAGGTCTGGATCTACTGAACCCTCAGAGCTACTCGAGGATGAGCTGTCAGAAACGCCACTAAACGGTAAAGTGCTCCTCATGTCCTCCTTAACGAGTCGGTCCCAATACTCGGGCAATGGCTCGTAGTGCACAACGTGGGTGAGATGGATGTACTAGGTGAGAAGGCCGGCAGTGATAGGCCCTTCGTCGATGGGTCGAGCGTCCTCTAACGGAAAAGGGGACCACTGACCGAACTGAAGATACAATAGGCGGGTACAATATGATGTGATCTCCTCGAGGCCGACGAGCATCACAAAGGGAGAGAAGGACATACCAATCATCATACGGCGGGAATGGCAAGCCGTAGACACGAAACATATAACGTGGTTCTCTTTAATAGAATGAGCGATCTGAGCGAAGCGCAACCTACACATTAGTCTAGAGATGGGAGAGATGATCACTCCGAGGTCCGGGCGAGGAAGGAAACACAGCTTCTCAAGGAACCACAGGTAGAGGATTAGAGGGGACCCACGCTGAGACATAACGGGGGGAAAGAGGGGGAGCGGTCCACACCCATCATGGTCTCAGCTAGAATGCAGTCGGTGAGGTCAGCCCTCTCGCCTATGCCGAGGACAATCTGAAGGATGCAGGCTGAAGGACGGTAGGACTCCTCTGGCCCGAACAGGAGTTGGGCTAGGAAGATAACCAGCAGTTTGCGCCTGGCCATTGGAACATCATCGAGATGAGCATCGCGCACCCTAAGATCCTGCCACATACGTAAATTTATGCACCCATTTCTTACTAAGAAACGGGAAGTATGGTCGTCATGGCCGAAAAAGTTGGCGAGGATCTCGGCGGAAGGTATGACCTCCTCGGGTGCGTGGTGAGTACGAAGGTTGGTGACATGGCTACACAGGATGGCGCAGAACTCCTCTACAGTAGGCGCAATGTGACGAGTGCCAATACGATAATTGCGAGTACGGCGGTCCCAGCGCTGCTGCATGTGGAGCATCAACGATGTGTCGATCTCTATATGCGGGAGCGTGAAGAAATCCCTAAGCACATGATCGGAGTAAGACTCTTCGGTAGCATGGTAATCCGCCATGCATGCGTCAAAGACCTCTCGTGGCAACAGAGCCATGATCTGAAAGATAATTTTGGAGATAGTTAGTTAGACTTCCCTCTTTTCAAACGTTCATTCTCTAAAATGAATGCATCCAAATAACTCGATTATCATGAACATAAATAGCAAGCAAACAGACAAACATAGTTTGCACGATTGTGGCGACGACCCGTGCCATCGCTCACACAATAACAAACACGTCATAACTCACAAAATGAGTAAAGATAAACCCCATGATGCATCATCTAATATGACGCGATAGTTTAATACAATATGAACCAACATTCATGTACACAAAGCCATCCCATACTGGAGAAACAAGAGGACGGTACCGTAGAATGTAGCGCCTCTAATCCCAGGACCCAGATGAATGGACGACCATTAATCTAGTACCGTACGATTTCAGGATCGTACCATGAGATGACAAAACAACTAGGGTGATCGCCCGAGGGCTGACAAATGACAAGGCCTCAGAGACTCTTGATAACTGCGTTTGGATCATCATGGGGCATGAATAAAGAAGAGAATCGTCCCATGACGGCCTATCCACAAACCACAAGCAGGGCACGAGGGGAAGACTCGCGCTGAAGATAACGAGGCGATTCCCCGGGAAAACTCTTGGAGACCCATGAAGGTCTCAGCCAAAATCGAACCAGCGGGTCTCTAAGGGCGATTCGTCAAGTCTTGCACCAATGTCACTACATGTAGACCGTTATCCACTTGTCAATCTTAATGTTCCTCAGCAATAGGATCTCATTCACACCAAAGAGTGTGAATGGTTGGGTGCTGTTCTGAAAAAAAATTGCCCTGAACTGGCTCAACAATTCTTCTGAAATGCTCCGGCTGATCCTGATGACACGAGCTTATTATACCTTCAGATTTTAAACCTCTCTTCTCTTCTCGTTTCAAGGTTAGCACTATAAGTGTCTATTCTTCCACTAACATGCTCAACATTCATCTTTTAAACATCGTGGTTGGCTTTTAGTGTGGGGGACACTGTAATCAAGAAGAAGTAAGATGAGAGAGGGTAATGTATCTTAGTGTTTCAAGCGATACATTTTTTGGGCAAGCAGCCTGTCGGTGTAGTTAGTATCCTATAGATACTCCTTGACTATACGACTTCAAAATAAAATGAGCGTTTGAGCCTGTTCATGTGCAAATAGTGTTTATGACAACGCTTCTGTTTGCACACCTCTTCAATTAAAAGCGTCGAGCTTTGTTGGGTTTTACCGTCATGCAATTTAAGTAACTAAGCAATCAAGCAAATGTGAATACAAGATTCACATTATTCACGGGTTCTCACACCCTCAAGCAAAATGTTGTGAAGTTATAAACGTAACATCCTTCGGAAATTTTGTAGTAGTTTGGCCAACTACATGTTTTGACCTAAACATCTTAGGTAATCCCCAGCAGAGTCGCCGGTTTTCTATACGCATTCATTTTCTGTCCCTTCCGCTTTCTGGCGCGTATGCCCCCTTTTTTTAATTGATTGGAATACGCTCCCTTTATCGAATTGAATTGTCCCGTACAGGTTTTAAATCGATACACTCGCAAATGTATCGATCTAATTGACTTGAGAGTCGCCACTTTAGTTTACTTCCCAAAGAAACTAAAGAAAAGAAAAATCAGAGATTCATTTTAAGAGTCCGGTGTTTGGTTACGTATTAGGAAAGGGCCTACGGCGTTATGTCTTATGCGCATGTCTTTACAGACAGTCTCTACTCCTAAGTAATCGGTCAGTTGATGTTTGAAGAATTGTTACATTTTCGTTCTGAGTTCAGAACTCTTTTTCTTGTGTGAGAAAATCTTAATCATTTTGAAAGGCATTGAAAAGTATTAAAAGACATGAAAGAGCATTGCAAGGTATAGGGCAAATTCTCAAAGAAAAACGAGAATCAGAATTCCCAAGAAGGACCAAATGAGGATAGATGAGGAGAATAAAAATTGGATTGGAAAACTAGAATTTTATCCTTTTGCTCAAAGTAGAGAAGAGAATGAACTACCCCAAGGTCCCAAGTGTTTCTCCTTTTAAAATTTTCAAAGTTAAGTAAAACTGTGAGAACAACTCATTAAAATGAATCATTTTCAAAAAATAATTCCCAAAATTCCTAAATCTTTCATATGATAATCAAAAATATTATTAGAAGCTCACATGAATCGAGTTTGGAATTTTTGGAGTCAAAGAACCCTCGATATGACACTACGAAGATAGACATTTTTTCAAACGGGCCCTAAAAATTCCGGAGAAAATTATTTTTGAAGAAAATAATATTTTTTGAGTTTTTGGGAAAATTTGAGAAAGTTTGAAAGTGGTTTGAATGTTTGAATCCTCATTTTAAAGTCGTTTGTTAAATCCAGGACACAAACAGGACCTTAGGACTAGAATAAAAGGAAATTAAACCTAGGGGCTCAATTAAAAGAGAGGAAGAGTTTGGGGGTTGTTTCAATTTCGAATTAAATATTTAATTCGAAATTAAAACATAAATACCCATTTAAAAAAAATCAAAGAATCACAGGGGCTTCTTTGAAACCCTCAACAAAGTTGAAGGAAAGGGAATATAACAAAATATCCCCTGTATCCGACGACTTTTCCGGCGATGGCGATTTCCGGCCAAGGGCGATTTCTGGCCAAGGGCGATTCCCGGTAGTCCAGCATCCGAGATTGTAGGTCGCTCCACAGACGAAGTCTCCGTCGGTCTGTTTGTCGCACCAAGACTCCGCCTTCTTCCTACTATAGTTCGCGGATTTGATTCGTGAGTATCTCACCATCATAGGAACGAATCGACATATTTTCTTAATCTGCAGGATGAACGGACCTCTTCCGGATTTCCACTTTCTTCCAGGCTGCAAGAGAACTTACAACAATGGTTCGCCTAACTGTTTGAAGTTCACCTGCACACAGGAGTCGCCCTTCGAAGCTTACAGGCGAGGCACCAAACGAAGAACAGCTGAAGGATCTCGCCTGTGTATTCTTCCTTTTGGAAAAGACGATTCTCACAGTTTCAACAACATGAAACTGTGAATTTAGGACGAAAAGGATCTTAATCTCTCCCTAAGCCTACACTAAACCATAAACTACCGCCTATCAATTAATCATTCAGCCAGCAACAAAAACCAAAATGCAGCAATCAAGAATCAAACTAGAAATATATATACAAAACTTGCAATCAGATTTTAACAAACGAACGACATCGGTGTACAGAACCGATGCCTCAATCAACATTATGATCTTCATTGGATTAGTGTGAGTACCTGAATAGCGAAGAGACAAAGCGAGAGAGGAAATCAAATTGACCGAAGTTGCAGAAGCTTCAGACGAGCGTTCCTGCTGTTCGTTTCTGTTGATGCGAGCTTTTCCCTTCTTCAAATACTATCGAGACTCTCCTCTTCGCTTCCCACACGACAGGCAAGGCTGATGTTCAAGGGCACCCGTGAACGAATCTCTTTGCCGATTTCGTCGTCTAACTGCAGGTTTATTGATTGTAGTCTTGTGACTGTTCTCCTTTTTCTTCGACGGAACAGAACGGAGCCTCTAAAAACAGGATTCGTCTAAGCAATCTCCGATGGAACCGCTCTCCTCATTCGGTAACCGCCCCCACCGGATTGAAAAAAAAAACCCTTCTTCTTAACTGATCGGTCCCCTTATTCTTTTGCACAGGGGCCTATTTGGAATTTTTGTAAAATTCGAGGGCACGCTCGGAATAAAGAAAATATATACATATATTTTTTTTTCCTTTCCGTTTTTCCTTTTTCCAGTTTTTTCTTTCTTTGCACCTTCACACTAAATGAAATACCCCGATCGCATCATGGATCCAATGGTTCTGAAATTTTTATGACAAATTCCCAACATAATAAGGATGAACCTACTCTTTGAATCAGCTCAAATAGTCATTTGTATCTCGAGTTATGATTATTCAAAGCCTTCAGCTATTTATCCCTTCGGTCCTTGTACTAGCTTCACTACGGGCGATCTGGGATGAGTTATGCAACTAACTGGGAGAGTTACTTGATATCATTGGAGAGCTGATTAAAAGAGATTTCCAACAGTATCTCATTCATTCTAAATGGATCATTGGTTCAAAAGTTATGATGCTTAGAAGTGTGACATAGTTTTAACTAGTTCCCAGGATTTGAATCGGTAGTACTACTTCCCTTGTACAGATCGAATGAGGGCCTTAAACTTCGAATTACGGTTTGGGGATGGTGCTATTGGAAAGATATGCGAGTTATCTCTCCAACCCAACTTGAATTATTCAAAACCATTAAGAACATATCAAGTTACGAATTTTTAAGTGAAAGGGTGTTCGATTTAAACCTTTCAGGAATACCTTCCACTCATGACCGGATTTCGTCTAGATATAGGGAACCAATGGGAGATTGGGATTCACCATATGAAAGAGGACTAATTTCTCGTTTCAAAACATCCAAGATCATTGAATTTCATCCAGTATTGAAGCCGGGATAAATTCATGAAGTCTAGGGTTCCAATGGAAGCTCAATGGGGACTTCAAACTTAAGGATTCTTGATTTTCTTTTCCAATAACCTCTTTTTCAAATAACCCACTTTTCAAATAATCCGATTTTCCCACTTTAGAAGACCAGTCTACTCTTTTCCACTTCTTCTTGACACGTGCTTGATCCCTCTTTGACCCGGGTTGACTCGTCGGTTGGCAGGTTGACTCGGGTTGACCCATTCTCTTGTTTTCCCTCTTTTCAAGCACTTCTGCACAAATTTGGAAATAGTAATATTACACTCAAAATTCAAGATTTTTTCAAAACGTACAACATAAAAATGTCACGGGTAGGGAAAACAGAGTCGTTATGAAATTCGACATTTGGATCGTTATTTTTTAAGCTTTTCTAAGTCGGTTTTCCACGAGGTGTTTCTATTTTTATTTTCCCAGTTCGATAAACAAATGGTTCGACGGAGGCTAAACAAGTGCTGAAACTCATAACTGCCTCTGGGCATGAGCATTTCCTAGGTGGACCGTTATTCATGTATCAAGACGCGGTCACGGAGTTCATCCAAACCTCCGTAATCAATAAAGAAACCATATCCGCAACGGTCGATGGAAAACCGTTTCAGGTTACAAAAGAATCGATTGCTGAAGCTCTCCGCCTACCGACAGAAGGTTGTGACTTCACCGAGGACATGGACGCTGACAAACTTTTGCGGTTTGCCGTGCTATATCGAATTCTAACCAACCATTAGTGGTGTCCGGTAAGAAAACAGACCTGAAACCGAAATACAGACCACTTTGTGAAATTATCTCAAAGTCGGTCCAAGGAAGAGGAGGCAACTACGACAGCCTAACAAGTTCGAAGATTGAGATGTTGGCCGGTATAGTTAGAGGTAATCAAGTTGTTAGGATCTAGGTCGGAGCTGGGGAACCGGAGTCTGGCCGGTGAGCACCTTTTTACTCAACGGTTGGTGTCTAATCCGGTTTGAGATTAATACCGGGTTTCAATACTACACAGGCTTTCACAAACCCTTGAACTGAGTTCAAGTGCGGAAGTGGTTTGTTTCAGACTGAGTCGGTTAGTATAGATCGGTTAGAACGTAGAGCCGACAGAAAGTAAATAACCATACAGGTTTTTATGGATATTCGGAGATAAAATTCCTACGTCACCCCTTCTTCTCGAAACCGCGAGAAGGATATTCACTAAGGAATACACAAACACAATATTCGATCAAGACTTATTTGCTTCTCGATAAACACTCGTACAATTCTCACCGAAATTGTAATCTTACTTCAAATGCACACTTAGACTTTGAATTTTGTAGAGAGATAAATACAACTTATAACTTGGGTTGTTGTAACTACTAGCACTGTATTTACTCCTCTTCAGCTCCTTCTTTTATAGGTGAAATGTGCCAACGGTCACATTTCTTCTCCTTGAATCTGATTGGTTGAGCAGAGGTTCAGTTTTTCAGACCTCGCGGTTTAGGTTTCTAGTGCGTAGGTCAAACCGGCTAGGTTTGTCTTTTACTTAATTTAGCAACTATCGGCTTGGAACTTGCCTGCACCTGGAAGGTTGCGCCTCTGACTTATCCCAGAATGGAAAGATCTCTTTAGGCGGTCTTCTGTAGTCTGTAGAGTATCCTCAGACTTGTATGGATATGGCAATGTTACAGTCTGTTCCTTTGGTGTCATCTTCCGCAGATACTCAAAGTATCTATTTGCACCGATTTGTAGATTGTACTTAGTTTGATGTTCTTGGCTTCTTTCTTTAAGTAACTTCTTCATCGGTTTTCCGGTTGGATGCATTTTGGTTTATGATCTCTACCGGTTGTTTAGGTTAACCGGATGACTTCAGGTTTTTCATAGCTTCAGGTTAACCGGATGATTTCCGGCGTTGGTTACATCTTTTGCCTTGTCTTCTAATTGGTCTTGTTTTCCTAATTGGTTGGATTCTTGACCGACCCTGGTTCTTTAACCGTTTTGATTCTTTAACCGTTCCTGCACATGAAGTTTGTTTTTGTTAAGTTCTATTTTAACCGATCTAATTTTATCTAACACAAGTCAACTGGGCCAAAGTCGTTTTCTCTAACCTCTGTGAGATGGTGGATCCGACCTCAAAACGTTCTCAGGGATATGTTGTTCCGCTCGGCAAGATGATGCTCCATTCAAATATCGAAACCGGCCCAGGTGTCCTTATCCCTCACAGCAAAATAATAAAATCTACCCAATTTTTGAGAACAACGGTTCGACCGAGCAGAGCGAAGGCCTCAACCGCTAAACAACCATCAACTCGACCTAGGAAATCGCAGCCGAGGAAGACAAAGGCTCCGGAGGCAGAACAATCCGGAAGCAAAGCGGTTCCCCATACATCCGGGTCGGAAAATATTCAAACCGACATTCCAAATCCGGAGGACTCCGTATCTAGCTTTAGCCGCACCAACTCCAACGACACAAATCCGGCCACAAATTTTGAATCCGGTCCAGTCAGACAATCAAAGGCATCTGAAACCGCAGACGACGACATCCAAAACATAGGAGAGGAACTTGTCTCCAAATTAATATAGCAGCTCTTGAAGAAGGCTCATGTTGTGAGCAATGTTTTCGATTAGTGGGCTCTTCTACGAGAGGAAGTCGGTTTTGCCGACATGTTACCAGAGTGTCCCGCTCCTCAGAAATGGGAAAACTGGTGGAAATGGATAGGACGGTGTTCGAACTGACAAAGACAAAGAGCGTTATCACCGCTCTTAGAAGAGGAAGGATTGTTGAAACGCACGCACGCCCGGTTAAAAGAACTCACCGGCCACATCCTTCACATTCATGAACAGAATGTCCCTCCAGAGGACAAAAACCAGCTCGATGTGATAGTACTAGAAACGTTAAAGATCAAGGAACAAGAGTTGACCGATGAGATGACGCGGTTGGAATCGGAAGCCGGTCATCAAGAAGCTTCGCATTTTTCAAGATCTCGTCTTGACGATGATGACGAATCAAAATCCAATGGCGGTCCCAATCCAGAAGAGGCCGAGAATGCTCCTCCTCCACTGGATTCCACGGTCAACATAATTGATACGGGTAATCCGCTCCCCGGTCAGCCCGGGTCCCCACAAATCGATAAATCGCCGGCGCCTGTCTTAACCGAGGACCACGTCAAGGGATACATCGAGGAATTTTGATAAGATGCCATCATCCCGTGGAAGACTAAAGTGAAAGAAAGGGTGAAAACATCACACCGGTTGGCTAAGTCTACCGGTGAAATGCTCAACTCTGCGATCCAACGACTTACATACATTGCAGAGAATCACGCCCTAACCGACCAGCTGATTAGCTCAACGACACACAAAATTACAACTCTTGAGGAAGGTCTTGCTCTAACCGACCAGCGGCTCGGTTCAACGGATCAAAAGTTAGCGACTCTTGAAGAGAGTCACAATCAAAGATTAACGACTCTTGAAGAGGGTCACAATCATACCGCTCAACAACTTACGTCAACGGATCAAAGGTTGGCATCTCTTGAAGAGGGTCATTTTCAATCCAATATTCAGGCAGGTTTGATACTCCAAAGAATGATAGTGCTTGAAGAAAAGCATGCCCAGACCGAAGCCGCGCTACAAGCGGTCTCCGAACAACTTGCAGAAATGATTGCGGCCAAGCTAGCGGCCGACGAGGCTCTTGAGAAAGCGAATGAGATCGCGGACCAAAAACTCCAAGAAGCTGAGAATGAGAACATGCAGATACTGAAGGAAAGGGAACAGGCGGATGTGAGCCTGACCCAACACGTTCAAGTAGTAGAAAATGTTGCACCGGAACAAGCAGTACAAGCAAATGAGGACGCGGCTCGGCTAATCCAACAAAGGATGATCGAAGAGGATATAGAAGAAAGAAATAAACTCTCTAGTTCGGCTGCTCCCTCAACCGGACCGGTTACCAAAAAGAGAAAGGCCACCAAGAACACAACGGCTAAACAGACTCAACAGCTGTTAGTTGAGATTGCTGAACCAACCAATGCTCCTCCAATCAACCCGAATTCACCAGAAGTTGTAGAAGTTGAGGACGAGGCTATACCGCTGAAGAAGAGAGTGCGGTGCGCTAATGTATTCCCACTCAGATCGGTCCCTCCATCAGCACAGACTTCACCAATCACCGGTACAGACTTCACCAATCACCGGCACCTCGGGCGGTCAAGCATCCTCCTCCGGACCTGGCAGCGATCCGTGCAATCCGGGAAAGGGAATAATGGCTGAATATCTCTGGAGATATATTCCTAAAGACAACAAGAATAGGGAATAGACATTCAATTATTTGTTATTTATGTCAACTTTATAATATTTCCTATATTTATATATATAAAGTATTTTTGGAAACCGGCCTACATTTTACTTCTTACATGATTTTAAATATTTTAAATAAAATAATCAAAAAGGGAGAAATTGATAAGATAAAATTTTTCTTTAAAGACAAAACTTTCTCAAATTTTTCCAAAATTTATCTAAATCTTTTTCAAAAATCCGGCCAAACAATTTTTTAAAACAACCAGCCTACTTCTTACTTCTTACATGATTTTGAATATGTTAAATAAAATAATCAAAAAGGGAGAAATTGTTAGATAAATTAGACCGGTTAAAATAAGAACTTAACAAAAACAAATTTTCTGTGTAGGAACGATCAAGAACTTTGAACGGTCAAGAATCTAACCGGTCAAGTAATCAAACCAGTTAGAAGAAGAAGCAAAGGATGTACCCAAAACCGGAAGTTATCCGATTAACCTGAAGCTATAGAGAACCGGTAGACATCCTAAACCGAAATGCAGTATTCAACCGAAAACCGACGAAGAGACTACTTAAAGAAAGAAGTCAAGATTATCAAATTAAGTACAATCTACAAATTGGTGCAAACGAATACTTTGAGTATCTGCGGAAGATGATATTAAAAGATCAGACTGTGACATTGCCATATCCATACAAGTCTGATGATACTCTGAAGGCTGCAGAAGATTGCCTGAAGAAACAGTTATCATTTTGGTACAAGTCAAAGGTGCAGTTCTCCAGATGCAGGTAACTGGCCAACCGGCAGTTGCCATATTAAGTAAAAGACAAATAAAGTTGGTCTGCTCCATGCCTTGAAAGCTTAAACCGCAATTAATGCAATGCTGAACCTCTGCTCAACCAATAAGATTCAAGGATTACCCTGAAGGAATCCGTTGAAGAAATGTGACCGTTGGTACATTTCACCTATAAAAGAAGGAGCTGAAGAGGAGTAAATGCAGTTACAATAGTCCTAACAATCGAGAGACATAACAACTAAGAGTGCCAACAACCCAAGTTACAAGTTACAAGTTGTGTTTATCTCTCTAAAAGATAAAAATTTAAGTGTGCATTTGAAGTGTAATTACAATTTTTGTGAGAATTGTAAGAGTGTTTATCGAGCAGTAAATAAGTCTCGATTGTGTAGTGTGGTTGAGTATTCCTTAGTGAATATCCTTCTCGCGGTTTGAGAAGAAGGGGTGACGTGGGAGTTTTATTTTCGAACATCCATAAAAACCTGTGTCTTGTTCTTTACTTTCCGCCGGTTCCGCTTTCTAACCGACTCGTACTGTCCCACCCGACTTACATCATTCTAATCGACTCACTAAACATCAAACCGACTTTCTACAAACTCTATCTCTATTCATCCTGTGTGTGTTTCTTCAACCTGAAACAAACCACTTCCGCACTTGAACTCGGTTCAAGGGTTTGTGACAGTTTGTGTAGTATTGAAACCGATGTTAATCTCTAACCGGATTAGCGTCAACCGTTGAGTGTTGTCAGAAAGTGTTAACCGGCCAAACCCCGGTCCGCCATCCGCAATCTAGATCCTAACATGATTATTATCGAAGAGTTTATCGTAAGTTATTAACAATAGTTAGATCCTAGTCTCTGTTATAAACACCGATCCCAACAAGTGGTATCAAACCTCATTTGTATTCTCAAACATCAAAAGAATATGAATCATGTGTAACACTTCCAACACCTAGGTTCCCATGTTCTCAAAAGAAGACTATGTCGTGCGGAAGAAGATGATCCATGCTCATCTTGTTGCCTTAGATGATGACATGTGGAGAGTCATCACTGAAGGTCCTATCACTGAAGGTTCTATCATGAAGAAAAGCAATTCCAACTCAATCTCTTCAAACAATAACAGTGATGATAAGAATAACTATAAGACTAACTTAAAGTATTTTAAAAGTGATAAACTAGGACACTTCAAGTCGGAGTGTAGGTAGCCAAAGTGAGATAAGAATAAGGACAACAAGAAAGAGTTGAAGGCTCTAATGACGACTGACAACAAAGCTCCGAGGGACCAAAGCGATTCAGGTGACTCATCATCCAATGACAGTGATGATGAAGAGGTTACTTGCCTCATGGAAAAAGAAGAAGAAGACTCTAAAGTGTTTGACTTCTCCTTTGAAAAATTTATAAGAAATGAACTAACTGATGCAGTCAATGACATGGCCAGTGAGTACAAGAAATTGTCAACTCTTACAATGAAATGAGATTAAAGTATTAAACCTCTAAACCAAATGTTTTTGAAAACAACATGGTCGAGATCTCATCTTAGAATGAGAAGCTCAGGGAAAAAGTTCAAACATTGTTTTTTGAAAACCAACAGTTGACATATGTGGTCAGTTCCTAGACAAGGTCTGGAAATGCAGTCAAACATAAAATAAGTTTTTTGAGGCCTGTCGGATGTAAATTCGGTTTAGAATTTGACAATGCTAGCCCATAAAAGTCATGTGAAAAGTTAAACTCAGCAACAGACAAGTTTAAGCCAATAAACTTTGTCAGAGGGAGTTTAACTAATAAAGGGACTGATCAAAGTAGTAAGGACTTAACCTTATAGAATGAGATTATTTATGTTCCTCCAACTGTAAGCTGACTGAAACCTAGGAAGGAAGCAGCCAACAAGTCTAGAAAATCAAAACCTGACCGAAAGTCAAGGAGTTTTAGACAAAAACCTTCCTTTAAGGTTAACCGTTCAGCTACTAGAAGGAAGACGCCTGTTAAGGCTAAATCATACACATTAATCACAACACAACATGAGAAATCTATCAAGATAACTCAAATATGGATTCCTGAGGGACTGATTGATCGAGGACCCAAGTTAATGTGGGTACTAAAAAGTTGTAAATATGTATTTTTGTAGGTACAACAGGTCACCTGCATGGAGGAATTCAGAATCATATTCTTTTACGAATATGCTTAGCAAATGGCAGATGTGTTCGCAAAGCCACTCCCCAGACTAAGTCTGCTTTTCTTAAATTTTTTTCGTCTTGTAGACCTCAAAATTATTTAGTTATTAAAATATGCATAAATTGAAAGGAAAATTATTGATGTTCAAAATAATTAGACAGACTTATAAAGACGGAGGTCTAAATTGATCTGATTAGATCAATCTTCTAAAGAAGCTACGTACTTAGACAAATTTTTGCTTAAGCAACATGCAAATTAAGTCTGGTTAGACGTCTAATTTTTAGATAGACGTCTAAAGCACCTGTAGACGCGCGTAGTTAGATGTTGTCTGAACACACTTCTAAAGCGCCTATAGACGTGCGTAGCTAGACGCTGTCTGAACAGGCGTCTAACCAACATAGACGCGAGGGATGTGGATGGCATGTTAGACGTCTAACTACAGATTCCATTAGACTTCTCATCTTAGGATCAATTTAAGACAGATGTCACTTTAATATGAGCTGTCATTTAATTTTCCCGCTCAAACAGTAAAACTGTCATTTTCTAAATTCGAATAACTTGAATACAAGTGTCTTCCAATGTTGAGAAAATAACTAATATACCCTATAGTTAATTACCTTACGATTTTGTAATTACTAAGAATTTGGTAAAAGTAAAGTTATTGATGATTGTTTGTGGGAAAACGCATTTAAAATTTAATGACGGCTTTATTTCAAATCACGCTGGTTGATTATGTGACTGTTCATCTTCTATTTAAGGACATCATGCATGCCCAAAGAGTTTTTACGCTATTTGTAACCCTGGATTGATCTCTACCTTCTTGCTTAAAGAAATCTGAATCTTTCTTGTCTCATCATTCTCTCATACTAAAAAATTACTGATAAGAAGATTGTCTCTCTCTCTCACACAACATCATGGAGGTCGATTTTAAGTCGGTCTATACTCTTGATATATAAGATATCGTGGAGATGTTAAAATCTCTAAAGGCTTTTGGCCTCAGAAAATTTCCCGGCGATCCATATTTTCTATATGAAGAAGAAGTCCGCGAGTTCTTCAAAATAGGTGAAGGGGTCTAATGTTTCTATCTCTAAATCTATTTTCGTAGAGTTCTTCGATCTTCCCTTTGAGGATCATACCTTTGATGTTGTGATTCCGGCCATGATCATCGTTGGCATGCATATCGCTTTCTCGAACACTGATAGTCCTATCAACATAAATGGGGAGAAGAAAGCCTTTAAGCCCCATTTCAGCCTTCTAAACGATGTTGTAGCGAAGACGCTTCAGGCTAAGGCAAGGTCCTTCGATCGTTACACCCAAGACATGTTTGATTTCATGGTGGCTATAACTAGAGGGATGCCAGTCAATAGGGCTTCTACTCTGTTCTCAATTCTCTACAAGATGGTCTCTCCATCAAGCAAGTAGAGTGCGGGCTTTTCAGTCCAACTCGGGTGGCTCTTGGAGTATCTGGGTGTTCCCATGGGCGAGGGTGTGGGTTTGAACCCCTGTCGAATATTTACTGATATCTTAGTAAAGAGAACTTTGTCAAGGATGAAAATCTCTGAGGAGTTATATCATAATCCTCCGGTCAACATACGAATGGTCAATTTATTACTCGGTCCAAACGACAAGCAATTTCAAGCCACAAGACGACTGCAAAGAGGGACAAATCTCCAGTCATGGATTTTGAAGCGAGTTCAACTGGCCAGAAGAGGGTGCATATTAGGGACTCAAGAGAATATGACTCCATCCATGAAAGGACAAGACAAGGAAACACCTCCATCGTTGCCGTCCCTATATCTTCTCTCTTTCCATCACTATCAAACAACCTAATAAAGAAGCTCGTCTTCTCATGTTGTTGATCAAACTAAGGCATTTAAGGCCTCAAAAAGGTCATATAAGGTAACCTCTTCCGCTCTTATGGCCATAGTTCCCAATATTGAAGGTCTAGTGGTGGAACATGCCGAAGGTCTAACTGTTGACCTAGTTGCTCAAAGTAATGAAAATATTAATAGGGAAAACACGTATGCTTTACTTGATGAACTGGTAGCTATAGATACTGCTGGTAATGTTAACACTGCAATTGAAATACAGCAGGTAGAAGCTCCTACATCTCATGTTGCTGCTATTTCTGAACAAGCTCCCATTCAAACGGATGCGACGACGTTGTTGTTGAACCATCAGTTCAAAAAACAATTGGAATTGTAACTAAACTTTCAGAAGGTGCGTTTCAAAAGGCTCTTTCTCGTTTAAAAATTCTAAGAGAAACTAGAGGGGCCCCATGCATCTCCCTCAGAGAACTAATGCCTACTTCTAAACCAGCCGAATTTCCTAGAAAATGAAAAAGTGTTACTGAAGACATTCCGGAAAAGCTTTCGGTAGCCAACCTTATCTTTAACCTCATCATGGAGGATGTTGAAGTAAACGTTTTTGTGAATATCGTGGCCTTCGACACCTAGATGAATCATAGACTAATCTCACAATTCGCTGAAATCATCTCCGGAGACGAGATTGAAAATGAATGGAAGAAACTGGTAAAAATGGAAAAGCAGGTCCTCAAATGGGAAAAAACAACACATGTCCATGAGGCACTTAAAAGAAAGGAACTCGTTGTGGCAAATGCAATGGGTCGTGTCTTTTTTCCTTTACTTGAGGCGAGAAAAGAAAATTTCAACCCCCTTTACAGGGATGCCAAGTTAGAAGAAAAGGCACTTAAACGACTTGACCAGCTTATGAATGGCTACTACTCAACCATCCTCCTATATGTTCATAGTACTGGATCCTCCAGATCTGAAATCTTCCGTTCTAAATCATCTGGGCAAAGCTTCATTGCGAAGAAGAGGAACCGGTCACTCGTACTGATGACCTTCCATCCCCACAAGGTGAACGTCGCCCTTTACATGAAGACGAGCAAACACTTCCTCAGTCTAAAGCTCGACAAGAATATCCATTCTTGGAAGAAGAGGAAGTAGCAAAACCTGAAACTGAGCAGATACATCTATGTTAGAATGAGATTCCCGAACAAAGAAAGTCTCCATCCGTTATGGGGGAACCCTCAAAGATTTAAGAATAAACACTGTGTTCACAAAGTGAGGGGGAATTTTTTGAAGTCATCTGATCAAGAGAAGACTCCATCTATTGAGGGGAACGTTCTCAAAGAGATTTAGAGTTAGAAAAAGCTATGTCCTCTTCATCTTCATAAGAAAGAGTGTCCTCTCCCCGACCACTCGTTAACCATTTTCTGTAAGGATAGTCGGTTCTCTTCATGAACATTTCCTTGAAGATCCTCCTCAAACATGAGACATTTCAGATGTTTCCAATCTGTTAGATGATGAGGTCTAGGACAACAGAAATGACTCTAGGATTATGAAGGAATGCTTTTTTTGGAGGGGGGAGGGGGAAATAGCTTAGTGTCATTTCATTAAAAAAACCCAAAAAAGAGAAAAAAAATACAAAAGTTTAAGATCAGATCTAGACAATTTCTAGATTTGACAATGAAACAATAATTGAATTACAGACAACAACAACAATAATTAACGTCTATAGCATTTTGTTAGGATCTAGGTCGCGGCTGGGGGACCGGGGTTGGCCGGTTATCGTGTTTCACTCAAAGAGGTGGTGATTAATCCGATTAGAGATTAATACCGGGGTTTCAATACTACACAAACTGTCACAAACCCTTGAACCAGGTTCAAGAGCGAAAGTGGTTTGTTTCAGGTTGAAGCAGCACACTCACAAGATAGGTAGAACCAGTTTTAAATAAGACAGGTTTGGAAGTTGCTGGGTCGGTTTTGGGACTTAGTGATGCGGTTGGAGCGGTATTAGTCGGTTAGTGCAGATCGGTTATAAAGTAAAGTAAGCAGAAACAAGACAGATTTTTATGGATGTTCGGAGATAAAACTCCTACGTCACCCCTTTCTCTCGAAACCGCGAGAAGGATATTCACTAAGGAATACAAACACAATCCGATCGAGACTTATTTCCTGCTCGATAACACTCGTACAATTTTATCCGAAATTGTAGAATTAAGCTTTCTAGAGATAGAACACAAAATGTTGAAAATTCAGAACTTGTGATTCTAAAAAATTCCCGCATTTACTCCTCTTCAGCTCCTTCTTTTATAGGTGAAATGTGCCAACGGTCACATTTCATTTCCTTGAATCTGATTGGTTGAGCAGAGGTTCAGTGATTCAGACCTGGCAGTCTAATCTTCAGACCTGGCGGTCTAGTCTTCCAGTGTAGGTCAAATCGGCTAGGTTTGTCTTTTACTCAATATGGCAACTGTCGGTTGGACAGTTGTCTGTACTTGGAAGATTGCCTTTCTGATTTATCCTGAAGTAGAAAGATCTTGTAGGACGGTCTTCTACAGCCCGCATACTTTCCTTAGACTTGTATGAATATGGCAATGTTCAGTCTGTTCCTTCGGTATCATTCTCAACAGATACCCGAAGTGTCTTTTTATGCTGGTCGGTTATGTATGTTAACCGGATCACTTCCGGTTTTTTCCATTAGCTTCTGAGTGACCGATCTTGACTTTCTTGTGCGGTCATGTTTCTGGTCGGTTTAGTTGCTTGACCGGTTGGGTTTCTTAACCGGTTGAGGTACTTGGCCTATTGAGTTGCTTGACCGGTTTCGTTGCTTGACCGTTCCTGCATAGGAGGTTTGTTTGTGTTAAGTTCTATTAACCGATCTAATTTTATCTAACAATTTCTCCCTTTTTGATTATTTTATTTAAAATATTCAAAATCAAGTAAGAGTGCAAATATAGGCCGGTTTTGTTTTTAAGAGTTTGTTTAGTCGGATTTTTGGAAACTAACTTGGGAGAATTTTTCGAAACATTTTGGAAAATTTTGAGAAAATTTTTATCTTTTATCTTATCAATTTCTCCCTTTTTGATTATTTTATTAAAATATTCAAAATCAAGCAATAATTGAGATGTATGCGGTTTACAAAAATCACTTTATATATATAGATAAGAGATAGGCAAAATATTATATATGTAGAAACCGAATTAAACATAAGTAAAGATAGAAAAGAGAGCCCCTATTTCTTCGATCTTGACGGTAGGAACTGATCCAGCAGTTCATCGTCTGATTGTTCCTTGTTCTCTTGAACCGGCCTTGAAGAGGGACCTTGATCGCCCGAGGTGCCAGTTTGAGCAGAGAATGGTTGGCCGACCGTTCTGATTGGAACCGCAATTAAGACCCGCTGTCTTCTGAGTTGCGGCTGGATATCTTCTTCGAAATCATCCTCGGTTTGCAAAGCCGGATCAACAACTGTTTCGGTGACACTGGCCAATAGTCCGGTCATTTGCGCCTTTTTCGAAGCCGCTTTTCTTTTACGTGTGGCCGGAACGGAAGAGGAAGGAGCCTCCTGGGACTTCTTCTGAGCCTTTTCGAAATTTTGGTATGTGTCTTGTTGAACCCTTAACCGGTTAGCATCTTCGGCTTGTTTGGCCTCCATGGTCCTTGCGATTTCCGGATTTTTGGCCGCTAATTTCGTATATGTTCGGCTATGTTGGCATCAGACCATACTGCCTCCTTCTGTGTCCGGTCTGCTCGTACAGCGCATCCTGAAGTTTCTTAGCCGCCTGAGCGTTCGCTTCCTCAATCGCTTTATCGGCGGCCAGCTTGGCCTTTATTAACTCTGCCACATGTTCGGTGACCGCCTTGAGGTCGGCTTCAAGCTTTGTGTTCCTTTCCTCAAGGGCTGTATTCTTTTCCTCAAGGTTGAGTACCCTGTCAATTGTTGAGCCTACTTGATCACTTGATCGGGTCAGGTCCTCAACGACCTTTGTCAGCTTTTGATCGGTCATTTCTTGAGACCGTTCTAAATCGGCTACCGTTTTTCTGACTGAGATGAGGTCGGTCACCAGATTCGGAGTTATAGCCTCCAAATCCTTTGTCCGCTGAAGGTGACTCCCGTACAGTTCATCTGTATTACCGTAGTTTGATTCAACTGACGTGATCCGCTTGACCGCCTCGCCAAGATCATCTTTTGTTGTCTCGGCTATCTTGACTGCTTGAATCGCGGTTTTCTTAATTTTCTTCTTCCAAGGCCGAACCGCGTCGTTGACAAATTCTTCAATCAAAGTTATGACCCTCTCTTCTGTTATGGCCGGTTTTGGGTTCCCGGCTTGAGAAGATGCTGGATTGTCGGTTAGAGGTACTTCGGTCATGTAGTTTGTCTGATCCGATGGAGAAGAGGATAGCTCTTTATCGCCCGGATTCTGACCGTCAACATTCTCATGAGGCGGTGAGTTCGTTGTATCTTGATGTTCGGGCACCGCTTCAAGCCGTGCCACTTCCTCGGTCAGTTCCCTTTCCTTGACCATAAGCAGTTCGATCACCAATAGTTGAAGGTGAGTGTTCGATGTCCCCGGATTAAACCTTTCTTTGAGGCGTTGAATGTGTTCGGCTAGCTTTTGTAACCGAGCACGCGGTTGTACTATTGCGTGTCGGTTTAAGGCTGTGTTGGAATCTTGAGCTTTTGTTAGGTTGATGACCTCCTCCTCTATCTCCATCAACTTTTCTAATTTCTGTTCAGCGGTTAGGCCCGGTAGCATTTGTTTGTAGAATAATTGATGCCGGTACCGGATCCATTGACAGAACAATTCGGACGCCTCGCGAGCTTGCTGATGGACTTCGTCCATGATTCTGCTCATGAGATTCTCGGCCATCTCCTGGGTATCGTCGTTAGTGTGAACATTTTCTTCCCCAAGGCCGTCTACACCTGTATCGGCATTTTCAAGACTGGCTGATTGTTCCTCGACAATCGGTCCTTTCCCTTTACCGGACAGATCTTCTTCAGTATTCTGTGAAACGGTTCGGTCATAACTAGAGGCCGAATCGTCCTCATTTGGCGTTTCGGACGGCGGATTAGCAAATTCGATCGGTTGTTTGTCTTTCTTGCTTTCGGATTTTTCTTTTACCGGAGCTGCTTTCTTTCCGGCTACCTTCTTCCTTCGGCCACCCGTAGAACCGGAAGCCTTCCTGTTGCTCTTCCTTTCCTTGAATTGCTTAGATTTAATTATTTTGTTGGACGGGAGTTGAACGCCAGGACCGGTGTTGATGTTGAAATGACGCATAATTTTCCCAAGTGGGATGACGTATCCCCATGACCGGGTGGAATCCGGATCCACCATTTACTTTAGGTTTTTGAAAACGACCTTGGTCCAGTTTATTTGTATACCGCTGATCAAACCGGCAAGCATCTCAATCTTCGCCCGGGTGAGACTGTCATAGTTTCCCCCTCTTGCTTGGACCGATTTAGTGAAGATATCACATAGAGGTCTGTACTCCGGTCGAAGAGATGTTTTCTTTCCGGAGACTTCGATAGGAGTCGCGGTTGCCGAGAGAACCTGACAAACCGCCTCGAAGGTCTCTTGATCCAAAGCCGCCGAGATGTTGCTTCCTTCTGATGGTAGTTGTAGAATTTCAGCGACCGACTCTTCTGTTAGTTCGAGTTGCTGATCGCCGATAGTTGCGGTGATTATTCTTCCGGTGAGAGATGCAGTTTTGAAAAATTCCTCAACCGCTTCCTGATATAGAATGAAAGGACCGCCTAGAAAGTATTCGAGGCCGGACTCTGAGATCCGGGATAAGACTTGCTTTGCCGGAGCCGAACCGTTTGTCCGGATTTCCTCAAAGTCGACCTAGACGATATGTTTGAATAGTGAAGAGTCGCGACCCATTGTTGATGATTTAATCGAGAGAGCAAGAGAAAAGTGTTTTGAGAGAGTTTGAGAAAACTGAAAGATAGAGAGAGAAAGCTGATTCGCGTAAGAATGAAATAAAATGACTAAGGACCCTATTTATAGGTGCGGTTTGGAATTCCAACCGTTGCGAACCGTCCCATCACTTTTAGGAGGGAATTTTCCCTCCAAGTGCATTGGGCGGGAAACGGTGAGCGGCAAACCGAGGGCGGGAATCCATTGGCGGCAAGCCATAGGCGGGAAACCTTGGGCGGGAAAGCCATAGGCGGGAAAACAAGGCGGGAGTTCATGGGCGGGAAATTTCCCTCCGAAGACTTTAAGCGGTCTTTTGATTATGGTTATGGAACCTGTGATCGGTCGGTTTTTTTTTATTCTGACCGGATTTTTCAACGAAGAAGGTTATTGATTTTAACCGATTAGTTAGATTAATTGATTTTATGATTTTGCAATTATTGACCCGGTCATCAAACTGAAATTAATTTTCATTGAAGAAAGAATACAAGATAGAAACCGATACATGGATCGGTTTAGAAATGGAGATACATAAGAAATAAAGATACAACTTATGTAATGACTACCCTAGAGAGCTTTTTTTCCACTCCATCCACATCAAGAATGTTTGATGGGGATGCCGGTAAACCCGATCCAAATTCTGGACGGTACTTGAGAATGAGCCAACTTATATGAGGAGCGTAACCGAGACTTTTCTTGGTCTGCACCATAGTTTTCAGATTTTGGAAAATGACCGATGACCAATTGATAGGTGTATTGCTAACAATGTAGGTCATCATGTCAAACATTCTCTTAGAGTAGCGTTAGTTCGGAGACTGGCAAATGATAGATCGATTAACAATCTCATGGAGGAATTGAATGTGGTGGGCAAGGCGGGTTTTCAGCCCGTAGTTCTCCACCGGTACATCGGTACCAGAGAAAAATTCTGAGTAATCGGTTGCTGCACTTCCCATCCGGGTTGGGAAGTCGGAAAACCCTTCTGTTGGAAGGTTGAACATTTGAGCAAATTCGGCTTCATCTAACCAGAAGGTGAGATCTCTCACTGTGGAAACAATGTAGTTTCCTCTTATACAGGCATTTCTGAAAAAGATAATGACGTCCGAGAGAAGTATGGGATCGGATTCTTCAAGAAAAGTGCGAAGACCGGTGTCAATGAGGGACTCAAACATGAGCTCCTTGGTTTCCAGGTCCCAATGTTCCATACATGAGTCGAAATCGATGCTTAAGAAGTTTCTTAGAGTTCGGCTCGACATGATTCAAGAGAGAGTTCAAGAGAGAGAGTTTCAAGAGATTTTTGTTTTGAGATGTGTTAAGTTGATAAGGAGAGGATTCCTTATATAGATTCGAATTTTGAGGGAAAATATCAGCAATTAATGTTGAAGATCAGTTTTGTCTTATTAAAGAAGAGAATATTTATGTTTTCAAAACGTATTGGGAAGGAGTTACTTTTGACTGGTTGCGGAGCTCGAGGTAAGGAATCTAGCTCAAGAGTAACCAAGTTGGTTGGATAGCAATTACTTATGTAGTTGGAAGTTGGACGTTACTTTTCATTAATGACGGATCTTACAAGAAACCGGAAAAGTAACTGATTAAAACCGGAGATAACTTAAACTAAGCCAAAATGATCATAATAAAGTTGAACAGAGATACAACCGGTGCGTACAGCAAAATGACCGGTTGTAAGAAGGAGTGACTTAGTATCCGTTGGAGTTGGCGCGGCCGTTGGAGTTGATGTGGCGGTTCCTCCTCTTCCAAGCTTTTTCAAACCGCTCATAAAATGAGTCAGTGACTTCTTTTGTGATTACCTGCGCCTGGTTCAGCCCTTCGTCCGGACAGAGTGGAACTCCAAGCTCTAAAAGTAGGTAGCTTATCTAGGGAATGAGACCGGTTTGACGAATGCTGATCATCCAGATTAGGACGTCGAACAACACCCTTGACCAGTTTACTGGCGTACCCGTGGTTATAGCAGACATCATGTTAAAAACCACAGCACAGTGAGTGTTTGTGACATCCCTACCCAGAATGCTTCGACCGATGATATCGTTGAGAAGCTGATACTCGGCTCTCAGCAATGACCTGGCACCGTGGTCATTGACCGGGTGGTCAGACCGAGCAAAACTTAAGGCAATTTCGGCCTTTAGTTCAGCCGGAACATTTAGGTCGGTCAGCCCTTGCTTCAGTAGGTCGAAGCATCTAGAAAAATCACTTTCGGTGAAGTCGAACACAGTCCCTCCCACCTTGGACTGAATGTGGGTGTCAAAATGAGGAGTACCTCGAAAAACCCTGGAATTGTAAAAGAACTCCAGGACAGATTCCGGAAAGATGACATGTTTGTCATCTAGAAAGTGTTTGAGACCGGTGTCTTCAAGTGACTTAATCATCTTGAAGACTTCATAGTGCTCAGTGCTTTGAGTAGAATCGAAATCCACTTGGAGGATGTTTGGAAACTGAGACATTTTGTCTTAGTGAGAGGATGAATTGTAACTTGTGATTGTTTTGTTTAAGGTTTGCCTAACTTATATATTAGTGGAGGGATGATCTTATTGTCCAGTGTGTTGCAGGTAATAATGTCTATTAACCATAGGATAAAGCATTTTGCATGAAATAAGCATGTCTACAGCCTAGGATGTTGGTCATAGGCCTGTACGGTGAAAGATATCATATCTTCACGTCTTTTGAGGTATGACCATTTTACTTTCAAAAGGTAATTTTTCAGAACAGATAAGTTTAAACACATATAATTATTCCACTTTTGTTCGGAGACCAAATAATCTGAAATAAACTATTTCTGAACAAGTCAGTTATCAGTTGTTCGTCCCGATGCGGTTATTTGGTGCATGCACTAAGTAACCGGTCGGTATAATCTGACTGATAAACTAGGCGGTTCTTCCATAGATACCTTAGTGAATTTGGAATTCAATAATTTAGGAGGAACTACCGGTTTTGTGTGTCCGAACCGGTCTCCCTTTTTAAGCATCCTTAGGAATAAGTTGATTAATATCGGTCAAACCAAGTGTAAGCCTGAATTGAGAAAACTTAGCTTCCTGTAGAGGCTTTGTGACGATATCAGCTACTTGTTGATCTGTCGATACGTATTCTAGCCGGATATGCTTCAGCATGACATGCTCCTGAATGAAGTGGTGCCTTATGTCAATGTGTTTGGTTCTAGAATGTAAAACCGGATTGTAGGTGATTGCTATGGCACTTGTGTTATCACAGAAGATTGGACACTCTTTGGCTGTGATATCGAAATCCTTCAGTTGTTGTTGGATCCAAAGAAGTTGTGAACAGCAAATTCCGGCTGCCAGGTATCCATCTTCTGCGGTTGATGTAGCAACTGATGAAACAAGTCGATCACCTAGGAATTGGCATGTTCTGCTTGTGCTTTTTCTATCAACCTTGCAACCTGCATAATCTGCATCTGAGTAACTTGTTAGGTTAAAATATGAATCCTTTGGATACCATAGACCGACTTCAGGAGTTCCCTTTAGATATTTCAAGATTCGTTTTGCGGCGGTGTAGTGAGACTGTTTTGGGTTGGCCTGGAATCGTCCACACACCGACTGCAAATAGAATATCTGGTCTACTTGCTGTCAGGTATAGAAGAGAACCGATGATTCCTCGGTAAGCGGTCAGGTCTACTACTTGATCGTCATTATCCCTGTCTTGTTTGACCGATGAGCTCATTGGAGTGGCCGCTGAGGAGCATGTGTCCATCCCAAATTTCTTTAACAGTTCCTTAGTATACTTGGGTTGGCTTATGAAAGTTCCTTCTTTGAGTTGCTTAACCTGAAGACCTAGGAAGAAACTATATTCTTCCATCATACTCATTTCAAATTTGTTAGTCATCAGGGATGAGAATTTATCACATAGCTTAGGATCGGTTGAACCGAAGATGATATCATCTATATATATTTGAACAAGTAGGATATGTTCTTCAAATTTAAAAAGTGTTTTGTCCACCGAACCTATGGTGAAATCATGTTTTAATAAGAATGCGGTTAGTGTGTCATACCATGCTCTAGGAGCTTGCTTTAGACCGTATAAATCTTTGTTTAACCGGTATACATGGTTGGGTAGTTCTGCATTTTTGAAACCGGGTGGTTCTTCAACATATACCTCTTCACGTAGGTCACCATTCAAAAATGCACTTTTAACATCCATTTGAAAAAACTTTAAAGTTTTTGAATGCGGCAAACGCTAGAAAAATCCTAATAGCTTCAATCCTAGCTACAGGGGCAAATGATTCTTCAAAATCAATGCCTTCTTCCTGTTTGTATCCTTGTGCCACTAATCTAGCTTTGTTCCTCGTGACCAAACCGTCTTCATTGAGTTTATTTCTAAATACCCATCTTGTGCCTATGACCGGTTGATCTTTCGGTCTAGGGACTAGGTACCAGACTTTGTTACTCTCAAACTGGTTTAACTCTTCTTGCATTCCCAAGATCCAATCCGGATCTGACAATTCTTCATCCACTCTTTTCGGCTCAATCTGGGATATAAAAGCGGAATTAAAGTATTCCTCCAAGATTTGACGCCATGTTCGAACGGGTTTTGAAGGGTCACCTATAATTAGCTCAGGAGAATGATTGGTGTTCCTTTTGAGGTTCGGTTCAGGAGCGTCTACCAAATCACCGTTTACTTGATCAAGGCTAGACATATCGGTAGGCTGAACAGGAATGTCAGACCGACCGATTTCCTCGGTTTGGCCGAAGTGTCAGCTTCCTGTCGTGGGACAGCTTGATCCAGCTGAGTTTCATCATTACCCATTTGGTCATGGACAAACCGCCTGAAAACCGGAATCTCATCTTCACTATCAGAATGGATATTGTTATTTTCCAATATGTTGTGTAGATCAAAGCATGATGTAGTGTTTCTTTCAACCGATTCATCGAAAACAACATGAAGTGATTCCTCCACGGTTAAGGTTCTGGTGTTATACACTCTATATGCTTTACTAACAGCTGAGTAACCTAGCATGATTCCAACATCGGATTTTGCATCGAAAGCAGATAGATAGGTTTTGCCATTTATGTGAATATAGCATTTACAACCGAAAATCTTAAGATACTTAAGATTAGGAACCCTGTCAAAATATACCTCATAAGGTGTTTTGTTGTGAAACTTGTTAATCAAAGACCGGTTTTGTGTGTGATATGCAGTATTGATAGCCTCAGCCCAGAATTTCTAGGCAATACCCGAATCGGCTATCATTGACCGTGCAGCTTCCTTGAGAGTTCGGTTTCTTCTCTCGGCCAGGCCGTTCTGTTGAGGAGTCCTAGCACTAGACAACTCGTGTCTAATACCAGATTCATCAAGAAATGCATTTAAAGTACTATTTGTAAATTCGGTTCCTCTATCACTTCTAATGCTATTAATGCGTGTTGATTTTTCATTTTGCAAACGTTTAAACAGTGTGATCAAATTTGATGCGGTTTCACGTTTGGATGGCATAAATATTACCCATGTATACCTAGAATAATCATCAACAACTACCATAGTGTAAAGCATACCTCCTAGGCTGACGACCCTAATCGGTCCAAATAAATCCATGTGAAGAAGTTCTAGGCATCGGTTAGATTGAATGTGTCCTTTACTCTTGAAGGTTGACCTAGTTTGTTTACCCATTTGACATGCTGAACAGACCTTATCCTTATTAAACACTATGTCGGGGACTCCTTCGACTAACTTTTTACCACGAATATAGTTTAAGGTTTTCATGTTTAAGTGGTTTAGTCTTTTATGCCACAACCAAGTTTGATCGGTTTTAGCTATCATGCAAATAGGATATTCTACCTTATTATTCCAATCTACCTTATAGATGTTTCCTAACCTATTTTCGGTTAGTAGTGTAGTACCTTGAGAGTTTTTAACTAAGCATGCATGTTTAAAAAATTCTACAGTGTATCCAGCATCACACATTTGACTAATGCTTAGCAGGTTAAAACGTAGGTTTTCTACTAGGAGTACATTATCAATTGTTAAGTTACCATGGACAATCTTACCCTTGCCCACAGTTCTACCTTTTGAGTTGTCACCAAAGGTGATTAATGCACCGGTTTCTATTCTGATGTCGGTTAGAAGGTTATTGTTCCCGGTCATATGCTTGGAGCAACCGCTATCCAAGTACCATTCGGAGTTTCCTAGCCGTTTCTTTATATCCTGCAAAATGTATATATTTACAACTATTTGGTACCCACATTTACTTGGGTCCACAAGCGATTAGTCCCTTGGGTATCCAGACCTTGACAAACCGGACAGCTTTCCTGGTTAAGGTCTTGACTAATTTTCTTGCACCCGGTTTTGAATCTTTCTGCTTTCCTAAGAAGGCCTTTTGTGGGGATGCTTTTTGGTTTGTCCTATGAGGTTGTGAGTTGGCTTTCCTATTTTTGAGCTGATTAGCTTTCCTTTTCTCAGGGTGAAGCCATTTCTCAGAGTCAGTTGGACCTACATAGGTTAGTTTATCTTCCGTATAATAGGCGGTTAATTCCTCTTCAGAGGTTAAGGAACTTCTGACAAAACTTACAAAGGGAAGATCGTCCTTTGTGAGCCTTATTTTGTCTAAGTGTTTTTGGCTTTGGGATCTATTATTTTTGTATCCTAGACCAAACATGCAAGTAGGGTGTCTTTTATAACTACACATTTTTCTTACCATTTCACTAGATCTTTTCCATGCAGCCATTCTATACTAGAGTCGTGCATTTTCTTCCTTGGTCAATTCTTGAACTGGCTCATTGAGCTGTTCGGTTTCAGAGGATAGTTCAGGTGCTGACTCGGTTTCTAAAATAGGGGTTTCATCAGGTTGTATAATCTTTGGTTCGATCAAGGTGGGTACTATGAGGTCGGCTCTAAAATTGGGTTGCTTAGGTAATAAGGTTAATAGGTTCTTATACTCTGTTACCATATCATTCAATGCATTATATAACTCATCTTTAGTAAATTCTTCACAAGGAGAGTCAAATACCTGTTCCTCATTTGCCATGAGACATGTGAGTTCATCATCACTGTCATTGTGAGCCCATAAGCTACCTCCATCATCGGCTATCAGTGCTTTCTGAACCTCACTTCCTTCACCGGTTTGTTGGTAATTATTTCGGTTATTCTGATTGTCCGGTTTCCGGTCATCTCTCCTCGGTTTTCTGCATTCCCACTTGAAATGTCCTAAACAGTTACAGTTATAACATCTTACATTAGATTTATCACCATAGTTGTAGTTGTTTGTCGGTTGGCTTCTCTTCATAAATCTCCCAAATTTCTGTGCAAGCATTGCCATGGCATCCTCGGTAAACTGTTCAGCGGTTTTGATCGGTGCAGGTACAACAGGTTCTGTGGATGTGATCAGTGCTCTGGTTGAGGTTGAGGCTGAGACTTCTTCTTCAGTCCTAGATCTCATTTCAAACTCATATGCCTTAAGATCTTCGAATACATCGTGTAGTTTCATCTTGCTTAGGCAGTTTGATTCTCTTATCACCATTGTCTTTATGTCCCATGCACTTGGGAGAGATCTTAACGCTTTCATGATGACTTCCTTGTTGTCATACCTCTTGCCAAGAGTTGCTAGCTTGTCTATCACACCTGTGAACCGGCCACTGTATTCTCTCATTGTTTCTCCCGGTCTTATCTTGATGTTTTCAAACTTCTGAATAGCCACCATTATCTTATTTTCCTTGGTTCTTTCATTTCCCTCATGAATCTGAATAACCGTTTCCCATGTTTCCTTTGCGGTTTTGCAATCTCTAATCTTGCAGTACGTGTTTCTGTCCACACCGTTGGAGATGCGGTTTCTGGCATGGTTATCCAGATTGTTTTTTCTCCTATCTTCAGCTGTCCAGTCCTTTATGTCCTTGTCAATGATTATCGGTCCTTCAGCTATGATGAACTGCATTTCGTCATCCATGGTGATTAAGTGCAGGTGCATGCGTGCCTTCCAGTTGGCAAAATCATCACCTTCTAGCATTGGGGGCCTATCGAAAGACATGCTTGCTTGAGTATTGAAACTAACTGCTCTGATACCAATTGATAGGATCTAGGTCACGGCTGGGGGACCGGGGTTGGCCGGTTATCGCGTTTCACTCAAAGAGGTGGTGATTAATCCGGTTAGAGATTAATATAGGGGTTTCAATACTACACAAACTGTCACAAACCCTTGAACCAGGTTCAAGCGCGGAAGTAGTTTGTGTCAGGTTGAAGCAGCACACTCACAAGATAGGCAGAACCGGTTTTGAATAAGACAGGTTTGGAAGTTGCTGGGTCGGTTTTGGGACTTAGTGATGCGGTTGGAGCGGTATTAGTCGGTTAGTGAGATCGGTTATAAAGTAAAGTAAGCAGAAAGCAAGTAACAATACAGATTTTTATGGATGTTCGGAGATAAAACTCCTACGTCACCCCTTCCTCTCGAAACCGCGAGAAGGATATTCACTAAGGAATACAAACACAATCCGATCGAGACTTATTTCCTGCTCGATAACACTCGTACAATTTTAACCGAAATTGTAGAATTATGCTTCAACTAAGCGCTTAAGCTTTCTAGAGATAGAACACAAAATGTTGAAAATTCAGAACTTGTAATTCTCAAAAATTCCCGCATTTACTCCTCTTCAGCTCCTTTTTTTATAGGTGAAATGTGCCAACGGTCACATTTCATTTCCTTGAATCTGATTGGTTGAGCAAAGGTTTAATGATTCAGACCTGGCGGTCTAGTCTTCCAGTGTAGGTCAAACCGGCTAGGTTTGTCTTTTACTCAATATGGCAACTGTCGGTTGGACAGTTGTCTGTACTTGGAAGATTGTCTTTCTGATTTATACTGAAGTAGAAAGATCTTGTAGGACGGTCTTCTGCAGCCTGCAAACTTTCCTCAGACTTGTATGAATATGGCAATGTTCAGTCTGTTCCTTCGGTATCATTCTCAACAGATACCCGAAGTGTCTTTTTATGCTGGTCGGTTATGTATGTTAACCGGATCACTTTTTGTTTTTTCCATTAGCTTCTGAGTGACCGATCTTGACTTTCTTGTGCGGTCATGTTTCTGGTCGATTTAGTTGCTTGACCGGTTGAGTTTCTTAACCGGTTGAGTTACTTGGCCTATTGAGTTGCTTGACCGGTTTCGTTGCTTGACCGTTCCTGCATAGGAGGTTTGTTTGTGTTAAGTTCTATTAACCGGTCTAATTTTATCTAACACATTTTTATTTTTATTTTACTTGTGACTTTCACAAATGAAATATCCCATATCTGATAGAGCTTTCTATTCTCTTCATTCTTTTCAATTCCTCTCCAGGATTAAATGAGTGCATTTCCATCTGAATTTATATCTCCCCAAATATTTTTAGCAGATTTACTTCTTCCACTATGAGTTCTTGAATTTCTTTCTTTCCAAATATTGTAGATTACTACTCCAAAGTAGCATTTCAACATACTTAAATAGAAGGATCTTCCTTTTGCTTTATTCTTCATCCATTCTTGGATTTCTTCCCATATTCCTGGAAAATTGTTGATGTTCATGTTTGCAGCATAGCTTCTCTATATTTGTATTACAAAAGAGCATTTCCCAAATAAATGGTTTATACTTTCCTCAATTCTCGAATATATAACACAGTTGATATCAGGAATGTTTATGTATTTTCGAATTTTGTCTTTTGTTGTCAACCTTTTCCTGTATACCAGATAGATAATAAACTGGTGACGAGGAATAATCTTTGGAGATTATACAACGTTATGCCAATCCACTTCTTGTCCTCTTGTTCTAACCATTTCCCATGCCTTTCTTGTAATGAACTTCTCAGTACTTTCTGTTTTCCAGCATATTCCATCATTTCATTCATTGAGTTGATTCTTCCTCATCAGGTTTAGGATTCTATCACCTTCTAGAATACGCCTCAGAAGTGAATCACATTTACCTTCATAGACGTCTCTAAATGTTTACTTGATGTATTCTTTTCTAACTCTGCTTCCTAACATTTCTTCTTTGAATATAATGGGAATATTATCTAACCAATGATCATGCCAGAATAGTACCCCTCTTTCATTTCCAATTGTGGTTTGCACCATTTGAAAGGCATATTTTCTTGTTTTTAGGATCTTCTTAAATGACCATGTCATTCTTTCATTGATGTTTCGTGTCCAGATACTCTTGAACACACCCATGACAACTGACTAGAGAGGTCCTTATAGGTAAACACACATGTCACTCCTATTCGAGCTTGTCCAGCACGCTCGCATATTGTATTCTCTACCCCTCAATCGTTTGAGGAAGTCTCTCCCGGAAATGCAAGATTTCACAATTACATTATGGATGCATTGGGCGCTATGTAGTATAACTTCATGGACATTTTGTCCAGATTGCAGAATCTTGAAAAAGGGTCTGCATCGAATAAAGATTCAATTTCCTCCATTGATGCTGTTCAAAAAGACATGGATAAAACTCTGAAGCGAAACACATACGAAGTGAATCTCCTTTACACTTAGTATAAAAAGATGGAACAAAATCTTCATAGACAACAGGCGGATCATCATGTTGAATCAAAGAACATCAACTTAGATCTTCACCAAGAGAAAAGGTCCATGATTGAAATGGGTTAGTCCCAGGTATTGAAGGTTGCCAATTATCTAAGTTGTGCAGAAGAAGAAAGTCTAGAGAAAATCGATGCCGCTACAAGATGTATCCAACTTGATGAAGATGTTGCATTGGCTACTGCAAAAGAAAGAACCCTCATTGCTTCTAGACCTGATAATGTTAAAAAGGGGGAATGAAATAATAGAGGGGGTCAACTTCTGCTCGCGGTACTCGTTTCAAACGAAAAACCTCTCAAGGTGGTAGAAGGAGTTGCCAATCTGAAAGAGGCGTCCATGGTCGTGGTGGAGATAGATGAGGTGGGAATGGTGGTCGAGAATTGTCTCGGATTACAAACCTTATAACTGGGGAAGACATACTTCAAGGTCTAGATCCATGAGTTAAAAGAGAAGGATCTTAAATCTATTATCTTGCATTTTTGTATTTCTTTAACTTAGATGAACATGTTTGAATACTTTGCTTAATTTACTGTATTCGAATTTGCTTTGATTTATTCTCTCAACTTAACTGTTGATTGTCTGGTTTTAACATCATCCAAAAGGGATAAATTATTGGGAAAAATTAAAACAAGAAAAGAATGAAAGTTAATTAAGAAAGAAATAGTTTAATTAACTTTAAAAGAATATAAAAGTCATTTATATTTTGGAAAATAATTTTGATGATGTTATTACTTTCAAGTTGACTCCGGTCTATTTGTTATGTGCAAGCACAAATATATAAGACTCTGCTACTTTAGACGTGGTCTGAAGTAGGTTGTCTTAGACGTTTTACAAAGTTAGACGAGGACGTCAAACTCATTTAGACGTTGTCTAATGGGAAACGTAGTTAGACGAGGTCGTCTAACTCTTTTAGACACTGTCTAAAGGGAAACGTAGTTAGACAAGGTCGTCTAACTCCTTAGACGATGTTTAAAGGGAAGCATAGCTAGACGAGGACGTCTAACTCCTTTAGACGCTGTTTAAAAGGAAGCGTAGTTAGACGAGGTCGTCTAATTCCTTTAGACGATGTCTAAAGGTAAGCGTAGTTAGACGAGGACGTCTAACTCCTTTAGGCGCTGTTTAAAAGGAAGTGTAGTTAGACGAGGTCGTCTAACTACTTTAGACGATGTCTAAAGGGAAGCGTAGTTAGACGAGGACGCCTAACTCCCTTAGACGCGATCTAAAGAAGAACGTATAACTCCTTGCTTTAGTAGTCGTCTAAAGAAAGCATTTGTCTAACCACGATCTCTCTACCGGCTGCTCACTTACTTATGTGCAGTCTAACAAGCCATCTAATTCTATCCAATGAGTTAATACCACATATGTGGATATCTCTCAAATATACATTTCCAGTACAAGACAAGATTAGAGGAGATTCAGCACACTACCTGTTCGGTACGGCCACCATAAAATTACTCAGAGTCTTCTGTACTCTCGTACTATAGGCGGTCGTCCAACGGACACGTGTCCACAAAGAATATTTGACCGTTGGTGCACTTTAATCATAAATAAAAGCCAAAGAACAACGATCGAATAGTTAGTTTTTACAATTCAAAAAAACACACTTTACTTAATCCATACGTAAAAATCTCTTACTATCTAGCAATGATCACACTGTAATTGCATACTGTCTATTCTGTGAGAAACTTCAGTATTGTAAGTTGAAAAGAAGTTGTTCTATTCAACAGAGAGTTATTTAGATTAGTGAGTTGTATTTGATCTAAAGGATTTAGTGGATATCCTTCCGGTTCTGGATGAAGAGGTGACGTAAGAATTTTATCTCCGAATATCCATAAAACTCCATGTGTTCTTTACTTTCTTCCATTTTCATTCAGTTGTCTAAATCTTCAAATCCAACGAACAGTTACACACTTGAATCTGTTTCAAGAGTTTTGAGGATTTGCAAACAATAGAAACAGATACTAATCCCTCACAGGATTATTATCGAAGAGTTTATCGTAAGTAGTTAACAATAGTTAGACCATAGTCTCTATTGTCAACACCAATCCCAACAATTAAGCATTAAGTATCAGGAATCAGGCATCAGGCATCAGGCATCACGCATCAAACATTAATGATTAAGCATTAAGAATTAAGCATTAATCATTAATCATTAATCATTAATCATTAAGCATTAAGCATTAACATTATGCATTAATCATTAAGGATTAATGTTAGAATCGATGAAAACTATAGAGAGGTGAGTTTGAATATATTTGACAACTTAAAACTTTCAATTCGATTTTAATCTTGTTAGAGATGAAAATCTATTTCTATTCTTTACAAATTTTCTCAAGCTCTTTGTTGGGTCAAATTATTTTGACTATGTGTTGAAATAGTTTGACTATTGGAATTTTGATGATGAAATGATTTTATATGCGTCTAATTGTTTTTGATGCAGGTGTATTGAAAATAAATTTCATTAGACTTGGTTCTAATGAGGTTCATTATAACGATTTGGTATTAGATGCACAGTGTTAGACGTGTAGTCTAACTGTAGTAATTAGACGTGCAGTCTAACTAGTGGAGTTAGACGTGCAGTCTAATGGATTCGTAATTAGACGTGCAGTCTAACTCATGGAGTTAGACGTGCAGTCTAATGAATCCGTATATAGATGTGCAGTCTAACTCATGGAGTTAAACGTGCAGTCTAATATACTCGTAATTAGACGTGCAGTCTAACTCATTGAGTTAGACGTGTAGTCTAATGAATCCGTAATTAGACGTGTAGTGTAATTACTCGTAATTAAACGTGCAGTCTAACTCATGGAGTTAGACGTGCAGTCTAAAGGATTGTGAAAGTTAGACGTATAGTCTAACTCCTTCAGACTAGTCTGAAGTAGAACCGTAATTAGACGTGCAGTTTAACTCATGGAGTTAGACGTGCAGTCTAATAGAAAGAGAAAGTTAGACGTGTAGTCTAACTCCTTCAGATTAGTCTGAAGTGATTGCAATTATACGTTAGTCTAATCCCATTAGACTAGGTGGTCTAATGGATTCGGTTATTAGACGGGGAACATTTGATTTCATTAGACGAGGTCGTCTAATTGAAATACGTCTAATACCTTGCTTAAGCAGTTGCTTGAAGCAAGCACCCGCCTACCTACGTGTTATAGCTGTACGATACTCCTGTTCCACTTTCTAGTGAAGATCAATACGACAGCCCGATGCAACCAATCAACCAATGACACGTAAGCGAATATTTTTCCACTACTTGTTTTGCCGGTAAATCTTTGAAGAATATTCGGCGCACTACCTGTTGTGTACGACCACGATTCTTGTATTTAGAGTCTGCTGTGCACAATGGAGGCGTTCCAATAGAAGAGTGCCACGTATCATTATGAAGATTCAACTGTTGGTACCTATTCATATTTAAAGATTCTTAAGCACAACTGAAGAACTGCTAGAACAGAGAGTGAACAATCCAAAATTGCAGAGAGAAAATACAATCGATCACTTTGATATTCAGATTACTGAAACTGTTAGCTGTTTTCTTGCTTTACTATGTGTTAATGAAGAGAGAGTTAGAATCAAAGCATCCTTTAGCTGAGTGATATTCTTCATCTTGTAAGTTGAACAAAGTGTGTTATGTTCAATAGTGAGCTAAGTGTGTGCAAATTGTATTTGATTCAAATCATATTATAGTGAATCCTTCCGGTGGTTGGAAGAAGGGGTGACGTAGGAGAGTTTGCTCCGAACATCCATAAACAAACTACTATGTTGTTCATTTCTGTCATCTTCTCATTTTTCATCTTAATCTTCAAACCGATGTAAACTTTTCGCACTTGATTCTGTTTCAAGTGTTTACAAGGGTTTGCGTAGAATAGAAAGTGAATTAAATCCCTAACAAGATTTCATTCAAACCTTCATCAATCGCCAGACCCCTGTCTCTATTGATTAAGCCGATCCTATCACTCTTGAATGAATTCAAGTACGGAAATGCTTTCTAGATTTGAAGCGCTAGATGAACGACTTAAAGATGAAGAAATGAAATAACACCAGGAGTTTTATGGATATTCGGAGATAAAACTCCTACGTCACCCCTTCTTTTGTTTCCGGAAGGCTTTGGTTTATATAAAACCTACACAAACCCAGTTAGACTTGTATTAATTAACATCTGCTAGTTTTTGAACTCCTAGGTAACACTCTATTGAACATACAACGTTCTGTTGAAATTACAATACTAAAAATACACTCAGGTAGAAACAGTAAATGGGTTACAGAATAAGCTTAGATGAGAGTAAACCCAACGCTTAATTCATACACTTGTAGAATGATCGACAGTAAGCGAGAGATTCACCGTTGTACTTTGATTGCCTTTATATTGAAGTGTAGCAACGGTTAAATCTTTCTCTTGGATATATTTCAGCTTTCCATTGGACGTACGCCAGGTGTACTAAACTCAGATATCTTAATTCGTCAGTCTAGATGGATGTAAAGCATTTCATTTTCCTCGGTCATAGACGTGCAACAAGCTCCTATCAGTTGCAAGAATATTGGTTCTAGCCTTCAACTACAGTCTCCATCGAGTGCAAATCGTCGGTCATAGTTGATGTCAAGAGGGATCCTTTTCCTCGGTCCTAGGTATGCAGAAGGCTCATATCGGGTGTAAATATATCAGTCCTAGACTTTAGCATTAGTCTCCATCGGATGCAAATCTTCGGTCATGGTGGTTGTCAAGGGACTCCTTTTCCTCTGTAATGTGTGTGCAGAAGGCTCCTATCGGGTGTAAGAATACATGTCATAGATTTTAGTAGTGATCTCCATTGGGTGCAAATCGTCGGTCCTGGTGGATGTCAATGGACCTTCTTTTCCTCGGTCCTAGGTGTGCAACAGACTCCTATCGGATGTAGAAACCAGCATCTTCAGCACCTCAGTCGGGTACATGAAAGTGCGTCTCCTCTCGGTCGGTTGCAGATACTGGATACAGGAATCAACAATAAAGGTGTATGAGTTTAATTCACTACCTACACCCCACGTCTCAAGAAGATGTTTTCTTGTACGCCAGCCTTTTCTCTTCTTTAGTGTCTATAAATTTTATGAGTCTATTTTATGAGCGTTTTGTGTGATCCGATGTTCGTCGGTCTCATGTTTTACCTATCGTTTCTTGTGCTCCGCCCATGAAGGGATGCATCGAATGACTTAAATGATAACACACCATGTGCACTTTTAGAAAATGGTTTGTTCTACGAAGTTATGCTATAAAACCTCGGGGCTTACGTTCCTCTCGAGTCTCATAAAAATTAGATAAGAGAACTATCTATATAGGATGTTGTCCTATATGGTTGAGATGAGGAACCAATGTGGAGTTCTATATCTTAGATCTCTCCATGCTTGGCCCGTATTGGTTCCAGATTAGTACGTTTTTAAAAATGTAATAATCCAGTTGACTTTAAGAGTCGACACTTTAATTTACTTCACATAGAAACTAAAGAAATAAAATAGAGTATTTATAGATTAAGGGTTCAGTGCTTGATTACGTATTAGGAAAGGGCCGCAACAATTATGTCCTATGCAACTATCCCGTGGGAGAGTCTTCACTCATATAAAGTTGGCCATTATTTGTGAAAGTACGTTACACAATTCTATTATGAGTTCAAAAATCTTTTGCTTGTGAATGACCTAACATTGTCTCTAATCTAGAAGGAGTAATCCTAGCTCTTGAGTAGATTCTCATAAGGGTTGACATCAAGCCATTAAAATTCTTGAATGTCCATTTATCGTGTCTTAAATCCATTTAATAGGATATCATATGTTTAGTCCAACTGTTATTATGGACTCTTGTTAGATATTCCTAAACTTAAAGAATATAAAATGGATTCACGAATGCGTTTTTTGGACACAAATATGAATCACAATGTGAACTTTCGCATTTGCTGATTTGCTTGAATGTTTGTTTGTAATAGATTATGATCCTAGATTAAAGGACTTCTAGATTAAAGAATAAAAAGGGGAATTACTGTCCCAAAATATTAAACAACCGAAATCAAGAATCCCGAGAGTTATTGTGCATGTCGAATATATCTTTAGAAACATTATTATCTCGATTACAGAACTTCTCGGGGTTATGAGACACCCGATATCACTCCGATAACTTGAGCATTTTTTACGAAAGTGTTCCAAAAGTTCTTAAAGTTTCAAAGGAAGTCAAAAATATATTTATGAACCTACTACAAAAAATTTCATAATTTTTTGGGCTAAGGAGCACTAGAAATGAGCATTCCAAAATAAGTTGTTTTTCAAAGCAATTAAAACAAGCCCTAAGGAATTTCCCAAAAGTTTAAAATTGAAACTTTATATCCAAAACTAGATTAATATAAAGTTAGAAGGCCTAATTAGACGTTAACAAAAGTTCGTGTGTCAAACAAATTGGATTCTCAGAAAATAATTAGAATTTGGAAGTTTAGGGTGTAAATTGAACAAGATAGGAAGTTCAAGAGCCTAATTAATTATGAATTAAGAATTATTTCCGGAATTAAACTTTGCAAGTAATTTAAAAGAAATACGAACGTAGGGATCTCTTTGAACATCCAGAAGAAGATTAGGAATTAAAAAATTCCAAAAGCCTAAAAGTTGAACAACCATTCGTCGTCTTCCTTAGTCGTCCTTGTGCCTTCCGATTCATGAGGCCGTGCAAGGAGATTCTATGACCAAGGACAAACACATGTGGTCTCATAGGAAATAGAATTTCCTCATCGCCTTGTCGTTTATTCAAATATCGTTGGTATCCGATAATGAGGATTAGAGGAACACTTTGTCTTCATCGGTTGTCCTCCCGACATCTGACAAAACACCGCGGTCCTCGTCGCTATTTCTTCGCAAGACAAGAGCTCGTCACTACAAAGTCTCTTGTAATTAAGGATTATCCAAAGGAGCTATTTTGACTAACAAGAAAATAGAATAGAAAAGTTGAACACACCTCTAAAAATCTGAAATTGAAAAAATGGTTATTGTCTGTAACACGTTATTCGTTGATGAATAGGCTATGCGTTCACTATAGGAGCATTCCTTATCCTCTATAGCTTCGGATGTAACAATTCCAAGCTGAAGAATTGGCCGATAGTTCTTCCTCCGACAACAAAAGTTTAAAGAATCTGGTGACTATAAACAAGGCTAGCCTCAAAATAGCCTCTTCGTAGGACTATGACTCAATTGATTAGGACTCTAGCAGCTATGTTTACCAATCAATCAAACACATTTCCAAACAAACATTAATCAATTAATATAATCAAACATAATTTAATTAATCAAAAACATGTATAATGATCGTCAACGTCGGTTTGCAGAACTAACGTCCTACAAGAATCACAATGAAATAAGAACTAGGAAACCTACCTCAAGAAGATAAAAGAAAAAGAAGAACCGAAGTTGAAGGTGAACTCGCCGTAAAAGATGAAGCTCGCCAGAATTGCCTTCCAAGTGTTCTTTATTTTGTTTCTTTATATACAAGTCTCTCTCTTTATCTCAATTGTATTTTACAAATGAAACACCAATGGTCGTAACCTCATTCCGTAAATGAGGTAAACTCTTTAAATACTCCTTGGTCAAGGGGAAATTATGAATTATAAATTTTGGAAAACTGGCAACTACTTCTCCAAGTTAAGCCAAATTTAATTCTTAAATAGTCACGCATGAGCTTATTTTTTTATGTCTAGGTAACCGGTCAAGCTACACTTTAGGCCCTTGCTTTGGTCAAATGGTTAGGTGTAGTCTAAGTTACATATTTTTAAGTTAGACCTTTTCTAGTTTCATTTTTCTACCAATTTTGATCAACCAAAACTTCAAATGATAATAACCTTTCACTCAGACCACCACTGAGGTTGATCTAGTATGCGTTAGAAAGGTGGTATTTTTAACTTCCACTTTGGTGTTGGAAGAAATCTTCAAGACAAGCTGCAGATCCATGGAATTCTTGATGGAACATCTAGGGTCTCAAAGTGAGCAACTTGTCTTACGGGAGTCCTCACGTGAGTTGTATATCGAACCATAGGAACTACTTGGTATAAATGAAAGCTAACTCAAAGGATTTTACAAAGGTATCTCGTTTTCTCAAGATGTTTAAGCCAAAAAAATGATATGAATGTTCAAAGTCACCCCTTGCTTCAGTTCACTTCTGGAATAAAATGGGTGAGCTTGCATTGGGTTGTCGGGCTAAAGTTATTTCTTTAGTCATCGTGTGAAGACACATGACCGATGCGATTTGAACGGGCTACTTCTTAGATTTCTAACTATAGGAAAAACTAAGAACCACAACATTAGTTATGAATTAAACATAGAGGGAATTTATGAATTAAATAAGGAGCAGGTACCAACGGTCGAATCTTTCATAGTGACACGTGGCGAGCTTCCATTGAAACGCCTCCATAGTACACATCAAACTTTGAGAACTAGAATCGTGGTCGTACCAATCTAGTAGTGCGCCAAATATTCTTCAAGGATATTCCTGCAAAAACAAGTAGTGGTAAGAATATTTGCTTACGTGGCATTATTTAATTGGTTGTAACTGGCTGTCGTAGTGATCTTCACTGGAAAGTGGAGCAGGAGTAGCGTACAGCTAGTTGATCGTGGGTAGACTAATGCTAGCTTCAAGCAGCTGCTTAAATATAGCATTAGACGTATTTCACTTAGACGACCTCTTCTAATAAAATTAGATGCCCACGTCTAATAACATAATCCATTAGACCACCTGATCTAATGGGATTAGACAACACGTCTAATAACACATCCCTTTAAACTAATCTGAAGGAGTTAGACTGCACGTCTAACTATGCATCCCTTCAGACTAATCTGAAAGAGTTAGACTGAATGTCTAACTCTCATCTATTAGACTACACGTCTAACTATGTTTGTTAGACTGCACGTCTAACTACGTCTGTTAGACTGCAAGTCTAACTTCCATTAGTCAGACTGCACGTCTAACTATGTCTGTTAGACTACACGTCTAACTACGTCTGTTAGACTGCACGTTTAACTACGTCTGTTAGAGTACACGTCTAACTCTCATTTGTTAGACTGCACGTCTAACTACGTTTAACTCAATGCATCTAATGCCCAATCAATCTAAAGAACCTCATTAATACTTAGTCTAATATAACATATTTTCGATACACCTACACCAAAAACATTTAGACGGCTTAAATTGAGTTTCATATACATTCATCATCAAAATAACTTGACCCAACAGAATACAGACAAATAATTTAGAGGACTCTTCCAGCTTTCCAAAATATCCAAGAACAGCTAATTACATTGAATATAGCGACATGGGTTAATTTTTATGTTGAAGATGCCTCAAGAATTTCAATAGCAGAAAAAATGTTCAAAACCCATGGTTTTAAACGTTTTTTAATGAACCGCACATGGCGTCATCTCGATTGATTTTGAATCTTTTTGGGCGCGATGCCTGGTGTGTTGACTTTCGTTGACAATCTATCGACTCATCCGATTGAACTTGGTTTTGACGATATTTCCCTTTTGAAGACCTCCTTTACAAAATTGCCAATAATAATATTATACTCAAAATTTATGAATTTTCGAACTGGTCAATATGAATGTGTTATGCTTGAAGCTATAACTTAACTTTCCGAGTTCTTGATTCAAAAAACGTGTTCTTGATTAATGGGGGCTGAGTATAGAATTCCTTAATCAAGCGCAACGGATATTATGTGAGAAGAGAATTCGAGGTTAAAGAGAGAAGAAACCGGGGTGAGAAGAAAATACTACTAGAATACACCTAGTAGTCCAAGAAAGAGGTTCAAGGCCGATGAAATAACTTAGAGCAACAACTATCACAAGTTTCAATTCCTAGCCCAAAAGGTGGGGTGGGCATCAGCATTTAAAGAGGCTGAATTACCCAAGAGTAGTTGATTACAAACTTGTTACAACAACTTGTAAAAATAACAGAATTCGGTTTGAGAGAAATATAAGAGAAGAGAAACAAAACAGAATTATTAGACAACAAACATAAATTGACCCATGTGCACCATAGGACCAAGAAAAGGGTGCCGGAAATATTCTAAGACCGAGGCCTTGATGCGTAGGCCTAACATAATCTCCCCCTTCAAAGTAGGTCGCCCTCGACGAAAAAGACCGTGGACTGGTCAGCCTCTAATACACATCTTCAAACTTCAAAAAGACTATTGCTTCGGCCGGGCTTCAGAATGTTTAGCAAGGGTCGCAGCATAGGACCATATTTCTTAAAAAACTTTCGACAGAATCGTTTCCATAGTGGAGCTGGTCGGTCCTTGTAGTCTTTTGCACTGCCGGGTCACTTGCCACTCCGCCCATGTAAGGAATTTATGTGCACCTAAAGTCGAGTTTTTCATTATTTAGAGTTGACCTTTGTTTCTGTAATGTCGCCAAGACTTGGAGCAAATATATATAAAAAACTTCTTCCAGCTTCGATTATACTCTATGATGTTATCAAAAATCCAGGCCAAGTCTTTTTCCCGAACCAGCATCACAGGGACAGCAAAAGAGCCATAACTTCTAATTAGATCTTCAGGAATATCTTCCAAGGTCATTTTCGTGAGGGAAACAGTTTGGCCTTCGAGCTTACTACATTCATACAAAGTCTTTTCCAGCTGGTTTCCATGCATTAAAGTGGCCTGCGACCGAGGAATTCCCTTTAGGACCGTAGTTTTGTCTTGCTTCTCATAAGATAGGGTCAGCTTTTCGAAGTCCGAAGATGAAGGGCCTAGAGTAATCAGTCATTCAATGCCCAGCACAATATCATATCCGTCCATGGAAATTACCTTCATTTCTCTTTGATAGTCATTGCCTTCCATTGACCACTTCAAGTCTTTGCAAACACTAGAGCTTAAAACATTGGACCCATCGACCACTCTAATCGATTGCACCCGGATTGCTATGCTTTTGTGGTCTATTTTCTCCAAAATCCTGCTATTGATAAAATTGTGGGTGTTGCCTGTATCGATCAAGATCACTACCGGCAGGTTCCCAACTTTGCCAAGAATCTGGAGTATTTGAAAAGCTTTAGAACCGGTCATTGCATGTAAGGATATGGCTGGTTCTTCCCTTGACACGAGCAACGAAGGTAGATCATCCAAAACAGATTCTTGAAAAGGTTTTTGGTGTTCTTGATGATTGGCCGAGACCATGAACAATCTGAATTTTCACATATGGTTTGGTTTCCATTTTTCATTGCAAGTGTAGCATAGGCCCTTCTTTCTCTTTTCATCCATTGAAACAGGGTCTAATTGCTTAACTTGGCCCTGGTTTGCACTTGAAGAGGACCCATATGATGAATTCTTGATGTCGGTATTGGTGCTCGGTCAGGCTGTATTATTATTGGATGGTGTGGGCAGCAATGGTGCTTCAGCGTTGTACAAGTGCCCGCTTCACATTAGGGACCGGTATGTTGCTTCTTGGCCCTTAGCCATGGCCATGGCTTCGTTAGAGAATCTGGGAATCGCAACCTAATGCAATTTGAAATTTCCTCCCTTAGACCGGACAAGTAGCAATCTATTACGTAGTCCCTTGGCATATGATATAACTTTTGAGAGATCGACATGTACCGCAGATTATATTCTTGAACTGAACCAACCTGTTTCAAATTCATCAGCTGCCTCATTGGAGTGTCGTGTATAGAGGGCCCAAATTGCGCCAAGAGGTCTCTCTTGAACACATCCCATGATAATACTTCCTTTTGGTTGCGGTTCTAAAGATATGACCCGTACCACATTCTTGCATTTCCAGAAAAGTGAATGGTGGCGATATCTAATTTAGTGTCATCCTTTGTCTTGTCCACCCTGAAGAATTGCTCGGCCGATATCAGCCAGCCCTCGACATTGGGTCCATTTGACTGCACGTATAACTCCACGAGTTAGATTGCACGTCTAATTACTCCAGTTAGACTGCACGGCTAACACCGCTTAGTTAGACTACACGTCTAACTTTGCTAGTTAGACTGCACGTCTAACACCGTGCATCTATTACCAAATCGGTCTAATGAACCTCATTAGAACTAAGTCTAATGAAATTTGATTTCAATACACTTGTATCAAAAACAATTAGACGCATATATAATCCATTCATCATTTCATCATCAAAATTCCAATAGTCAAACTATTTCAACACTTAGTCAAAATAATTTGACCCAACAGAGCTTAAAGAATTTGAGACGAGCGAATTTTTTACAAAATGTCATGGTCAATTTTCTTAAACAACAAAACCTCTTATAAAATAATACTCAAGGAGCCTACCATTTAAATCCTCATAGTCCCCTCCAACGGGATTTGAGCGGAAGGTAAGGGATGGGGCTCCAACTAAATATCGATATATGAATCGTCCTTAAAGACGGGGCATTGTTTTGTCACTAACGAAAAAAATAACATTACAAATATAATCATTTAATTAGAGTGAGTGATATTCACATAAGTTACTTTGAATATTCAAAGGCTTCTAATCACAATCTCTTTGATATTGATGGAAATAATAGGTCCAACTAGTATTTGAGTTTTTTCATTTGAGATTTTTTTACAAAAAATGAACACTCAGAGTTTTTAATTTAAGGTAGTATTTAATTTATCACATTTCTAATAAATAATTATGACTTTTTCTAACTATTCTCATAAATTTTTAAGATATTTAAATCTTATTCAATAATTTAAAATGAATATATTTCAAAAGAAATACTTCAGTTAAAATAAAAATACGTCTAAATTGGTAAACCATATACAAACTTATGTCGTTCCAAAATTCTGTTAAAAATAAATATTAAATTCATATCTTCGAATAGTTTAAATATTTCCTCACATCACATATGTTTTTAGTCACCTAAACTCTTTTCCAAAAATTAGAATTAGTAAATCTCAGAAAATATTACTTTTAATAAAAAAAATATGTCCAAAACATCTATAAATATTGCAGCCATTCGAAATCAAACTCGCTGAGAAATTCCTGCCACCTCGTTTACTTAGGGGACAACTTCTTCTGAGTCTTGAAATAAGTGTTGGCCACGTTGTCGGTGACCACCACAAACTTGGTGCCCAAGGTAGCATCTAGCTTGTCTTCGGTCCGGACCGGATTTGCTCCCTCGGTCCGAATCTGTTTTCTTTCGGTCATGACCGGTACTCTTGCCTCGGTTATGACTTGTCTTTCCCCTGGTCCTCGGTCTCTACCTTGGACTTTGCCCTTCCCTTTGTCTCTAACAGAGGGCTTACTTGGCTCGGCGCTGACTGAGCCAATTGTTTTGTAATCAGCCAACCGATTGTTTTTTAAATAAGAATACACATGTTTTCTTTTTTATTTAGAAAAGGTTAAAATTGTGTTAGTACCAACTCATGTGGCTTAAAATTAGAACCTATTTAATTAAAACTAAGCCTCTTATAATAATTGGGCCTTAAATAATATGTCGATAGTATGCCTAGAAAACAAAAATGTTATGCAACTTGTTGGGTCAAATTATTTTGACCAAGTGTCAAAGTATTTTGAATATTGGAATTTTGATGATGAGTGTGTATAAAATTTAATTTATACCATCTAATCGTTTTTGGTGCAGGTGTATCGAAAACATGTTAAGTCTTAATGAGGCTCATTAGACCGATTGGCAATTAGATGCATTAACGGATACGTAGTTAGACGTGCAGTCTAATAGACGTACTCATTCCATACATCCAACGGCTTCTGTCCTGTCTACAAGAGCCAAACGATCCAAAACTGTCATCAAATCTAAGGCTACTTCTACCGGCCTTAAGAGTTCTTCGAAGAAGGATTCTGGAATAGTCGATTCCAGAGTCAGGCAAGGTCCAGTCGAACTTGCTACTATCCCCATGTCTCCCCTGTCTCTAGCTACGAGTCAATTACGAAAGCCATCCAAATCCTCTATTTCAAGAGGAGAAAAATCAAAGACGCCCCACGCGTCTAAATTGGTGAAAGTGTCATCGAAGGTAACCCCTCCCCAATATCAGGCCGAAGTGCCTAAAGTTAATGTTCCTGTGATGGAACATGATGTATCTGTTTTTATTCCCGCTGAGGAATCTACTGTCGAGCCAACTGATGAGCCAGTTGGTCCAAACACTGAAAATATTGACATGGTCCTGTCTCTTGTCCGTTAAACAAATCTTGTAGTTGCTGGTGCTATAGAGTCTTCTGAACTAAAGCAAGGTGCAGTTCTTACCCTTGCTGCTGTTAGTGAATCTATGAAGGTTATTTCTATGATAGTCGAAATGCCTCATGTCCCAATGGAGTCCTTAGTGACCAGTAAGCTTGTTCCAGCGGAACCCACACCAGGACTGTTTGTGAAACCTCTTACTGCCCATGAAATTATGCGTTCCACAACACAAGCTGTTGAATCAAAATTAGGGAACCAAGGCTTATTCCAAAACCTGTTGAGGTGATTGGAAAAGGGAAGGATGTTATAATTGATCATGATGATGATGTCTCTAAAGCTACCTGCATCGTCAACCTCATGATGGATAAGGCTAACAACATTGCTGCTGAAAAGATTGAAATCTTTGAGACTTGTGTTCTGAATAGAATGTCTATCAAGTACACTGAGGTCATCAAGGGCAGTGGAATAAGTAGTCAATGGTTAAAGCTCGTAAGCAATGAGAAGAGAGTCTTGAAATTGGCCAAGACATCTGAGGTCTATGAAGCTCTTATGAGAAAAGACCTAGTTGAGGCAAATATGAGAAGAAGAGCTCTCTTCCCAATTCTATAGGCTAAAAGAGCCAATTTTAACCCTCTTGAGAAGATTGCTAAGGAAGAAGAAAAAGCTTTGAAAAGGTTGGACGAGATTATGGATGAATACATTTCCGTTGTTACCCGTTATGTTCATGGAGCAAATTGCTTAGGGGCTAGTCCTTTTGGAAGCTCTTCAGATGAAGATGAGCTCATGGACCTGTCGATGACTGTAATGTTGATGAGGATGACCAAGATTCTGCTCTTCTTATTCAAATGTGAAGTTTTTCAGTAGAGGAAAAACGTCTAATGGCTCAACCCCGTATTGAGCAATATGTGGAACCTTATCAAGCAAACCTGATAATTGAATAAGAAGATGTTAAGGAACCCATTCATGTTGCTATTAATCAGGAAGATGAAGTTTTAGAGTCCCCTATTCTCGAAACAGAGGCATCGCAAGAGAAAGAGGCTGAAGTTTTTCGGCCTGATGTTGCCAGATTTGAGGGGGAACCCTCAAAATACAAGGAATCAGAGAAAAGTTCCTCATCTGCGGGGGAACAAGCCAAAAATGTTGGATCTTCCAAGCATCTACCATTTCCTAGTATCACTGCTGCAATTATTCATGATAATATTCTCAACGCGTATCATGAATCAGGAAAGTTGTTCGATATAGTTCACAAGGTCTGTGAAGATGTTGTGGAAGAAGAAGAAAAATCTGAAAGTGAATCAGAAAAAGATGGAGTGGAGCAGTCCGTGCAAGTTCATACCCACATCGGTCCCATTCAAACCGCGCCAGCAGATTCTCAAGGGATTTCATCGAACGGGGGATCATCTATTGACGGTACGAAGCTTATGAAATTCATGACAACACTGATGGAAACTCTTCAGAAGAATATGGCTGTAATGGATGCAAATATGATGAAAATTATGAAGACCTAGACAACAAGCAAGGAGGAATTCGTTGATCTTCTTAAGACTCAAAATGAGATGTAGAAGACATTGAAGAAGAATACTTATGAAATTCATATCGTCAACAAGTCTTATTCCAAATGTGAGAATAATTTCTTCAAAAGGCAATATGAGTTGTTTAACTACGAAAGTGAAAACAATGTCGAAATGCATAATGAAGTTATGGATGGAATGAGTCTACTTCGAGATCAGTTGGTTGAAGTTCAAGGTAATATGAGTCGAGCTGACGCCGAAAGATTGGAAATGGCTTATACTTTTGCAAGGAAAATTCAGGAAGAAGAAGATGCAAAGGTCGTTGCCGAGAAAGAGAAGAATCTTATCACTCAAGGTGAAGACAGTAGTGGAAGAAGAGGTGGTGGTGTTTCAACAGGCACCAGGTCCAAGCGAAAGCCAACCGGTGATGATAGAGATAGACCAATTAAAAGAGGCGGAGGTCGTAGTGGTGATCGCGGTGGCAGAAGTACTGGCGGCGCTCGTGGTGGCCGAAGTGATGGAACTGGTCGTGGTGGCCGTTCTCTTCCTCCCTTTCGTAATCTACTGACTGGTCAAGAAATGAACGGTGAAGGATTCAATTACCCGATCAACCCACTCAAAAAAGGGAAGAACAATAATCTCCTTTCCCCTCCTCTATTAGTTTATGAACTTGGTTTCTTAAATATTGTTTCTGAATACTGGTTTTGGAAAGTCTTTTTGTAAGATGGGTGAACAAGTTTAACTCTTTATTTATATGATGGATGCTTATTTTGTTACCTATGCAGAGTTTTAACATCATCATCAAAAAGGGGAAATTATTGGGTCAAATTATTTTTACTAAGTGTCAAAGTATTTTGAATATTGGAATTTTGATGATGAGTGTGTATAAAACATAATTTATACCGTCTAATCGTTTTTGGTGCAGGTGTATCAAAAACATGCTAAGTCTTAATAAGGCTCATTAGACCGATTGACGATTAGATGCATTAAAGGATACGTAGTTAGACGTGTAGTCTAACAGACGTAGTTAGACGTGCAGTGTAACAGACGTAGATAGACGTGCAGTCTAACTGACATAGTTAGACGTGCAGTCTAAAAGATGAGAGTTAGACGTACAGTCTAACTCCTTTAGATTAGTCTGAAGGGATGCATAGTTAGACGTGCAGTCTAACAGATGAGAGTTAGACGTGCAGTCTAACTCCTTCAAATTAGTCTGAAGGGATACGTAGTTAGACGTGCAGTCTAACAGACGTAGTTAGACGTGCAGTCTAACAGAAGTAGTTAGACGTGATGTCTAACAGACATAGTTAGACGTGCATTCTAACGGATACGTAGTTAGACGTGCAGTCTAATAGACGTAGTTAGACGTGCAGTCTAATAGACGTAGTTAGACGTGCAGTCTAACAGATGAGAGTTAGACGTGTAGTCTAACTCCTTCAGATTAGTCTAAAGGGATATGTAGTTAGACGTGTCGTCTAATCTCGTTAGACTAGGTGGTCTAATGGATCCTGCTATTAGATGTAGACGTCTAATTTCATTAGACGAGGTCGACTAAGTGAAATACATCTAATGCCATGCTTAAAATAGTTGCTTGAAGCTAGCATACGTCTACCCACGATCAACTAGTTGTACGCTACTCCTGCTCCACTTTCTAGTGAATATTAGTACGACAACCAGTTGTAACCAATATATTAATGTCACGTAAGCAAATATTCTTACCAATACTTGTTTTTTCAGGAATATCCTAGATGAATATTTGGCGCACTACCTGATTGGTACGGCCACGATTCTGGTGCTTAGAGTCTGTTGTGTACTATGGAGGCGTTCCAATGGAAGCTCGCCACGTGTCATTATGGATGATTCGACCATTGGTACATGATCGTTATTTCAAGATCCTCAAGGAAAATGGAAGTATGACCGACAAAATTTGTTGAACATTGAAAAATACAAGAGATCTACTGAGTTTACAATATTAAGAACTGCTTTCTTGCTTTATTGTGTGTTTATCAAGAGAGAGTTAGAGTCAAAGCATTGTTTTAGCTGAGTGATATACTTCATCATATTGTAAGTTGAACAGAGTCTGTTCTATTCAACAGTGGGCTAATCGTGCGACTGTATTTGATTCTACGAAACTTATAGTGAATCATTCCGTTGGTTGGAAGAAGGAGTGATGTAAGAGAATTTTCTCCGAACATCCATAAACAAATTGTTGTGTCTTTTTCATTCTGTCATCCTCTCATTCTTAGTTCTTTGCTTCAAACCTGAGCAAACGTTTCCGCACTTGAATCGTTCAATAGTTTGCAAGAGTTTGTGCAGAATAGAAAATGATTTAAATCTTTAACATGATTTCTATCAACCGTTTTTCTTAAGCTATCATCAATAGCCAGACCCCATCTTTATTGGTGTTGCCGATCCTATCACAACCTACTAAACGAGGTTTTCATTTCAAATACAAAACAAACTTATATCATTTGAATGTAAACATATAAAATGAATTTATTATCTTTTAAAATGGTGTGATAATGTGAATGTCATAGGTAAATTTTCCTCAAAATTTAAGGTTAAATTGAATAAATAAAATCCAATTAGACTGTTTGTTGGAGAATTTTGCTAATAAAAAGTGTATTTGTTCCAATCGACTCGTAATTACCAACATCATATTCTTACTAATGATTTTTTTTTCATCCAACACGTCTTTACCGACTACCTCAAACATTTATTAAGTGATATTTTACTTTTTGACCGGTCATTATCGACCACCTACTTCCCTTAGGGATATTTTTTCTAACCGACTCTTAATTTCGGACCACCTCGTACCAATAGTTAGTTATAGCACATGTTATGTAAAATTAATATGTGAGTTTTTCACAATCAATTTTTTTCAATGTAAGTGACTACGTTCAAAAGTTTAAAAGTCCATGAATGTTATTTAAACATGGTGACTTATCCATAAACATCAAATAATATATATATAAGGATTAAATTTTATCAAATAAATTAACCGTACTTGATTAGAATATTATATTTATAATTTCAAGATCATTGGTTCAAATACTTCTTATATTTTTTTCATTTTATACTTGTATAGAATATAAGTGGAACATTTCAATTTCATGTTCAGGTCAACTATGTTATATGGCCCGTGCTATGATAACCAATTTCAAGATGATAAATACTCTAAACATAAAATTGTATTTATCTTCAAGTGAATCAACATTAGCGACCCCCTATCCTAAATGGGTATTATGACCAACCGACTTCTCATTATTGACCATAACATACCTTTACTTTAAACATTAACAACAATCGACAAGTTATATCAACCCTCTCATATTCTTACTTTGAACATTTTTCTCCGTCTAACTCATTATTATCGACCACCACTTAAACTCAATTTGATAATTATGCACAATTGACTCGTCATATTATTGACCACCACCTACCATCACCCTAAATGTTATGCATTAATCAACTCGTCATTAATGGCCACCATCAACCCTGACCACCATCAACCCTCACGTTGGACATTTTATTTGATCCTAATTATTATATTATCGAACACTAGTTACCCTCATTTTGAACATTATGCACAATCAACTCGTCAATTATTGACCACTACTTAGCCTCACTTTTGTTATTTTGTTCTATCAGACTCATCATTATCAACCACGTTCCACATTGAGCATTTTGGTCAGATTCGACTCGTCATAATCGACCACCACCTACCTTCACGCTGAATATTATGCACAAACCAACTCATCTTTAGTGACTACAATCTACCCTCACTTTAGACATTTTGTTCCATCCGAATTGTTATATTATTGTCCACTACCTACTTTACCTTTGAACTTTATGCATAATCAACTTGTCAATTATCGACCACCACCTACACTAACTTTGGGTATTTTGCTCAATCCAACGCGTTATTAACGACAACTTTTTACTCTCAAATTGAGTATTTTGCTCTCATTCATCTCGTCAACATCCACCACCACCTAGCCTTATTTTGAATATTATGCACTAATTAACTCGTCATTATTGGTCACCTTCTACATTTTATTCCAATCATAAATCTCATTAATCACAATCACATATACCATTTATTAGAAAATTTCTTAGCAAGATAGAAGATGATTGTCAAATTCGACTCTTCATTATCAACCACCACCTACCTTTACTTTGAATATTATGCACTAATCATTTCATCATTATTGGCCACATTCTATATTTTATACCAACCAACAATCTCATTAATTACAATCGCATATACCATTTATTATACAACATCTTAACAAGTGAGAAGGTGATTGTCGGTTCAAATTCTGACCCACATATATCATCATACATTCTCCATAAAAATTATATTCTTAACATAATTCTCTCAAATTCTCACACACATATATCATCATCAATGTCATTCTAGTCCTTATAATACCCAATCACAAATTTGCATTAAGTGGAATTCGAACACTAGTCTCAAATATGAAATGTGAACTCTTTAACCACTTATTATTGTTGAATTCAATTTTTAATTTTTTTATATGTGTATATATATTGTTTTCGCAAGCGACGCGACATTATCGACCTCCTATCCCAATGTATTATATCCAAATGACTTGTCATTATTGACCACCACATACCCTTTCGTTGAATATTAAGAAAAATGAACAAGTTATATCGACCATCTCCTATCCTCACTTTGAATATTTCACTCCATCTAACTCGTCATTATCAACCACCACTTAACCTCACTTTAAACATTGTGCACAATTTATTTGTCATATTATTGACCACCACATACCTTCACTCTTAATATTATGCACTAACCAAGTTGTCATTAATAACCTCCATCTACCACCAATTTGGATATTTTATTACATCTGACTTGTGATGTTATCGACCAACATTTACACTTGCTTTGAACATTATGAAAAATAAACTTGTCAATAATTTACCACTACCTAACCTCACTTTGACTCTTTTGATCCATCCAACTCGTTATTATCGACAACCTTCTACCCTCACATTGAACACTTTTCTCTCATTCGACTCGTCATTATCGACCATCACCTATCCTTACTTTAAATATTATACACTAATCAAATCATCATTATTGGCCACCTTCTATAGTTTATACCAAAATATAATTTAATTCATCGCAACAACATATACCACTTATTGGTCAAGGTCTTTACTAGATAAAAGGCGGTTGTCGCTACAAAATAACATCCACATACACCATCATACATTTTCCTTCAAAGATGTTTTTTTAATACCCAATCTCAATTCCCTCAAATTTGCACCTACATATACGACTATCATTTTCATACTAGTCTTGGTAATACTCAATCTCAAATTTAATTAGGTTGAAATCAAACCCTAGACTCAAATATAAAATGTGAACACTTTTAACCACTACATGCCTCGTGATTGTTCAATTTAATATATAATTTTGTGTAGGTATATATATATATTGCTTACTCAAGTGAATGGACATTACCAACTTCCTATTATAAGAAATTATGTCCAACCAACTTATGGTTATTGACCATCACATACCCTTAAATTGAATATTAAGAATAATTAACAAGTTATATCGACCATCTCTTATCCTCAGTTAGAACATGTTGCTCCATTTGACACGCCATTATCGACCACCACATATCGTCACTTTGAAGATTATGCACAATTGATTGGTCAAATATTATTGACCACCACCTACCTTAATCTAAATAATATGTTCTAACTAACTCGTCATTGGTGACCACCATCTATCCTCACTTTGGACATTTTGTTTCATATGACTTGTCATATTATCCACCACTACATACCCTCACTTTGAACATTATGCACAATCAACTCGTTTTTATCGACCACCACCTACCCACACTTTGGATATTTTTATCCATCTAATTCGTCATTATAGACCACCATTTACCCTCACTTTGAGCATGTTGCACCCATTCGACCCATCATTATTGACCACCACATATCATTTCTTTGAATATTGTAGACATCACATTTTTACACCCTAGATACCTAATAAAAAAACCCGTCCTGAAATAATACTCATGTTTGTTTATTGAACCGGGAAAATAAAAATAGAAACACCTCGTGGAAAACCGACTTAGAAAAGCTTGAAAGATAACGATCCAAAGGTCGACTCTGTTTTCCCAACCCGTGACACGTTCAGGTTGTACGTTTTGAAAAATCTTGAATTTTGAGTGTAATATCACTATTTGCAAATTTGTGCAGAAATTGCTCGAAAAGAGGGAAAACAAGAGAACGAGTTAACTAGAGTCAATCCGCCAACAGACGAGTCAACCCGGGTCAAAGAGGGATCAAGCACGTGTCAAGAAGAAGTGGGATAGAGTAGACTAGTCTCCTAAAGTGGGAAAAACAGATTATTTGAAAAGCGGGTTATTTGAAAAGGGGATTATTGGAAGAAAAAAATCAAGAATCCTTAAGTTTGAAGTCCCCATGGAGCTTCCCTTGGAACCCTAGACTTCAAGAATTTATCCCGGCTTCAATACTGGATGAAATTCAATGATCTTGGATGTTTTGAAAAGATAAATTAGTCTTATTTCATATGATGTAGGCCAATCTCCCATTGTTTCCCTATATCTAGACGAAATCTGGTCATGAGTGGAAGGTGTTCCTGAAAGGTTTAAACCGAACACCCTTTCACTTAAACATTCGTAACTTGATCTGTTCTTGATGGTTTTGAATAATTCAAGCTGGGTTGGAAAGATAACTCGCATATCTTTCCAATGGTACCATCCCCAAACCGTGAATCGAAGGTTAAGGCCCTCATTAGATCTGTACAAGGGAAGCAGTACTATCGATTCAAATCCTGGGAGCTAGTTGAAACTATGCCACACTTCTAAGCCTCATAACTTTTGAACCAGTGATCCATTTAGAATTAATGAGATACTGTTGGAAAGATATTTGAATCAGCTCCCCAATGACATCAAGTATCTCTCCCAATTAGTTGCATAACTCATCCCAGATCGCTCGTAATGAAGCTGGTACATGAACCAAAGGGATAAATAGTTGAAGGCTTGGAAAAATCATAACTAGAGATACGAATGACTATTTGAGCTCATTCAAAAAGGAGTTTCATCCTTATTATGTTGGGAGTTTGTCATAAAAATTTCCGAGGCATTGGATCCATGATGCGATCGGAGTGATTCATTTAGTGTGAAGGTGCAAAGAAAGAAAAAATTGGAAAAGGAAAAACGGAATGAAAAAAAAATATATGTATATATTTTCTTTATTCTGAGCGTGTCCTCGAATTTTTCCAAAATTTCAAATAGGCCCCTATGCAAAAGTAGAAGGGGACCGATCAGTTAAGAAGAAAGAAGAGGCAGTTTTCAGAGAAGGGGAGGTTTTTTTTCAGTTTGGAGATAGGAGGTTTTTCAGTTTTGGTAGTTCAATTCCAGTTCTGGAGAGAGAGAATCAAATCATCGAAGAGGAGATCTGATTCCTTTCTCAGCAAAAGAAAAAAGGACGAACATCAAGAACCTGCTTGCTATCTGTGATTTTGCTGCAACTACACGACGAAGAACAAGCCGACGATTCATCTGTGGACGTACTGTGATTCTTGGCCGCGTGTGTCGCGTGGGAAGATCAGAAGATAGTATTAGAAGCCTATAGAAGAAGAATGATTCGACGAAGAAGAGACAAAGAAATAAACGTGAATAGTCTACCTGAACTTCCTACTTTATCGGAGAATTCAGTTCTTCTTCTTCGTCTGCTCTCTTTTTTCATTCAGGTAAACCTCTAAACTGAACAATGTTCTTGAAATATTGATTGGAGGCATCGGTTATGAATACCGATGCCATTTGATGATTAAGAAATGTGATTACAGTCTGTTTCCTTAGAATTTCAAGTAGTTTTGATTTGCTGATGTAGTTAATATCATTCGATTGAATGCTTGGCTGATAGAGATATGATTAGGATTAGCTAAGATTTAGTTTAAAGTCTGACTTGCCCTCTGTTCATAAACTTCATTTCCATTTGATTGTAAAATTCCGATCACAGGTTCATTCTTCCATTTGATGTTTTCTCTTTCTTTTGATTTCACTTCTGTGATGATTTGATTAAATCCTGGCTGGTAGAACTCTGGATAGGGTTTAATTAGGATTGAGAACGTGATTAGAGAAAACCCTGTCTGAAAATCACAGTTTCATCCTGTTGAAACTGTTAAGATCTTGTTAGCTGAAAAGAAGAACAGACTGATTCTTCAGCTGTTCTTCGTTTGGTATCTCATCATCGAAGCATCGAAAGGCGACCCCGGCGTGCAGGCGAGCTGCCAGCAATCAGATGGATTGTTGTAGAAAACTCTGTCTCGATCTGGAAATCATATAAAGACCAGGCGATGTTCGACGGATTCGCTGCTTTGAAGAATCGTTGATCTTCTTCTTCGCAAGGATGAGTTTTAGTTAGATCCTTATGGCGAGCTACAGCGGGAAGGAGGCGGAGATTCGACGAGTAAGACAGACCGCCGCGATGTCGTCTTCAAGTGAGGATTGGTCGCAGATGCAGGACTCACCGGAAATTGACTGGCCGGAGGAGAACGGAGGACCGACTGTTCTGCTGGTATTTTGTTATGTTTGGTTTCCTCCAACTTCTGTTGAAGTTGTAAAGAGGCCCCTAGGCCTCTTTTATTTTTAAATATACCTAAACAATTTAATTTCGAATTAATTATTTATTTCGAAATTAAAGTAGTCCTAAATCTCTTTCCTTCCTTTCAATTGAGCCCCTGGACTTTCTTTTCCTTTTATTTTAATTTAAAACTTTCAAAAAAAAAATTAAAAATAAACTTAGGTCATGTTAGTTTCCCAATTTTAACAAACCACCTTAAAATGATGATTCTAACATTCAAACCACTTTCAAACTTTCTCAAATTTTCCCAAAAACTCCAAAATATTATTTTCTTTAAAAATAATTTTTCCCGGAATTTTTATGGCCCGTTTGAAAAAATGTCTATCTTTGCAGTGTCATATCGGGGGTTCTATAATTCCGAAAATCCAAAACTCGAATCCTATGAGATTTTAATAATGTTTTTGACTATCATATGAAAGATTTAGAAATTTTGGGAATTATTTTTGAAAATGACTCATTTTAATGTGTTTTGTTCGGAGTTCTCTTTAACTCTGAAAATTTTAAACTGGGGAAACACTTGGGACCTTAAGTTAATCCACTCTCTTCTCTCCTTTGAGCAAAAGAATAAAAATTCTAGTTCTCCAATCGAATTGTTATTCTCCTCATCTATCCTCATTTGATCTTTCTTGGGATTCTGATTCTCGTTTTTCTTTGACAATGTTGCTCTATGCCTTGTGATGCTTTTTGATTCCTTTCAATGCCTTTTAATACTTTTCAATGCCTTATCCTTGTCAAATACCCCATGAATAGGAATAGCCCCTTGCAAAATGATTAAGATTTTCTCACACAATCAAAAGAGTTCTAAACTCAAAACGAAAACGTAATAATCCTTCAAACATCATATGGCCAATTACTTAGGAGTAGAGACTGTCTGTAATGACAAACGTATAGGACATAGCGTCGTAGGCCCTTTCCTAATACGTAACTAAACACCGGACTCTTAAAATGAATCTCTGATTTTTCTTTTCTTTAGTTTCTTTGGGAAGTAAACTAAAGTGGCGACTCTCAAGTCAATTAGATCGATACATTTGCGAGTGTATCGATTTAAAACCTGTACGGGCCAATTCAATTCGAAAAAAAGGGAGCGTATGCCAACCAATTAAAAAAAGGGGAACACACGCCAGAAAGCGGAAGGGACAGAAAATAAACGCGTACAAATATTATGCACTAACCAACTCGTCATTCTTGACCATCTTCTATATTTTATAACAACAAATAATCGCATTCATCACAACCACAAATACCATTTATTGGGCGAGGTCTTAGCAAGAGAAAAAACAATCATTGCTTCAAATTTACAACCACATATACATTCATACATTCTCCTTCAAAAATGTTTTATTAACACCCATACTCAATTGACACAAATTCGTACATATTTATACCACTATTATTGTCATTAAAATCTTTATAATACTCAAACTCAAATTTGATTAGGTGGGATTTGAAATATGGTCTAAAGAATGAAAATTTTAACACTTTCAATGTTAAACCACTTGTGATTGTTTAATTCAATTTAAAATTTTGTATAGATATATTTAAATTTTTACTCAAGCAACTCAATATTACTGGCCTCCTATTTTAAGGGATTATGTCCAATCAACTTATCATTATTGACCACCAAATATCCTTACTTTGAACAATAAGAATAATCTTCTAGTTATATATCATCTACTTACTTTGAATATTTGGATACATATGACTCATTATTATCGACCCCACTTACCCTCAATTTGAACATTATTAACAATTGATTCATCATATTATTGACCTCCACATATCTTCCCTCTAAATTTTATGCCCTAACCAACACTTCATTAGTGATTACCATCTAGCCTCATTATGGACAATTTATTATATTTGACCTTTATGAAATATGAACACTTTAAATGTTAGACCACTTGTGATTGTTGAATTAAATTTATAATTTTGTGTATGTGTATATATATTGTTTCCTCAAACAACTCGACATAACCAACCTCATATCTTAATGCATGATATCTAGCCTACATGTCATTATTGACCACTCGATACCCTTACTATGAACATTAAGAACAATCGATAAGTTATATCAACCATCTCCTAACTTTATTTTCATCATTTTACTCCATCGTACTCGTCATTATCGACCACCACATAATCTTACTTTGAACATTATGCACAATTGACTCGTCATATAATATACCACCACCTATCCTCACTTTGAATACTATGGCACTAACAAAATTATATAACTACCATCTACCCTCACTTTAGATATTGTTACATTCGTCATATTATAGACCACCACCTACCCTCCATTTGAATATTATGCACTAACAAACTTGTATGATTATCATCTACCCTCACTTTAGATATTGTGTTTCATCTAACTTTTCATATTATCGATCACTACCTACCCTCACTTTGAACATTATGAACAATCATCTCGTCAATTATTGTCCACTACTTACTATCACTTTGGGTATTTTACTATATCTGACTCGTCATTATCGACCACATTCTACCCTCACATTTAGATTGTTTCTCTCAACTCGTCATTGTTGGTCACCTTCTACATATTATAACAACTAACAATCTAATTCATCACAACCACATAAACCACTTATTGGGTGTGGTCTTAGCAAGTTAGAAGACAATTGTCGCTTCAAATTCGCACTCACATATACTATCATACCTTCTCCTTCAAAGATGTTTTTATCAAAACCCACTCTCAATTCCCTCAAATTTACAACCACATATACCATCACCATTATCATTTTAGTCTTTATAATAAATAATCTCAAATTTTATTAGGTGGGATTCGAACATTTGTCTCAAGTATGAAATGTGAACATTTTATCCGCTAGACCACTTGTGATTGTTATATTAAAAAAATAATTTTGTGTTGGTATATATATTATTTACTCAAGCGATTTGACATTACATACCTCATATCCTAAGGCATTATGTCCAACCAACTTGTCATTATTGATCATCACATACCCTTACTTTGAACAATAAGAATCTAATTAATCGCAATCACATATACCACTTATTTGGCGAGGTCTTAGAAAGAGAGAAGGTAGTTGCTGCTTCAGATTCACACCCACGTATATACATTCTCCTTCAAATATATTTTATTAACACACTCTCAAGTCTCTCTAGTTTGCAACCACATATACCACCATTATTGTTATTTTAGTCTTTATAATATTTAATCTCAAATTTATATTTGGTGGGATTAATTAATATATTTACCAACATAATATTCATACTCATTTATATTGAAACGAAGATTGAAAATAAAAGTGAATTTTTAACTCATTACTAAAAATATATGAATTAAAGTATATGATTATAAATGTAAAATAATGTGTTATTTAAATCATAACACACAGTTAATGTCTAAATTATTTTAAAAGAAATTAATATAAAATTTTCAAATTATATAAATGCAATGTTGTTCATTTATTAAACTTTATGTTGAATTTAAAATATAAATCTTCTTAGTTTTATTAAATCAAAATTTTTAACTTATATTGTTAGAAATGTAATAGGATCAAATTTAATGTTAAATTTAATAAGTTAAAATATTGTACTATGTTCAAAATTCGAGACTTATATATAATATTTTTATTTTTATTTTTTAAATTCAATCTTTTAAACTTTTGTGAGGGTCAAACCATAACGTGACTTGATTTACTTTCACATTTATATCCAATTTAACCCTAACTTTCTATCCAACAAATTAAAATTAAGCATCATTTTATATATATATATATATATATATATATATATATATATATATAATTGAAAACTATAGCATTGAAATGAAATGAGTTCATGCATATGAGCACTAAGTGGTAATTTGTTGATGTCACTTGGTTTATTGTGTTTTAAATTAATTAAACATTTTAAAGAATTATGTTCAGTAGAGAGCCATAAAATAAAATGAATATGTGATTTAGCTAGTTAGTCCACTCCAACAAATATAGTTTCTGCCGACCCTTAAAGGGTGGCGCATAATTAGTGTCGGAAAAAGAATGCTAAAATGCTTAATTATATCTTAATCAGATTGTTTTTATATATATTTTTAGTTCATATTTATTTTATTTTTTTATTTTTATTTTTCTTAAATATTTTTAGTTCAAATTTGTTTATAGATATTATATTTGAATTTACTTCTTTCATAATTTGTAAGTTTAGAAATGTAAAGTGAATTTAAAAAAAAAATGCTACGTTCTAATTGGAATGTCACAAGGATGTTTATAATTTTTCTTTGGGATAGATTTCACTATTCTGTTTCAAATTTTCTTATACTTATAAAATACTTATATAGTTGTTAAAAAATGTTCTATTTTAAAATTTATACATTTCGAACTACTTATGCGGAAAGTTACGTTCTAATAATTAATTAGTTAAGGATATTTGTGGGGTATTTGTGGGACCTGCGTGAGTTAATCGTATTATAAAGAAAAGTGGAACCATCATTCTAAAATATATATATATCTGGAAGTATATTAAAACTAATGAACTGGTGATTATATTATATTATATTATATTATATTATATTATATAAAATAAAATTTAAAATCCATATCTTTCTGAATAATTTCCTATGTTAGTATTTTTTTTTTACTTTTTCATTATTGTACTCTAAGTCTTTGAACTTTTCAATTAATTATTTACTTGGATCTTTTAATGTTTTTCGACCTTACATTTCAATTATTTGATAAAATATTCAATTTTGAAAATTGTGTATATGTGAATAAAAAAATGAAACATTATCTGCTGCAAATAAAGAAAAGACATTGATATCTCCATTTTTTAAAAAGAGATTGTCAAACTAATATAAAGTTCTACATATGCGGTCTCTACAATCCAAAATCAATCTAGTGAAAGTTTTCAAATTCTCTCTTTTAACAACGAACATCATTATTTACTAATTGTATTAAACGAGATCCGAGAAAAAGATAACACATATGAATATGATGTTAATGTACGATATGAGGTACGTCTAAATTTAGTAGAGTTCAATTTATTTAAACATTATAATATTTTTGATACATATATATTTATATAATTTAGTACATTAAATTCAAGTTCACCCCAACTCAAAATCATGAGTCTGTCCCTGCACCGAGAACTTGCTCATTTATCCTCGTTTGTTTAGTACTTCCATCGGGTACATAAAAAGTGAGATCCTATAAAAATCTTAACACAGAGTTACTGACAGTATAATTTAAAAAATATTTGCTAGAATATTCGATACATGTGATACACACATGTCCAAAATTATACTTTTGTTTTTACTTTTCAATCTTAAGACATTGTTTGGGAATGTTTATATTCTAGAATTCAAGACAAGAGGCTTAGATATAGTTATGTCTTGACATGAATCAACCTCGTATGTAGGACGAAGTTGAACATGAATTTTCAAACATTTTAAAGTTTTTCACTACTAAGGTAATCTTATTGCTTCTTTAGGATCAATTATGGTAATTTAAAGATTTTTATGCTATATTTTATAAACAATAAGATTGAGACTTGAAAGTTTATAGAAAAACACTTGTTTCCCAGGCTTCCTTTGCACTATCACAGTCTGATATTTTGTTCAAGGTGTTATCATCTATAGCCTTGTAGATGTGCCTCATGCAATGGTTGTCTAGGTTACTCCGTCTTCGATCTTCATTTGACCATTGGTCTGCCTCCTTGTTGATCTTGATCGGTCCCTCCTTCAGTACTCGGCTCATCTCATCATCTAATGTAATCAGATGTAAATACATCTGTTTCTTCCAACTGTTAAACGCTTCGATGTTTAGTATTGGTGGTTTGTCACTGTGGGTCATGCTTCCCATCTTCTTCGGTTGCTTGAGAGTTAAGAACCTCGCTCTGATACCACTTGTTAGGATCGGGGACGCCTTTGGAGGACCGGGGTGTTTCCGGTTTCGGGAAGGGTGGCCGCTTACAACACACAACACTCTTTCGTGATAGTCCGGTTAGAGACTATAACCGTTCTCAGCACTACACAAACTGTCACAGACTCTTGAACCGGGTTCAAGGGCGGAAATGTTTATTTCAGTCTGAAGCAACGTATGCGACTTAGATGATGTTTTAGAAGGAGTCGGTTTTAGAGATATGAGTGGACCGGTTTACGGAGTATGATTAATTTGGTTTGAGGTTAGGTTAATTGAGTAAGTAATGAAACGAAAGAAGTGACACGAGACAAGATTTTTTATGGATGTTCGGAGCAAACCCTCCTACGTCACCCCTTCTTCTCAGGTTATGAGAAGGATCTCCACTAACTTTTAAAGTTACAACAACAATACTGTCGGTCGAGCCCAACTCGCTACTCTCCGGTTACACCAACTCACTCTTGATGTAATACAATAACACAACACAACAATACACATAAAGCTTCCGGTTTTATGACACACCGGTTTTGGATCGTAAAAGTTTATCTCTCTAAGATTTTTGTAACTTATCGCTTTTCTCAGAAGGATGTGATTCGTATTAAATGAGGACGCTTCATCTTCCTTTTATAGTAGATGAGATCCCAACGGTCATTTTCTTCTCTCTCTGTGGGATTGGTTGATCATTATCACGCCGGTGCAGGGAGGTTACTTGCACGTTTCACCTTCCTCAACACTTGGCAATCATACAAGGATTCCTCAGGAAAATGTGACGTTGCCGGTTTGCAGATTCGAACACGTGTCAGGCATGCACCTTCGGTTGTCAACATCGGATCAGTAAATTATCATTGCTTTCCTCGCATGCTTCCGATCGGATCTGATATTCTTTTATTCCTTCGAGACACGTCTATCTCGTCATACTACGTCACTTCTGTAATTTGTAGTTTCCAGTTTTGCCTCTTACATAATATGATTCGGCTGGAATGTGAACTTTTGTCTTTGCTAGCCGGTCTCTTGAGAGAGTTAAAAATCGGTTCCTCTGATCTTGACTTGATCGCTTGGAACTGATTTTTCTTTGAGGTATTTCAACATCCGGTTGATGAAGCTCCTAGCCGGTTCATACGATTTGATCTGTTCCTGCACATAGAGGTTAACAACTATTTAGTTTTTCTAGCCGGTTCCAAAAATTAACTTTACTTAACTTTTCTTATCAATTTCTCCCTTTTTGATTATTTAGAATAAATATTCAAAACTTTTAATGTATGGCCGGTTTAAAAATTAACTTTACTTAATTTTTCTTATCAATTTCTCCCTTTTTGATTATTTAGAATAAATATTCAAAACTTGTAATGTATGGCCAGTTTGAAAAGTTTTGCTTTAGTGATATCTCCCTTTATGAATATTTTCTGTTTTTGTAAAAGAATTTCAAGAACATGTTGTTGTTGTTTTGAGGTTTTTGAAAAGATGTGTAAACACTGATAAATTCAAAACATAAAGCAATTGAGTTCTGAAACCAAATAACATAAATTGTTCTTAAGGAAAGAAAAGTAGACTAAGGCTTGGATGGTCCCCCCTTTTCAAGTTCTTTTTCCAGTCGCCTTCTTTCTTCTTCTTCCCTTGCCTTCCACTCCCTGTCGCATCTTTCAGCGTCAATTTGAAATTCGGCCCACACACTTGAGATGCCGGGAGTCCTTTTTCCGAATCCAAAACCGGTACAAACTGGTTTTGGTTGACGAGGCGGTTGAGCAACAGTTGGTCTGGAGCTTGGGGTTGTGGTTGACCTTTCAAGTGTCCTCTTCTTGCGCCGGTTGAGTTCTTCGATATCCTCTTCTTCTTCCTCTTCCTCTTCAACAGGTTGCACGTTCAGCCCGACCGGTACTATTACTCTTTGGCTGCTTTGTTCTGCCCGTTTCATTACCTCTGCAACCGCCTTTCTTTTGTTCTTGTTTCTTGTCTTCATAGCGTGTGACGGTTGAGCAGGTATGGGTTCCTGGATAGCTGCATGTTCTTCCTCGTTGCATTTCTGGGCAAACTCAAGATCTTTCTCCTCAAGTTCCTTCTGCAACCGTTCCCTTTCCCTTTCTTCGTCTTGTAGCCTCTTAGCGGTTTCGGAATCAGACTCGATTTTCTCTTGAGTCTTGCTTACTTGGAATTTGGACAACTCCCCAATTTGAATAGCCATGGCCTGCAACATATCTACAAGAGGAGCGGTTGCGGTTTGAATTGATTCTGCGATCAAGGATTTGATAGAGGTTTGCACAGCCTCATCTATCATGGATTTGATAGATGTTTGAACGGTGTTGGCTATTTCGGTTTGAACAGATCCACGGATGGTGTTCGACAGATTCGCTTCAGCTACTGCAATCCTCTCATCGGTTGCAGTGTTGTAGTTTCCAAGACACGACTCAAGGGTGTCGATCACCGCCTGCTTTATCTGATCAAGTTCGAGAGCCTTAACATTTTGAGGAGGATCTCGTTCCCGGTTTTCTGCTGTCCTGGATGTCTCCCCGGCAGCAAAGAAGGGCTTACTCTGATATAGGTCGGCATTGCTTAGTTGGTGTCGGCATCCGTTTCTCCATTGTGCATCAAGATGGTCAAGATTTTTCAGGAGCTTTTCCCGCACCAGATGAAACCGTTCAGTCATTCTCATTTCAATCGGAGTTAGCGTTGCTCCTTCCACTTCCTTTAATGCATCCTCTACTGCTAGTAATCGAGCGTATTCGCGAATTACCGCGGTTTTGCTGAAGGCGGGTTGGATAAGGTTGGTGTGTGCCAGCTTGAGGGCCCTTTCTTCTAATTTAATGAGTTTCTCCTAGTGTTTGTTGCCGCTCATCCCTGGAATCATATCTGACAGCTTTGTTTCACAACGAAGCTGTACCCATGGGAGGTATGGTGATATCACATCACTGGCACTTCTGTTCATGTCCCTAATAAGCCCCTCGAACATTTCCTCCTCTTGTTCTGCTGAAAGAGTGACCTTGTCCCCGATTAAGATCTCTGGTTGGGAGCCGGTTTGTAGAGTACCTTTTCCCGTCACCGTCGAATCTTCAACTAGAACCTCTTTTCCTTTGTTAACCTGAACTGACCCTTCAGGTATAAATGTTGAATCGGTTGGCCCATCTTGAACCGATTGGTTTGTTGTAGCATCTGGAACTGACTTGTTCCCTGCGGAACCGGATGGTTCTCGTTCTTCAGAGTTACTTTCCTGAGCCGGAGGAGTAATGTTTGCGGTTTTGGCCGTTTCTTCGACCGGATGAATTTCACTTTGATCGGGTATCTCAACCTGATCAACTGACTTAAGACGACTTGACACATCGTCTTCGGTTTCCCTGGCAATGTTTTGGACTACGTCCACGATAATTTCTGAGGTATTTAAGCCGACGTCGGCCATTACCTCGTCGATCTTTTTGCTTGGGGACTTGGAGTTTTCAGAGTTGATAGTAACCTCTTCTTGGGGACTTGGAGTTTTCAGACTTGGAGAAATTGTATTTGACGAATGGGCTGATTTGAACTTATAAAGAAGGCGGTTCCTAACGGTTGAAAGACGAACCGTCACTTGGCGCCAATTTTCCCTCCAAAAGTTACTGCAGTAACTTTCGGCGATAAATGCGGAAAACCAACGGGCGGTAAGTTTTCAAACTTTTCGTTTTGCTTGAGATTCCGGTTTTACTTGAAGCGTTGTTAACCGGAAGTTTCGTTTAACATTAAATCTTATGTTTATTAAACTTTAAAGGCCGGAAAGAAAGATATGAAAAGAAAACCGGAGACTTTAAAATTAGAAATTTTTATAAATGAGAGAGTTAACATCAAGCGGTTTTGGTCGTACAACAAAATGACCAAAAACCGGAAAGAAGGACAAACAAATTAAACTAGTTCGATCCAATCCCCTTCCACCATTTTGTCGTACCAATTGTCCATGGTGTTGTCGGGAACCCGTTCCTCAATCCTCGATACCCATCAATCTAGCATGGATAAAATGATGGTGTTGGTCGGTCCGACTGGAACATCTGGTTCAAGGTAGCGGCACTGAGCCATCAGAAATCGGGTGATTTGAGGAGCGAAACCGGTCCTTCCCCTTGAAGCGGTTATGAGCAGCTTCAAGTTGTTGAAGAGGTAGGTTTCCCAGTTGATTGAAGAGTTGCGGATGATGGCTATCATGATGTCGAATGCCTCCCGGTTGTAGTTCTGGTTTGTCATTCGGCCCATGATAGACGGTTCAACCAAATCGTGCAAGACTTGGTAGTGAGGGGCAAGTTTTTCTTTCTTCCCATGTTCTTTGACCGGTACGATGGAAGAAGAGAAGATCTGGAGGAAGTCTTCCTTAGCCAGAAGGAATGGCGTTGGAAAGTCATAGAAACCTTCGGTTGGAAGGTGAAAGAAAGTGGCAAATTGATCTTCGGTAATCCGAAGAAATTGACCGTCAATGATGGTGCGAATGCTGCCATCATCTAGAATGTGTCCATTATTGAAAAAATCGCACACCTCCTCTACGAGGATAGTGTTTGAGCCTTTCAGGAATCCCTGAAGCCCCGATTCAATGAGCGGTTTGAAAACGAAGTCATGATATCGACTGTCTTTTACGTCTTCGAAGTCGACGATGAGAGTGTTCCTAAGTTCAGCAGACATTATGAGGAAGAATGAGAAAGGTCGAAGGGGTTTTCTGATCTTTCAAGCTTTAGAGAGAATGGTGAAGAAAACGTGTTTTGAAGATGGAAGATTGAGTCCCCTTTTATAGCTTGAACGGTTGGGTGCATTTAATGAGGATATTTGAAAAATCTGACCGTTTATGTCTGGTCATTAATGGCTTGTAAGTTTTCAAGAGAATAAAGGAATGTCTAGTCAAGTCGGATCAGGCATGCTTCTTGAAAATGAAGATTTCTGTTTCCAAGAGTGATTCGATTTGATTTGATACGACGCATTAAATGTTTGATCATTTATGATTTTTAGATTTAAATGCAAGGAAATGATCTTCATTAATTCGGGGTACCAAACCGGTAGTACAACAAAATCACCGGTTTTGGAAAAGAAAAGAGATGAGACAGAAGGATAGACAGTCTAAACATTAGATGATTCGGCCGCTTGATTCCTTTTTGCCTTAGCTGCTTCCCACCGGTCGACCAGCTCTTATACTCTCTCTTTAGTGAGCACATGCTTTGGATGGAAGGTTACAAAGGATCCGGAGTGAATGTCCAGACTGGCACAAAAACCGCTCAGCTGAGGAGCGTAGCCGGTTTTGTTTGAAAGGAGCATCTTCTTCATATTGCTGAAGATGATCCAGGACCAATTGACCGGTGTCTCAACCGTTACAGCGATCATCATCTCGAAAAGCCTTTGGGTGTAGTAATAGCTTTTCTCTCTGCCCAAGATGGACTTTCACAGAATCTCACAGAGAAGCTGGTACTTGTGAGAGAGTTGGCTTTTAGCACCCCAGGGTCTAACCGGGATGTTAGAGTTGGAGAACTGACGACACATTTCTTCCATGGTCACCGGAGAGTAGGTTAAGTCGGTTACCCCTTCAGTGGGCAAACCGCAGTATTCAGCGAAATTCGTCTCGCTGAATAGAAATTTCTGAACGTAAACTTGTGCAACGATTATGTCTCGATGCACTTCCTTTGCGGTCTGGAAGAATTCTTCGACTACTAGGTAGTCGAGAATGAATCTGTTTTCGAGGAATCTTCTTAGCCCGCTTCTTTCAACGGCTAAGAACATTTCTTTAACCTCATGGTCTTCATATTGATAGATTGAGTTGAAATCAGCCAATAGGATCTTCTTTGCTAGAGAGTTGGAGTTCATGTTCTTGAGAGAGTTTTAAGCTCAAGACTGTTTTTGTGAATAGTGATTTTGTGAAGATTTGTGAAGGTTTAAGGTTGTTTATATAGCCTAGGGTTCGGCTAGATTAGTAGGTTAAGCATGCTTGATGATGTCATCAGTTATTTAATAGGCTTTAACTTGTTGAAGTGTATAATGATTATTTCCAAGGCAAAAGCTAATTATTACCACGATATTCATGATGACAAAAATCTGTTGACAAGATGTCAGTCTCCCTCTTTTGATGATGGACACATGTCGTCATCTCGATTGCGGTAGACTGTTTTTATTTATTACAGGCTTCATTTTTCAAAATATGCACGAAAACTCAGTTAGTTATCCCAAGTTAACCGGAGAAGTTCATCTCATCAGAACCATAATGCATTTGTACTAAGCGGTTTTCCATGACCGGTTTTAGTTGGATATTTTGTTCCGATTGTGAAGAAATGTTGAATCATGTCAACATTTGTTCATCTTTGGATTGAATATATATCCACTTCAACCTGGTTATTTCAACCGTATAGTGAGTATACATGTGATTTAACGTTATGAAGTAATCGGGCAAAACCGGAGGCTTCCTCCTGGTTAGCATTCTTGAATTGTCAATGGCCTATTTGAATATGGTTTGAGAAGCGAGGGCTTCTCCCTGAACACATATTCAGGTTTCTCATTGTTACTTAGGTAAGCAGTATGCATGCATAATCATGATATGAGTTGCTTAACATCAGTAATTCCCAAAATATTTCGAAAGTGAGAAAACTTAGCTTCCTATAGCGGTTTTGTGAAGATGTCCGCTACTTGTTGCTCGGTCGAGACGTATTCCAGCAGGATGTGTTTCTCCTGAACGTGCTCCCGGATGAAATGATGTCTTATATCAATATGCTTTGTTCTTGAGTGCAACACCGAATTGTATGTAATCGCTATGGCACTGGTGTTGTCACAGAAAATTGGAGATTCCTTGGCTTCTATCCCGAAATCCCTTAGTTGTTGTTGGATCCAGAGGAGTTGTGCACAACAGCTTCCGGCTGCTATGTACTCTGCCTTTGTGGTTGATGTTGCAACAGATGTTTGTTTCTTGCTGCTCCAGGTGACTAACCGGTCACCTAAAAACTGGCAGGTTCCACTTGTGCTCTTTCTATCGATTTTACATCCTGCGTAATCAGCATCTGAGTAGCTTATAAGGTTGAAGCTTGAGTCTTTTGGATACCAAAGTCCCACTTCTTGAGTTCCCTTCAGATATTTTAAGATTCTTTTGACCGCAGTATAATATGATTGATTTGGATTGGCTTGGAATCTTCCGCATACCCCAACCGCTAACAGAATGTCAGGTCGGCTGGCTGTTAGATAGAGCAATGATCCGATCATTCCTCGATATGCTATGATGTCAACGGCTTGACCATCCTCATCTTTGTCCAGTTTTACAGAAGGGCTCATTGGCGTAGCCGCTTCGGCGCATGTATCCATTCCAAATTTCTTCAACAGTTCGGCTGTGTACTTCAGTTGGCTTATGAAGGTTCCGGCTTCAATCTGCTTAACCTGAAGTCCTAGGAAGAAGCTCAATTCTCCCATCATGCTCATTTGAAATTTGTCAGTCATCATCTTTGAAAGATTATCACATAACTTTGGATCGGTTGATCCGAATATAATATCATCGACATAAATCTGAACAAGTAATATTTGTTCCTTTCTTTCAAATTTGAAGAGTGTTTTGTCTACCGAGCCTATTGTGAATTTGTGATCAAATAAAAATTGTGTCAATGTATCATACCAAGCTCTTGGAGCTTGTTTCAAACCATAAAGGGCTTTGTTCAGCCGGTAAACATGATTTTCGTGTTCTGGATTTTTGAAACCTGGAGGTTGATTAACATATACCTCTTCATTCACTTTACCGTTTAGAAAAGCACTTTTAACATCCATTTGAAAAACTTTGAAATTTTTAAAAGCTGCATATGCTAAAAATATTCTAATGGCCTCAAGTCTAGCTACAGGGGCAAATGATTCTTCAAAATCAACGCCTTTTTCCTGTTTATAGCCTTAAGCCACTAACCGGGCTTTGTTCCTCGTAACTAAACCGTCTTCATTGAGTTTATTTCTGAATACCCATCGTGTTCCTATAACCGGTTTATTTTTCGGTCTAGGAACTAGGTACCAGACTTTATTCCTCTCAAACTCGGTTAATTCCTCTTGCATTGCTAGGATCCAATCGGGATCTGACAATGCTTCATCCACCTTTTTCGGCTCAATTTGTGATATGAAAGCTGAGTTTTCATAGTGATCCAAGTTATGTTGCCTAGTTCGGACGGGTGAGGATATGTTACCTATTACTAGTTCAAGAGGATGATTTTTGTTCCTTCTGAGGTTTATCCGAGACATGTCTATCAAGCTTTCGGTTGGCTAATCAAGGTTAGACTGATCGGTAGGTTGAACAGAGTCAGACCGACCGATTTCTTTAGTAGAAACTGAAGAGTCAACTTTCTGCGTTAAAGCAGCTTGATCAGGCTGAGTTTCAGCATCAACCGCTTGGTCCTTGACAAATCGTCTAAAAACCGGAACCTCGTCTTCATCATCAGAATAGATATTGAAGTTTTCCATTCTATTGTGAAGATCGAAGGGTAATGGAGTGTTTCGTTCAACCGATTCATCGAAAACAACGTGAGCGGTTTCTTCAACTGTTAAAGTCCTAGTATTGTATATTCTGTAGGCTTTACTCACAGCTGAATATCCCAACATTATTCCCTCATCAGATTTAGCATCAAAAGCGGTCAAGTAATTCGTGCCGTTATTGTGAACAAAACATTTGCTACCAAAAATTCGAAAATACCGTACGCTTGGAATTTGATCATAGTAAATTTCAAAAGGAGTTTTAGAAAAGCGTTTAGTTACTAAAGATCGGTTTTGTGTGTAGCATGCGGTGTTGATAGCTTCAGCCCAAAACTTTTGAGCAATACCCGAATCAGCTATCATTGACCTTGCGGCTTCCTTGAGAGTTCGGTTTCTTCTCTCAGCCAGGCCGTTTTGTTGAGGAGTTCTGGCACTAGACAACTCGTGTCTAATACCGGAATCATCAAGAAAAGTTGTTAAATTGCTGTTTATAAATTCAGTTCCTCTATCACTTCTGATTTTGTTTACTCGAATAGATTTTTCATTTTGTATTCTTAAGATCAGTTTGATCAGGTTTGGAGTTGCTTGGTTTTTAGAAGCTAGAAAAGTTACCCAAGTAAATTTAGAATAATCATCGATAACTACCATAGTGTAATGCATTCCTCCTAAACTGGTTACTTTAACCGGACCAAACAAATCCATATGCAAAAATTCTAAGCATCGTTCAGATTGATAGTTTCCTTTACTTTTGAAAGATGACTTTAGTTGTTTGCCCATTTGACATGCAGCACATACTTTATCTTTTGAAAACTTAACGTTTGGAAAACCATGAACTAGTTCCTTGGAACATATGAAGTTAATTGTTTTGAAATTCAAATGATTTAGCCGTTTATGCCAAAGCCAGTTTGGATCATTTCCGGCTGTCATACACACAGGTTTTTCAAAATCAGTTTTCCAATTAACTTTGTAAATATTTCCCATTCGGTTACCGGTTAAAAGAATATCATTATCCTGATTCTTAACTAAACATGCGTTTTTATGAAATTCAACTTTGTAACCCACATCACACATTTGACTTATACTTAACAAGTTAAACCGCAGTTCTTCTACCAGAAATACATTACTTATGGATAGATTACCATGGACAATCTTACCCTTGCCCACGGTTTTACCTTTCGAGTTGTCACCGAAGGTTATGATTGCTCCGGTTTCATATTTGATGTCGGTTAGTAGCTCTTCGTTTCCAGTCATATGTCTTGAGCATCCACTGTCCAGATACCATTCCGAATTCTTTAGTCGGTTGCTCCTCCTGACCTGCAACAGAAAATTATTTACACCCTTTTGGTACCCACATTCAGTTGGGTCCATAGTTGATTAGTCCCTTTGGGATCCAGACTTGAATGAGTCGGATCACTTTCCCGGTATCTGTTCTTATAATATTTGGCTTAACTTCTTGACCGTTGCTCAAGAATGCCTTATGTTGTGATGAGTTTCTTTGAGATCGAGTTTTGTTTGGTTTGTTTGGTTTCCGGTTGGCTTTCCTTCTCTCAGGATGAAGCCAGTTTTCCGATTCAGTAGGGCTTACATACTTAAGTTTTTCTTCCGGTTTAAGTCATTTTCGGTTGTTGAACTCCTGACAAATCTTATAAATGGAAGATTGTCTTTTGTGAGTTTCATCCCGTTAGTTTTTTGATTCATTTTGTTTATTTGGTTCGTAACCGATACCAAACCTATATTTAGGGTGTCTTTTATAATTACACATTTGTTTCACAGCTTGACGAGATTTCTCCCACGCAGCCGTGACATACAGTGCTCGTTCATCGGTTTCAGTTACCGGTTGAACTGTCTTCTCATTATCAGAGAATAGTTCATCCGGTTCATACATTTCGGTTTCACATGTTTTAACAGAGACATTATTTGACTCTACGGTTTTAGATTCTACCGGAGTCGGTATGGACGCAGATATGTTTCTAAACTCAGCAACCATTTCGTTGAGTGCAGAGATCAAATCTTCTTTGGTAAACTCGTCAGAAGAGAAATCAAATACCTCTTCGTCGTTTGCCATGAAACAGGTCACTCTTTCTTCACTGTCTTCATTATCGGAGTAAGCCCACTCGCTTCCACCGTCGGATGCAATGAGTGCTTTCTGAATCTCCTTTCCTTCATCTGTATGTTGATCATCGTTTCTCCGGTAGTCGTTTCGTTGGTTATCATTTCTCCGGTAGTTATTCCCTTGGTAGTTGTTTCCCTGGTACCAATTGCCTTGATAGTTGTTCCCTTGATAGTTTCCTTCCGGTTTTCTATCGTCTCTCCTTGGTTTTCTGCATTCTAACTTGAAATATCCAAAACCGTCACAGTTATAGCATCTTTTATTTGATTTATCTACATAATTATAATTAAAATCGTTGTTAGATGGTGGCTGGCTCTTCTTCATGAATCTCCCAAATTTTTGAGCTAGCATCGCCATCACATCTCCACTGATTTGATCAGCGCTTTTGACTGGAGCCGGAACGGTTGATACTTGGACCGCCGATTCCACCGATGTAACCAAAGCTCTGGTTGCGTTTGATGTGGATGCTTCATCTTCGATCCGAGACTTGATCTCGAACTCGTAGGCTTTTAAATCCTCGAACACATCATTCAACTTCATCTGCCCGAGGGTGCTTGATTCCCTCATCACCATGGTCTTGATATCCCACATGCTCGGCAGTGATCTTAATGATTTGATGATTACTTCTCGGTTGTCATACTTCTTTCCGAGTGTTTGAAGCTCGTTGACCACACTGGTGAACCGGTTGCTGAATTCCTTCATGTTTTCCCCCGGTTTCATCCTGATGTTTTCATATTTCTGTGTAGCCACCAAGATTTTATTCTCCTTTGTTCTTTCGTTTCCCTCATGGATCTGAATGATCGTTTCCCAGGCTTCCTTTGCACTATCACAGTCTGATATTCTGTTCAAGGTGTTATCATCTATAGCCTTGTAGATGTGCCTCATGCAATGGTTGTCCAGGTTACTCTGTCTTCGATCTTCATTTGACCATTGGTCTGCCTCCTTGTTGATCTTGATCGGTCTCTCCTTCAGTACTCGGCCCATTTCATCATCTAATGTAATCAAATGTAAATACATTTGTTTCTTCCAACTTCTAAACGCTTCGTTGTTTAGCATTGGTGGCTTGTCGCTGTGGGTCATGCTTCCCATCTTCTTCGGTTGCTTGAGTGCTAAGAACCTCGCTCTGATACCACTTGTTAGGATCGGGGATGCCCTTGGAGGACCGGGGTGTTTCCGGTTTCGGGAAGGGTGGCCTCTTACAACACACAACACTCTTTGGTGATAGTCCGGTTAGAGACTATAACCGTTCTCAGCACTACACAAACTGTCACAAACTCTTGAACCGGGTTCAAGGGCGGAAATGTCTGTTTCAGTCTGAAGCAACGTATGCGACTTAGATGATTTTTAGAAGGAGTCGGTTTTAGAGATATGAGCGGACCGGTTTACGGAGTATGATTAATTTGGTTTGAGGTTAGGTTAATTGAGTAAGTAATGAAACGAAAGAAGTGACACGAGACAAGATTTTTTATGGATGTTCGGAGCAAACCCTCTTACATCACCCCTTCTTCTCAGGTTATGAGAAGGATCTCCACTAACTTTTAAAGTTATAACAACAATACTGTCGGTCGAGCCCAACTCGCTACTCGCCGGTTACACCAACTCACTCTTGATGTAATACAATAACAGAACACAATAATACACAGAAAGCTTCCGGTTTTATGACACACCGGTTTTGGATCGTAAAAGTTTATCTCTCTAAGATTTTTGTAACTTATCGCTTTTCTCAGAAGGATGTGATTCGTATTAAATGAGGACGCTTCATCTTCCTTTTATAGTAGATGAGATCCCAACGGTCATTTTCTTCTCTCTCCGTGAGATTGGTTGATCATTATCACGCCGGTGCAGGGAAGTTACTTGCACGTTTCACCTTCCTCAACACTTGGAAAGCATACAAGGATTCCACAAGGAAATGTGACGTTGCCGGTTTGCAGATTCGAACACGTGTCAGGCATGCACCTTCGGTTGTCAACATCGAATCAGTAAATTATCATTGCTTTCCTCGCATGCTTCCGATCGGATCTGATCTTCTTTTATTCATTCGAGACACGTCTATCTCGTCATACTACGTCACTTCTGTAAGTTGTAGTTTCCGGTTTTGCCTCTTACATAATATGATCCGGCTGGAATGTGAACTTTTGTCTTTGCTAGCGGGTCTCTTGAGAGAGTTAAAAACCGGTTCCTCTGATCTTGACTTGATCGCTTGGAACTGATTTTTCTTTGAGGTATTTCAACATCCGGTTGTTGAAGCTCCTAGCCGGTTCATACGATTTGATCTGTTCCTGCACATAGAGGTTAACAACTGTTTAGTTTTTCTAGCCGGTTCCAAAAATTAACTTTATTTAATTTTTCTTATCACCTTTATTTTAAAAAATGTTATAAATGCTCTATTGTCAACCTGAATTATATTTGAGGCATGGAACTCGAAAAATATAAATAACAATAAGTTAAAAAAATTAATTTTTCAACAAATATTTATTAGTTTACTTTTTTTTATATAAGACACCAGTTCAGTACTAATTAAAAAAATCTACAAATGCTCTATTGTCACCAGATTTTTTTAAGAATCTTACCAATACGCCGTTTACTCTATTGACTTAAGTAAGTTTTATGATATTCGGATGTTTAATTTTTTGTAGTGACTACAAATATTAAGAGAACATTAGATTCAAAAATCAATATAAATCAAAAGTATGAACAAATCGGTAAATTACATACCTTAACTTCTCTCAAATTAAGACATTCTTCTTAAGAGTAATATTTTCTTCATATTATTGATAGCAACCTACACAAACATACACAATCTAAATAAAAATAAATTTATGTGTTTAATGATATTTATGTTTCAACACTAGAATTTAATAACAACAATTATTTTTATTAAATTGTATATGTTCACCCAAAATAAACGTACTTAAAAATTTAGTGTGAACTAAGATCTGGAGAAAATAGATAAAATAATCTCACCTCTCCATTATTTAGCTCACGTAGAATATATATTAAAAGAACATATGTACCTCCACCAAGAGAATGTTAAAAAGCTTTAATATTCATAAAAAAACTAGTCTAATACTTTAGCCTAACAAATTTTGAAAGATGACTCTATAAGAAAGTAATCGTCGGATTCTGCGTCAACATTAGGCTCCATTTGGAAACACTTTATGTAATATGTTATGTACTTGTACTTGGATCAGATACAGAAATATTTAGAAACATAATTTATTTTTGTAATTTCCGTGTTAGATTCAGTTCTCAAATGGAGGCAAGGAACAAAAAGATTATTATTCTTTAAAGGGTAAGGCAAAATAAATAAATAACAACTAATTTACTACCTTAAACTTATAGTTGGGATATTTGTAAAGTGATTTGATAAAAAAAGAGGAGTTGCAATCTTTGCAATCTACCTTGTAGCTGCAACCATTCCACAATGTGCACACAACCTTCCTTCATGTACAACATTGTGATGGAATGGCACAACCTTCCTTCATGTACAACATTGTGATGGAATGGCAAAATTTTCCCAGTTGCAGCAGTTAAAGTGTCCTTGATACTATGAGTTTCACGGATAAGTGAAATGATTGATTTTGGTTTATGGTGAACAAGTATTGTAAAAGCAGGTTTCACAATCATCAACATATAGAACATATGTTATAAGTCCAAAATAACATAAATTTGGAAGTACGTCAAAATTTATAAAAATAAAATTAAAATAGGGAAAGGATAAAAAACATTTAAAACTGAAAAAAACTACTTCCACCAGCTTTTGGTTCCACAAGAACAACATTTTCTCTAAAATAGTCAGACATCTTCAAAAATACAGGGAACGGCTTCATTGAGAAATGCGAACAAAGCGTAAAAAATTTCACAAACATTTAAGTTATGAAATTATTTCATTTCCTTTGAGTTGTACACTACCTTCCCCACCAAAATACACTTGCAACATTCAAGTGACCCTGCAAATAATTGAAAAGGTATCGTCAAAAGCAAAATAATATTGGCATTTCTCATGCATGAGTCAGCCCATCATCAACAACCTCATTTAGGGCATTGCCAAATACAACAATGGATAATATAAACAGAACAATATATAATTTCTTGTTTGGATCACATATTAACAACAATTCATTTTTTTAATTCTAGAGTTTGTATTCATGGAGTTGCAACCGATGTTGGACTGAATGTTGACCACAATTCAGTTGTTTCAGAGAGTGAAAAGAAAAAATGGATAGACTGAATGCTTAAGGAATATAAGATCCTTCCTAGGAGAGATATTTTAATGAGATCCTTAACTACACATGTAATGACGATGTAGCTCTTAATCGAATCGAGAAAGCTCTTGACATTAAATCGAAACAGTAGAGAGAAACTAAAAAACTGGACAGAAGTGTCAAAGACGGATCTTCGAAGCAAGAGGGTTAAGATGAACATCAACCTCAACTCTTAAAACTTGTCTTGACATCTTTACTGTTGTTGTTTTTTGTTTGTATGTTTATCTTATCTAAACATGTGACTAATTTGGTCACAATTTGGATTGTTTTGGTTTTGAATTTTGCCCAGCGTATTAGTGATCTTTCATGTATCAATAAAAAAAGTCATTTTTTAAAAAATGTTAATGTTTGTATGACAAGAATGATCTTGATTTCAATAACTTATTTGATGAGTAAAGCCAAAACATATTATTTACTCACTTCAGTGGAAACTTTCTTAGACTGAAACTTCAACCTAAATTATAAGTAAAATTGGAGAGCAATAAGTAAATTAGGAAGAATGTAAGTTGCCTAGAATATAATCAAATCCACATACCTGCTTCTTGATAAGGAAATTAATCCCAAATGCCAAATTTCCAATGTGCCACTTTCCTAATGTTTTAGAGTAAGTAATTCTAAGAGTGTCTGACAAAGTTGTGATAGTCTCCATACATGTAGAGGGTTCTTGAATAAGTCTATTTGAAATTCGATTAAATCCTAGATGAGCATGATTAGTTCTCTACCTCTTCCATCTCTATCTTCATCTTTAGAATCTTTATTCGTTAGCAATTGTCGATTTAAAGTATAATGCAAAAGAGCAGTTGCACTAGCTGTATTGACCATTGTTGCAGTTTCCATGAGTTTGTTATCCTAAAACCTGTAAATTAACAAGATGCTATTATAATATAATAGAATATAATTTCAAACCAACCATACAATGTATAGATGAAAGAATCCAATTTGTTCTTCAAAAGCATACAATTGTATAGATCAATTCTTTTAAGAAACAAAAGTAAAATGCTATAGAAATCATTCAACTTTGATTGCCATGGACAAACTAAATGGGAAGAAAACTAAAAATCGAACCTATGCTTAGTTCAAATTCCGGATATCCAAATAATCATCACGGAAAAAAAAAGAAAAAACACAAATCATCACCATCATTATCATTTCTCGTCAAAATGGTCAAATCCAATCATAAGATCGAGCAAGAATAAAATTAGTAGAAGGAATTTGGAATAAACTTGCCGAAATTTAAGCACATTGATAGATGAAAAATGAAAAAATACCTTAATATGATAAATTGGAATGAAGCCAAAACACTAAGATACAAAAGACTAAATGTCGAATACGCGAAACATTCATCATGAATTCATAATGTTGGGTTTTGCAACAGCAAAACTATGGATCTTCTTAGAAATCAAAACCTGTAGCAAATCAGATTCCAAATTGTCTATGACGATAAACAAATTACCAAGAACTGAAATAGCACAAAGCAATAAACGACAACACAATATACGTGGTTCGGTCAAAATTGACCTACGTCCACGGGAGGGATAAGTTTCACTAAGTCAAACAAATGTCAATAGTAAAACTTACATGCCCTGCTCTCAAATGAAAAAAGTGATTACACTAGGAATGATTGGACTACTCCACAATCAAAAGCTCCCCCAATCTCTCACTCTGGATCAGCCAAAGAACAAGAAGAAGAAGGAAACCAGAAAACCCTAGATCTGTAATTCACTCTCTCTCTATTTGGTATGTTATGAGAAAAATACCCAAAAAAAAGTATTTATACTCTAACCCGTTTTCATAAGAGAAAACCCTGACCCGTTTACCCAGAATTTAAAACCCGCCCGCAATGGCAAAGAACACCAACCATTCTCCCCCTTCCGAGCCATGGGAGAATGTTGCTATAAACATTCATCATCGTGACGCTTCTGCTAGAACCATTCCGGCTTTGGCACAACATATCTCATGCTTTCCTCTTGGTAAGCCCTTTGTCATCATATCTGACCCGTTCTCATCTGTGTGCACTTTCTCCAAGAATAACTCCTTCTTCTCGAGCACTTCACGGATCCAATGGTACCTTCTTTGGATGTGTTTTGAACGTGAATAGAAACTTGGATTCTTGCTCACATGTATAGCACTCTGTGAGTCACTAAACACCACAAACCTGTCTTGTGCAATGCCAATTTCTTTCAACAATTCTTTCATCCATCTCATTTCTTTACAACATTCAGTAATGACAATATATTCAGCTTTTGTAGTAGACAAAGCAACACATTTCTGTAGACGAGACTGCCATGATACAGCTCCTCCTCCAAAAGTAAACAAATACCCTGAAGTTGATCTCATTGTGTCAATATCACCACTCATATCTGAATCAGAAAACCCTTCAACATGTGATTTTCCAGTACCATAACACAAAGCGTATTTGGAGGTCCCTCGAAGATATCTCATTACCACTTAACCGCTTCCCAGTGTGTCTTACCAGGATTTGAAATAAAACGACTAAGTACTCCAACCGCATGAGCTATATCCGGTCTTGTACAGACCATTGCATACATCAGACTGCCTATTGCTGAAGCATATGGAACACTGCACATTTCTTGTCTTTCCTCTTCATCCTTAGGAGACATTGTCTTGTTTATTTTCAAGTGTGTAGCCAATGGACAAGCAACTGGCTTGCCTTGTCCATACAGAATCGTTTTAGAATCTTCTCAATATATCTCTCTTGAGATAACCATAGCCTTTTTTACACCCGATCACGAATGACCTGCATTTCAAGAATTTGTCTTGCTTGACCTAAGTCTTTCATCTCAAAATACTTAGCCAAATTCTTTTTCAACTTGGCAATCTTGAGTTTGTCTCTCCCAACAATCAGCATGTCATCAACATATAAGAGAAGTATAATAAAATCATTAGAAGCAAACTTTTGCACAAAGACACAGTGATCTGTAGACGTCTTTATGTACCCATGGATGGTCATGAACGACTCAAACTTAAGATACCACTGCCTTGGTGCTTGCTTCAAACCGTATAGACTTTTGACAAGTTTGCACACCTTGCTTTCCTCACCTTTCTTATTATAACCTTCAGGTTACTCCATATAAACATCTTCATCCAAATCACCATAGAGAAATGCAGTCTTGACATCAAGTTGTTCAACCTCAAGATCCATACAAGAAGCTAGACTTAACACCACCCGGATAGAAGTCATCTTCACTACCGGTGAGAAAATCTCATCATAATCGATTCCATGCCTCTGGCCAAAACCTTTGATAACCAGCCTAGCCTTGTATCTTGTCTTGCTATCATCACCTTCTTGCTTGATCTTGTACACCCATTTATTTTGTAATACTTTTCTGTTCTGTGGTCTTTCAACTAGATCATATGTGCAATTCTTTAGCAATGACCTCATCTCTTCATCCATGGCAGCTAGCCATTCTTTCTTATGAGCATCCTCAAGAGCCTCCTTATAGCATATAGGCTCCCCACAATCAGTTAGAAGAACATACTCTGTAGCAGGATACTTAGAACTTAATCTTTTCTTCCTAGTAGACCTCCAAAGTACCTCTGTTTGTTGATTCTGTTGATTTCCATCTTCTTGTTGAACTTCAAAATCAAACTCAACATTATCACCAAGATCAGTTTCAGTATTAGTATCATTTCCATGGCCTACAGCTTGACCCTGAGGAACATCATCATCACTATCTGAGTCTGAAGCTACATGTGGCCTTGTCTCCTCAACATCATGAGACAACTCAAGACCAGAAAGGTCACGTATGTATGCATCAAGCTTTTCACCATCTTCAAAATTATCAATAGTCTGATCTTCAAGGAATACCACATCCCGGCTTCTCAAAACCTTCTTATCAACTAGGTCATAACACATGTATCCCCACTTTTCATCACCATACCCCACAAATATGCATTGTCTGTTTTTTGCATCTAGCTTAGACCTCTCATCTTTTGGAACATGCACAAAAGCTCTGCAACCAAAAACACGTAAATAGTCATAATTAACATCTTTACCTGACCAGACGCTTTCTACACACTTATTATTCAATGGCTTGGAGGGAGAACGGTTGATCACATACACTGCCGTGCTCATGGCTTCAGCCCAGAAATGCTTAGCCAACCTGGCATGGGAGAGCATACTCCTCATCCGTTCCAAATTGTTCTGTTCATCCTCTCTGCCACACCATTTTGTTGTGGAGTCTTGGGCACAGTCTGTTCATGTCGAATACCCTACTCTTTGCAATAATCATCAAATGAGCTTATGTACTCTCCCCCATTATCTGACCGCACCCTCATATGTTTTCTTCTTGTCTCTCTTTCAACCAGCTTGTGAAAGACCTCAAACCTTGTTGCAACCTCATCCTTGGACTTTATAGCATAAGCCCAAACCTTCCTAGATGCATCGTCTATGAAGGTTACAAAATAGGAAGCACCGCCTATGGATTTAATCTTCATAGGACCACAAACATCTGTATGGACCAATTCAAGGACATTCTTTTTCAGTTCAACTTTTGACTTACTGAAGGAGACTCTGTTCTGCTTACCTTTCAAGCAATGCTCACAATTTTCAAGATGAGCATCCTTGAGATTCAGCAACTCATTCCTCTTGATCAAAACATTCAGCACCTTTTCACTAATGTGACCTAATCTCTTGTGCCACAACTTAGAGGATGACTCCATTAAAACAGAATATGCCGCATCATAGACAATTTTCAAATTTGTCTTGTATAAGGAACAACATTTCTTACCTCGTGCAATAACCAATGAACCCTTGCTTAGCTTCCATGCTCCACCACTGAAAACATTATGGTATCCTCCATCATCGAGCTTACCTACTGAAATCAAATTCATTCTCAAATCAGGAACATGTCTTACATCTCTCAATGTCAGGAGGCAGCCCATGTTTGTCTCAATTCTAACATCACCCAGACCAACTATCTTGGACACACCACTGTTACCCATGCGAACCTCACCATAATCATCAGCTTTATAGGACTGGAAGTAACCTTTGTGTGGAGTTATATGGAATGAGGCACCTGTGTCAACAATCCATGTTGTTTCATTTGAAGATGTGCTAAGACAGGAGTCTTGACAGTTAGAAGCGTATGTCAGTTCACCATCTGAAGTATAAGCAGATGTATCTGCACTCTGTTCTTTCTTTTCTCTGGGCTTCACTGTACCCTTAGCTTTATCATTTTTAAATTTCCAACACTCATTTTTCCAGTGACCCATTTTGCCACAGTAATGGCAAGCACCATCCTTCTTTGGAGCTCTACACTTGCTTCTAGACTTTCCCCTGTTTGAACCACTTCTATTATCTTTTGATCTTCCTCTATCAGCCACCAACATATCAGACTTAGAGGGTTTATCCCCCTTTCGATTCTCCTCATCAAGTAAGGAACTGGTGACAAATGCCATATTGACTTTACCATTTGGTGCTGAGTTACTGAGAGTGATAATAAGTGTCTCCCAACTTGCAGGCAAAGATCTAAGGAATAAAAGTGCTTGCACCTCATCATCAAAGTTTATCTTCATACTACTCAACTGATTCAAAATATTTTGAAATTCATTCAAGTGCTCAGCAATTGATTTATTATCAATGTACTTCAGATTCACCAGCCTTCGTACTAGTGCTGCTTTATTCCCTGCTGACCTCCCAGCATAGAGAGCTTCAAGTTTGCTCCACACACCATACGCTGTAGTCTCATTCTCAACATGGTGCACAACATTTACACCAACCCAGGAACGAATAAAGCTGCAGGCCTTTCTATCTATCTTTTTCCAATCAGCCTCTTTTGTAGTCTCAGGTCTAACACCCTCATTTTCAATTGCTTCATTCAAATCATCTGAAACTAACAGATCACTGATCATCAGTTTCCATTGCCTGTAGTTTGTACCATTCAGACTCACCATATCAGGTCTAGATTTCCCCATTATTACTGCCTTAACAACTGACAAAAACACCAGCAAAGAAACCAGTTGATCTCTTCTATGAATTTCGCCAAATAACCAGCAGAGCACTCTGCTCCAATGTTAAAACAGATAACCAATTAATACTGCTCTGATACCACTGTTGGGTTTTGCAACAGCAAAACTATGGATCTTCTTAGAAATCAAAACCTGTAGCAAATCAGATTACAAATCGTCTATGACGATAAACAGATTACCAAGAACTGAAATAGCACAAAGCAATAAACGACAACACAATATACGTGGTTCGGTCAAAATCGACCTACGTCCACGGGAGGGATAAGTTTCACTAAATTAAACAAATGTCAATAGTAGAAACTTACATGCCCTGCTCTCAAATGAAAGAAGTGATTACACTAGAATTGATTGGACTACTCTACAATCAAAAGCTCCCTCAATCTCTCACTCTGGATCAGCCAAAGAACAACAAGAAGAAGGAAACCAGAAAACACTAGATCTGTAATTCACTCTCTCTCTATTTGCTCTGTTATGAGAAAAATACCCAAAAAAAGTATTTATACTCTAACCCGTTTTCATACGAGAAAACCCTGACCCGTTTACCCGGAATTTAAAACCCGCCCGCAATGGCAAGGAACACCAACACATAAAAATATAGTATCTGAATAGAGAATATGGAATACATAGTGAAAACTCCAAAAGGGAATATTCCAAACCTGAAACAACCGATTTTCGCGAACAGCCAATAATTACTTGGAGTTTTTTTTTGAAGAATTTAACTAATACAATCTAAGTGAAGAAAACTTTATATATCAGATCCTAATTTAGGGTTTTGATCCTTTTTTCTTTCTTCTTCGTTTACTATTTACACCACCGTCCTCTCTCTCGTTTCTCTCTTATCTAATAATCATCTTGCCGAGATTTCCGGTTCGGGGATTAAAATGTAGTAGGTTTTGGGAGGGGCGCGACAGAAGAAGAAACTATACCAAAAGATATAATACCAAATTAGAGGTCGCGGTAGAAGAATGGATTAGAAAATATTCAAAAAGTTTACAAGAAGAATCGAGATTAGAAGAATCTTAGGGTATGTTTGATGAGGGAGGAATTGAAATTGGAATTGGAATTGGAATTGGAGGGGTCAATTCTAATTCTGATGTTTGTTTGAAGAATTAAATTTAGAAATTGGATTTAGAATTTAAATTCTGATGAAATTATAAACCATGTATTTATTACCTTTTGAATTCCAGCCAAAATATGTAAGAATTCTAATTTCATCAAACAAACACATAATACCCATATCTTTCTTGTTATTCATGTAAAATGGATTTTTACAACTTTTTTATAAGAAAGCATAGACTCTTCATATGCTTGACTCTTCAAATAACAAAATAAATCATTCTGCATATTAAATAGCTTCCACTCAAAACTCTTGGTTATCTCACCCACCCCTTATTATTACTCTAGGAATATTAAACATAAAAAAACCAAATACCTTATTAATTTAAGTTTATTCAACAAATTTCCCCCTTAAACTTAAATATTCTTCCCATCTTTCATTCCAATCAGCCTTTTACAACTCTCCAGCAGCGTGGTCGGTAATGGCTTGGTGAATATGTCAGCGGCTTGAGCTCAACTTTCAACATGCAGCTCAACCTTTCCTTCTTTGACTTGTTCTCTAATGAACTGAAATCGTACATCAATGTGCTTGCTCCTTCCGTGATTAACTGGATTCTTTTCCAATTCGATCGCCGACTTGTTATCAACTCGAATCACAGTCCCTTCATCCCGGATCAATCCCAAATACCTTAGTAAATTTGAAAGCCATACTGCATGTCACACACTCCAAGAGGCCGTCACATACTCTGCCTCGCAGGTCGACAGAGTTACAACAAGCTGCTTCTTTGACAACCAAGTAAAAGCTGAATTTCCGAGTAGGAATACATAACCCGAAGTACTTTTCCGGTCATCAACATCACCACACCAATCACTATCAGAGTAATCCACTAATCGGTAGTTATCTGATTTTGAATAGAAAATACCAAGTGAAAGAGTTCCTCGAACATATCTCAGAATTCTCTTCAAGGCCTTCCAATGTGTATAGCTTGGATCCTCCATGAATCTGCTTGTTATCCCAACACTCAACATTAGGTCGGGTCTCGTGCTTGTAAGATACCTTAGACTTCCGACTAAGCTTCGGTATCTCCCAGCATCAGCCCGTTCTCCTCCATCAAACTTTGAGAGTTTAGTGCCTGGTTCCATTGGAATTGAAATTGGGTTGCAGTCCTCCATTTTAAACTTCTTTAAAATATCAAGCGCATACCTCTCTTGGGATATAAAAATCCCTTCCTCTGACTGCTTCACTTCTAGGCCAAGAAAATATTTCATCAAACCTAAGTCCGTCATCTCGAACTCCTTCTTTATTACCTCCTTGAACTCCTCAATCAGTTTTGTGTTGCTTCCGGTGAATATGAGGTCGTCGACATAGAGAGCGACTACCATCATATCATTTTCTGATTTCTTTGTGTACAAGGCATGCTCGTACGGACATTGTTGGTACCCATTTTTCTTGAAATACTCGTAAATTCTCTCATTCCAAGCACGAGGAGCCTACTTCAGCCCATAGATGGCTTTTCTCAATCTCAGCACCTTCTTCTCATCACCTCTCTTCATATACCCAAGTGGTTGCTCGACGTGCACCTCCTCCTTCAACACTCCATTTAGAAATACTGATTTCACATCCATCTGTAGAATTGGCCATTGGTTTTGAGCAGCTAACGAGATCAGAAGTCGGATTCACTCCATTCTCGTGACAGGAGAAAAACTTCATCATAATCGATTCCCTCCTTTTGTCAATAGCCCTTCACAACTAGTCGAGCCTTATAACGCTCAACCTCTCCTTCGACATTCATCTTTTTTTTGTACACCCATTTTACTCCAATGGGTCGAGTTCCGTCAGGAAGGTCAGTTAGCTCCCAGGTTTTATTGCGTTCAATTACCCCAATTTCTTGATCCATAGCCGATCTCCATTTCTCGTCTTGTACAACTTTCTCAAAATTCAATACTTCTGAGTCGGCGAGAAGACATACAATGTGGACTTCATTTGTAGTGTCATATATCTCCCGTAGACTTCTCATTCTGGGCTGTAGAGGCTCAGATTCATCTTCTGAAAGCTCGGTGGTTGTTGATATCGGAGGCATAATAGCCTCTGAACTAGTTTCTTCCTCAATCGGGTTACTCCAGTTCTATGTCATTGATTCCTCCACGTGAACATCTCGACTCACCACCAATTTCTTATTAATAGGATCAAACAATTTATATGCCTTAGATTTTTCATCATACCCCATAAATATGTACTTCTTGCTTCGATCTTCTAACTTTGTCCTGTGCTGACTTGGTACTTGCCCATAAGCCACACTACCGAATACATTGAGATGAAAGACACTCGGCTTCATACCACTCCAAATCTCTTGAGTTGTCTTCTCTCCTAGCTTGGCATGTGGACATCTATTTTGCACATAAACTGCGCACTGCACTGCCTTTGCCCAAAACTGTTTCGGCATATTCTTTCCTTTCAACATAGATCGAACCATATCGAGTATAGTTTGATTCTTTCGTTCTGCTACACCGTTTTGCTACGGAGAATATGGAGCAGTCAAGAAATGCTTGATTCCATGTTCTTCGCAGTATTTGTTGAACTCGTTAGAAGTGAACTCACCTCCTCTGTTAGATCGGACTGCTTTGATAACTTTGTTTGTTTCTTTCTCCACCATCACTTTAAATTTCTTGAACATTTCAAACACTTCTGACTTCTCCTTCAGAAAATAAACCCACGTCTTTCTCGAAAAATCATCAATTAAAGAAAGGAAGTATCTTTTACCACTAAATGATTCTGGAGTTATTGGCCCACATAAATCTGTGTGAATCAGTATGAGTTGCTCCTTTGCTCTGTATTCAGAACTGCTTGGGAAAGAAGTCCTCGCTTGTTTCCCGATCACATATTCTTCACAGAACCTCTTTTCGAATATAATGTTAGGCAGTCCAAGCACCATCTCCTTTTTCACCAGCTCGTTCAACCCTCCGAAGTGAAGATGACCGAACCGATAATGCCACTTCATGGCCTCATCCTCTAGATCAAGTTGCATACATTTATCTTGAACTATTTTAAGCTCAAGTTTGTACATACGTTTTTTCTTCATTTTTACCTGGGCAATGAGTCTCCCAAGTTTATCATTCAGTTGCATTTCTCGGTCCTTCATTATAGCCGAGTACCCTTTCTCCATCAACTGTCCCATGCTTAGTATGTTGCTTTTGAGATCAGGTACGTAGTAAACATCTCTGATTTCTCCGATTCCCCCATTTTTCTGCTGATACCTGATCGTTCCTCGACCTTTGACGGCTACTTTTGAAGCATCGCCGAAAGAAATGGATTCGGACTCCACCTTTGAGAGTAATTTGAATAAGCTCTCGTCGCCGCACATGTGGTTACTTGCCCCAGTATCTAAGAACCAAAATGAGTTATCAGAACAGCTTGGTTTGATCTCAGTTTCTGGAATTTTTGTCACCAGCAACAACCCTTCATCTTCTTTCTCAGAAAAAAAGTTTGTTGGTTCCTCCTTTTTCTTCTCGGATCTACAATCTTTGGAAATATGACCCAGCTTTCCACAATTGTAACATTTTATCGAGTAACAATCCTTGACAACATGTCCATTCTTTCCACAGTTATAACACTCAATATTATTATTTGTGTTTGTCCGGCCACCCCGAGCTTGACCTCTGCCATGCCAGTTCTGTTGGCCGACTTGCTCACTTCCTCGTCCACCTCTTCCTCTACCACCTAGGCTTCTGCCTCTTCCTCTGCCTCTGGTACTCTGAGCATAAAGCACCTTCTCCTCTTTTATTGTCTCCTTCTCCTGGAGAGCCTGTTCAAGAGACTCCCTCTTCTTGTTTTTCCTTCTATACTCATGCGCTTCCAAGGACCCAACAAGCTCTTCAATGGTGAGCGTTGATAGATCCTTAGATTCCTCTATTGCGCACACAATATTTTCGAAACTATCTGTCAATGACCTCAGAATCTTTTCAACAACTCGGTTTGATGAAAGACTCTCACCATTCCGATTTAGTTTGTTCACCACGGTCTCCACTCGAGTAATGAACTCAGATACGCTTTCAGACTCTTTCATCCTCATGTTTTCCAGATCGCCCCTTAGGGTTTGAAGTCGGACTTGCTTCACCCGTTCGTCTCCTTTGTTTGCTATTTCGAGTGTATCCCATGCCACTTTGGAAGACTTTGCGTTAGCTATCTTCTCAAAACCAGATTCGTCGATAGATCGGTATAGTAGATATAGAGCCGCCCTATCTTTAGCTCGAACGACCTTCAACGCGTTCAACTGGACATTTGAATACCCATCTGTGTTCTCCGGTTCCTCATACCTAGTCTCGACCACATCCCAGTTATCTTGGGAACCGAAAAGGGCCTTCATCTGCACCTTCGAGTTGTCGTAGTTGACGCCTTTTGTCAACTTGGGTAGCGGGATGCCATTGGTTAGACCTGCCATTCCTCTCAAGTGTTTACACTCAACACACACACCTCACAAGGCTCTCGATCGCTCTTGTTTTTCTCTCTCAGCCAGCGCACACCGCGGCGTTCTCTTTTGAGACTAACAGGTTTTCTCACGCTCACCTCACACAAAATAGCTCTGATACCAATTTGTTGATTACAAGATGCCAAAATATATCTTTCTTGTTATTCATCTAAAATGGATTTTTACAACTTTTTATAAGAAAGCATAGACTCTTCATATGCTTGACTCTTCAAATAACAAAATAAATCATTCTACATATTAAATAGCTTCCACTCAAAACTCTTGGTTATCTCACCCACCCCTTATTATTACTCTAGGAATATTAAACATAAAAAAACCAAATACCTTATTAATTTAAGTTTATTCAACACTCCTTCCCCATTTTCCCTCACCTACCCATTTTCAGCTTTCACCTCTCTCTCTCTCTCTCTCCTTCCCCATTTTCCAGATTTCAGAGTCCGTATTATTTCACTTCCATTTAAACCTTCTTCTTCTTTCTCTTCTATTATGTAACGGGCAACAACGGACGACGGGCGAAGGGCGGCGACAAACGACGACGGACGACGATCTCTCACTGCTTTAGCATCAGGTACCTACCATATATCTATTCAACGCTCATTGGGAACACTTTCTATTTTTTTGTTTCTGGATCTGGATGTGTTTAAATATTCCTTTGGGTTTGAGTAATGTCATGTATTTGTGGAATAGTAGATTCTTTATTTTTGTATGTGATGCTTTATGATTATCAAGAAAGATTATGGCTATATATGGGTATATGGTAAAATTAGAATATGTAGAATATGATAAGTGTTAGTTTGATAAATATGTTTGTTAGTATCTAGTAAGATTATGACTAATTATTAGTATTTTGATGCCTAAGATTGATTCTAAATGCATTTCTGATTTTTCTATTTTAAAGTTTAAATTTATGTAATCTTAGTTTTTAAATAGAATAGATTTAAATCAGGTTATTTGGAGTTAGAATCAAATAAAAAGTAAGTTTGTTGATGATTTGAAACATTTTATAGATTAACACATCCTCAATACCTTTATGTCGCCATATTGCAATTGTGGATTGGTCACCATTAATTGCAATTGTGAAATATGAAAACAACATATGATACATATAAACCTTATTTAATTTTATTTATTTTGCAGAATGTGGTATCTTATTAATGGATGATAACAGTTTAGTACAATTAAAAAAAAGAAGATTACTTCTTGATGTGATAACTCAACTCACTATTGCAATTGTGGATTGGTTACAAGAACAACCTATAACAAGAGTCCCACGATATGACACTGAGGAAAATAATGCATTAAAAAAATATTATTAAAAAGATTATATGGAGAAAAATATAAGACTTGTTTTGACTTATTACGATTCACAAAACACAATTTCACTATGTTTCGTGAATTGTTGCGTGAAAAGGGTTTACAAGATAATAGCAATGTGACGGTTGAAGAATCTATAGCCATGTTCTTACTTGTAATAGGACATGGAGTAAAACGTCGGGTACTTGGAGGTATCTATATTCGTTCATTGGAGACAATTAGTAGGCGCTTTCATGAAGTACTACGCTTGGTTCTCAGTTTAAGTAAGGATTTTATAAGATTACCTAATCAAGTTGAGAATGTTTATGAAAATGATCATAAATGGAGGTGGTTCAAGGTTAGTATCAAAATTAAGTTTGACATATATTTGTAGATTATTTTAGAAATTATATACTTTAATTTTAATTTTTTTAGGATTGTCTTGGAGCTTTGGATGGAACACATGTTGAGATGACTATTCCACTTAAGGATCAAGGTAGATATCGAAATAGGAAACAACAGATAACAACTAATGTTTTGGGAGTATGTGATAGAAGGAGTTTAAAATTTCTTTATGTTCTTCCTGGATGGGAAGGTTCATCATTAGATTCAAAAGTTTTACGAAGTGCATTAGTGAGAGAAAAGGATCCATTTCTTGTTCCAACTGGTATTGTTTTTTTTAATTTTATTTATATTAGTAGCATTAAGAAGACTAATAAATTTGAATTTTATTTAGGAAATTATTATCTAGTTGATGTTGGATATGCTAATACTCCATGATTTTTAGCTCCTTATCGTTCAACTAGTTATCACCTAAATAAATGGTCAAGTCATGGTAATCGTCCTTCAAACTATAATGAATTATTTAACCTACGACACTCTTTAGCAAGAAATTCAGTAGAGAGAACATTTGGATTGTTGAAAAAACGATGGGCAGTACTTCTTCAACCATCATTTTTTGGTACTAATACACAGGTGAATTTTATAACATAATTATAAAATTGGTCATATTATTTCCTTGATTTAGATACATAAATATTTGTCTCAATAATTAATTTACTTGAATGACAGGTTCTTATTATTAATGCTTATTGTGTTCTTCATAACTACATTTGTGAAATTGCAAGTGAATTGGATTATCCATTGTTGCATGAGGTTGATTGTGATTTGGCACAACAATCAAATGAAGTATTTGATGTGGACTATGAAGATGTCATAATAAATGTACAAGGTGGTAGTCAATGGACAAATTTTAGGGATGATATGACAAAGGAGATGTATAGTCAATATCAAGTTAGGAGTGGTAGAACTTAATTACATGTTTTAGTGATTTTAGTTTATGTTAAGCTAGTATATTTGTGGTAATGTGTATCTTCTTTTATCAATATAAAATCTTTGTTGGTGTCTTTTCTAATCAATCTTATATTTTCACTCTATATTTTGAAAAGATAAAGAGAATGAAGACTAAATCGTATCTCAAATGGACATCAATGATGGATAATGTGTTAACAAATATATTGCTTGAGCAACATAATTTGGGAAATCATCCTCCTAACGGATGGAATCTGTAACATATGCTACTGCAGTTAGTACATTACACAATCAATGTAATGTTAATGTTAGTAGGGAAAATATACAATTGCGACTTAAGACTTGGGATAAACATTATGCTGTTATAAGTGCTATGCTTGGTACGAGTGGATTTGTATGGGATTGGGATAGAAAAGTGGTGAAAGTGGATAGTGAAGAAGTTTGGACAACTTATGTTAAGGTATATTAGTTTATGTTGCTTGAATTCTTATTTTAAGATAACACTTTATATATATTTTTGTGACTTGTTTATAGGCACACCCAGATGCGAGTCATTATAGAAGTAAAATTATTGAGAATTGGGAAGATTTGTCCATTATTTGTGGACAAGATAAAGCTAATGGAAGTGGAGATGAAACGGCTGATGAAGGCGCAAGAGCTATGTTTGAAGATATAGAGAGTTGTTTAAAATTAAGTAGATTAATCAACTAGTGTAGAACGACCTTCTAAAAGAACTCGTCATAATGATATGGCCACTGCAATATCCAAGATGGCTGACGTGGTTGGTAAGACAAACAATGTTGAAAAGACAAGTGCTCAACAAGTTTTTGATGAACTATCAAAAATTTCAGACTTAAAGGAGACACAATTTCTACAAGTTGTTGATGTACTCAAAACAAACGAGAGGAAGTAAGAAGTGTTTCTAACAATCCCTGAGCGTATGAGGTTGCATGAATTTTGTTACAAATAAAGAAGTGATCATGAAGTTATGAGATTTCCAATTTCTTATTTTGTGGGATTTTAACGTGTTTCTTTTGTTATTAAGACTGTTTATATCTCATATATGGGTAGAAAGATATACTTGAAACTTATTGAATACAAAATTGTAAAGTTTTCTATGTTACTTTGATCTTCTATAAAAATATTATTATAACTTGTTTGATGTTATGCTATCTTTTAGTAAAAAAATTGTCTTGCTGAAAATTTATTAAAATAAGTTGTTTTCTTTTAGAATTTTTGATTAAAATTATTGATATAAAGTTAATTTAAATTATTTGTCAAAATTATGTTCATAAAATAATTTCTTCCAAACAAAAGAATTAGAATTGAATTACAATTATATCATTTTCCTAAACATAGGTATTGGAATTGAATTACAATTTTATCATTTTCCAAACATATGAATTGTAATTGTAATTCAATGTCAATTCTCATGGAATTAGAATTAGAATTGTAATTGAATGCCAATTCTCATGGAATTGGAATTAGAATTCCAATTCCCCCCTAATCAAACACACCCTTAGGGAAAAAATAGTATATCCATCCTATGACAAACAAGATAATTGATGGAAATGCACCACAACAGTAAACAACAAATGCGGAATTTATCCTACGTTTGGCAACACTTTCCCAAACCGTTTAAACCTGTGAGAAATCTAACAAATAGGTATGCAAAATGCAATCAACACAGCCTTAAAACAGTGAGTAACACACCAAGAAAGCACACACAAACAACACAGAATTTTAGCGTGGAAAACCCCTCAATGGGTAAAAACCACGGGACACCTAGTGCCACTTAAAATCCACTATCACCAGTAAGAGAGCAATACAAAAGTCTTCTCTAGACAATACTAGAGGCATAAAAATTCATAATACCCTTGGAAACATGCACATCAAGGATATAGAAACAATCAAAGAACAAGAAAGGAAGAATATCACCAAAAATAACTGCTACTGTTCCGGCAATGAAACTCCGACCTCCAGACCTCAGAATCCGATCTCCACCGTCCAGAATGTTGGCCCAGAAGTTGTGAAGCTGCTGTCCAAATATTAGAACGATCCAACGGTGAAAACTCCGGCAATCATCAAAATACTAAGGCTGCTGAAATTAAAATTTTTCTCCTCTTTTCTTTCTTGATTTTCTCTCTCTTTCTTTTGCTCTTATTTCTTGCAAAAGAAGATTTCTCCCCTTTTATATTGCTCCCAAATAAGTGAATAAAGTGGGGCCCAAATGGGCCTATTTGCTGGGCTTTTCCTCATAGACTAACGAAACAAAAACCCAACAAATCTCCCTCTTTTCCTGACTATGAGGAAGGGTTCGCCATCCCGGCTATCGAACAACACACCTTCAACTTTTCCCTTGCCAATGCCTTTGTCAACATATCAGAACCATTATCATCAGTGTGAACTTTATCAAGTTCAAACAACCCATCTTCAAGAGATTCTCTAATCCAATGATACCGCACATCAATATGTTTCGTTCGCTTATGAAACATGGAATTCTTAGCAAGGTGTATTGCACTTTGATTATCACAAAGAACCACATAGCGTTGTTGCTTGAAGCCAAGCTCCTGAAGAAATCTTTTCAACCACAATAGTTCTTTGCAAGCTTCCGTTGCTGCCATATACTCAGCCTCTGTTGTCGATAAGGCCACACACTTTTGCAATCTTGATTGCCATGAAACAGCTCCCCTGCAAATGTCATCAAATATCCAGAAGTGGATTTCATGTTATCCTTATTTCCAGCCATATCAGAATCTGTGTATCCCATAAGCACCGGCTTTTCATTTCCAAATGTGATACCCAGTTTGGAAGTACCGCGCAGATATCTGAGAATCCATTTAACTGCTTCCCAATGCTTCCTGCCAGGATTTGAAGGAAACCGACTAACAACACCAACTGCATGAGCTATATCCGGCCTTGTGCATACCATAGCATACAACAAGCTACCAACCGCTGAGGCATATGGAACCTTATCCATATCTTCAATGTCCTCCTTTGAAGTAGGACAATCTTTACCTGTTAGATTAAAGTTGGTTGTAAGAGGAGAACTAACCACTTTAGCTTTTGTCCATGTTGAACCTACAAAGCACCTTCTCAATGTATCGCTCTTGTGACATATGCAACTTCTTGGCAGCTCTATCTCGAGTGATCCGTACCCCAAGAATCTGTTTCACTGACCCCAAGTCTTTCATTGCAAAAGACTTGCTCAACTGCTGCTTCAACTTAGCAATTCTTCCTGCATTCTTGCCAACGATAAGCATGTCATCAACATAAAGCAATAAAATGATGAAATCATCATCACCAAACCTCTGAAAGAAAACGCAATGATCTGAAGTAGTCTTTCGGTAGCCTTGCTCCCCATAACAGACTCAAACTTCTTATACCACTGTCTCGGTGCCTGCTTCAGCCCATATAGACTTTTCTGAAGTCTACACACATAGTCTTCTTTACCTTCTACCTGAAAACCTTCAGGCTGCTCCATGTAGATTTCCTTATCCAATTCAACGTGAAGGAAAGCAGTCTTGACATCCATCTGCTCAACCTCAAGATCAAGACTGGCCGCTAAACCGAGAACCACCCGAATAGAACCCATCTTCACAACTGGAGAGAAAATCTCATCGAAATCAATACCCTTTTTCTGGCTGAATCCTTTGACCACCAATCTAGCTTTATCTCTGGGTTGTGAGGTGAACTCATCAGTCTTCACCTTATAAACCCACTTGTTCTTCAATGCTCTCTTGCCTTTAGGCAACTTCACCAACTCATAAGTATTGTTCTTATATAAGGAATCCATCTCATCTTGCATAGCTTCAGCCCATTCTTTCTTATGCTCATCTTCTATAGCTTCTGCATAACACTCAGGCTCCCCCTCATCAGTGAGAAGAACATACTCATTTGCAGAATAACGTACAGAAGGATGACGATCTCTCGTAGACCGTCTGAGTGGAACACATGGTGGCATGTCTGGAACTGGTAACTCTAGATGAACAATTTCATCTACATCTTGCTCTTGAGTATCAACATCATCAGCACTATGGTCATCAATAGGAACATCATCTCCAACCTGTGTGTCAACATGTTGTAGAGGAACTGGACCCAAATCAATAAGATCATCACTATGTCGAGGAACTGTCTCTATCTTCTCAACATCCTTCAAAATCTGATCTTCAATAAACACAACATCCCGACTTCGAACAAGCTTCTTCTGAACTGGATCATAAAGCCTGTATCCAAACTCATCATCGCCATAGCCGAGGAACGCACAAAGCTTAGACTTCACATCAAGCTTTGACCTTTCATCTTTGGGAATATGCACAAATGCCTTGCATCCAAAGACTCGCAAGTGACTGTAAGAAACATCTTTTCCGCTCCAAACCCTGTTAGGAACATCAAACTGCAAAGGAACACAAGGGTTTAGATTAATAACATGTACCGTCGTGTTCAACGTTTCACCCCAAAAGGAACGCGACAACCCTGAATGTGAAAGCAAACATCTGACTCTCTCAACCAATGTTCTGTTCATCCGCTCTGCTAAGCCATTCAACTGTGGTGTCTTTGGAGGAGTCTTTTGATGCCGAATACCATGCTCTCTACAGTAAGCATCAAATGGCCCAATGTATTCACCTCCATTGTCTGTCCGAATACACTTGAGCTTTTTTCCAGTCTCTCTCTCAACTGAGGCATGAAACTGCTTAAACACATCTAAAACTTGATCTTTAGACTTCAAAGTATAAAGCCATACCTTCCGGGAGTGATCATCAATGAATGTGACAAAATATGAGCAACCACCAAGTGTTTTTGTCTTCATAGGACCACAAACATCAGAATGAAAAAGATCAAGTATGTTCTCTCTTCTGTAGGGAGGATGGCTCTTAAAGGAAACTCTGTTTTGTTTACCTGCAAGACAATGAGAACACCTCTTCAACTGAACATCATTTACACCTGATAACACTTCCTTCTTTGACAACAAAGCCATGCCCTTTTCACTCATATGACCAAGTCTCTTATGCCATATCTCAGTCATGTCAGCATTCTCCACAGCATTAACAATGCTCTTGGAGATCTTTGGTTGTACCACATACAACTTTGAGCACCTTTTACCTCTTGCCACGATCAAAGAACCACGAGTGAGTTTCCACAAACCATTACCAAAGTAGTTGTTGTACCCATCATCATCAAGTAAACCTGTAGAAATCAAATTTAATCTCATATCCGGGACATGTTTTACATTTTGTAAAACCAACTCCATCCCAGTATCAAACTTCAAACAGACTTCTCCAATGCCAACAACCTTTGATAGCCCACTATTACCCATCTTGACATCCCCAAAATCACCTGGAGTGTAAGATGAATAAAAATCTCTTCGTGATGTAACATGACATGAAGCTCCACTGACAATCACCCAACTCGCCTCATCATGTGCAAAGTTCACCAAATTATCATCACAACAAACAAAGAAATCATTAGTGATAGTATTCACTTCAACCTTGTCACTGCCATCGTCATCTTTCCTTTGATTGTTGTTTTGGTTGTTGTAGTTTTTCTTCTTGTTCTCTTTCTTTGTCTGTCTGCAGAACTTTACTGTGTGCCCCTTTTTACCACAATAGTAACACTCAATATTAGCATACTTCCCTTTACCGGAGCTGCTAGTACCACGCTGATTTCCTTTGTTACCCGGACCTCTACTCTGACTTCTCCCCCGCTTTTCAAAGACCAAGACATCTGATTGTGAAGAGGAACCCTGTGACTTTCTTCTCATCTCTTCATTCATAACACTGCCCTTAGCCAATTCCATGGTGATAATACCATCCGGTGCAGAGTTGGACAAGGATGCCCTAAAAGTCTCCCAAGAATCTGGTAATGTACCAAGTAGCCATAGACCTTGAATCTCATCATCAAACTTGATACCCATTCCTGAAAGCTGATTCATAATGCCCTGAAACGCATTTAAGTGATCTGTAATAGAAGTGCCATCTTTGTACTGTAACTTGATCAATTGCTTAATCAAGAACAGTTTATTGTTCCCAGTCTTCCGAGCATACAACTGTTCAAGCTTGTTCCACAAAGTACGAGCATGTGTCTCCCCAATAATATGATTCAGCACATTATCCTCCACCCATTGCCGAATATATCCACAAACCTGTCTATGCAAAATAGTCCATTCTGCATCTGTTTTATTCTCAGGTTTATCAGTAGCAAAAACAGGTAAGTAATAATCTTTCACATATAGGAGATCTTCCATTTTTGCCTTCCAAACATGATAATTTGAACCATTCAAATTAATCATCCTACTTGTATTAGTTTCCATCGTTCAAACAGTTCAATTCACAAATAAGCAACCAAGACTCTGATACCACTTTGATGGAAATGCACCACAACAGTAAACAACAAATGCGGAATTTATCCTACGTTTGGCAACACTTTCCCAAACCGTTTAAACCTGTGAGGAAGCTAACAAATAGGTATGCAAAATGCAATCAACACAACCTTAAAACAGTGAGTAACACACCAAGCAAGCACACACAAACAACACAGAATTTTAGCGTGGAAAACCCCTCAATGGGTAAAAACCACGGGACACCTAGTGCCGCTTAAAATCCACTATCACCAGTAAGAGAGCAATACAAAAGTCTTCTCTAGACAATACTAGAGGCATACAAATTCATAATACCCTTGGAAACATGCACATCAAGGATATAGAAACAATAAAAGAACAAGAAAGGAAGAATATCACCAAAAACAACTGCTACTGTTCCGGCAATGAAACTCCGACCACCAGACCTCAGAATCCGATCTCCACCGTCCAGAATGTTGGCCCAGAAGTTGTGAAGCTGCTGTCCAAAAATTAGAACGATCCAACGGTGCAAACTCCGGAAATCATCAAAATACTAAGGCTGCTGAAATTGAAAGTTTTCTCCTCTTTTCTTTCTTGATTTTCTCTCTCTTTCTTTTGCTCTTATTTCTTGTAAAAGAAGATTTCTCCCCTTTTATATTGCTCCCAAATAAGTGAATAAAGTGGGGCCCAAATGGGCCTATTTGCTGGGCTTTTCCTCATAGACTAAGGAAACAAAAACCAAACAATAATGTCATCCAATTACTCAAATCAGAAAAAGAAAATCAAAAGAATTAGATATGCACATTCAAACTAACTGAATATCAAGTTTTTTTTGTATAACCCCAAATATCATTTTAATAAATATAACGTGTGTGAGATTCTATGTTAGCATCAACTAGATAATATAATTAGGCAAAAGAATCCATTTTTTTTATCACTATAACAACATGTGTTCTCTAACTTATAACAATGTACAATATAATAGTGAAAACAAATAACTTAGTAGAAGAAAGAAGGTACAAATTTTAGGTAAACGAAATAGTGACAAAAGTTATATCTAAACTATAACTAACTATCTTCTAAACTAACAATAACAAATTGACATTTCTCTTGAACTACCTATATCAAATGGACATTTCTCGTAGTTCATCACGAATTCTAGAAGGCCAGGACAAATATATGTTCAATAATTCAAAAAATTAAGTTATTTCAAAAATTATGTTGTTTAAAAAATGAAGGTGATCATAAAATTTTAACAAACTATAATTTGTCTAGAAATAATAATCTCACCTTACAACAATAAGTTGATAATCTAGGATTCAATGTGATGAGGACTAACCGAACATGATTGCAAGTTAGAAAAACCAATTACTAAATAACATAAAAACACAGTTTGTGCTCATTGATCATAATTTTATTTGTTTACATGAACTGATCCTTGAACATCATTCTTTCTTTAAATTGTATACATAAAAACACTATAAAAATATATCAAACATTAGAACCTATAATAAATTTAAAATGTTTTTCGATATTATTATTTTATTGAATTATGGAAAAGTACCGGAACACCACACAACCATGATCCTCCTATTCTATTTAAAACATTTTTAGTGAGAATTAAACTCTTTCGGGATTAATATACAATATATAGAATAAGTGAAAGAAAATAAATAAACACTTAAATATGATGTTATTTGAATTGTGTGTAAATAATAAGATTTTTTTATAAAATCAATTAGTTTCAGATAACATAAATGTGTGAAGTATAATAAGTTTTATATTAAAATTAATCTAATTCCTACACCACAAACAATAATTTGTAGACACCTAATAAAAAAAATGACAAATAATGTTAGAACCCAAAATGCATTCTAAAACTGTAGACAATATTTGAGCAAATATTATTTCACCATCCTTTCTACTGAATGTAAATAGTTGTTAGATTTTAGAATAGATAATAGTGTTATAATTCACGCATCATTTAGGTGAGGATGGTAGAGGACGATAATCAACTTTTATTTTGAGAGAATTTATTGAGTTCTATTTGTTGAAGCCAACTTTTCTTTTGGAGAAAAATTATTGAGTTCTACTTGCTGAAGCCATAAGTCTAGACTAACCATAACAACATCGTACATGACTCTATATTTTTAATTCAGTTATCTTCTAGGTGTATGCTATTTCTTTTTATTAAATAATAACAAAACATGTTTATCATACCTAATTAGAATGCATAATTAGTGAATATTGAAGTCTATATATTCGTCCCTCGAGAAGAATTGTATACTAATTAAGAATTATTTCAAACCAATTTTGACATTTAACATAAATTTGTATAGATATTTAGTAATTGGGATAAAATAGATGTATAAAAATATTATTTTTTTTATAATATAGTTGTTTAAAATATATAAAATATTTAAGTGATATAGTTTAATAAAATATAAACATCTAATATATTATCCTATTAATTATATTTTTTCAAAATAAAAATAAAAATATTTATAAAAAAAAATGTTGAATGTTTCAAATTTTTACTAATTATAAATAAATAATTATCTATTAAATAAATACATTTAAATTAAATATAACGTTTTATTTAATAATATATTAGAACATATTATAATATTTTTAATGATAACTTTTGTTAAAATATTTTATATTTAAATTTTTAAATATTTAAATATTTTTTTATATAAAATTGCTATTTTATTTTTAGTTTTATATTTTAATAAATTTATTTTAATTTTATTATTAATATATAATATTTAAAATTAATTATATATAAAAAATTATATTATTATTAGTTATAGTAATTATTATTAAAATTTTATTTTAAATTATTCATTAATATTATTTAAATAATTGAAATGATTTATTTAATAAATAATTTTTTTTTATTATTATGTTAATAATAAAATAACTTATAATATAATTATAATATATATATATATAATATTATAATTATAATTGGGAGGTGCTTTTCCCACCTATATTATTCCTTTGGACCCACTCCTCACTTACCTCTAAAATTACTTATTTATCCATATCATTTTTATATATTTATTTTTCTTATTTTATTTATTTTAGTTATTTAATTTTATTTAATTATTAAGTTTTTTTATAATTAATTATAATTAATTAATTTTTAATATATTTTTTCTATTTTATTTATTTAATTAAAAATAGAAAATATTATTATTTTTATATTATAATTGTTTAAAATATATTAAATATTAAGTTAGTCTTAATTTAATAAAATATAAATATATAATATTTTATTATATTAAATATATATATATATATATATATATATATATATATTAAAATATTTAAAGAATGATTCATTTTCAATCCTAATTTAAAAAAATATAAATATATAATATTTTATTATATTAATTATATATATATATTTTAAAATACTTAAAGAATGATACATTTTTTTATAAATAAAATAATCAAATAAAATAAAGTCTATAAAATATTATATATTAATAATTAATCAAATTAAAATTAAATATATATTTTAAAAAATTATAATATAAAAATAATAATATTTTGTATTTTTAATTAAATAAATAAAGTAGAAAAAAATATATTAAAAATAAATTAATTAATTATATTTAATGATAAAAAACTTAATAATTAAATAAAATAAAATAAGTAAAATAAATAAAATAAGAAACATAAATATATAAAAGTGATAGGGATGAATAAGTAATTTTGGAGGTGAATGAGAAGTGAGGTGGTGAGTGGGAATAAGAGAGGGGTGGGAAAAACAAAAATAGGAGAGTGCAGATAATGTGAGAGAAAATGTATCACACTCCCGAATGAGGTTCATTCCTCCCAAATTTAGTGTCTGAATTGGATGAATCCTGTATCTGGGAATCAGATCAATATCCTAGAATCAAAATCCCCACAGAAACATCTCAATTCATTCCATTTCCCATATCTTGAGTACAAAAACTCGTATCAAGCATGCCTTAAAAAGAATTAAAAAGAATAGAATAAAGATTGCAATCATACAATTATTGACACTCACTCCTCTGTTGCATACACATAAATTATAAATCTACCTAAAAAATATTATTTTCATATAAAGTCACCAATAATCAAAATGCAATGTAATAACTATAATAAAATCAACTTAATATTTCATAGGATAAGCAAAAAAATTCATTATTAATAAAATAAAATTGTTAATAACAACTTAATATTTCTCAAATAAGCAACAAAATCCATTATTAATAAAATAAAATTGTTAATAGTAACTTAAATTGTTGTAGTAATGCAAGGATAGAATGTAATGCCACGTACAATCCTTTGATGTGCCATTCCTCTGGGAAGTATTGACCTTGAAACTTGCAACCATTCTTTCTTTGAAACATCATAAGTAACCAACATGTTCATTTTTTCAAATCTAAACCACATCATGATCAAGTCTTTGTTACCTACACCAATCATGTTATTGTTCTTCCGATACAATTCCATGCACCACTCACTTGGCATTGTGTCAACCTGTTTCCACTGTAAAGTTGTTTTTTCTAACTCCCAAATGCAAACAGAAACACACGGTTTTATGCCAATCAATATTGAACCAACCAGCATGATTCGTCCCCCACATTCAACGATAAATCGGTCATCCATAAAAATATAAGGATCCGGGACTAAGATATGATTCCAAATGCCCGACAAGATATTGTAAGAGACCATACCATTTGGAATCGAACACATAAAGTATAGACAACCATCGACATAGATAGCTTGCAAACGCATGTTCAAAATCAATGGCATGTTTATGCTCGGTATGGCTCCCGATTTATACCACGTATTCTCAATTGAGTCATAAATTATGTACTGACCGTTGATACTTAAGCAGAGCATCTTGTAGCCCTCGGCTAAGGATTTTCCATTCATCCACATTCCAACTACTACTCCAGACCAACCCATGTTTGACCAAGCCGGAAGCTCCTTGAGTGTTTGAGTAAGCGGGTTACCAACGAAGAAACGCGTTTGATTAATATCTGTCAAACAAACAATACCGCCAACGGAAGCTTGAGGGAAGATAACCAGCTTCTCTCGAAAAGAATGTAATTTTAAACGATGCCATTTGTTCGAGGAGGGATCGTACATAGATGCGGTGTTTACATTGTTTTTTGTGATAGTGTAGAACCAAGGTTGAGTGATGGAAAGTTTAGCATATCGTTCCTGAAAGGTATGAGAAGTCAACATGGAGTTCCACTTTCCGCTAACTGAAAGGAAACGAAAGACGGTAACAATTGGTAATCTTGCCCCAACGACTTCAAAGAGGTCTTCCGGGAATTTTCCCCATATCTTTGGTGACATTTCATTAGACGAAGACATGGTCAACTTATTTCTACTTCCTTTCCTTGTAGGAGTTTCGTCTGACTCCATCATTTTCAAGGTTAATATTTTTAATTCTTCACTGTGGAGATCATCATCAACCTTCTATATGAGAAGCTGTAAAATGGAAATATAATTAAATAATCCTTAAGTCTAAATAATAATAAAAAATGAATTAAAACAAATATGAGAATTGAAATTGAACAACGAAATCTTATTTCTAATTTACCCTAAATAAACATAACTTAACATTAAATATGATAATAAGATTTATTTACAATATATTCAAGGATCTATGCACGATAGATATGACACAATCACATACCCTAAATGTTTTCAAACACTAAGACGTCAATATATGATTAAGACAAATTAGTATGATAAAATAATTACACTCTGAATGCTTTTATTTTGAATCAACCAAAATAAATTGTTTCAAATCAATTCAATAATTAATATTAAGGTATCCTTTATTTCATTATGACAATGCAGGTCTTTCATAACAATGTCTAACACCTAACAATCAAAAGACAATGCAAGTCTTTTCAAATACATACTTAGGGAAATGCAAACTTAAAAACATAGTATATACTCTACTCAATATCCAACAAGAATAAAATTTCTGAGTTTTTTTTTTGGTTGAAGAAGTCAGTCCAATAAGTTAGTAAATATGTCCTTTTAGGAATTAGTTTTGTTTAATTTAGTTTTTTTTCAGGTAACCAGTAAGTTAGTAGTGAATCTTATATTTTTGCTTTTGTAAGTAACACCACAAAATTAATAGTGATTCCTATTTTACTATTTATGTAAGGCTATAAATAACCATCTTTTTTCAGCTATTAAATAATAAGGAATTGAAAGTTGATTACTTTACCAACTCATGCAAAGAAGGTGGGAGTAAAATGGGTCTACAAAACAAAGTTGAATAAAAATGGAGAAGTGGAGAAGCTCAAATCCATTTGTTAGCAAAAAGGTTCACTCAATAGAATTTAGTGGATTATGAAGAAGTATTTTCTCTTGTGGCACGACACGCTTAGAGACAGTTCTTATGGTGATCTTCTTCCAGCACAAAAGGAATTGAACATATTTTAGTTTGATATTAAGTCAAATTTTATAAATAGAGAGCTCAGTGAAGAAGTTTTTATAGCACAACCACCTGACTATGTGGTAAAAGAAGAATAATAATATAAAGTCTACAAGCTGAAGAAAGCTATTTATGGACTTAAGCAACTTCCACGAACCTGGTACAGTCGTATAAAAGTATATTTTAACAGAGAAGGTTTTTCTTCAATGTCCTTATGAATATACACTTTTTGTCAAGATGGGAGTTGAATGTAAAATTATCATCGTCTATATCTATGTTGATGATCTCATATTCACTAGTAATGATAAAACTAGTAATGATAAAGTGTTGTTTAACAAATCCAAGAGTTCAATGATGTAATAATTCGACATGACAGACCTTGGATAGATAAAGTATTTTTTTGGGATATAATTGATGTAGAAGAAAGAAGGCATTTTTATAAGGAGGTGTCTATTGTACCACAACATGAACCTTCTCCTGTATCATAAGACATAAATCTTTAAAGTGTTAAGGTTGAGAAAGAAGATTTTGCCTTATGGTACAAGAGATGTCCATGCTTTCGTACAGCAGATTCTCTATCATTTTTATATATAAGAAAAATTACATAGAATAGATACTAATGAAATTTAGAATAGCTAATTCCAATGAAATTCATAAGCTAGTTGTTCCTGATTCTCAAATTTTAAATATGAGAGTGAAAATAAGGTTATAACAATTCGTACAAATAATTAATTGGTAGTCTCATGCATCTTACAGCCACACGGCCTGATATTATGTTTGTTGTGAGCCAACATACTTGATATATAGAATGTCCTACAGAACATTATCACAATTCAACAAAAAGAGTATTATGATATTTGAAAGGGATGTATGATAATGATATTCTCTACAAGAAGGGAGGAGATATAAAGCTTGAAAGCTACAAAGATAATGACTATGCTAGTGATTTGGTATGTTGTTTTGTCTTAAATATCAAAGAAGCATGAAATTGTTACATTGTCCACAACTGAAGTAAAATTTGTTGCAACAACTTTAGCAGTAACTCAAGCAATCTAGCTACGAAGAATTCTAGAGTATCTTCATCAGTTAGAGAATGATGAATGCACAAATATACTCTGCAATAACACTTTAAGCATCGATTATTCTAAGAATCCAGTTTTATATGGTCGTAGAAAACACATTGATGTCAGGTTTCATTTTATTTGAGATCTTACTAAAGAAATAGTTGTTATGTTAGCTCATTGTTCTAGTCAAAATCAAGTTGCCGATATAATGTCTAAACCACTTAAACTGAATGTGTTTGTGAGGCTTAGAGGCTTGCCTAACATGTGTTCTATATCATTCTAAACTGAATTATATTATTCAATTTAAGGGAGGAAATGATGAAGTGGTCAATCCAATAAGTTAGTGATAGTCGAGTTTTTAACCTATATGTTATTTTAGAAATTATTATGTTTAATTTAGTTTATTTTCAATGTAACTAGTAATACCACTAAGTTAGTAGTGTTTCCTATTTTTTAGTTTTTGTAAGGCTATAAATATTCATCTCTTTTCAGTTATTGAATAACAATTATCTCTAAATGATTGCATGATGATTTATAAACCCTATTATTGTGTACGTGATGTAAGATACATTTATCATAAACTAGTTCTAATCCATCAAAGAGAGATAAATGACGAACAAACAGATAAAGAAGAAGATATATCTAGTATCAAATCGTTAGAGATGATATTAAAATTTGTAGATTAAACAAACATAGAAAAAGTATAGAGATGCGAATAAAATCCATGATTTGGATAGCCAAAGAAAACATATAAAAACAAGCATAGAAAAAAGTACCTATCATATAGTGGCGGCGGAATCAGCGAAGGATGAAGTTGAAGCTAATAAAGGAATAGAATGAAATGATGAGAAAGGAAAAATTAGCAAAAATGGACAATCAGAAGACCTAGTATCAAAATCAGTAAAGATGTTATCAGAGTCAGCCTCGAACTTTGGGCTTCCCAGCCCATGTAGAAAAAAGGTGAGATTTGAACCCATAATCATATAAAATTTCTAATTTTATATGTTGAACCACTAACTAAACTATAACCTTTATATTTAAAATTATAATACATTTAACTAAATAGCTTACTATTTTTAATAAATGGGCTAGGGAGTGGGCTTCCCTAGATCGAGGCCTTGTCGGGCTTATCCCAAGGTCGACCCTAGAAGCTATTTAAATCTGAGATTCACGAAAGAGAATCAAATAAAGTTAACCAGATATGAAAAATGATCTATCTTGTAGTTGCAGTGGATGAAGCAACTATCTATGATGTGCACTCAATCTCCTCAACTTACACAAAAGAGAGGTTGAAGATAAAGAATTATTTATAGGTAATTTTTCTCCACTCCCTCCAATTGTCTCGATATGTGTTTCTTTCTGTTTTATTACAAAAGATATGCCTTCAATTCTTTTTAAGTAACATATTTTTTAATTTGATTTGTTTCATAAATTACTAATTTTTTTATTTTTATAATATTAATATAGAATTTTAAATTATATATTTTAAATTTCATAAATTAGGTATAATAAAAATTATATTATAAACTATATCATATTATATAAAAATAATAATTTAAATGTATAAATTTATAAAAATAAATAATTAAATCTATAATATATTTAATAAAAAAAATTAATATTATAATAAAAATAATGAAAGAGAAAAAATATTAAACAGTAAATTAATTTAAAAATAATAATAATAAGTATATTAATTTGAAAAGTTGAATAAAGCTTACAAAATATATATTTGCCAAAAAAAAATCTTGATTAAAACATCTTATTTAAAACATTATTAACTTTTTTTTAAATATATTGATGAATGAAATTTCCATAAATTTATCACCTTTTTAAGTTCCTTAAACCAAATATTCCTAAAGATAAATCAAATATATAAAATATGTATAATGTATTAAATACTCGTCTCTATAATTAACTACTCATTTATTAGTTTGAACTCGTTTGAACTCTGTAAATTATTTTTAACTTAAATGTTTGTAAATAAATATTATTTGATTCTTAAATAAAAATGAAAGACCGATCAAACTTACATATGTGGTTATTCAGGTATTATAATCAATAAATAAATTCTGGTTACTTATAATAATCAAACAAATAAATTTTAAATAAAATTCATAAGAACTATGGTCATTTTATTAGACAAACAAAATCAGCATAAATAATTAGAGATTTAAAAAATATAACATGCAATAACTTATATAAATTAAATGTAAAAATATAAGATGCAATAACTTATATAAATTAAAAAATCATACATTTATACTCAACTAATCTAAACTATGACTAAGGAAAAATATAAACCAAAACAAATATGAATTTAATCATTTACTATAAAACACAATAATTTAAATTCATCACAGGTTGAAAAGGTTGTATGGTCATGATTCACAAATATAAAATAATTTAAAATAATTGATATATTTAAAATAGTAATATTGTATGTTAGGATCTAGGTCGCGGCTGGGGAACCGGGGTTGGCCGGTTATCGCGTTTCATTCAAAGGGTGGTGATTAATCCGGTTAGAGATTAATACCGGGGTTTCAATACTACACAAACTATCACAAACCCTTGAACCGAGTTCAAGCGCGGAAGTGGTTTGTTTCAGGTTGAAGCAGCACACATACAGGATAGGCAGAACCAGATTTTGGTAGGATAGGTTTGGAGATTGCTGGGTCGGTTTTGTAACTTAGTAAGTCGGTTTAGGTAATGTAGAATCGGTCGAAGCGGTTAGTGCAGATCGGTAATAAAGTAAAGTAAGCAGAAAGCAAGTAACAAGACAAATTTTATGAATGTTCGGAGATAAAGCTCCTACGTAACCCCTTCCTCTCTAAACCGCGAGAAGGATATTCACTAAGGAATACAAACACAATCTGATCGGGAATTATTTCCTGCTCGATAACACTCGTACAATTTTGACCAAAATTGTAGAATTACACTTCAACTTAGCGCTTAAGCTTTCTAGAGATAGAACACAATATGTGAAAATTCAGAACTTGTGACTCTCTTAAAAATCCCTTGTGTCCCACATTTACTCCTCTTCAGCTCCTTTTTTTATAGGTGAAATGTGCCAACGGTCACATTTCATTTCCTTGAATCTGATTGGTTGAGCAGAGGTTCAGTAATTTAGACTTGGCGGTCTAGTCTTCAGACCTGTGGGTTTAGTCTTCCAGTGTGTAGGTCAAACCGGCTAGGTTTGTCTTTTACTCAATGTGGTAAATGTCGGTTAGACAGTTGTCTGTACTTGGAAGATTGCCTTTCTGATTTATCCTGAAGTGGAAAGATCTTGTAGTACAGTCTTCTACAGCCTGCAGACTTTCCTCAGACTTGTATGAATATGGCAATGTTCAGTCTGTTCCTTTGGTATCATTTTCAACAAATACCCGAAGTATCTTTTTATGCTGGTTAGTTATGTGTTAACCGGATGACTTCCGGTTATTCCTTTGCTTTTAAATGACCGACTGTCTAGTGTTTCCGGCCTTCTATTTTGACCGATCTTGTCTTTCTTGTGCGGTCATATTTCTGGTCGGTTTAGATGCTTGACCGGTTGAGTTTCTTAACCGGTTTAGTACTTTGACCGGTTCGGTCCTTTGCCTGTTCCTGCACACGAGTTTTGTTTGTGTTAAGTTCTATTAACCGATCTAATTTTATCTAACAATTTCTCCCTTTTTGATTATTTTATTTAAAATATTCAAAATTCTGTAAGATTGCAAACTAACTTGGGAGAATTTTATTTGGACGGATTTTTGGAAACTAACTTGGGAGAATTTTTCGAAAAATTTTGGAAAATTTTGAGAAAATTTTTGAAAGAGGAATCTCCAGCTCTCGAGGTGCCGGTTTGAGTAGATAGCGGTTGACCGACCGTTCTGATTGGAACCGCATCAAGAACCCGTTGTCTTGTGAGTTGCGGCTGGAGATCTTCTTTGAAATCATCCTCGGTGTGCAAAGCCGGGTTGAGTGGAGGGTCGACAACTGTCTTAGTGATTCTTCCCAGCATCTCGGTGACTTGAGCCTTCTTTGAAGGAGCTTTCCTTTTTCGTGTCGCCGAAACCGAAGAGGAGACACCCTCCTGGGACTTTTTGTGAGCCTTGGCATATTCGTCATACATTTGTTTCTCAGCGTTGAACCGCTTTGCATCCTTGGCTTCTTGAGCTGCTATGGACTTTGCAAGTTCCAGATTTTTGGCCGTTAATATTCGTAAGCGTTCGGCCAAGTCCGCATCAGACCTTGTTGTCTCCTTCTTTTTCCGCGTCTCCTCGGTCAGCGCATCTTGAATATGCCGGGCCGCGAGGGCATTCGCCTCCTTCATTGCCTTATCCGCAACAAGTTTGGCCTTTATTAACTCTGTCACCTATTCGGTGACCGCCTTGATGTCGGCCTCAAGGTTGGTGTTCCTTTCTTCAAGACTTGCATTCTTTTCTTCAAGGCTTATGACCCTGCCGAGTGTGGAACCGGCTTGGGCACTTGACCGCCCCAGATCCTCATCGACCTTTGTCAGCCGTTGCTCGGTCTCTTCTTGAGAATGTTCCATCTCTGCTACCTTTGGCTGACCGACACGAGGTCATCCACCAACTTCGGAGTCATATCTTCCAAGGCCTTGGTTCGCTTAAGATGAGCGCCATACAGTACATCGGCATGACCGTAGTTGGTTTCTACCGACGTGACCCGCTTGTCCGCCACGCCAAGATCATCCCTTGTTGTCTCGGCTATCCTGATTGCTTGAACCGCTACTTTCTTAATTTTCCTCTTCCATGGCTTAACCGCGTCGTTGACAAACTCTTCAATGAGAGTCTTGACCTTTTCTTCTGTTACAGCCGGTTCTAAATTCCCGACTTGAGCAGATGCAAGATTGTCGGTGAGAGGAGGCTCTGTCCTATCGTCGGTTATGTTGATTGTCTGATCCGCTAGAGGAGAAGCTATTCCTGTATCGATTGGGTTCTCACCGTCAACATTCTCATGAGGCAGAGAGTGCGTTGTATCTTGTTGTTCGGGCACCGCTTCAAGCCGCGCCACTTCCTCGGTGAACTCTCCTTTCTTGACCGCAAGTAACTCAAACACCAAGAGTTGTAGTTTAGAATTCGGTGTTCCCGGAGTATACTTTTCTGTTAGGTGTTGAATATGTTCGGCTAGCTTTTGTAGCCGAGCACACGGTTCCACTATTGCGTGTCGGTCCAAGGCTTCGTTGGGATCATGAGCTTTTGTTAGGTTGATGACTTCTTCCTCTATCTCCATCAACCTTTCGAATTTCTGTCCAGCCATTAGGCCCGGTAGCATTTGTTTGTAGAATATATTATTCCGGTGCTGGAACCACTGACGGAATACTTCGTACGCCTCGCGACCTTGCTGGTTGATCTCCTCCAAGATTCTACTTACTATATTCTCGGCCATCTCCTGGTCGTTGTCGTTATCGTGAACGTCTTCCTCCCCAGGGCCCTCTGCACCGGTATCGGCATTTTCAAGACTGGTCGATTGTTCCTCGTCCATCGGTCCTTTTTCTTTACCGGACATATTTTCTTCGGTATTCTGTGAGGCGGTTCGGTCAGAAGTGGAGGCCGAATCGTCCTCATTTTGCGTTTCGGACGGCGGATCCGTGAATTCTATCGGTTGTTTGTCTTTCTTGCTTCCGGATCTTCCCTTTACCGGATCTACTTTCTTAGCACCTACCTTCTTTCTTCGGCCACCCGTAGAGACCTTCCTGTTGCTCTTCCTTTCCTTGAATTGGCGGGACCTTATGATTTTGCTTGAAGAAAGAAGAACACCTGGACCGGTGTTGATGTTGTAGTGGAGCATAATTTTCCCGAGTGGGATGGTGTAACCCCATGACCGGGTGGAATCCGGTATCACCATTTCCTTTAGGTTATTGAAATTTTCCTTCGCCCAGTTTATTCTGATGTCGTTTAGTAAACCGGCAATCATCTCGATTTTCGCCTTGGTGAGACTGTCAAAATTTCCCCCTCTCGCCTGGACCGATTTGGTGAAGATGTCACATAGCGGTATGTATTCCGGTCGAAGTGATGATTTCTTTCCGGAGACTTCTATAGGAGCCGCGGTTGCCGAGAGAACCTGGCAAGCCGCCTCGAAATGTTGCTTCCTTCCGTTGGCAGTTGTAAGATTTCAGCGACCGACTCTTCGGTTAGTTCGAGCTGCTGACCGCCGACGATTGCAGTTATTGTTCTTCCGGTGAGAGATGCGATTTTAAAGAATTCATCAACCGCTTCCTGGTATAGAACAAACGGACCGCCTAGGAAGTATTCGAGTCCGGACTCGGAGATCCGGGATAAGACTTGCTTTGCCGGAGCCGAACCGTTTGCCCGGATTTCTTCAAAGTCGACCTGGACGATATGTTTGAATAGTGCAGAATCACGACCCATTGTTGATGATTGAATCGAGAAAGCAAGAGAGACCTGTTTTGAGAGAGCTTGAGAAAGTTGAGAGTTAGAGAGAGAAAGCCGTTTCGCGTAAGAATGAAATAAAATGACCAAGGAACCTTTTTATAGTTGCGGTTTGGAATCCCAACCGTCGCAAACCGTCCCATCACCTTTAGGCGGGAATTTTCCCTCCAAGTGTATTGGGCGGCAATCAATAGGCGGCAACCCAAAAAGGCGGCAATCAAAAGGCGGCAATCCATGGCGGCAAAAGATTGGCGGCAAATCAAAGCGGGAAACCAAAGGCGGGATATTTGAAAGGGAGTTTTTGGGCGGGAATTTTTCCTCCAAAGATTTTGAGTGGTCTTTTGATTTCGGTTTTGATGAAGCGGTCCCTTTTTGAAACCGTTTTATGAAGTGATGTGATTTGTTAACCGCGATGATGCGGTTTTTTGACTTTGTCCGGATTTTTCAACGAAGACGAAGTTGTTTATCGATTTTAACCGGTTAGTTAGATGGATGTTCTGAATTTTGCAACTTTTGACCCGGTTATTAAACTCAAATAGATTTTCATTTAAGAAAAAGTACAGGATAAAGACCGAAACATGGATCGGTTTATAAATAGAGATACATAAGAAATAAATATATAACTTATGTAATGACTACCCTGGAAAGCTTTTCTTCCACCCCATCCATATCAAGAATGTTCGAAGGAGATGCCGGTGTGCCCGGTCCAAATTCTGGACGGTACTTGAGAATGAGCCGACTGATGTGAGGAGCATAACCGAGACCTTTCTTGGTCAACACCATAGTTTTCAGATTCTGTGAAATGACCGATGACCAATTGATAGGCGTATTGCTAACAATGTAGGTCATCATGTCAAACATTCTTTTCGAGTAACGTTGGTTCGGAGATTGACAAATGATAGATCGGTTAACAATCTCATGAAGGAGTTGGATGTTGTGGGCAAGGCGGGTTTTTAACCCGTAGTTATCCACCGGTACATCGGTTTCGGAGAAAAATTCGGAGTAATCGGTTGCAGCACTTCCCACCCGGGTTGGGAAGTCGGAAAACCCTTTTGTGGGCAGGTTGAACATTTGAGCAAATTCGGCTTCATCCAGCTAGAAGGTGTGATCTCTCACTGTGGAAACAATGTAGTTTCCTCTTATACAGGCACTTCTGAAGAAGGTCTTGACATCCGGAAGAAGTATGGGACCGGATTCTTCAAGAAAGGTGCGAAGACCGGTGTCAATGAGAGATTCAAACATGACCTCCTTGGTTTCTAGATCCCAATGTTCCATACAGGAATCAAAATCGATGCTCAAGAAGTTTCCTAGAGTTCGGCTCGGCATAATTCAAACTTTGCTAAGAGAGAGAGAGAGTTCAAGAAATTTTGTTTTGAGATGTGGTAAGTTGATTAAGGGGTGGTTCCTTATATAGACCTGGATTTGGAGGGAAAATATCAATATTTAATGTTGAATATCAGTTTTGTTTTATTAGTGAATGGAATATTTATGGTTTCAAAACGTATTGGGAAGAGGTTACTTTTGACCGATTACGGAGCTCGATGTAAGAATCTAGTTGAAAAGTAACCAAGTTAGTTGGATAGTAATTACTCATTTATTGGGAGTTACTACATTAATTGAATGTTACTTTTCATTAATGACGGATGTTATAAGAAAAGTAACCGATTAAAACCGAAGATAACATAAACCAAGCCGAAATGACCATAAAGGAAGTTGAACAAAGATACAACCGGTGCGTACAGCAAAATGACCGGTTGTAGGAAGGAGTGACTTAATATCCGTTGGAGTTGGTGTGACCGTTGGAGTTGATGTGGCTGTTCTTCCTCTTCCAACCTTTTTCGAACCTCTCATAAAATGAATCAATGACCTCTTTTGTGATTACCTAGGCCTGGTTCAACCCTTCGCCCGGACAGGTTGGAACTCCAAGCTCCAGAAGTAGACAACTTAGTTGAGGAACGAGACCGACTGTTCGAACGCCAATCATCCAGATTAGGTCGTCGAACAGCACCCTTGACCAATTGACCGGTGTACCCGTGGTTATAGCGGCCATCATGTTGAAGGCAGCGGTACAATAAGTGTTTGTCACATCTCTTCCTAGGATGCCTCGACCGATCACGTCGTTGAGAAGCTGGTATTCAGCTTTCAACAGTGACTTGGCACCGTGGTCATCAACTAGTTGATTTGACCGGGCAAAGGCTAAGGAGATCTCGGCTTTTAGTTCAGCCGGTACATTAAGGTCGGTCAGCCCTTGCTTTGGTAGGTCAAAGAATCTTGCAAAATCATTTTCGGTGAAGTCGAATACAGTCCCTCCCACTTTTGACTGAATGTGTGTGTCAAAGTGAGGAGTTCCACGAAAGACCCTAGCATTGTAGAAGAATTCCAGTACTGATTCAGGATAGATGACATGTTTGTCATCCAGAAAGTGTTGGAGGCCGGTGTCTTCAAGTGACTTAATAATCTTGAAGACATCGTAGTGTTCAGTGCTTAGAGCAGATTTGAAATCCACTTGAAGGATGTTTGGAAACTGAGACATTTTGTCTTAGTGAGAGAATAAGTTGTGATTGTTTTGTTTAAGGTTTGCTTAACTTATTTACTAGTGGAGGGAAGATCTTAATATCCAGTGTGTCACAGGTAATGATGTCCATTAACCATAGGATAAAGTATTTTGCATGAAATAAGCATGTCTACAGCCTAGGATGTTGGTCATAGTCCTAGACCATGAAAGATATCAAATCTTCACGTCTTTTGAGGTGTGACCATTTTACTTTGAAAAGGTAATTTTCAGAACAGATAAGTTTAAACATAGGTAATTATTCCACTTTTGTTCGAAGACCAAATAATCTGAGGTAAACTATTTTCGAATCGGTCAGTTATCAGTTGTTCGTCCCGATGCGGTTATTTGGAGCATGCACTAAATAACCGGTCAGTTTACTCAGACTGATATACCAGGCGGTTCTTCTATAGATACCTTGAGAAATTCGAAATCCGACAATTTAGGAGGAACTACCGGTTTTGTCTGTCCGAGCCGATTTCCCTTTTAAGCATCCTTAGGAATAATTTGATTAATATCGGTCAAACCGAGTGTGAGTCTGAATTGAGAAAACTTAGCTTCCTGCAGGGGCTTTGTGAAGATATCGGCTACTTGTTGATCTGTCGATACGTATTCCAGCCGGATATGCTTCAGCATGACATGTTCCCAAATAAAGTGATGCCTTATGTCAATGTGCTTGGTTCTAAAGTGTAGAACCGGATTGTAGGTGATCGCTATGACACTTGTGTTATCACAGAAAATTGGAGACTTTTCGGCTGTGATACCGAAATCCTTCAGTTGTTGTTGGATCCAAAGAAGTTGTGAACAGCAGCTTCCGGCCGCCAGATATTCAGTTTCTGCGGTTGATGTGGCAACTGATGTCTGTTTCTTGTTGTGCCATGAAACAAGTCGATCACCTAGAAATTGGCATGTTCCGCTGGTGCTTTTTCTATCAACTTTGCAACCTGCATAGTCTGCATCTGAGTAACTTGTTAGGTTAAAAGATGAGTCCTTTGGATACCACAATCCGACGTCAGGAGTTCCCTTTAGGTATTTCAAGATTCGCTTTGCGGCTGTGTAGTGAGATTGTTTTGGGTTGGCCTGGAATCTTCCACACACACCGACTGCAAATAGAATATCCGGTCTACTTACTGTCAGGTATAGAAGAGAACCGATGATGCCTCGGTAAACGGTCAGGTCTACTGCTTGACCCTCATCATCTTTGTCCAATTTGACCGATGAGCTCATTGGAGTGGCCGCTGAGGAGCATGTGTCCATTCCGAATTTATTTAAAAGTTCTTTAGTATACTTGCTTGGCTAATGAAAGTTCCTTCTTCGAGTTGCTTAACCTGAAGACCTAGGAAGAAGCTTAATTCTCCCATCATACTCATTTCAAATTTGTTAGTCATCAGGGTTGAGAATTTATCACATAGCTAAGGATCGGTTGAACCGAAGATAATATCGTCTACATAAATTTGAACAAGCAGGATATGTTCTTTTTTCTCAAACTTAAATAATGTTTTGTCCACCGAACCGATGGTGAAGTCATGTTTGAACAAAAATGCGGTTAGTGTGTCATACCAGGCTCTAGGAGCTTGCTTTAGACCGTATAAAGCTTAGTTTAACCGGTATACATGGTTGGGTAGTTCAGCATTTTTGAAACCGAGTGGTTGTTCAACATATACCTCTTCACGTAGGTCACCATTCAAAAATGTACTTTTAACATCCATTTGGAAAACCTTAAAATTTTTGAATGCAGGAAAAGCTAGAAAAATCCTAAGCTTCAATCCTAGCTACAGGGGCAAATGATTCTTCAAAATCAATGCCTTCTTCCTGTTTGTATCCTTGTGCCACTAATCTGGCTTTGTTCCTCGTGACCAAATCGTCTTCATTGAGTTTATTTCTAAATACCCATCTTGTTCCTATGACCAGTTGATCTTTCGGTCTAGGAACTAGTTACTAGACTTTGTTACTCTCAAACTGGTTTAACTCTTCTTGCATTCCCAAGATCCAATCTGGATCTGACAATGCTTCATCCACTCTTTTCGGCTCAATCTAGGATATAAAAGCGGAATTAAAGTATTCCTCCAGGATTTGTCGCCTAGTTCGAACAGGTTCTGAAGGGTCACCTATAATTAGCTCAGGAGGATGCTTTGTGTTTCTCTTGAAATTCGATTCAGGAGTGTCTACCAAATCACCGTTTACTTGATCAAGGCTAGACATATCGGTAGGATGAACAGGAATTTCAGACCGACCGATTTCCTCGGTTTGGACCGAGATGTCAGTTTCCTGTCGTGGGACAGCTTGATCCGGTTGGGTTTCATCATTACCCATTTGGTCATGGACAAACCGCCTGAAAACCGGAATTTCATCTTCACTATCAGAATGAATATTGTTATTTTCCAATCTGTTGTGTAGATCAAAGCATGATGCAGTGTTGCTTTCAACCGATTCATCGAAAACAACATGAAGTGATTCCTCCACGGTTAAGGTTCTATTGTTATACACTCTATATGCTTTACTTACTGTTGAGTAACCTAACATGATCCCAGTATCGGATTTTGCATCGAAAGCAGATTGATAGGTTTTACCATTTATGTGAATATAGCATTTACAACCGAAAATCTTAAGATACTTGAGGTTGGGAACTCTATCAAAATATACCTCATAAGGTGTTTTGTTGTGAAACTTGTTAATCAAAGACCGGTTTTGTGTGTAACATGCAGTATTGATAGCCTCAGCCCAAAATTTTTGAGCAATACCCGAATCGGCTATCATGGACCGTGCGGCTTCCTTGAGAGTTCGGTTTTTTCTCTCGGCCAGGCCGTTTTGTTGAGGAGTCCTGACACTAGACAACTCGTGTTTAATACCGGATTCATCAAGAAATGTGTTTAGAGCACTATTTGTAAATTCGGTACCTCTATCACTTCTAATGCTATTAATGCGTGTTGATTTTTCATTTTGCAAACATTTAAGCAGTGTGATCAAATTTGATGCGGTTTCACGTTTGGATGGCAGAAATATTACCCATGTATATCTAGAGTAATCATCAACAACTACCATAGTGTAAAGCATACCTCTTAGGCTGATGACCTGATTCAGTCCAAATAAATCCATGTGAAGAAGATCTAAGCATCGGTTAGATTGAATTTGTCCTTTACTCTTAAAAGTTGACCTAGTTTGTTTACCCATTTGACATGCTGAACAAACCTTATCCTTATTAAATACTATGTCAGGAACTCCTTCGACTAACTTTTTACTGCGAATATAGTTTAAGGTTTTCATGTTTAAGTGGTTTAGTCTTTTATGCCACAGCCAGGTTTGATCAGTCTTGGCTATCATGCAAACATGATATTCTACTTAAGTTTTCCAGTCTACCTTGTAAATATTTCCTAGCCTATTTCCGGTTAGTAGTATGGTACCTTGAGAGTTCTTAACTAAGCATGCATGTTTAAGAAATTCTACAGTGTATCCAACATTACACATTTGACTAATACTTAACAAGTTAAAACCAACTAAGAGTACATTATAAATGGTTAAGTTACCATGGACAATCTTACCCTTTCCCACAGTTCTACCTTTTGAGTTGTCACCGAAGGTGATTAATGCACCGGTTCTATTCTGATGTCGGTTAGAAGATTGTTGTTCCCGGTCATATGCCTGGAGCAACTGCTATCCAAGTACCATTCAGAGTTTCCTAGTCGTTTCTTTATATCCTGCAAAATGTACATATTTACAACTATTTGGTACCCACATTTACTTGGGTCCACAAGCGATTAGTCCATTGGGTATCCAGACCTTGACAAACCGGACAGCTTTCATAGTTAAGGTCTTAACTATCTTTCTTGCACTCGGTTTTGGGTCTTTCTATTTTCCTAAGAAGGCATTGTGTGGGGATGATCTTTGGTTTGTCCTATGAGGTTGTGAGTTGGCTTTCCTATTTTTGAGCTGGTTGGCTTTCCTTTTCTAAGGGTGAAGCCATTTCTCAAAATCAGTTGGACCTACATAGGTTAGTTTTTCTTCCGTATAATAGGTAGTTAATTCCTCTTCAGCGGTTAAGGAACTTCTGACAAAACTTACAAAGGGAAGATCATCCTTTGTGAGCCTTACTTTGTCTAAGTGTTTTTGGTTTTTGGATCTATCGTTTTTGTATCCTAGACCAAACATGCAAAAAGGGTGTCTTTTATAACTGCACATTTTTCTCACCATTTCACTAGATCTTTTATATGCGGCCATTTTATACTAGAGTCGGGCATTTTCTTCCTCGGTCAATTCTTGAACTGGCTCCTTGAGCTGTTCGGTTTCAGAGGATAGTTTAGGCGCTGACTCGGTTTCTAAGGTAGGGGTTTCATTAGGTTGTATAATCTTTGGTTCGATCAAGATGGGTACTATGAGGTCGGCTCTAAAGTTGGGTTGCTTAGGTAATAAGGTTAGTAGGTTCTTATATTCTGGTACCATATCATTCAATGCATTGTATAACTCATCTTTAGTAAATTCTTCACAAGGAGAGTCAAATACATGTTCCTCATTTGCCATGAGGCATGCGAGTTCATCATCACTGTCACTGTGAGCCCATAAGCTTCCTCCATCATCGGTTATCAGTGCTTTCTGAACTTCACTTCCTTCACCGGTTTGTTGATAGTTATTTCGGTTATTTTGATTGTCCGGTTTCCGGTCATCCCTCCTCGGTTTTCTGCATTCCCACTTGAAATGTCCCAAACAGTTGCAGTTATAACATCTTACATTTGATTTATCACCATAGTTGTAGTTGTTTGTCGGTTGGCCTCTCTTCATAAATCTCCCAAATTTCTGTGCAAGCATTGCCATGGCGTCCTCGGTGAACTGTTCAGCGGTTCTGATCGGTGCAGGTACAACAGGTTCTGTGGATGTGATCAATGCTCTGGTTGAGGTTGAGGCTGAAACTTCTTCTTCAGTCCTAGACCTCATTTCAAACTCATATGCCTTAAGATTTTCGAATACATCATGTAGTTTCATCTTGCTTAGGCAGTTTGATTCCCTCATCACCATTGTCTTTATGTCCCATGCACTTGGAAGAGATCTTAATACTTTCATGATGACCTCCTTGTTGTCATATCGTTTGCCAGGAGTTGCTAGCTCGTCTATCACACCTGTGAACCGGTAACTATATTCTCTCATTGTTTCTCCCGGTCTCATCTTGATGTTTTCAAATTTCTGAGTAGCTACCATTATCTTATTTTCCTTGGTTCTTTCATTTCCCTCATGAATCTGTATAACCGTTTCCCATGTTTCCTTTGCGGTTTTGCAATCTCTGATCTTGCAATACGTGTTTCTGTCCACACCGTTGGAGATGCGGTTTCTGGCATGGTTATCCAGATTGTTTCTTCTCCTATCTTCATATGTCCAATCCTTTCTGTCTTTGTCAATGATTATCGGTCCTTCGGCTATGATGAACTGCATTTCGTCATCCATGGTGATTAAGTGCAGGTGCATGTGTGCCTTCCAGTTGGCAAAGTCATCACCTTCTACAATTAGGGGCCTATCAAAAGATATGCTTGCTTGAGTATTGAAACTAACTGCTCTGATACCAATTGTTAGGATCTAGGTCGCGGCTGGGGAACCGGGGTTGGCCGGTTATCGCGTTTCACTCAAAGGGTGGTGATTAATCCGGTTAGAGATTAATATCGGGGTTTCAATACTACACAAACTGTCACAAACCCTTGAACCGAGTTCAAGCGCGGAAGTGGTTTGTTTCAGGTTGAAGCAGCACACATATAGGATAGGCATAACCGAATTTGGGTAGGATAGGTTTGGAGATTGCTGGGTCGGTTTTGTAACTTAGTAAGTCGGTTTATGTAATGTAGAATCGGTCGAAGCGGTTAGTGCAGATCGGTAATAAAGTAAAGTAAGCAGAAAGCAAGTAACAAGACAGATTTTATGGATGTTCGGAGATAAAGCTCCTACGTCACCCCTCCTCTCGAAACCGCGAGAAGGATATTCATTAAGGAATACAAACACAATCGGATCGAGACTTATTTCCTGCTCGATAACACTCGTACAATTTTGACCGAAATTGTAGAATTACACTTCAACTTAGCGCTTAAACTTTCTAGAGATAGAACACAATATGTGAAAATTCAGAACTTGTGACTCTCTTAAAAATCCCTTGTGTCCCACATTTACTCCTCTTCAGCTGCTTCTTTTATAGGTGAAATGTGCCAACGGTCACATTTCATTTCCTTGAATCTAATTGGTTGAGCAGAGGTTCAGTAATTCAGACCTGGCGGTATAGTCTTCAGACCTGTGGGTCTAGTCTTCCAATGTGTAGGTCAAACCGGCTAGGTTTGTCTTTTACTCAATGTGGTAACTGTCGGTTAGACAGTTGTCTGTACTTGGAAGATTGCCTTTCTGATTTATCCTGAAGTGGAAAGATCTTGTAGTGCGGTCTTCTGCAGCCTACAGACTTTCCTCAGACTTGTATGAATATGGCAATCTTCAGTCTGTTCCTTTGGTATCATTTTCAACAGATACCCGAAGTATCTTTTTATGCTGGTCGGTTATGTGTTAACTGGATGACTTAGGTTATTCTTTGGCTTCTAAATGACCGACTGTCTAGTGTTTCCGGCCTTCTGTTTTGACCGATCTTGTCTTTCTTGTGCGGTCATATTTCTGGTCGGTTTAGATGCTTGACCGGTTGAGTTTCTTAACCGATTTAGTACTTTGACCGGTTCGGTCCTTTGCCTGTTCCTGCACACGAGTTTTATTTGTGTTAAGTTCTATTAACCGATCTAATTTTATCTAACATTGTATAATATCACACAACCAAATATAATTTTGGCGGCACTTAAATTAACATATACCGGCGTTTAACAGCACTGCTGAAAATATCACCGACGTTTAAAAATGCGTAGCCAAAAAGAGCATCGGCATAAGTACGAGTGATATTTATGCATCGCTATAAGATATTTTATTCTGATTTATTTTTTTATTGATTGTTTATAGAGTTTTTTCAATTTTTTTGTTTTGGGAAGAATAGTTTAAAATGATCATTTACAAATATTAATTTCTTAATGCAAATATAATAACAAAGACACAAATTATCTCATATTTTGTTAGATAAAATTAGACCGGTTAAATAGAACATAACAAAAACAAACTTCCTGTGCAGGAACGGTTAAAGAATCCAACCGGTCAAGTTATTCAACCGGTCAAGCAACCCAACCGACCAAAAACCTAACCGATCAGGAAGACAAGACCGCTCAAAAGAAAAGACCAGAACCGGAAGTCATCCGGTTAACCTAAATAACTGACCGATGCAAATAAGATACTTTAAGTATCTGTTGAAGATGATACCAAATGACAGATCTTAGTATTACCATATTCATACAAGTCTGAGGACAATCTGCAGACTGCAGAAAATCGTCCCTCAAGATCTTTCCACTCCGGAATAAATCAGAGATGCAATCCTCCAGGTACATGTAACTTTTCAACCGACAGTTGCCATATTAAGTAAAAAATAAACCTAGCCGGTTTGACCTATACAATGGAAGTCTAGACCGCCAGGTCTGAATCACTGAACCTCTGCTCAACCAATCAGATTCAATGAGATGAAATGTGACCGTTGACACATTTCACCTATAAAAGAAGGAGCTGAAGAGGAATAAATGCGGTTACAAGTTTAGAGAAGTTTTCAACAACCTGAGTCACAAACTGTGTTTTATCTCTGTAAATTGAAGAGCTCAAGTGTTTATTTGAAGTAAGATTACAATTTCGGTTAGAATTGTACGGGTATTATCGAGCAGAAAATAAGTCTCGATCGGATTGTGTTTGTGTATTCATTAGTGAATATTCTTCTCGCGGTTTCGAGAAGAAGGGGTGATGTAGGAGCTTTATCTCCGAACATCCATAAAAACCTGTCTTGTTATTTACTTTCTGCCTTATACACTAACTGATTCTATCTAAACTGAATTACCGAATCCCAAACCGACCTACCATACTCCAAACCGACCTTATCCAAATCTGGTTCTGTCTATCCTGTGTGTGTGCTGCTTCAACCTGAAACAAACCACTTCCGCACTTGAACTCGGTTCAAGGGTTTGTGACAGTTTATGTAGTATTGAAACCCCGGTGTTAATCTCTAACCGGATTAATCACCAACCGTTGAGTGAAAGCGCTAACCGGCCAGACCCCGGTCTGCCAGCCGCGACCTAAATCCTATCAATTGGTATCAGAGCAGTTAGTTTCAATACTCAAGCAAACATGTCTTTTGATAGGCCTTCAATGCTAGAAGGTGACGATTTTGCCAACTGGAAGGTACGCATGCACCTGCATCTAATTACCATGGATGATGACATATAGTTCATCCTGAATGAAGGACCGATAAAGATTGATTAAGACAGAAAGGATTGGTCAGCTGATGATAGGAGAAGAAACAATCTGGACAATCATGCTAGAAACCGTATCATCAACGGTTTGGACAGGAACACTTTTTGCAAGGTCAGAGACTGTAAAACCGCAAAGGAAATATGGGATATGGTGATTCAAATTCATGAGGGAAACGAAAGAACCAAGGAAACCAAGATAATGGTGGCTACCTAGAAGTTCGAAAACATTAAGATGAAACCAGGAGAAACAATGAGGGAATACAGTGATCGGTTCACAGATGTGATAGATGAGCTATCAACTCTTGGAAAAAAGTATGACAACAATGAAATCATAATGAAAGCGCTAAGATCTCTTCCAAGTACATGGGATATAAAGACAATGGTGATGAGGGAATCAAACTGTCTAAGCAAGATGAAGCTACACGATGTGTTCGAAAATCTTAAAGCATACGAGTTTGAAATGAGATCTAGGATTGAAGATGAAGTTTTCGCCTCAACCTCCACAAAAGCACTGGTCACATCCATAGAACCGGTTGCTCCTGCACCGATTAGAACCTCAGAACAATTTACCGAGGATGCCATGGCAATGCTTGCACAGAAGTTTGGAAGATTCATGAAGAGAAACCAACCGACAAACAACACCAACTATAACTACGGTGATAAATCTAACGTTAGATGTTATAATTGCAATTGTTTGGGACATTTCAGGTGGGAATGCAGAAAACCGAGGCGGGATGACCGGAAACCGGACGATCAGAACCACTGAAATAACTACCCACAAACTAGTGAAGGAAGTGAAGTTCAGAAAGAACTGATAGCCGATGATGGAGGAAGCCTATGGGCTCACAATGACAGTGATAACGAACTCACATGTCTCATGCCAAACGAGGAACATGTATTTGACTCTCCTTGTGAAGAATTTACTAAAGATGAGTTATTTAATGCACTTAATGATATGGTAGTAGAGTATAAGAACCTATTAACACTAATACCAACCCAACTCAGCTTTAGAACCGACCCCATAGAACCAACCATTTCCGAACCTAACACCGGTAGTGTTCAATCTAACGAAATCTTAGAAACCAAGGCAGCACCTGAACTATCCTCTGAGACCGAATAGCCCAAGGAGTTAGTTCAAGTGTTGATCGAGGAGGAAGATGTTTGAACCCAGTATCGAATAGCCGCATGGAAAAGATCCAGTGAAATGGTGAACAGAATGTGTAATTATAATAGACATCTCAAGTGCATGTTTTGTCTTGGATACAAAAACAACAGATCCAGCAACCAGAATCATTCCGACAATATGAAGCTTATAAAGGATAATCTTCTCTTTATAAGTTTTGTTAAGAGCTCCTTAACCGACGATGAGGAACAAAGTGTCTCATATCCGGAAGACGATCTAATCTATGTAAGTCCAACTGATTCCGGGAAATGGCTTCATCCTGAGAAAAGGAAAGCCAACCGGCCCAAAGGTAAGCAAGCCGATCCACGACCGCATAGGATAAACCAAAGGCCACCTCCGAGTAAGGCACTCTTGGGAAAGCAGAAAGACTCCAAACCGAGTGCAGGAAAACTAGTTAAAACCATAACCGGAAAAGTTGTTCGACTCATTAAAGTCTGGATACCTAAGGGACTAATCACTTGTGGACCCAAGTAAATGTGGGTACCAAATAGTTGTAAATATGTATATTTTGCAGGATATGAAGAAACGGCTAGGAAACTCTGAATAGTACCTGGACAGCGGTTGTTCCAGACATATTACTGGAAACAACAACCTTCTAACCGATATCAGAATAGAAACCGATACAATGATTTTCTTCGGTGATAATTCAAGAGGTAGAACTGTGGGAAAGGGTAAGATTGTCCATGGTAATTTAACAATTGATAATGTACTTCTGGTTGAAACCTACACTTTAACTTGCTGAGCATTAGCCAAATGTGTGATGCTGAATACACTCTAGAATTCCTTAAACATGCATGCTTAGTTAAAAACATCCAGGGAAACATACTACTAACCGGAAATAGGTTAGGAAACATATACAAGGTAGATTGGAAAAATAAAGTAGAACACCCTGTTTGCATGGTAGCCAAAACCGATCAAACCTAGTTATGGCATAAAAGGCTAAATCATCTAAACCTGAAAACCTAAAACTATATCCGTGGTAAAAAGCTGGTTGAAGGAATTCCTGATATAGTATTCAATAAGGATAAAGTTTGTTCAGCATGTCAAATGGGTAAACAAACTAAGTCAACCTTTAAGAGTAAAGGACACATTCAATCTAACTAATGCTTAGATCTTCTACACATGGATTTATTTGGAACGATTAGGGTCGTCAGCCTAGGTGGCATGCTCTACACTATGGTAGTTGTTGATGATTATTCCAGATATACATGGGTAATATTTTTGGCATCCAAGCGTGAAACCGCATCAAATTTAATCACATTACTTAAGCGTTTATAAAATGAAAAATCAACACGCATAAATAGCATTAGGAGTGATAGAGGAACCGAATTTACAAATGGTACTCTAAATGCATTCCTTGATGAATCCGGTATTAGACACGAGTTGTCTAGTGCTAGGACTCCTCAACTGAACGGCCTGGCCGAGAGAAGAAACCGAACTCTCAAGGAAGCCGTAAGGTCCATGATAGCCGATTCGGGTATTGCCCAGAAATTCTGAGCTGAGGCGATCAGTACTGCATGTTATACAAAAATCGGTCTTTGATTAACAAGTTTCACAACAAAACACCGTATAAAGTATACTTTGATAGGATCCCTAACATTCGGTATCTTAAAATTTTCGGTTGTAAATGTTACATTCACATAAATGGTAAAAATTACCTATCTGCTTTTGATGCAAAATCTGATATTGGAATCATGTTAGGTTACTCAGCAGTTAGTAAATCATATAGAGTGTATAACACTAGAACTTTGACCGTGGAGGAATCTCTTCATGTTGTATTCGATGAATCGGTTGAAAGTAACACTGCATCATCCTTTGATCTACACAATAGATTGGAAAACAACAATATTCATTCTGATAGTGAAGATGAGGTTCCGGTTTTCAGACGGTATGTCCATGACCAAATGGGTGATAATGAAACCTAGCCGGATCAAGCTGTCACACAGCAGGAAGCTGACACCTCGGTTCAAACTGAGGAAATCGGTCGGTCTGACATCATTGTTCAGCCTACCGATATGTCTAGCCTTGATCAAGTGAAGGGTGACTTGGTAGACACCCTAAACCGAATCTCAAAAGGAACACAAATCATCCTCCTGAGCTAATTATAGGTGACCCTTCACAACCCGCTCGAACTAGGCGACAAATTCTGGAGGAATACTTTAATTCCGCTTTCATATCCCAGATTGAGCCAAAAAGAGTGGATGAAGCATTGTCAGATCCGGATTGGATCTTGGGAATGCAAGAAGAGTTAAACCAGTTTGAGAGTAATAAAGTCTGGTACCTAGTCCCCAAATTGAAAGATCAACCGGTCATAGGAACAAGATGGGTATTCAAAAATAAACTCATTGAAGACGGTTTGGTCACGAGGAACAAAGCCAAATTAGTGGCACAAGGATACAAACAGGAAGAAGGCATTGATTTTGAAGAATCTTTTTCCCATGTAGCTAGGATTGAAGCCATTAGGATTTTTATAGCCTTTGCTGCCTTCAAAAATTTTAAAGTTTTTCAAATGGATGTTAAAAGTGCATTCTTGAATGGTGACCTACGTGAGGAAGTATATGTTGAGCAACCACCCGGTTTTAAAAATGCTGACTTACCTAATCATGTCTACCGCTTAAATAAAGCACTGTACGGTTTAAAACAAGCTCCTAGAGCATGGTATGATACACTAACCGCATTTCTATTAAAACATGACTTCACCTAGGTTCGGTGGATAAAACACTATTTAAATTTGAGAAAAAGGAGCATATCCTACTTGTTCAAATATATGTGGATGATATCATCTTTGGTTCAACTGATCCTAAGCTATGCGATAAATTCTCAACATTGATGACTAATAAATTTGAGATGAGTATGATGGGAGAGTTAAGCTTCTTCCTAAGCCTTCAGGTTAAGCAACTCGAAGGAGTAACTTTCATCAGTCAACCTAAATACACAAAGGAACTTCTAAAGAAATTTGGGATAGACACATGTTCATCTGCCGCTACTCCAATGAGCTCATCAATCAAATTGGACAAGGATGATGACGGACAGGCAGTAGACCTGACAGCCTACTGAGGAATCATCGGTTCTCTCTTATACCTGACAGCAAGTAGACCCGATATACTATTTGCGGTCGGTGTGTGTGGAAGATTCCAGGCTAATCCAAAACAGTCTCACTACACAGCCGCAAAGCGAATCTTGAAATACCTAAAGGAAACCCCTGAAGTCGGTCTATGGTATCCAAATGACTCATTTTTCAACCTCACAAGTTACTCGGATGCAGATTATGTAGGTTGCAAAGTGGACAGAAAAAGTACAAGCGCAACATGCCAATTCCTAGGTGATCGGCTTGTTTTATGGCACATCAAGAAACAGACATCGGTTGCCACGTCAACCGCAGAAGCTGAATATCTGGCAGCCGGAAGTTGTTGTTCACAACTCTTGTGGATCCAACAACAACTGAAGGATTTCGGTATCACAGCCGAAGAGTCTCCGATATTCTGTGATAACACAAGTGCCGGTTCACATACAATCCGGTTCTACATTCTAGAACCAATCACATCGACATAAGACATCACTTCATCCGAGAACATGTTATGATGAAGCATATCCGCTGGAATACGTATCAACAGAACAACAAGTAGCCGATATCTTCACAAAGCCCCTGCAGGAAGCTAAGTTTTCTCACTTCAGAAACATACTCGGATTAACCGATATTAATTAGCTCATCTCTTAAAATGTCTAAAAGGAAAATCGGTTCAAACAGACAAAACCGGTAGTTCTTCCTACACTTTCGGAAATCGAATTCACCGAGGTATGTATTGAAGAACCGCTTTGTCTATCAGTTACAGTAAACCGACCGGTTACTTAGTGCATGCACCAATTAACTGCTTCGGAACGAATAACTGAAAACCAACCGGTTTGGAAATAGTATACTCCGGATTATTTGGCTTCCGAACATAAGTGGAATAATTATCTAAGTTTAAATTTATTTGTTCTGAAAAGATACATTATCAAAGCAAAATGGTCATACCTCAAAAGATGTGAAGATATGATATCTTTCACCGTCCAGGCCTATGACTCACATCCTAGGTTGTAGACATGTTTATTTCATGCAATATGTTTTATCCTATGGTTAATAGAACCGATCACCTTCTATACACTGGATAATACATTCATCCTTCCACTAATATATAAGTTAGGCAAACATCAGACAAAATATTCACAAGCTTCAACTTATCCCCTCTCTAAGACAAATATGTCTCAGTTTCCAAACACTCTTCAAGTTGATTTCGATTCAGCTCAAAGTACAGAGCATTATGAAATCTTCAAAATGCTCAAGTCGCTTGAAGACACCGGTCTAAAATCTTTTCTAGATGACAAATATGTCATCTTTCCCGAAACCGTCCTGGAATTCTTCTATAACGCCAGGGTTTTCCGAGGTACCCCTCACTTCGACACCCTCATTCAATCTAGGGTCGGAGGGACCGTGTTTGATTTCTCGGAGAGTGACTTCGCCAGATGCTTCGATCTTCCGAAGCAAGGGATCACTGATCTGAACGTCCCGGCCGGACTAAAAGCCGAAATTTTCTTGAGCTTCTCTCGGTCTAATCATCCTGTCAGTGACCACAGTGCTAGGTCATCCTTGAGGGCTGAATAATAGTTGCTCAATGATATCATCGGTAGGGACATTCTGGGTAAGGATGTGACCAATACCTATTGTGCTACAACTTTCAATATGATGACCGCTATCACAACAGATACGCCGGTCAACTGGTCTAGGGTGTTATTTGATGTTCTATCACCATTCTCCAAACCGGCCTCATCCCCCAGATCAACTGCCTACTCATGGAACTCGGAGTTCCACTCTGTCCGGGCGAAGGACTAAATCAGGCCCAGGTCATAACCAAGGAAGTTGCCGACTCATTCTATGAGCGGTTCGAGAAGGTCTGGAAAAGGAAGAACCGACATCTCAACTCCTCCGGCAATTAAGTCACTCCTTCCTACAACCGGTCGTTTTTCTGTACAAACCGGTTGTATTGTCATCCTACTCCGTTATGATCTCTTCGGTCAATTTATGTGTTTCTTTCGGTTTGTTGTAACTCCACACTCATTAATGAAAAGTAACTTTCAATTTCCAACTACATGAGAAATTACACAAACTTAGTTACTTTCTAACTAGATTCTCCACCTTGAGCTCAGCAACCGGTCAAAAGTAACTCCTTCCCAAGGAGTTTTGGAAACATAAATATTCCCATCATAAATAAGACAAAACTGAATTTCAGCATTAACTGCCCCTACTTTCCCTCCAATCTCAAATCTATATAAAGAACCCCCTCTTGTCAATTCAGCATATCTTCAAACAAATCAGAATTTCTTAAACTCTCTCTCTTGGCAAAATTTGAAAGAATGTCGAACCGCACACTAAGAAACTATTTGTGCATTGATTTCGACTCCGTTCTTCAAGTTGATGATCTTGAAGTGAAGGAACTTCTTTTTGAATCCCTAATCGACACCGACCTTCGTGATTTTTTCGAAGAATCCGGACCTATTTTCATTCCAGAAGTAATGGAATTCTTTAACAATGCATCCATGAATGGCGATGTCATTATCTCCGTAGTGAAAAACCACACCATCTTTCTAAACGAAAGCGCATTCTCCCGGATGTTTAATCTACCCACTGAAGGGTTTTCCGATTTCCCATCCCGGGTGGGCAGTGCAGCAATTGACTACTCAGAAATGTTCTCCGGAACTGAGGTGCCGATGGAGAACCACGGTCTGAAAACCCGCCTCACCCATCACATCCAACTCCTTCACGAGATCGTTAAACGATCCATCATCTGTCAATCTCCGAACCTACACTATTCTAGGAAAGTCATCGACATGATGACCTACATTGTCAGTCACACCCCCATCAACTGGTCATCGGTCATCTTCAATAACCTGAAGACCGTGGTCGAGACAAAGAAAGGTCTCGGCTACGCCCCCCACATAAGTCGGCTCCTTCGTACACATAATCCAAATCTTGGACCGGGTACCCCGGTGTACCTATCAAATATTCTCCATGAGGAAGGGGTGGAGGACAAACTCTCTAAAATAATTATTACATAAGTTATAATTCTGTATCTTGTGTACCCTAAACCGATCCGTGTATTAGTCTCTATTATGCTCTCTTTCATTAAATGATTATTTGAATTTCTAAGTTTGAAAACCGGGTCAAAATCGCATTATTAGAATATCTATCTAAATGACTAACCGGCTAAAAACGCTAACTACCTCGTTGAATAACCGGTCAAAATCGCTTTATCACCAGTTAAATAACTACATCAAAAGCCCGCTCCAACTTCCCGTCTATCGTTTGCCGCCCAAAGTCTTTTGGAGGGAAAATTCCCGCCCAAGCTTGACGTGACAGTTCGCGGCGGTTGAGATTCCAACCCGCGACTATAAATATGGTCCTTAGCCATTTTATTTCATTCTCACGCGAAACAACTTTCTCTCTCTAGCTTTCAAATCTCTTAAACCTCTCAATCCTTTGATCTCTCGATTTCTTCAACCTACAATGGGTCGTGAATCTGTGCTCTTCACTCACATTGTCCAGGTCGACTTCGATGAAGTTCGAGCGAATGGATCGGCGGAAGCTAAACGGGTGTTAACCCAAATCTCTGAGTCCGGTCTTGAACATTTCTTAAACGGACCATTCATCCTGTACCAAGAGGCGGTTACCGAGTTCTTTCAAACCGCCGCACTCACCGAAGGGACGATAACTGCAACAGTAGGCGGTAAACCGTTCAAGCTCACCATGGAGTCGGTTGCTGAGGTCCTCCATCTACCAACCGAGGGGAGCGACTTCTCAGTGTTTATTGACGAGGTTGCATTCCAAGAGGTTTGCCGGGATGTTTCAGATACTAAGGTGCCAATAGTAGTATCCGGTAAGAAAACCTCACTAAAACTGGAACTTAGACCGCTATGCGAAATTCTATCTAAGTCGGTTCAGGCACAGGGAGGTAACTATGATAGCCTCACCCGAATGAAGATCGATATGATTGTCGGTTTAGTCAACGACACCAAAATTAACTAGGCAAAGGTAATCTTCTCCAACTTATGTGAGATGGTAGATCCGACATCCAAACGGGCATGGGGATACGTCGTCTCACTAGGCAAGCTGATGCGTCATTTCAACGCTAACACCGGCCTCAGTGTTTCTCTTCTGTCCAACAAAGTCATAAAATCCCATCAATTTATTAAACCGTAGGATAAACAGGGCAAAAAGAAGGTCTCCGGCAATACGAGCGGCCGAAAGAAGACACCGGCTAAAAATAAGAAGGCTCCGGTCAAAGAAAATCCGGAAGCAAGGCGGATCAGCAATCGACCGGATCGGCTAATCCATAGTCCGACACCCTCCACACGGAAAATTCGGCATCCAGCTCTGGCCGAACCGCTTCCCACAACACCGGAGAGGATCGGACTGGCAAAGGGAAAGAACCAATGGTCGAAGAACAATCGGCCAGAACTGATATTGTTGATGTCGGTTCGGGCAAACAATAGGAAGAAGATGAAACCGCGGATGAACACATCCGGCAAATGGGCGAGGACCTCGTCAAACAAATCATGAAAGAAATTCACGATCAGGCTCACGCTGCAAGCGACGTATACTTTCAATGGGCCTTGAACCGGCAGGAAATTTTCTACACCAACATGCTATCGGAATATCCTACTGACCGGAGATACAAAAAACTGGTTGAGATGGAGGCGGAAGTCATCAACCTCACAAAGGCTCAAAGCGTATTGACCGCTCTTCGAAGAAGTAGGATGGTCGAACTGCATGCCCGGTTACTGAGGCTCACCGAACACATCCAACTTCTTCGAGGAAAGCACATCCCTGGGACAGCGGAATCTCAGTTCGAGCTCTTGGTGTTGGATATGCTAGCGGTCAAACAACGGGAACTGACCGATGAGATGGCATGGTTGGAAGCGGAACCCGAGCACTAGGAGGCGTCACACTTCTCCAGATCTCCACCGGAGGATGATGGCGGTCCAAATCCGGCTGAAACCGAGCATATCTCCCTTGATCAGGAACCCGTAATCAATGACTCCAAACTCAGGACTAATACACCGCCCGCTGATCAGCACGTATCTCTTCAAACCGATAATGAATCGGTACCGGCTATCACCGAAGATAGAGTAAAGGATCTAATCGAGGAATTCGTCAATACCGCCATTCTTCCGTGGCTAAAGAAGATAAAAGAAACCGCGACAAAATCCATCGAGATGATTGAGTCTACCAATAAAGAGCTAAAAACTGCGGTCGAACGGATCACGTCCGTTGAGGACAAATACGACATGACCGACCTTTTGTTCAGTGACACAACTAACAGAAGTAAGGCATTGGAAACCGTAACTAAGAAGCTGGAGACCGACCTCGCTCTTACCAGCCAAAAGGTCGGTATGGCAGAACTAAGCCAATTAACAACCGATCAAAGGCTGAAAAAGATTGATGGGGATCTGGCTCAATCCGGTGTCCAGGCCGGTTCTACACTTGAGAGAGTGGAAATGCTTGAAGAGAAGCATGCCAAGACCGAGGCCGATCTAAAAGTGGTCACCGAACAGCTGACAAAGATGATAGCGGCAAAGATGGCAGCCGATAAAGCACTTGAGGAAGCAAATGCGCTCGCGGCTTAGAAGATTCAAGATGCCTTGGACGAGCAAACCCAGCTTTAAAAAGAAACGGCGGAGGCAGATGCGAACCTAGCCGAACATATGTAAACATTAGAAAACATTGCACCGGCCATAGCGGTTCAGCAAAATGAAGATGCGACTCGATTAATCGGCTAACAGTCAACATACAATGAGTTCGCCGAGGCTCACAAGAAGTACAAAGTGGTTGCTTCCCCATCCGGTCCGGTTACAAGAAAAAGAAAGGCTTCTACTAAGAAGGTGGCAATTTTAAAGTTATTGGACAACGTTACTAAAGAGGTTTCGCAAGAAGATGATGATCTCGAGGAAGAAACCATACCGCTAAACAAAAGACCGCGAGGTCTTGAAGCAATTCCAATCAGAACATTTGCTCCACCGGCTTCCCTTTTCACCGGTACTTCGGGCGGTCAAGGATCCTCCTCCAGGCCTGTTCCAACGGTCAAGGGAAAGGCAACTGATAAAATGCTGGAAAAATACTTGCCCAAGAAGAAGAAATAGGGGCTTTCTTTACTTATATCACATATGTCTACCTTAGTATAATTATATATATATATATATATCAAGTATTTTTGGAAACCGGCCTACATTTGCATTCTTACATGTTTTTGAATATTTTAAATAAAATAATCAAAAAGGGAGAAATTGATAAGATAAAAATATAAATATAAAAATTTTCTAAAAAATTTTCAAAATTTTTCGAAAAATTCTTTAAGTCATTTTCCAAAAATCCGGCCAAATAAACTTTTAAAAACAACCGGCCTACATTTGCATTCTTACATGGTTTTGAATATTTTAAATAAAATAATCAAAAAGGGAGAAATTGATAAGATAAAAATATAAATATAAAATTTTTTCTCAAAAATTTTCAAAATTTTCTGAAAAATTCTTCTAAGTCATTTTTCAAAAATCCGGCCAAATAAACTTTTAAAAACAACCGGCCTACATTTGCATTCTTACATGGTTTTGAATATTTTAAATAAAATAATCAAAAAGGGAGAAATTGTTAGATAAAATTAGACCGGTTAAATAGAACTTAACAAAAACAAGCTTCCTGTGCAGGAACGGTTAAAGAATCCAACCGGTCAAGTTATTCAACTGGTCAAGCAACCCAACCGACCAAAAACCTAACCGATCAGGAAGACAAGACCGGTCAGAAGAAAAGACCAAAACCGGAAGTCATCCGGTTAACTTAATTAACCGACCGATGCAAATAAGATACTTTAAGTATCCATTAAAGATGATACCAAAGGACAGATCTTAGTATTACCATATTCATACAAGTCTTAGTACAATCTGCAGACTGCAGAAAATCGTCCCTGAAGATCTTTCCACTCCGAGATAAATCAGAGATGCACTCCTCCAAGTACAGGTAACTGTCCAACCGACAATTGCCATATTCAGTAAAAAACAAACCTATCCGGTTTCACCTATACAATGGAAGTCTAGACTGCCAGGTCTGAATCACTGAACCTCTGCTCAACCAATCAGATTCAAGGAGATAAAATGTGACCGTTGACACATTTCACCTATAAAAGAAGGAGCTGAAGAGGAATAAATGCGGTTACAAGTTCAGAGAAGTTTTCAACAACCTGAGTCACAAACTATGTTTTATCTCTCTAAGATTAAAGAGATCAAGTGTTTATTTGAAGTAAGATTACAATTTCGGTTAGAATTGTACGTGTATTATCGAGCAGAAAATAAGTCTCGATCGGATTGTGTTTGTGTATTCATTAGTGAATATCCTTCTCGCGGTATCGAGAAGAAGGGGTGACGTAGGAGATTTATCTCCGAACATCCATAAAAACCTGTCTTATTATTTACTTTCTGCCTTATACTCTAACCGATTCTATCTAAACTAAATTATCGAATCCCAAACCGACCCACCATATTCCAAACCGACCTTATCCAAATCCGGTTCTGTTTATCCTGTGTGTGTGCTACTTCAACCTGAAACAAACCACTTATGTACTTGAACTCGGTTCAAGAGTTTGTGACAGTTTGTGTAGTATTGAAACCCCGGTGTTAATCTCTAACTGGATTAATCACCAACCGTTGAGTGAAAGCGCTAACCGGCCCGACCCCGGTCCGCCAGCCGCGACCTAGATCCTTAATTTCTTAATGCAAATATAATAACAAAGACACAAATTATCTCATACTTAACATTATAATGAGCGGAAAAAAATGTTTGAGAACCCTTAAAAAAACGTCTGCCAACATTTAAAAGTATTGCCAAAAATATGACCAACACATATTCTTGCATCGCTAGAAGCATGATAGTGTAATTTCAACGACTTTAAGCGTCGGTAACTATATAGTATTTCTGCACTTACAAAACAATGAAATATTGATATGTTGAGACCATTTTTGATATTTTAAGGGATCAAAACTGACAATTAAACCGTTCAATAGACACACCAAATAAAAACCACTACAAAAAAACATACCTTTAGTGACCCATAATTGGTAACGCGTATTAAGCGTTGGTAAAAGTCTTAAGAAATAAAGGTTTTTCCCACCTTTAGTATTTATAACCACCTTTAATATTTATAATCACCTTTATATTTTTTTTTTATTTTTATTACAGGTCATAAACTTGGGCTTCTTTTATGAAGATTGGGTAAAAGAGGATGGGGTTTTCTCAGTTTCTTTTATTCCCACTTTTCTCTAAGGGTGTGTTTGATGAGGGAGAATTGGAATTAGAATTCTAATTCCAATTCCATGAGAATTGGCATTGAATTACAATTCCATTTCCTATTTTTGGGAAAATGATTGAATTGTAATTCAATTCCAATTCCTATGTTTGGGAAAATGTTAGAATTGTAATTCAATTCTAATTCTTTTATTTGGAAGAAATTATTTTATGAACATAATTTTGAAAAATAATTAAAAGTAACTTTATATCAATAATTTTAAACAAAAATTCTAAAAAAAATTTAAACAAATTTTCAGCAAGACAATTTTTTTACTAAAAAATAGCATAACATCAAACAAATTATAATAATATTTTGATAGAAAATCAAAGTAAATACAAAAGTTTATAATTTTTTATGCAATAAGTTTCAAGTATATCTTCATACCCATATATGAGATAAAAACAGTCTTAATAACAAAAGAAACATGTTAAAATCCCACAAAATAAGAAATTGGAAATCTCATAACTTGATGATCACTTCTTTATTTGTAACAAAATCCATGCACGCATCATACGCTCAGGGATTGTTAGAAACACTTCTTACTTCCTCTCGTTTGTTGTGAGTACATCAACAGCTTGTAGAAATTGTGTCTCCTCTAAGTCTGAAATTTTTGATAGTTCATCAAAAACTTGTTGAGCACTTGTCTTTTCAACATTGTATGTCTTACCAACCATGTCAGCCATCTTGGATATTGAAGTGGCCATATCATTATGACGAGTTCTTTTAGAAGGTCGTTCTACACTAATTGATTGTTTACTTAATTTTGAACAACTCTCTATATCTTCAAACATAGCTCTTGCGCCTTCATTAGCCGTTTCAGCTCCACTTCCATTAGCTTTATCTTGTCCACAAATAATTGACAAATCTTCCCAATTCTCAACAATTTTACTTCTATAATGACTCGCATCTGGGGGTGCCTATAAACAAGTAACAAAAATATATATAAAAGTGTTATCTTAAAATAAGAATTCAAGCAACATAAACTAATATACCTTACCATAAGTTGTCCAAACTTCTTCACTATCCACTTTCACCACTTTTCTATCCCAATCCCATCCAAATCCACTTGTACCAAGCATAACACTTATAACAGTGTAATGTTTATCCCAAGTCTTAAGTCGCGATTGTATATTTTTCATACTAACATTAACATGATATTGTTTGTGTAATGCACTAACCGCAGCAGCATATGCAACAGATTTCCATCCGTTAGGAGGATGATTTCCCAAATTATGTTGCTCAAGCAATACATTTATTAGCACATTATCCATCATTGATGTCCATTTGAGATACGATTTAGTCTTCATTCTCTTTATCTTTTCAAAATATAGAGTGAAAATATAAGATTGATTAGAAAAGACACCAACAAAGATTTTATATTGATAAAAGAAGATACACATCACCACAATTATACTAGCTTAACATAAACTAAAATCACTAAAAACATGTAATTAAGTTCTACCACTCCTAACTTTATATTGACTATACATCTCCCTTGCCATATAATCCCTAAAATTTGTCCATTGACTACCACCTTGTACATTTGTTATGAAATCTTAATAGTCCATATCAAATATTTAATTTGATTGTTGTACCAAATCACAATCAACTTCATACAATAATGGATAATTCAATTCACTTGCAATTTCATGAATGTAGTTATGAAGAACACAACAAGCATTAATAATATCAAACTGTCATTCAAGTAAATTAATTATTGAGACAAATATTTATATATCTATATCAAGGAAATAATATGACAAATCTTATAATTATGTTATCAAAATTCACCTGTGTATTAGTACCAAAAAAATGATGGTTGATGAAGTACTGCCCATCATTTTTTCAGCAATCCAAATGTTCTCTCTACTGAATTTCTTGCTAAAGAGTGTCATAGGTTAAATAATTCCTTATAGTTAGAAGGACGATTACCATGACTTGACCATTCTTTAGGTGATAACGAGTAGAACGATAAGGAGCTAAAAATCCTGGAGATTTGCATATGCATCAACTAGATAATAATTTCCTAAATAAAATTCAAATTTATTAGTCTTCTTAATGCTACTAATATAAATAAAATTTAAAAAACAATACCAGTTGGCACAAGAAATGGATCCCTTTCTCTCACTAATGCACTTCGTAAAACTTTTGAATCTGATGATGAACCTTCCCATCCAGGAAGAACATAAAGAAATTTCAAAATCTTTCTATCACATACTCCCAAAACATTACTTGTTATCTGTTGTTTCCTATTTCGATATCTACCTTGATCCTTAAGTGGAATAGTCATCTCAACATGTGTTCCATCCAAAGCTCCAAGGCAATCCTAAAAAAAATTAAAATTAAATTGTATAATTTCTAAAATAATCTACAAATATATGTCAAACTTAATTTTGATACTAACCTTGAACCACCTCCATTTATGATCATTCTCATAAACATTCTCAACTTGATTAGGTAATCTAATAAAATCCTTACTTAAACTGAGAACCAAGCGTAGTACTTCATGAAAGTGCCTACTAATTGTCTCTAATGAACGAATATAGATACCTCCAAGTACCCTAAGTTTTACTCCATGTCCTAGTACAATTAAGAACATTGCTACAGATTCTTCAACCGTCACATTGCTATTATGTTGGGTTGAAATTTTTTATGTTTAAACTGGTTTTGATAATTTAGGGAGAAATTGTTGGGTTGAAATTTTTAATTGATTTAAAAATAACTTAACAATTTTGATTTGATGATTGATGAAATAGTTTTTGGATAAAACTAAGTTCAATAATTGTTAGTCATATCAAATATATAAATATATATTTAGATATAAACATCTTAAGTGGTGTAGTGGTAAGCATACCCGCTTGTCATACAGGTGACCTGTGTTCGAATCTCACCAGGTGCAGAATTAATAAATAAAGTTTTGTTAATTTGCAGTCAACGCGGAGTTAGACTGATTTTATGAAAAACGTCTAATATTAGACGTGGGGGTCTAACTAGAGGAATTAGACGTGGAGTCTAATAGATGCAAGGAATTAGACGTGGAGTCTAATATACTTGCGGATTTAGACGTAAGTCTAATATACTTGCGGAATTAGATGTAAGTCTAATATACTTGCGGAATTAGATGTAAGTCTAATATACTTGAGGAATTAGACGTAAGTCTAATATATTTGCGGAATTAGACGTAAGTCTAATATATTTGGATAATTAGACGGGCAGTCTAATTAGTGAAAGTCAGACATGAGTCTAACTCATTTAGACAAGTCTGAGGTAGAACTAGAATTAGACGTGTAGTCTAACTCAGTGGAGTTAGACGTGCAGTCTAATGGTTATTGAATAATTAGACGTGTGGTCTAATTAATGAAAGTTAGACGTGCGTCTAACTCCTTCAGACAAGTCTGAGGTAGAACCTAAATTAGACGTGTCAGTCTAACTCAGTGGAGTTAGACGTGCCAGTCTAATGGTTATTGAATAATTAGACGTGTGGTCAAATTAATGAAAGTTAGACGTGCGTCTAACTCCTTCAGACAAGTCTGAGGTAGAACCGGAATTAGACGTGCAGTCTAACTCAGTGGAGTTAGACGTGCAGTCTAATGGTTATTGTAATTAGACGTTAGTCTAATTCTATTAGACTAGGCGGTCTAGTAGACGTTTTTATTAGAAGGAGATGTTTGATTTTATTAGACATATTTTACAATCCGTCTAACTGAAATACATCTAATGCTCAGCTTAAGCAGTATGCTTGAAGCTAGCATTTCACCTAACCACGTGCTATAGCTGTACCCTACTCCTACTCCACTTTTTCGTGAAGATTAGTACGATAGCCAGTTGTAACCAATTGATGAATGCCACGTAAGTAAATATTCTTCCCACTACTTGTTCTGTGCAGGACAATTTCAGAAGAATATTTGGCCACTACCAGATTGGTACGACCATGTTCCATATGCACAGTGCCTGCTCTACTTGTGTACTATGGGCGGCCTTCCAATGGATGCTTGCCATGTATCCAAAAGAAAGATTCGACCGTTGAAGTTTTTCAAGAATATATTGCTGCCTAAGGATGAAGATGAAGAGAAGCAGAAAACAAGACAGAAGCTGAAGCTTTCTCTCTCATTGAATCAAAAGATTTCCAGAAGCTTGATTTCTTGAATAAACTTACTCTCTCTAGATATTTTATTCTTAAGTGTATTTTGTAAATCACTACGTGAAGTTGAGAGATAAGTTATTAGACTATTTGATAGTCATTAATAGTGTGTTGTAAGTTGAACAGAGGCTGTTCTGTTCAACAGAGTATTAGCTAGTTAGTTAACTGTATTTGATTGAAAAGTATAGTGAATCCTTCTGGTAGTTGGAAGAAGGGGTGACGTAGGAGAGTTTTCTCCAAACATCCATAAACAATCTGCTGTGTTATTTTCATTCTGTCATCTTCTCCTTTTTTGGTTTTTAGCTTCAAACCTAAGCAAACGTTTCCGCACTTGAATCGTTCAAGAGTTTGCAAAGGTTTGTGAATAATAGAAAGAGATATTAATCCCTAACAGGATTTATATCAAATTGTTTATCCGAAGTCGTCAACAATAGCCAGACCCCCGTCTCTATTGGTGCCGCCGATCCTAACATATTATCTTGTAAACCCTTTTCCCGCAAAAATTCACAAAACAAGTGAAACTGTGTTTTGAGAATCGTAATAAGTCAAAACAAGTCTTGTCTTTTTCTCCATATAATATTTTTAATAATATTTTTCCTCAGTGTCATATCGTGGGACTCTTGGTATAGGTTGTTCTTGTAACCAATCCACAATTGCAATAGTGGTTTGAGTTATCACATCAAGAAGTAATCTTCTTTTTTTTTACTTGTACTAAACTGTTATCATCCATTAATAAGATACCACGTTGTGCAAAATAAATAAAATTAAATAAGGTTTATATGTATCTTATGTTGTTTTCATATTTCACAATTGCAATTAATGGTGGCCAATCCACAATTGCAATATGGCGACCAAAAAGGTATTAAGGATGTGTTAATCTATCAAATGTTTCAAATCATCAACCAACTTACCTTCTATTTGATTCTAACTCCAAATAACCTGATTTAAATCTATTCTATTTAAAAACTAAGATTACATAAATTTAAACTGTAAAACAGAAAAATCAGAAATGCATTTAGCATCAATCTTAGGCATCAAAATACTAATAATTAGTCATAATCTTTCTAGATACTAACAAACATATCTATCAAACTAACACTTATCATATTCTACACACTCTAATTTTACCATATACCCCATAAATAGCCATAATCTTTCTTTATAATCATAAAACATCACATACAAACATAAAGAGTCTACTGTTATTCTACAAATACATGACATTACTCAAACCTAAAGGAATATCTAAACACATCCAGATCTAGAAACAAAAAATAGAAAGTGTTTCCAATGAGCGTTGAATAGATATATGGGAGGTATGTGATGCTGAAGTAGTGAGAGATCGTCGCCGCCAGTGAGAGATCGTCGTCCGTCGTCGCCTGTCGCCTGTCTTCGCTTGTTACATAATAGAAGAGAAAGAAGAAGAAGTTTTAATTGGAAGGGAAATAATATGGGCTCTGAAATCTTGAAAATGGGGAAGGAGAGAGAAAGAGAGGTGAAAACTGAAAATGGGTAGGTGAGGGAAAATGGGGAAGGAGAGAGAGAGGGGAAAGGAAATGGGTATAATGTGTTTGTTTGATGGAATTAGAATTCTTACATATTTTGGACGGAATTCAAAAGGTAATAAATACATGGTTTATAATTTGATCATAATTTAAATTCTAAATCCAATTCCTAAATTTAATTTTTAAACAAACATCAGAATTGGAATTGACCCCTCCAATTCCAATTCCAATTCCTATTCCAATTCATCCCTCATCAAACACACCATGAGCTTTTTATTGTTTTGTTTTGATATCATAATGCATTGCTTCTTCCTCCTAGTAGACCTTTGAATTCTTTTGCATAATCACAACAAAAACAGTAATCATTAAAACTAAACCTCTCTAATTTATGAATCATAAATAATTATTTTATATAAATAAATTCAAAATAATTAACATTAAGGCAAAATCAAAATAATCTTTTAAGATAATTATTATGATATTCAATCCCAATTAAATTAAAATTAAGATAAGACAAAATAATTAATTTAAGATAAATGTTGTATTTATTTTATCTCAAATTAATTAAAACGGCTCAAATAAATAAAATAAATTACTTGAGATTAATATTGTGCACATTTGAATTCAAAATTAATTATTTATAAAGCCTCAAACATATAAAAAAATTAGATAAATAGATAAAAATAAATATTTATATTTATTTAAATTATTTTTTTATTGTTTTTAGATTTAAAATAAAGCCAAAATGAGTGAAAATAAATGAAATTCAAACAAGCTCTAAGGCTGAAAAATGGTCGTGATCTTGTGTAGGCGAACATAAGAGAAACAACTATAACAGACCACACAACCATCAGATAAGCGCGCAAGCCTCATTCAATGGATAACAACAAGCCACATCACTCGCTACATCGAAAGCTAAGAGCTTCCGCATAAAACCAGATCAACTAACGCGCGCCTCAACTCCATTAGCCCAAATGCGGACGAAATGCCCAAACGTTAACGGATGAAGACAAAACGTAGCGCCCAGATGCACATTGACGTTTGACTCGTAACGGCGACGTTTCAATTCGAGCTTGTCTTCTTCCTTGTAAACTTTTGATTTTTCAAAAGTGGATCTCGTTGAATAATCAACAAATTGAGTGATTCAAAGGCTAATATGATCACCCTAACATGGTGATCATTTCTCATACGATCATAGGTCATGGCCTAATTGGATGACAACGATTGAATATAGAAAAAAGTCATTAATGGTCTTTTGTCTAATATTTGATCTACTTAATCAACAAACCGACATTGGCTGTCTGTAAATAACCTCTTTAGCCAAGATGAAGGCAATGATCAATATACTAAGCCTCCAATCCATCTTCCACAAGATCTGTCATTAAATTTTTTTCAAATTTTTGAAAATTTTGTGTAAGGTTTTAAGGCTCATTTTTTTAATCATCACAAAGCTTCTTAACATCAATTCGAATCGGTTTTAAATATTTGTACATAAAAACAAAAAATTAAAAAAAATGGAAATTTTTAATTCTTGAATTTGTTAAAATTGATAGCCAATGTTCATATTTTGGTTTATTTAACCATAATATGTATAAGTAAGATAGTTGTAAGATTCTTATGCTGGATTAAACCATAAAACTGAAAATCCAAATTTTCATTTAAGAACTTTTTAAATCGAATTGAATCTCTTTCTGATCGATTGTTACATTGGAACGATGTTAAAAATGATCCATGTAAGTATAGGAAGCTTCCTATGAATTCAGATTGAATGATGGAAGCTCTAAAATATTCCAAAAAACCTGTAGTTGGTGTTCTTGGCATCTGACTGAGGATTTTGCCTTGGTTTGATTTTCGTTTGTGAAAAGGAGCAAGCGAAGATAAAATCCGTGCCTCATCCGAGGATACTCGCGAGCGACCGAGAAATAACATTGGTGTTGGCCGGGTGCCCAGATCCGTTGACCCAAGGACAAATTCAACCCATACTCGCGTGTTCGACCCGATTCGCGACCTAGGCACCTAACTTAGGGCCTGTTTGTTTGGGATTTTTTAATTTTAATTGTTTTTTAGTAATTAGAATTCCTAAATTAGTTTTTAATTCCGATAAATAAAAAAAAATTCAAAATATTAAATAATATTATTTTAATAAAGGCATGTTTGAATTTATTTTTAAATTCTAACGCCTTAAACTTATATTTTCCAGACAATTTCCTCAATAATTATAGACATCAATAGCATGCACTAACATTAGTATTATTTTATAATTTTAAATGCAAGAAAAACACATAAATGTCTAGAACTTAAAAAATAATTGGTTAAATAAAACGTAATAAAACAATTTTTTTTTAAAACACAAATAGTCAAATGTTTATATAGTATATACTAGTTTTAACGGGTACGACGTATATAATGCGAAATCTCGTCCCGATTATCACCGAACATCAAACTCAATAAAATCTCTAGTAAAATAATATTTATATACGTATACAAATGTTTTATTTGATTTTAAATTAAAAATTCAATTTTTGACTCTTTAATAAAGAATATTTTAAATTAGTTTAAAATAAAGATTTCTTTTAATCAAATTATAGTTTGATTATATTTTAAATCCAAGTGATGATTTAATTTGATCAAATATAATTAATTTTTAAATACATAAATCTTTTAAATAAAATATTTTCGACACACAAATTGATGCTAAATTAATTTCGAAATAAAGTCTTTTACAAAAGCTCTCCGGGAACAAAGGTATTACCGGGTGTTACAACTCTCTTGACGACTTTGTTGGGATGTAAATTGTTTAACTAAAAAAATGAAAATTTGGCTATTAAAGAAAATTGTTTTTATTACATTTTTAATTAATTGGCACATCCAAAAGAGATATCATCGAGAAAGATACATATGCTCTTATCCTAATCATTGTATAGATCTATAAAGGGTATATAACTCAATTATTTTCAGAAGTACACGATAGGATGTCAATATTTCTAAAAATAAATGTAAAGATTGTCGATGACTCTAATCATTTCAATTTAGGGTATTTGCCAACTGGATTTGATAAAAAGTTAAAATATTCTAAGAATACATACCAACCCTCCAACTATGAATGGACAATTCATTCAAGAAGAATAAAATACCATGTGTTTTGACTTCCCTAAACTCTTTACCAATCATAATTTGTAGAGACATTTTCTAGGTCTCGAAATCTTCTTTGAATGTTAGTATAATCCTAACCCTTCTATTTACATGAAAGTTCTATTTCCCCAAATAAGAGCAAGTCAGATCACTAAAATTTTGAAATTTGTCCCTTAGGTCTAAATATGATTGTTGAAGCCCCATTCGTCGATATAATGTCGACGAAGAAAATACTCACCACCCTCTTATGTGTAGAAAGTTGTTAAATCCCATCCGAGATAGTAATGAAACTGAAATGACAATCCTATCCGAGATAGTAATGAAACTGAAATGACAATCCTATCCTAGAAGAGATCAATGATATGATGGTCTTCCCCACCTATAATAAAGATGGTGATAAACTAATTTTGAATACATAGAGTAATGATTAAGGATGGAAATTTGAAACCTCCCCGCAAAAACCGAATCGAATTGACCCGTTTGGGACAGTTTTTTCCCGAAATCGAACGGGGATGGGGCAGGGATGGTATTTGTGTCCCCCATCCCGACCCGCCCCAATTTTACCCTGATTCTACCCCAAACACCATAAATATAATTAAATATATTAAATTACCAATATATTTATTTATTTACTATATTTTATAAGATTAGTAAGGTTATTTTTTTATAATAATATAAAATTTTAATATATTATTATATATATTATATTAAAAAATTTGTTTATATAATTTTATTTTATAATTTTTATTTATTTTTTTAAAAAATAAATTATTAACGGTGCCCCGCGGAATTCTTCGAAAGCAAAAAAACCGAACGGGGCAGGGATAGTATTAAAAAATACCCAAAATTAAAACGAGGCGGGGATGGTAAATACATTCCCCGCCCGAACCGCCCCATTGTCATCCCTAGTAATGATGATAGTCATTTTACTCTAATATAAATTTTGAAATATAACGCTTCTTAAAAAATGAGTAGAGAATTGTTTCTTTCGCTGAAAAACAATTTAAATAGACTGAAACACGCTAAATGATTCCTAGATCATCTTAATTAGAAAAAGTATAAATCAAGAAAAGCGTTATGAATTGATTGAGCTTTTAAAATCCAATTTAGGACATGTTAGACATTGATATCAAGATTATTAAACATCACATTCCATTTTATCTAGACGTTAAGCCGACAAAGAAAAAGCTTAGACAGATGAAACATCATGTTATAAATAAAATAAAAGAAGTCCAAAATCATCTCGAAGCTGGATTTCTTGAAGTCATAGAATATACTACGTGGATAGCTAATGTGGTTCCTGTCTTAAAGAAAGTCAAGAAAATACACGTATGTGCTCATTATCAAGATTTAATTAAGGTTAGTCTTAAAGACCATTTCTCATTACCTAATATTCACACACAAGTCGATTATGCGACTAACTATGAATTTCTATCATTCATTGATGGATTCTTAGGATATAATCAAATATTGATGGCCCCACAAGATAAAGAAAAGACTAAATTTATAACAGAAGTAGGTACATTCTGTTATTGTGACACGCCTTTCAGTTTAAAGAACGTGAAACAACCAATTAATGGGTGACCACCATGATCCTCCATGTCATGATCCACAAAGAAGTAGAAGTCTATGTAGATGACATGATTGTCAAATCCAAGGATCGACAAGGACACGTCCGAAACATTGAAATACTCTTAAAATGAATTAGAAAATACCATCTTCATCTTAACACAAAGAAATGTACGTCCGCAGTCACCGCTTTAAACTTTTAGGCTTTTCAATCACACAAAGAGGATTAGAAGCCAATCATTCTAAAATAGAGGCAATAACTTTATCTCCTCTATAATCTCATCCTTTGAAGTTAAGTCTTCATAGCTTGGATTAGTTCCATTTTCAGTTAAATGTCCCTTGACATAGCTTATAGTCTTAAGCTCTCATTTTACTAGGTTCAACTTTGTATTGGACTTGTCTAAGTTATCATAGTCAAATCCTAATCCGGATATGCATCTGGCAGGCCTCAACTGACTGATTAGTTGTATAACAGCATCCCCGACTTCGTCTAGGAACTGACCACATAAGTTAAACGTTGGTTTTCAGAAGAAATAATTTGAATCTTTTTCTTGAGCTTCTCATTTTCAGATGAGAGCTTAGCCATTTTGTTTTCCAAAACTTCTAGTTCAGATGAAGAAGGGCTATCAGATTTGGTTTTTAAATTCAACTCATTAAAACAATCTGATAGCTTCTTGTACTTAATGACCAGGTCATTGAGTGTAGTAGTTAAATCATCTTTTGTGAACTCGTTTAAGGATAAGTTTAATACGTCAGAGTTGTCATCTACCATAAAGTATTTGAATCCTTCATCATCGCTGTCACTTGGAGAGCCATCGTCTTAATCGCTCTCAGTCAATACTTCTTCTTTCCTCGGCTAGGAGAGCTTTGTGTTCCTTATTTTTCTTCTTGACATCCTTCTTCGGCTTTCTGCATTTAGCCTTGAAGTTTTCTAGTTTGTCACAGTTAAAACACTTCAAGTTAGTGTTGAAATCACTCTTATTATTATTTAAAAAAACTTGATTTAGAGTGAGTCTTCTTTATGAATTTATCGAATTTCTTCACGAAGAGAGTCTTGGCATCGTTGTTGATCTTCTCAGTAGACTTCACAACATTCACGGTCGGTGGCTCCTCAGCAGTCATCATTTCCTTAGTTGAGATGGATGATGTGGATGACACTTCTTCATTCCTAGAGTTTATCTTAAACACATAGGCATTCAGATTGTCAAATAGATCATGCAGTTCCATCTTGTTGAGGTATTTGTATTCTCTCATGCCCATCGTTTTTATATCCCATTCTCTAGGAAGAGCACGCATGACTTTGATTGCAACCTCTCGGTTGCTATTTGTCTTACCCAAAGTGGAGAGTTCAACGATAATTCGACTGAATCTTTCATCGAATTTAGTCGTTTTCTCTTAGGGACGCATTTTGATTCTATCGAACTGTTGTGTGGAAACGATAAGTTTGTTTTCTTTGGTGTGTTAATTGCCCTCAAACTAGTGAGTCAGCCTCTTCAAAATTTCTTTGGCAGTAGTGCATGATTTTATCTTGCTTAACATATTATTGTCCAGCGTCTTGTAATGAATGTATTTGTCCATATTGTCGAGGCTGTTCTTTTTTTCTCTTCAGCGGTCCACTCAGACCTTGGTTTCTCCTTCATCATAGGAGTACCATCAAAGGTTGTGGTGGAGCTGGCCTTCATGATTTTCATTGGGCCATTGGTGATGACATGCCACATGTCATCATCTAAGGAGGCCAAATGCGTTTATATTCTTATCTTCTAGTGATCATAGTTTTCCTTCGTGAACATATGGATCTTGCTTAGGAGAGTCATGGTTTTGATATCTAATGATGCTTGAGAATAGAAAACTTAGCTCTAATACCACTTGTTAGTATCGATGTCAACTATAGAGAGGGAGGTCTATGTATAGTTGACAACTTAAAACTTTCAATTCAATTTTAATCCTATTAGAGATTAAGAATCTGTTTCTATTCTACACATATCTTCGCAAGCTCTTAAAAGATTTCAGTTGCAGAAATGATTACTCAATTTAAAGCGGTAAATAAGTGATTGAAAGATGTAGAAATGAAATAACACAAGGAGTTTTATGGATGTTTGAAGATAAAACTCCTATGTCACCCCTTCTTCTGTTTCTAGAAGGTTTTTCACTGGAAGGCTTTGATTCGTATAGACACTACAAAAACCCAGTCAGATACACAGGAATTAACAACTGCCTGTATCTAAATTTCTAGCTAGCACTCTATTGAACAGACAAACCCTGTTCAACATACAATACTAAAATTTCACACATAAAGGACAGTAGGTGAATTATAGAATTGACATAGAGCTCAAAGCACTTAGCAGCTCGTAATTCGTAATGCGTAAGAGTCAAGAGAGAATTCGACGTTGTTCTCTGATCGCCTTTATACTGAAGTCTCAGTAACGATCGAATCTTTCTCTTGGTATGTATTAGCTTTCCGTTGGACGTACGTCAGGTGTACGGTAGTGCACATAAGAATATATTTGATGGATTGTGGCGTAGCGGATTGTACTAGAGAATATTCGTTGGAACGTAGTGTACGGGACAATACAAGATGTGGGGTGGCGGAATATTTGAGTATGTGGTAGATAAGTAGTTATAGCATGTAAAACTGTCTTGGCAGACGACTGATGACGAACATTGCTGAATTCTAAGCTGATGAGTTAAGTAGATAAGAGGACACCTCTTCTGACGGCAGCTTAAGCAAGGCATTTTCTCACACTTTTTCAAACTACACGTGTAATGAAGTTCGACGTCTGCTCGCGCACTTATTCAGACTACACATATGATGAAGTTAGACGTCTGCTCAAGCAATTCTTTAGACTACACGTCTGATGAAGTTAGACGTCTGCTCGCGCACTTCTTCACACTACACGTCTGATAAAGTTAGACGACAGCTCGCGCACTTCTTTATACTATATGTCTGACGAAGTTCGACGTCTGCTCGCGCACTTCTTCAAACTACACGTCTGATGAAGTTAGACGTCTTCTCACGCACTTCTTTAAACTACACGTCTGATGAAGTTAGACGTCTACTCACGCACTTCTTCAGACTACACTTCTAATGAAGTTAGACGTCTGCTAACACACTTCTTCATACTACACTTCTGATGAATTTGTTATTGTGTTCCCCTTGTATGACCGATATGTATTAGTTATTGACTTTTCTACTCTGTTTGATTGTACAACTTTTATTTTGCATCATAATTTAATTCACACACTTGTAATTTCTCTCATAAATGCATTTTTTATATTCCTTCATATGGTGGATGTTTACGTTATGTAATTTAACAAAAATCAGTTTCCTTCTCTTGATAATAGACCGTTTATCAAATATTAGAAACTATCTATTGATAATCTTATCCACAATATTAGAATTCTCTCATCCTCAAACATTTCCCCCTTTTATGGAAGATAAAAAAAAGTGCGCAAAAATACCTTTTAATTTTATCCATATTGAAAGTTTTTCCTTCTAGACAATAATTGTAGTTTGCAGAAAGAGTTGATAATTTTACATGCGCTTTTTCCTCCCATACTCAAACTTGTTTTTCAATTGTCTGACTAGAGAAGAACAACATAAAATGATACTTCCCTATGCCAGTATTGTTTGAAGAAGAGACTATGGGTTTATTTTTGAGGTAAACATGTTAAATATTTTTGTCACTAACTAGTGCTTTATTTAATTGGTTTGGAATCTTTTTTGAGTAGAGGTGACCTACCAACTTTATGCTTTTATAAATTCTCTTTTATTCAGAAGTAAACTTATATGTCTAGTTCATGTCATTCCAATCTCTAATTTTGAAGCACTTGGGAGAAATCTTATATTATGTACCTAGCTTGTATAATTGTTAAACCTGAAAAAGGTTACATAATATTCATCATGTGACATGAATAAAAAAGAGAAGAATTTGAAATTACTTAGGGAAACTAGCTAGGCAAAATTTTTTGGTTACCAAATTTGATATCCTAAACAGTCTTAGTTGAAGGCTGAATATTCTGTGGAGCAATGATTGGACTTGTTAGATAATCTTATTGTTGAATAGATTAATGTGAGATTGAGCAGTAACCAAGTGGTTTTATATTCCATTTTCTTATATTTCTTAGGCCTGAATTGGTAGTCAGACAAAAGGGGCTTTAGAAATGTTCAAGTCATGGAAAATGGTTCTTGGACAAAGAGATTTATGTCTGACTTAGGTTTGTCATTTAAACGGATTGATGTAAAAAAGGATTGGACAAGATTAAAAGAATTATAATCTTGTATATTAAAAATTGGTTAATATTCATTCATTCATTCCACATGATGGATAATTTAACTTTCTTAAGTGAAAGAAGGCATCAACTTGGTAAGATTCTAAACCTAAAAACTTTGCTGGATCATGATAATGGCTCGGTGAATTGATTTTGTACCTTTAACAAGATAAATCAATCTTTTCATGGAGAAGATCTAATATTAAATCCCCTAAAAATATAACTAATTAATATTCTCATTCTGGTAGCATAATAAAATTCAGAATATAATGTTATTTATTTTGTGATAAATGGCATATGATTTACTTTTTAATCTCATGGGTTAAGTATTTTAATCCAAATAAAATAAGTTTAGTGTCATTTGGAGTGACTTTGGTTCAATTTTATAATCTATCAAAATATTATTCTTTAGAAACAGTTTATATTCCTATATATTGAAATAAGTTTATAGGATTCTGCTATTGTCATTATTCTGATCTCATCATTCATCTCCGGTGCTTAAATAATTCTTTTACACTTTCTTTTGTTAAATTTTGTATTATTTGAAGTGTAAGAGCATTAAAATTGTCAATAGTCTTTCCGGTCCATAGTATGACATTTAAGTTAGAATCTAAATCCTTATTGATGTTAGACAACTAGTTGAGTGAATTGCAAGTACTATTGGTTTGATTTTATAGCAATGGTTATTCATAAGTTATGTTGAGTTCACTTTTTTTTATAGATAATTTAATTTGATTGACTTTCATATTATAATCTAAATGTCTCATGTTCATTCCGATTTAAGTGATATTCATGTTAAAGATTATTCTAAAAACATGATTTTTTTTAATAAACATAAACTTAGATTCAAAACATATAAATCAAATTAATTTTGATCATATAATTATAATAATTAATTTTAGATGATTATCTTAATTTTTCATGGGATAAGATGTAGAATTTGTGTCTCCCATCACTGCCATAAAAAAGAGGTAGTTTCTATATATACACAACATTTATGAGTTTAGATTGGTTTAATGTGAAAATATTGTCATCTTCTAACTATCAAGTAATTGCAGTGATTTTACTTGATGTGATTTTCAGCCTAACAAAAATAATCATGTTTTTATTAAGTACATATAAAAGATTTTATAGTCATCCAAGAATTGATTGAATGAAATTAGTTGTCTTTCTTTTATATTAATTAATTAGTTACAAATTAGTTAGAAGAAGTTATTGATGCAATTATGTTATTTTGGTAAACAGATTCATGGGTGCATAACTCAAAGAAGGTCTTTGAGAAACTATCTTCAACAAAAAAAAAAAATATAATGTTGATATTAAATTAACAAATTGAAAATTAAACGTTATTATATTTTGTTTAATAGGTGTCTTAATTAGAATTAAAGGTCTAGTTAATATTAGATGTTATTATCTTTTGTTTAATATGGGTATTAATAAACACTAATTCTTACCGTTTAAGAGTTATAGAGGTTTTAAAAATTTAAGAGATTTTTTGTCTTAATATAAATAGAGTAGTTGTATTTGTAGAAAGAATATGAACTGGAATAAAACCTCTTCCCCATTCTTTTTAATCATATCTTGAGTTTGTGAGTGAATGCGTCAATTGTCTACTAACGTTTCCAACAAAGTGATATCAGAGTACAAATATCTTTGAGTTCTAGTATCCATGTAAAGACATTAATCAATTCCCAAGGTGCATGAGAAATCGTAATCGGTGTGATTCTCGAACCTGATGAGGATGCGATGTTGACCCTTATTCTAGCGTGCAAGAAGAAAAAAATAAGGAATAATATGCCCTTTCTATCATCCACTAGTGTCTAGTTGATTCTACTTTTGAGAAAGAAGAAAATGCCTCAACGTCGAAGGAGATATGAGAAATTTTAAAAAATTATCATAAAGGAGTTGTTAATGTAAAAATGGTGCAGCTTTAGATTTTGCAGGGAGAGTTTAAAGCTCTTCATCAGGAAGCATTAAAGTCTATTTCAGACAATTTCACGCGGATCATATCTATCATCAACCAAATGTAAATAAATGGTGAAAGCATAGAATATGTTCGAGTAATCGAGAAAATTTTATGTTCTCAAATCAAAGATTTGACCATGTAGTGGTTGCAATCGAAGAGAATAAAGATTTGCAAAAACTCTCAATTGACAAATTAAATGGATCATTATGGGTGCATGAGGAACGAATGAACAAACACAAGATGGAGCCTTGGAGAAAGTCCTTCTAGTCAAGAATTTGTTTGGCGAAAAGGGGAGCGTAGTTCATCGAGGTTTCGGTCGAGGTCGATGATATTCTCGTGGTGGTAGCCGAGGACATGACAGAAATCCAGACATCGAGCGAGCAAATGATGAAAAACCTCAAGGAAATTCAATGGGGAATGGAAGATAAAGAGAAAGAGGATGCAGTCGAGGACAATGAGATGATAGGTAAGAGAAGGGATATGAAAAGTCGCGTGTTGAGTTCTTTAATTGTCATAATTTGGGTCATTTATCCTGTGATTGTTGGTATGCCGAAGACGCAAAAGTAGAAGTCAACCTGACAGAAGAGAAATAAATGGAAGAGTTATTAGAGGAGAAAGTCAATGGTATATTAATAACGGTGCGAGTAACCACATGTGTGGAGACTATTCGAAATTTGTTAAGATTGTGTTAGATAAAATTAGATCGGTTAAATAGAACTCAACAAAAACAAACTTCCTGTGCAGGAACGGTTAAAGAATTCAACCGGTTAAGAAACTCAACCGGCCAAGCAATACAACCGGCCAAGAACCTAACCGATCAAGAAGACAAGACCGGTCAAATCAGAAGGCCAAAATCGTTGGACATTCGGTCAACCTGAAGTCATGAAAAACCGGAAGTCATCTAGTTAACCTAAACAACCGACCGGTGCAAATAAATACTTTGAGTATCTAACGAGGATGATACCAAAGGGACAGACCTTAGTATTGCCATATTCATACAAGTCTAAGGACAATCTGCAGGCTGTAGAAGATCGTCCAACAAGATCTTTCCACTCCGGGATAAATCAGAGGCGCAATCCTCCAGGTGCAGGCAACTGTCCAACCGACAGTTGTCATATTAAGTGAAAGACAAACCTAGCTGGTTTGACCTATACACTGGAAGCCTAAACTGCCAGGTCTGAATCACTGAACCTCTACTCAACCAATTAGATTCAAGGAAATGAAATGTGACTGTTGCACATTTCACCTATAAAAGAAGGAGTTGAAGAGGAGTAAATGCAGTTACCAGTCCCACCAACTACAAGTTCTAAGAGTTATTACGAGTCTATCTCTCTAAGATTAAAAAGAGCTCAAGTGTTTATTTGAAGTAAGATTACAATTTCGGTAAGAATTGTACTAGTGTTATCGAGCAGAAAATAAGTCTCGATCGGATTGTGTTTGTGTATTCATTAGTGAATATCCTTCTCGCGGTTTCGAGAGGAAGGGGTGACGTAGGAGTCTTATCTCCGAACATCCATAAAAACCTATCTTGTTATTTACTTTCTGCCGGCTTTACATCCTAACCGATCCTACCTAAACCGACTTACTGAGTCCCGAAACCGACCCACCCAACTCCAAACCGACTTTATCCAAATCCGGTTCTACTTATCTAGTGTGTGTGCTGCTTCAAGCTGAAACAAACCACTTCCGCACTTGAACTCGGTTCAAGGGTTTGTGACAGTTTGTGTAGTATTGAAACCCCGGTGTTAATCTCTAACTGGATTAATCACCAACCGTTGAGTGAAAGGCGCTAACCGGCCAGACCCCGGTCCCCCATCCGCGACCTAGATCCTAACATATTGAGGAACGACAACCTGAAATATCACGTTCAGAGATGCTTCAAAAATCCAGATTGAAAGAAAATGTACCATTTTGATTCAGTTGAAGAATGGTATACGCAAATTTATTTCCTATGTGTTTTGTGTACCTAATTTAAAAATTAATATTTTGAGTTTGGGGCAACTCATGGGAAAAGGATACAAGATTTAATGAAGGATCGTAATCTTTGGCTACGAGACTAAATCACTAACCTAATTGCGAAGGTGACGATGTCGAAGAATATGCTATTTTTGCTCCGTATTCAAATTGAAGTACCAAAATACTTGCATGTGTCTACGACGAATTCAGCGTGGTGTTGGCACATGAGGATGAGACATCTAAATTTTGGTGGCCTAAATATGATGTCCGAAAAGAAAATGGTGAAGGGGATGCCTTTGATCAATCATCTAAATCAACTTTGTAAAGTGTGTCTTCTAGGAAAACATGCTAGAGAAAGTTTTCCGGAGGAAGTAAAGTCAAGAGCAACGAAGCCACTCGAATTAATTCATGGTTATGTGTGTGGACCGATCAAACAATTGTCTTATGGTAAAATTAATTATTTCTTACTTTTCATTGATGATTTTACCCGTAAGACTTGGGTTTATTTCTTAAAAGAAAAATCTAAGAGTTTTAACACTTTTAAGAATTTCAAAACTTTGGTAGAGAAAGAGTCTGGTTATATGATTCAGGCTTTGAGAACTAATAGAGGTGGAGAATTTACTTCGGATGTCTTTAACCGTTTCTGTGAAGAAAATGACATTAAGCATATCCTCACAACTCCAAGATCTCCAAATCAAAATAGAGTGAATGAAAGGAAGAACCGGTCTATCCTCAACTTTCTTCGGAGCATTATAAAATATAAGAAGATACCAAAAGAGTTATAGGCAGAAGTACAGGCTTGTCTTGTGTATCTCCTTAATCGTTGTCTGACCAAAAGCGTGAAAGATTTAATACCAATTGAAGCTTGAGCAGAAAGAAGCCAAGTTTATTTAACCTAAGAATTTTTGGGTGTATTGCCTACAAGCATATGCCGAAGCAAGAGAGAACCAAACATGATGATAGAAACGAGAATTTTGTTCATCGGTAATGACGAAAATTAAAAAGGGTACAAGCTCTACAATTCTGTCAACGAAAAGATGGTTATGAGTCGTGATGTGAAGTTCGATGAAGATGCTTCTTGGAATTGGGATGTTAATGAAGATTCCATCAATAAATTTGTCCCATTCTTCGATGAGGACAATCAAGGAGAAGAAACATGGCAGCCCACAGTTCCTAAGATGACGACGAACACATCTTCTGGTGCATCTTCATCTAGTGTAAGCCTTAATAAAGGATAACAAAGGATGAGAACTATCCAAGAACTTTAAAAGAATACAAAGGTAATAAATGATGTCTCTATATTCTGTCTTTTAGCTGAAACAACACCTTTGAGTTTTGAAGAGGCTAACAAGGAGAAGAAATAGAGACAAGCCATGGAAGAGGAAAATCTAGCCATTGAAAGAAACAACACATGGGAACTCACTTCTCTTCCAACATTCAGAAGTCCATTGGTGTCAAGTGGATATTTAAAGAGAAAAAGAATGGCAAATGTGTTGTTTAAAAATATAAATTGAAATTAGTCATCAATGGGTATGCATAATGACACATAGTGAACTCTTATGAAGTATTTGCTCCAGTTGCTTGTCTTGAAAAAATCAGATTTTTTGTTGCACTAGCGTCACAAAGAAATTGGAAAATATTCAAATTGGACGTGAAGTTAGCTTTTCTTAAAGATTTCCTTGAGGAGGATGTGTTTGTGGAGCAACTAGAAGGATATATGATGAAAGGACAAGAAAGAAATTTATTAAAGTTAAAGATGGCTTTGTACGATCTCAAATAAGAGACTTGGGCATGATATAGTCGAATTGATTCTTATTTTCGTGAGAAAGAATTTGAAAAATGTCTAAATGAGTATGCACTTTATGTGAAAATGGATAAAAATAGAGATTATTTTTTTGTTTGCCTCTACATGGATGATTTTATTTTCATTGAAAATAATTCGAGTCTCTTTGAATATTTTAAGAATGATATGGCTTGAGAATTTAAGATGACAAATATTAGCTTAATGTCATTTTATCTCGAATTAGAAGTGTGTCAATCGACTAGTTAAATATTTGTTGGGCAACAAGCATATGTTAAGGAAGTTCTAGATAGATTCAATATATTGAATAGAAAATCGTTGGCTACCCCTATGAATGTTGGAGCTAAATTGAGCAAGAAAATGTGGTTCCAACACTGTTCAAAAGTCTCGTTGGATGTCTAAGGTAATTGACATGTACTCGGTCATATATTTTTTTTAGTGTGAGATTTATTAGTCGATGCATGGAGGTGCCTACAACGGAGCACATGAAGGCGACAAAGAGCATTTTGAAATATTTGAAAGGTACTTCTGATTTTAGATTGTATTCATCTTCTAAGGAATTTCAACTATATGGATATTCCAATAGTGATTATTTCAGAGATATAGATAATCGGAAGAGCACAACTAGATTTGTATTTTTTATGGCGTCTAATGCAATCTCATAGAGTTCGAAGAAACAAGCAATAGTCTCGCTATCATCTTGTGAAGCTGGATATGTCACGATGACAACATTCGTTTGTCACGCAATCTGGCAAAGAAGAATGTTAAAGAAGATAGGTTTGTCAGACAAGGAAGCAACCACAATTTTTGTCGACAACAAATCTGTTCAAGCATTAGTAAATAATCCTTTTTTTCATGATCGAAGTAAACACATCGATACGCGATATCACTTCATTCGAGAGAGTATTACGAAAAAAGAGATCAAGCATGAATATGTGAAATATGTTGATCAAATTGCACATATTTTTATGAAGCCTCTTGGAGTGGAAGTTTTCAGCAGGATGAAGAGAATGCTTGGAATCACGAAGAAAAATAAATTTTATAGGGAGTGTTGAAAATAAAATTAATTAATTGAAAATTAGACGTTATTATCCTTTGTTTAATAGAGGTCTTAATTAGCATTTATTATGACAGTTTAAGAGTTATGGAAGTTTTACTAGTTTAAGAGTTTTTTTTCTAGTGTAAATAGTAGCTGTATTTGCAGAAAAATATGAACTGAAATAAAATCTCTTCCACTTTATTTTTAATTTTATCTTGAGTTTGTGAGTGTATACGTTGATTTTCCACTAACGTTTCCAACCTATAGTTCTATGAACTAAATTTTTATTAATTATTGTAATGTGATTTAATATTGGTTAATCTATATGCAAATTGAGTTTAGTGATGAAAGGAATTTGTTAAATGTTATGTTTGCTTATTTGTGTAATATATTAATATTTATTTATTTAAATTTTGTATTTCGAAGTTTCTTGTAATTTTTTTCTTCTTGTTATTAATAGCCAAAATTTCATTTTTTGAGTTAAACAATTTTGATCCCTAACAAAGTCGCCAAGAGAGTTGGAACACGCGGTAATTCCTTTGTTGCCGGAGAGCTTTTGTAAAAGACTTTATTTCAAAATTAATTTAGCATCAATTTGTGTTTCAAAAATATTTTATTTAAAAGATTTATGTATTTAAAAATGAATAACATTTGATCAAATTTAAATAATGTTTTGGATTTAAATATAATCAAATTAAACTTGATTAAAAAAATCTTTATTTTAAATTAATTTAAAATATTTTTTCATTTAAGAGTCGCAAATTGATTTTTTATTTAAAATCAATAAAACATTTGTATATGTATATAAACGTAATTTTATTAGAGATTTTATTGAGTTCGATGTTTAGTGATATTCGGAACGAGCTTTCGCATTATATCCTCCGTACCCATTAAAACGTTTCTATAGTCCATAAACATTTAGCTATTTGTTTTGAAAAAAACTTTTTTTATTACATTTTTTATTTAAACAATTATTTTTTAAGTTATAATTTTTTTTGTGTTTTCCTTGAATTTAAAATTATATAATAATATTTAAATATTAGTGCATTCGATTGATGTCGAGAATTCTTGAGGAAAATATCTGAAAAATATCAGTTTAAGGTATTAGAATTTAAAAATCAATTAAAACATGCTTTTAATAAAAAAAAATTATTAAAAAACAATTAGTAATTAAAAAACCTAAACAAACCGGTTATAAGGCAGGTGCCCGGGAAAGCTAATGGAAGCAAGCTCAATGTGGAGTTTTTTTTTTTGGAAAACAGTTTAACACCATTTCATTAAAAAGCCCAAAAGTGGGAGGGGTCAATAATAAAAACTAGAGAAACCCTAGTTTTGATTGTAAGATAACAAACAAAAGACCCAAAAGTTTCTGAATTCTGGCAGTCAAATCACATTATAAAATACAGATTAAAATGAACAAAGTCTACAATCTAGCCATCCCAACCTATGTTGTATCCATATCCGCCTTTTGACCATATTGCATTCTTCCACGTCCCAATCTTCTCGCATTCTTCATGAAGGGAGATTGAATTGAAACAGATGATGATGTTTGTCTGCTCTTATTGTTTAATCTGATACAAGGGGAAAGAATATTAGGGTTATTGATAGAGTAGTATAAATAGAGTATTGGTTGTTTAGAAATGTAATGAAATGATTTAGTTAGAAATTCTATCTCTTCCTTATTGTATTCTCCCTATCAGTTAGGGTTCTTTCTCCCTTCATCAATTCTTCACTTCTCATCTCAATATAATTCAAGATTTATACATAATTCTACTACAAGGTATAACAGTGGTATCAGAGCTCGTTCTTGGCAAAATGGTGTGTACTATGAGGTATATAGTTGAAACAGACTTGGATGTGATTCAATTTCCTTATTCCTGCATAGAAACCGTTCACAAGTGAAATCAACAAGAGTTAAAGAAGAATTGGATCATTATTGTTGATGGATCGAACTACATGTGAAGTTGTCAGCTAATCGGAGAAAAAGAAGAAGTGAAGACGACGTTCGTTTGCAGAAGAAGTTTGCAGAAGGAATCATCATATTTAGGCGACTTGAAGTTCCGATTGAGGAATTGTGATAACAAAAAGTAAGATTGTAGAGATGAGCCAACAAAAGTTATACAAACCGAAGAAGCTCCATTACGACGGTGATAGTTCCGGTGGGTTCCAAATTCGCGACGGGTGGAAGAATGATTTTGATATCGTTCATTGAAGACGGAGGAAAAGGAATCTAGTTACAGGCCTGTTTGTTTGAAGGTATTAGATCACCACTAAGGTAAATACGATCACAAATTTGAAGTTACTGTGCAATCTCATCTTTACCTGGTTAATTATCTCTGAGGAAAGAGAAAGTGTACTGAACTAGACAGAAGGTTTATTTGACTTGCACAGAAGGCTGGTTTGATTACTTACTGTGTAATCTTTACATGGGTTAATGGAGGAAGTGTAATGAACTAGAGACAAGGTTTATTTGAGTTGCACAGAAGGCTGGTTGACTTGCACAGAAGGCTGGTTTGATTACTGTTTGAATCAAACTATATCATTTTCTAACTGATCCTTAACTATATTCCTGCTACTGAATTGGATTGAATTCTGAACCATAAAAGAAAAGTTCGTCGATTTGAAAATGAATTTTTCCAAATTCTTTGGAGAAGATGTAGAAGATGTGGAAGACTGGATTTATGATGTTGAAAGATTTTTTCAAATTAACGGTACGCTCGAAGAAGACGAGGTGCCTCTTGCCACAACTCACTTGAGGGTAAAAGCACTACAATGGCTTAGAGAACATGTGGTGATGAAAACTCTTAGCAAGGGATTGACGTGGAGAGAACTGAAACGATTATTACGACGCGAGTTTGGCTTACATGTAAGGGACAATCCACAACATAAGCAAAGGAAGGTGCAGACAGAATCATGGGAGTTGATCGCGGAACAAGGTCGACAAATAACCGACTTGTTAAAATCATGGAGGATCGTTGATGAACCTAAAAGACAGAAACAGAATGTCGATGATGAAATGACAAGGCAAAAATGGGAAAGCGAACGTGAAAAATTGATATTGAAATCCGTTGAGTTATTGGAAAATGGCGATTGTTCTAAAGTGGAAGACGAGCATCCTTTCAACGACTTTTGTTATGAAAAAGAAATGGATACTCCACATACTAATGATACAAAACACGACAATATCCATCTTGATGAAGAAGTTTAAGATAATTCATGTTCTTTGTTTATTCAATTGCAAGTCTCCCTAGTGTACGATGACCGAGAGAAGACGAAGTCAACCTACGTTGAAAATGATGATCATTATCAGTGTGACTTGGGAGAAGCTGAAATTGAAAAAATGTTTGAAGATGTTTTGGGCCTTGAAGATAGGATGTTGGAATTTGATCCCATTTCTCAAGCATACTTAGCGCCAAGTCCAAATTGCGTCCAGATTTTGTGGTTCGAGAAATTACAAGACATTGGATCTTGTTTTCAGACACTTTTATGGCATAAAACATGGATGAGATGCAAGTACTTATTATGGTTTGAAGAACCACTTGATGCAGAGTTTTGTAATTGTTCTTATGGGCTACAATTGATAAATCTTGTGGGACAGTTTGTATGGTTTGAAGAACCACCCGATAGCCTAAAGAAGTAATTTCGTCTATTCATATGGTTCGAAGAGCCACCAGATGTTTTAGAGTTTCAACGGAACCTTCGACTATTGTCGTTTCGGACGAATGAAGTGAAGGAGAGGGTAATGATACAAGGGGAAAGAATATTAGGGTTATTGATAGAGTATTGGTTGTTTAGAAATGTTATGAAATGATTTAGTTAGAAATTCTATCTCTTCCTTATTGTATTCTCCCTATCAGTTACGGTTCTTTCTTCCTTCATCAATTCTTCACTCCTCATCTCAATATAATTCAAGATTTATACCTAATTCTACTACAAGGTATAACATAATCTTCCTCTATATGAACTCATATTAACATAATAAAATGTATACTTTTTCAGGATTTCAAAGTTTTTGTCACTACTTTCCTCTACTTCAGTTTTCTATGTTTGAGGATCAACAACTCTAGTTTCCTTCTTCTTTATTGTATATTTGCATTCATCTTCTGCATCTTCCTCTTCCTTGCGTTTAAGTTTATCTTCTTCAGAATCCCCTATTTCATTAATTTCCTTTCCTTTCTTACTTCCCTCTTCTTGAGTTTGATTTCCTTTTGTTCCTTCACCCAAATTCTGAACATCTTTCCCTTTGGAATTGCTTTCTTTTGCTGCTTGTTATTCCATTATTTTTCCACAACTGTTTCATTTGTACTAAGAACCTTTTGTTGCTTGGCTTCTCCATTCTGCATTTGTTGTTCCTGGTTGGTCATTAATTTAGGGAATCTCATTATAGAATGTTTAAAGGTATTGTAGTTCATGCATCTATACGGTCGCCATTCATAGTGTATGCCCATCTTGATAGCATTTCCCTTTCGATCCACCACTATAATTTTGTCGGGGAGAACACTTCTAGGTTGAACTTCAATGCTCATCCTAGTATATGAGAGATTTTCGCTTTCCTTAGTGATTTTGTTCATGTATAGAGTGTTTCTTAGAAGGCTGGCGAAATGGTTTAAGGCTTCCGCGTTGTACATGTGGGGAGGGATATTTCGCAACTTGAACCAAATTTGCACTGTTTCTTTTAGAATATTATCATAGTTCGTACCCTCCTTTCATTTTTCGAGCTTCATTCATTCTTTCCCCACATGTGTATGTCCCAACTCTAAAATTTTCTCAAGATTAGACTCTTGATTGAATTTCGGGAAATACATGTTGTGACTGTTAGAGGTGACTTTCATTAGACCTTCTTTTCTACATTGCTTCATGAGTTCTTCCGTAGTGGCATCAAAAGTGGCAGGGTCTTTCCCAATATAATTACCCACTATCACCTGTTCCCATGATTGAATGCATTTTTCATCCACGTCTGATGGTAGCTTGAACTTAAAGGGATATTCGAGTTTTTCCACCTTTGCTTTGAACGCACCCAGGAAAATCTGTCCATTTTCTGGGATTTTGTTTTCACTTTATTTTGCTAAGTTTTGACCCTGCTTTGTTTCTGGATTCTTCTTCCAGACTTGATAAACCTGACAATTTGGGTTCTTCTTTAGAGTATAAACCTTTGTCTTGGTACATTTTGCCAACTCTTTTATTGGGTTGACGGACCAACTAACAATAATGTCATACTCCTCTTTTTTTAGAAGGTTCCAATCTTAGAGGTAGTGCAGGTTTACCTGAATAGTGATTTGTTGAGCCCTTTCTTTGTTGAGAATCATTTCTCCATTCATAGTTTGCATCAACATCCTTAAATTTTAGTTTCTCATCCCTTTGAGGTTTGCCCTCTCATTAAAACCATCCCTCCATTTGCCTTTTGCCTTCTCTTCGGTTTCCCCTGTTTCCCCTGCTTTCTTGTTTACTGCATTATTCTGACATTTGTTTCCAACCCTGATTTCTTCCAGACTAGAACTATTTTCCTATTGTTCCCCTGTACTTTCCTTCTTCTTGTTGGTCGACTCTGTTTTATTTTGCTTTCCTTTTTTCCCATGTGACTTACTAGTTTTATCGGATTGATTCTGATTCCCAAAAGAATCAACAACAAATTCATTTGAAAAAGTTTGCTTATTTGGGAAATTAGTATGTATTTCATTTTTTCTCTTATCTCCGTTGACATTCATCTTAACAAAAATATCGAAGGCTAGAGTGGAAGAAGGCATACCTGTAGCTTTTCAAGAGTTGATATTTATGCTCTTGCTCATGAATTCAGGGGTGCCATCATTTTTTTCTTTAGCCAGAGTGTCTTTATTTTTATCATACGTAATGGGGTATGTACTCCTATTTTCTTCTTGTTGTTTATCTGCATCTGGAATTTCTTTGGGTGAGTGAAAAAGAAATTTGATACCTCGGGTTTGTGTTTAAGAGAATTGGCTAGGCTTGAACCAAAGGTTGACAAAGAAGAAAGATTTCCTATTGCAGAAACTTTCATGTTTCCTGATTCGAAATGGAAAAAGCAGACGAATTCAAACAACATCGTTTATCACGATGCACGATTAGAATGGTTAAAACCCTAGTGGCACTTGTGAATGATCCAATCGGGGTTTCTAGGACACTGCCGATCGTGCCATTCGTGGAGATCGTGTCATTTGTGCCGATCTTGACTTCGATTGTGCGATATTGACTATGTCGCTCGTTCTGCGGTGAATACAACGAAGCGCGATCCGTACGATTGAAATCCTAGTAGCACTTGCGAAATAGGGGATTCCGCGGCTATGTCGATCGTGCAGTTTTTGCGAATCGTGTCTTTCGTGACGATCGTATCGTTCGTATCGATCGTGCTATCGATTGTGTTTGCCAACCGTGCTGATCGTTCCGTTGATTGTGATGTGCCAACCGTGCCTCAATGTGGAGTTTTCCTTTTACCCTTTTCGGGTCTTTTTAATTAATGGCAGGTGCCCGGGTTACAAATCGGGTCAAACATGTGAGTATTGGTGGAAGGCTTAAGGTCAACGAATCTGGGCACCCGGTCAACACCAATGTTGTTTCTCGATCGCTCGCGAGTATCCTCGGACGAGGCACGCATTTTCTATATCGCTTGCTGGTTTTCTTGAACGAAAATCAGACCAAGGAAAATTCCTTAGCCGAATGTCATGAACAATAACTACAGGTTTTTGAATTTTTTTAGAACTTCCAACATTCAATCTGAAATCATAGGAAGTTTTCCCTACTTACATAGATACTTTTTAGGATCATTCCAATGTATCAATTGATCAGGAAGAGATCGAATTTTATCTAAATAGTTCTTAAATGAATATTACCACTTATCTCTAAATGATTACATGATGACTTCTAAACCATATTATATGGTACGTGATGTGAGATCGATTTCTAATCCATCAAAGAGAGATAAATGACGATCATACATATAAGAACAAGATATATCTAGTATCAAATCTTTGGAGATGATATTACAATTTTTGGATTGAACAAACATTGAAAAAAGTATAGAGATTCGAATAAAATCCATGATTTGGATAGCCAAAGCAAACAGATAAGAACAATCATACAAAAAAGTACATATCATATAGTGGCGGCGGAATCGGCGAAAGATGAAGTTTAAGCTAGCAGAGGAATCAAATGAAATTATGAGCAAGGAACAATCAGAGAAAATGGACAATCAGGAGACCTATTATCAAAATCAGTAGAGATGCTATTAAAGTCGGCCTCGAAATTTGGCCTTCCCAGCCCCTATAGAATAAATGTAAGATTTGAATCCATAATCATATAAAATTTCTAATTTTTTTTTATCTTTGATAGAAAATAATTGTTATAACTTATGAAAAGTTTAATGAATAGATAAAACTAATTCAAATATATATGTTAAACCGCTAAGTTATATCAAGTATATTAATTGGTTTAAATATAACAAGAAGCTGTTGTAGCGTAGTGGTAAACGCCTCTGCCTGTCACACAGGTGACCAGGGATCAAATCCCACTGGCTACAAATAATATTTAAAGTTTTTCTATTACAGGGAAATTGAGCAAAATCCATTCGGTTGGAAATATATATATTGTTTGACTTCGGTTTGTAGTAAAAGGAACCGGTCAGTAAAGTTCAGTCAAACCGGATTGGTCAACCGACACTTAATGCAACCGCTCAGTCATAAATGCTCCGGTTGATTAAGTGCAACCACCCAGTCATAAATGCTCCGGTTGATTAAGTGCAACCACCCAGTCATAAATGCTCCGGTTGATTAAGTACAACCGCCCAGTCATAAATGCTCCGGTTGATTAAGTGCAACCGCCCAGTCATAAATGTTCCGGTTGATTAAATGCAGCCGCTCGGTCATAAATGATCCGGTTGATTAAATTATGTCAAGCTCCGGTTATTAAATGGGTTATTAAATGAGTAATCCAAATCTAGAAGCAATCTCCAGGTAACTGTCAGGGCATGCTTGTCCAAATCCAGAAGCAATCTCCAGGCAGCAGGTAGCTGTCAGGCGGCCGGCTAAGAGCATGTCTGCCATGTGTCCAACATGCAAACCGGCTAAGCGCATGTCTGCCATGTGTCCAAATTGATCTGTCCAAGAGGGAAGCCTGCAAGCCTCTTGATCATTACCAGGAGAGAGAAAATATGACCGTTGTGTCCTCTCAGCTATAAAAGGAAGACGAGACGTCTTCATTTAATGCAGTGATCAAGCGAAAAATATCAATCACATCTTTTTAAGAAAATCATTAAGTTAGAGAGATAAAGTCATATATTCCAAAAACCGGTTTGCCTAAAACCGGAAGCTTTTTTGTGTGTTGTTGTGTTGAGTTGTTGTATTACATCAAAGTGTGAGTTTGGTGTAACCGGCGAGTAGAGAAGTTGGGCTCGACCGGCAGTATTGTTGTAACTCTAAAGAGTTAGTGGAGATCTTTCTCATAACCTGAGAAGAAGGGGTGACGTAGGAGGGTTTGCTCCGAACATCCATAAACAAATCCTTGTCTCGTGTTCTTTCCTTTGCTTTTATTTACTTTACCTAACCTCAAACTAATCATACGCCTTAAACCGGTCACTCATATCCTTAAACCGACTCCTCATAAACTTCATCCGAATCGTATTCGTTGCTTCAGATTGAAACGGACATTTCCGCACTTGAACTCGGTTCAAGAGTCTGTGACAATCTGTGTAGTGTTAAGAGCGGTTTTAGTCTCTAACCGGACTATCACCAAAAAATGTGTGTGTTGTAAGCGGCCACCCTTACCTAAACCGGAAACACCCCGGTCCTCCAAGGGCGTCCCCGATCCTAACAAGTGGTATCAGAGCGAGGTTCTTAACACTCAAGCAACCGAATATCATCATGTCTTTCATCAACGAGCCCCCCATGTTCTGCATCGAAGAATATGTTGATTGGAAGATACGGATGGAAGTGCATTTGGCCTCACAAGACGATGACATGTGGTATGTTATTACCGATGGCCCGATAAAGATTGATAAGCCAAGATACAAATGGACGACGGAAGATAAGAAGATGAATAACTTGGATAATGTTGCCAAAAACATTTTGTTCAAGTCGTTGGACAAAAACATGTTTAGTAAGATCAAGTTGTGCTCTTCTGCTAAAGAAATTTGGGAGAAGTTGATCCAACTGTGTGAGGGTAGCGACCAAATAAAGGAGAACCGGAAAGATCATAAGGCTCTGATAGCTTATGAAATCAATAGCAAATGGGCCGATAGCGATTCGGAGGACTCATCATTCAGCGACGGCGATGATAAAGTTGATGCATGCTTCGCGGCTGAGAAAGAATCTGAGGTATTTGATTTCTCTTCTGAAGAATTTACTAAAGAAGACTTAGTTATTGCACTCAATGACATGGTCGATGAGTTCAAAAAATTGGCTGTTTTAATACCGACTCAAACAAAATATGAAACCGGAAAGTCAAGTGGTACCGTTGGTGAGCCAAGCGGAACCGAGACTTACGAACCGGTTGGACTATCCTTAGAGAATGAGAAGCTCAAGGAGACAGTCCAATCGTTAACCGAAGAAAATGAGAGAATTAAATATGTCACGGCTTCTTGGAAGAGATCTAGTGAAGCGGTAAGCCAAATGTCTAATTACCAAAGACATCCCAAATGTAAATTTGGTATTGGTTATAACAAATCCGCCACTCACAAGCATTCCAACGTGATGAAACTCACAAAAGACAATCTTCCTTTCATAAGATTTGTCAAGAGTTCATCAACCGAAAATGAGGAAGAACGTGACTCAAAACAGGAAAAAGAAATAAAATATGTAAGTCCAACTGACTCGGAAAAATAGCTTCATCCTGAGAGAAGGAAAACCAATCGGCCAGCAGGTAAACAAACCGATACACACCCACAAAATAAGGCAGTTTTAGGACAACAGAAAGATGTAAAACCAAGCACCGGAAAAGTAATTAGAACCATAACCGGGAAAGTTATCCGACTTATTAAAGTCTGGATTCCCAAGGGACTAATAAGCCACGGACCCAAAGAAAAATGGGGACCAGATTCTTTATTGTCTATAAATGCAGGTAAATCAAGACAGAAGCTTGGAAGAGACATCATGGCATCCGGACAGCCGGCTGCTGAAGAACACATCACATGAAGGGAACAAGAATGAAGAGGCTAACATCCTCACAAAGCCACTTCTCGAGTCTAAGTTTTCTTCCCTTAGAAATATTTTAGGATTGTTAGTGGGATTTGATTAAAATTTGTTTAAAAAAAATAAAAATAAATAAATCTCCTTAAACCAAACCGTTTTTCCAAAAACCGGCCAAACAAATGTAAGTTCTTTAAAACCGGCCAAACAAGTGTAAGTTCTTCAAAAACCGGCCAAACAAGTGTAAGTTCTTTAAAACCGGCCAAACAAATATAAGTTTTTTTTTTTTAAAACCGGCCACACATTACAAGTTTTGAATATTTATTCTAAATAATCAAAAAGGGAGAAATTGATAGAAAAATTAAGTAGATTAATTTTAAAAATAGGCCACACATTACAAGTTTTGATTATTTATTCTAAATAATCAAAAAGGGAGAAATTGATAGAAAAATTAAGTAGATTAATTTTTAACCGGCCACACATTACGATTTTTGAATATTTATTCTAAATAATCAAAAAGGGAGAAATTGATAGAAAATAATTGTTATAACTTATGAAAAGTTTAATGAATAGATAAAACTAATTCAAATATATATGTTAAACCGCTAAGTTATATCAAGTATATTAATTGGTTTAAATATAACAAGAAGCTGTTGTAGCGTAGTGGTAAACGCCTCTGCCTGTCACACAGGTGACCAGGGATCAAATCCCACTCGCTGCAAATAATATTTAAAGCTATTTCAGGGAAATTGAGCAAAATCCATTCGGTTGGAAATAAAAGTAATCGGTTCGTCCAAGAAGTTCAGTCAACCGGTTGGTCAACCGGAGTTCAGTCGGAGTCTAGAACCGGTCAGTAAAGTTCAGTCAAACCGAAATAGCAAAACTTTAAATATTATTTGCAGCGAGTGGGATTTGATCCCTGGTCACCTGTGTGACAGGCAGAGGCGTTTACCACTACGCTACAACAGCTTCTTGTTATATTTAAACCAATTAATATACTTGATATAACTTAGCGGTTTAACATATATATTTGAATTAGTTTTATCTATTCATTAAACTTTTCATAAGTTATAACAATTATTTTCTATCAATTTCTCCCTTTTTGATTATTTAGAATAAATATTCAAAAATCGTAATGTGTGGTCGGTTAAAAATTAATCTACTTAATTTTTCTATCAATTTCTCCCTTTTTGATTATTTAGAATAAATATTCAAAACTTGTAATGTGTGGCCGGTTTTTAAAATTAATCTACTTAATTTTTCTATCAATTTCTCCCTTTTTGATTATTTAGAATAAATATTCAAAACTTGTAATGTGTGGCCGGTTTTTTAAAAAAAAAACTTATATTTGTTTGGCCGGTTTTAAAGAACTTACACTTGTTTGGCCGGTTTTTGAAGAACTTACACTTGTTTGGCCGGTTTTAAAGAACTTACATTTGTTTGGCCGGTTTTTGGAAAAACGGTTTGGTTTAAGGAGATTTTTTTTTTTTTTTTTTTTAAACAAATTTTAATCAAATCCCACTAACAATCCTAAAATATTTCTAAGGGAAGAAAACTTAGACTCGAGAAGTGGCTTTGTGAGGATGTTAGCCTCTTCATTCTTGTTCCCTTCATGTGATGTGTTCTTCAGCAGCCGGCTGTCCGGATGCCATGATGTCTCTTCCAAGCTTCTGTCTTGATTACCTGCATTTATAGACAATAAAGAATCTGGTCCCCATTTTTCTTTGGGTCCGTGGCTTATTAGTCCCTTGGGAATCCAGACTTTAATAAGTCGGATAACTTTCCCGGTTATGGTTCTAATTACTTTTCCGGTGCTTGGTTTTACATCTTTCTGTTGTCCTAAGAGTGCCCTATTTTGTGGGTGTGTATCGGTTTGTTTACCTACTGGCCGATTGGCTTTCCTTCTCTCAGGATGAAGCCATTTTTCCGAGTCAGTTGGACTTACATATTTTATTTCTTTTTCCGGTTTTGAGTCACGTTCTTCCTCATTTTCGGTTGATGAACTCTTGACAAATCTTATGAAAGGAAGATTGTCTTTTGTGAGTTTCATCACGTTGGAATGCTTGTGAGTGGCGGATTTGTTATAACCAATACCAAATTTACATTTGGGATGTCTTTGGTAATTAGACATTTGTCTTACCGCTTCACTAGATCTCTTCCAAGAAGCCGTGACATATTTAATTCTCTCATTTTCTTCGGTTAACGATTGGACTGTCTCCTTGAGCTTCTCATTCTGTAAGGATAGTCCAACCGGTTCGTAAGTCTCGGTTCCGCTTGGCTCACCAGCGGTACCACTTGACTTTCCGGTTTCATATTTTGTTTGAGTCGGTATTAAAACACCCAATTTTTTGAACTCATCGACCATGTCATTGAGTGCAATAACTAAGTCTTCTTTAGTAAATTCTTCAGAAGAGAAATCAAATACCTCAGATTCTTTCTCAGCCGCGAAGCATGCATCAACTTTATCATCGCCGTCACTGAATGATGAGTCGTCCGAATCGCTACGGCCCATTTGCTATTGATTTCATAAGCTATCAGAGCCTTATGATCTTTCCGGTTCTCCTTTATTTGGTCGCTACCCTCACACAGTTGGATCAACTTCTCCCAAATTTCTTTAGCAGAAGAGCACAACTTGATCTTACTAAACATGTTTTTGTCCAACGACTTGAACAAAATGTTTTTGGCAACATTATTCAAGTTATTCATCTTCATATCTTCCGTCGTCCATTTGTATCTTGGCTTATCAATCTTTATCGGGCCATCGGTAATAACATACCACATGTCATCGTCTTGTGAGGCCAAATGCACTTCCATCCGTATCTTCCAATCAACATATTCTTCGATGCAGAACATGGGGGGCTCGTTGATGAAAGACATGATGATATTCGGTTGCTTGAGTGTTAAGAACCTCGCTCTGATACCACTTGTTAGGATCGGGGACGCCCTTGGAGGACCGGGGTGTTTCCGGTTTAGGTAAGGGTGGCCGCTTACAACACACACATTTTTTGGTGATAGTCCGGTTAGAGACTAAAACCGCTCTTAACACTACACAGATTGTTACAGACTCTTGAACCGAGTTCAAGTGCGGAAATGTCCGTTTCAATCTGAAGCAACGAATACGATTCGGATGAAGTTTATGAGGAGTCGGTTTAAGGATATGAGTGACCGGTTTAAGGCGTATGATTAGTTTGAGGTTAGGTAAAGTAAATAAAAGCAAATGAAAGAACACGAGACAAGGATTTGTTTATGGATGTTCGGAGCAAACCCTCCTACGTCACCCCTTCTTCTCAGGTTATGAGAATGATCTCCACTAACTCTTTAGAGTTACAACAATACTGCCGGTCGAGCCCAACTTCGCTACTCGCCGGTTACACCAAACTCACACTTTGATGTAATACAACAACTCAACACAACAACACACAAAAAAGCTTCCGGTTTTAGGCAAACCGGTTATTGGAATATATGACTTTATCTCTCTAACTTAATGATTTTCTTAAAAAGATGTGATTTATATTTTTCGCTTGATCACTGCATTAAATGAAGACGTCTCGTCTTCCTTTTATAGCTGAGAGGACACAACGGTCATATTTTCTCTCTCCTGGTAATGATCAAGAGGCTTGCACGCCTTCCCTCTTGGATAGATCAATTTGGACACATGGCAGACATGCGCTTAGCCGGTTTGCACGTTGGACACATGGCAGACATGCTCTTAGCCGGCCGCCTGACAGCTACCTGCTGCCTGGAGATTGCTTCTGGATTTGGACAAGCATGCCTGACAGCTACCTAGAGATTGCTTCTAGATTTGGATTACTCATTTAATAACCCATTTAATAACCGGAGCTTGACATCATTTAATCAACCGGATCATTTATGACCGAGCGGCTGCATTTAATCAACCGGAACATTTATGACTGGGCGGTTGCACTTAATCAACCGGAACATTTATGACTGGGCGGTTGCACTTAATCAACCGGAGCATTTATGACTGGGTGGTTGCATTAAGTGTCGGTTGACCAATCCGGTTTGACTGAACTTTACTGACCGGTCCCGGACTCCTTGACTGAACTCCGGTTGACCAACCGGTTGACTGAACTTCTTGGACGAACCGGTTGCTTTTATTACAAACCGAAGTCAAACAATATATATATTTCCAACCGAATGGATTTTGCTCAATTTCTCTGAAATAGTAAAACTTTAAATATTATTTGCAGCTAGTGGGATTTGATCCCTGGTTACCTGTGTGACAGGCAGAGGCGTTTACCACTACGCTACAACAACTTCATCTTATATTTAAACCACTTAATATACTTGATATAACTTAGCGGTTTAACATATATATTTGAATTAGTTTTATCTATTCATTAAACTTTTCATAAGTTATAACAATTATTTTCTATCAATTTCTCCCTTTTTGATTATTTAGAATAAATATTCAAAAATCGTAATGTGTGGCCGGTTAAAAATTAATCTACTTAATTTTTCTATCAATTTCTCCATTTTTGATTATTTAGAATAAATATTCAAAACTTGTAATGTGTGGCCGGTTTTTAAAATTAATCTACTTAATTTTTCTATCAATCTTGAACCAATAACTAAACTATAGCATTTAATGTTTAAAATTATAATACGTTTAAATAAATAGCTTACTATTTTTAATAAATGGGCTACACTAGGGAGTGAGCATCCCTAGCTCAAGGGCTTATCGGGCTTATCCTAGCGTCGACCCTAGATGCTATTCAAATATGAGATTCACGAAAGAGAATCAACTAAAGCTAACCAGATATGGAAAATGACCTATCTTGTAGTGGCAGCGAACGAAGTAGCTATCTATGATGTGCACTCAATCTCCTCAACCGAGAGAGGTTGAAGATAAAGAAATATAGGTAATTTTTCTCCTCTCTCTCAGCATTGACAATGATATGTGTTTCTTTTTTTTATTACAAAAATATGTCTTCAATTTTTTAAGTAACATATTTTTTAATTTGATTTGTTTCATACATTACTATTTTTTTTTATTTTTATAATATTAATATAGAATTTTAAATTTTAAATTATATATTGTAAATTTAATAAGTTAAGTATAATAAAAATTATATTATATATCATATCATATTATATAAAAATAATAATTTAAATATATAAATTTATAAAAATAAATAATTAAATCTATAATATATTTAATAAAAAAAAATATTATATTTTAATAAAAATAATTAAAGAGAAAAAAATTAAATTAAACAGTAAATTAATTTAAAGATAATAAAAAAAGTATATTAATTTGAAAAGTTGAATAATGCTTACAGAATATATATTCGACAAAAACTTCTTCATCAAAACATTTATTTAAAACATTATTAACTTTTTTTAATATATTGATGAATGAAATTTCCATAAATTTATGGCATTTTTAAGTTCCTTAAACCAATTATTTCCAAAGATAAATCAAATATATAAAATATGTTCAATGTATTAAATACTCGTCTCTATAATTAACCCATCAATTTTCTCCCTACTAATATATTAGTTTTAACTCTGTAAATTATTTATAACTTAAATGTTTGTAAATAAATATTATTTGATTCATAAATAAAAATGTAAGGCCGAGAAAATTTACATGTGTGGTTATTTAGGTATTATAATCAACAAATAAATTCGAGTTACTTGTAATAATCAAACAAATATGATTTTAAATAAAACTCATAAGAACGATAGTCATTTTATGTAGGAACAAATTTGCAACAAATTCACAACAACATTCTTTGCCTTAAAAAGGAATTTAAGTCATTACCTTAACTATCAATTTGCAACAAATTCACAACAACAGTCTTTGCCTTAAAAAGGAAATTTAGTCATTACCTTAACATTATCTAAGAGCTTCACAACTAAATCTGTAGGAATATTAAAAATAATGCAAATCAGCCAAATGCAAAATTGAAATAACGCGCACAATACTGTTCCCATAATATTAGCACTAAAACAAAATATGCTTCAGAAAATCCCTTATTCTGTAAAAACATATATACTAACCATAGTTATTATAATTTTCCAACAATATTTACATTAATATTTTTATTAAAATCCCCATGTTCTGGCAATAATTTCTTCAAGAACCTGTTAATATATATTATTACGATTAGTTTGCATTACCATTTCTAAATATTTTCGCACTAGTATATGAAATACATTTTGAATTTTATTCAAATACTGAATATTTGAAAATTGTTAGATAAAATTAGACCGGTTAAATAGAACTTAACAAAAACAAACTTCCTGTGTAGGAACGGTTAAAGAATCCAACCGGTCAAATAATTCAACCGGTCAAGCAACCCAACCGACCAAAAACCTAACCGATCAGAAAGACAAGACCGGTCAGAAGAAAAGACCAAAACCGGAAGTCATCTGATTAACCTAAACAACCGACCAATGCAAATAAGATACTTTAAGTATCTGTTGAAGATGATACCAAAGGACAGATCTTAGTATTACCATATTCATACAAGTCTGAGGACAATCTGCAGACTGCAGAAGACCGTCCGACAAGATCTTTCCACTCCAGGATAAATCAGAGATACAATCCTCCAGGTACAGGTAACTGTCCAACCGACAGTTGCCATATTAAGTAAAAGACAAACCTACTCGGTTTGACCTAAACAATGGAAGTCTAGACCGCCAGGTCTGAATCACTGAACTTCTGATACCAATTGTTAGGATCTAGGTCGCGGCTGGCGGACCGGGGTCTGGCCGGTTAGCTCCTTTCACTCAACGGTTGGTGATTAATCCGGTTAGAGATTAACACCAGGGTTTCAATACTACACAAACTGTCACAAACCCTTGAACTGAGTTCAAGTGCGGAAGTAGTTTGTTTCAGGTTGAAGAAGCACACACACAGGATAAGTAGGACCGAATTTGGATAAAATCGGTTTGGAGTATGGTGGGTCGGTTTGGGATTCGGTAAGTCAGTTCAGATAGAATCGGTTAGAGTATAAGGAAGAAAGTAAATGACAAGACAGGTTTTTATGGATGTTCGGAGATAAAGCTCCTACGTCACCCCTTCCTCTCGAAACCGCGAGAAGGATATTCACTAATGAATACACAAACACAATCCGATCGAGACTTATTTTCTGCTCGATAACACCCGTACAATTCTAACCGAATTTGTAATCTTACATCAAATAAACACTTGAGCTCTTAATCTTAGAGAGATAAAACACAGTTTGTGACTTGGGTTGTTGAAGACTTCTCTGAATTCGTAACCGCATTTATTCCTCTTCAACTCCTTCTTTTATAGGTGAAATGTTCCAACGGTCACATTTCATCTCGAGTTCGAACATCTTCCTCCTCGTCAACTCTTGAACTGACTCCTTGAGTTGTTCGGTCTCAGAGGATAGTTCAGGTGTGTGATCGATTTTTAAAAAAAATATTTTGATCAACTAGTTTGAAAATTCTGGGACATTCTTTAAAATTTTATTTTTTGAAAACGTGAGGGGAATTAATTTTAATGTTGAAAAAAATATTAAGTTTTAAAAACGAGGCTTTATAGACAACTCCATATCTTACCTTCCCGTCGAATCTGTGAGAGATTGGGATTTTTTTAATGGTAAGTGTGTCATAAGCCTTTTTTTAACTTTTTTTCAATATTAATTAACCTCACGACTAGAGAGTCGCCACCTAATTTTAAAAATTAGGAATTTAAGAGATGTAGTTCGACGTTTGGTTACGTGTGGGAAAGGGTTTTTTAGACACTATGTCCCACAACGCCCCTAAGGTCTATACTAATTAATTTTAAAACATTTTTACGCTTTACATTTTAGAACTTTTCCATTTTAAGCATTTAATGGGTTTGCATGAGATATACAAATAAGCAAAGATACAAGAAAACGAGAGCAAATAATTCACACATAAAGTTATCCTAAAAATCAAAACTAGACAAGTTATTAATCAAAAATTAATTGGCCTAAGTCTAGATTAATTTTTAAGAAACTTTAGTGAATTATTTAAAGATATAAAATTTTACTATTTTGGGGTTTTTTATTTAAATAAAAAAAATAAAATAATCAAAAATAAAAATAAAAATAATCAAAAAAATAAATATAAAAAAAGTCGTAAAGAAAATCCTAAGTCTAAGCTTGGACTAGGTTCAATTTTAATTAGGGTTTAATTTTAAATTTTGTGTCTAACCTAGGATCAAACAAGCCGCAAACTATAACTAATAAAAAAATGTCAACAAAAAAATAAACCTAAATCTAAAATGCAGAAAAAAAAAATAGTAAAAAAAATAAAAAAAGCTGAAGACTGCAGCAAGCGTCGCCTGGGAAGCGTCAGAAGTCTGATTCAGCAACAGCTGGAGCAGAGAAAACGTCGTCTGGAAAGCGCCGAGACCCTGGGAGAAGTGCTGGAAACGTCGGGAAAGCATCAGATCTTTTCATGTCAAGGGGCTCCTTGGTCGGATGACACATAAATATGGTTCATTGTACCGTTTTGACCTAATCCTACTAACTAACACTTGGTGATCCAAATGGATCCCAAATTGCAAAAAAAATAAATAAATCCAGCAAGGTTTTAAAATATATAAACACCTATATACATACAAAAACATAATCCTAACAATTATAAAATAAATAAAATAAAATAAAAAATAAAAAAATAAAATAAAATAAAAGAAGATTGCTTCTTTGTTTTGGCTTTAAGTTTTATATTTTTATTTTTGAAATGGCCAATTTAAGGGCGGGTTTTGGTTTTAAAGAAATTTTAGGTCAATGACCTTTATATACATTAAGTTTTTTTTTTTATTTAGATTACATATTTACAACAAGAAAAGTAAAAATTCTAAACACCTATCAAAATAGAAAGCTTAAAGAAACAATATATGGAATTAAAAAAAAAAAAAAGCAAAAATGATTCAAATTCAAGAAGAAGAAAAAAAGACAAAAGAGCTTACAATGGGGCTTCTCTTTTGATGTTAAGGGTGGTATTTAATCTAAGATTTCCTAAGCAAATCTTGTGACCAACTTAACAAGAGTGGTGTTTGCTTAGAATTTTCAAACAGGCAGCCTAGAGAGAGAAAGGTGAAGGTCAAGGTCGAGTTGAAGTCCTTTGCTAGGGTGTTAAGAGGGGGTATTTATAGGCAATTCACAAGGGAAACCCTAGGGACCAAAGGCCCACTTAACACCCTTGACGTTGGAAAGACTTTTCCATTTTAAAATATGTCAAAATATTTTAAATGAAACAATCTCCACTTGACATGTCACTAAATGTCATGGAATATCCAATGAGATTTAAACTTTAATAAATAAATTATGTAATACTTGGTCATTTTAATTTTTAATTAAAAAAATGACCAAGCCTTCATGCACGGTTGAATCCTTCGTAACTTCTTCCCTTTTTTCTTGGCAACTTCTTACTTCATCTGTTTTTTTCTTTGACCTAGGGTGCTTCTCAGGATTGTGTAGACACCGTTATCTTCTATTTTTGCACTGTTATCCCCTTTACACCCCCTTCATCCTACAAAAAAAAGACTTTGTTAAAAACACAAAAAAAACAATTTTATTTTTAATTATTTCTATTTATAAGGAAGAATTCTAATTTTAAAAAAGAAAATACTAACTAACTTATTCAAAAAATAAAATAAAATCTAATCGACAACTAATCTAACAAACTAATCTAACAATTAATTTAATTAAAAGAAAACTAAATCAATTATTTTCAAAAACTCAATTGTTCTAAAAATAACCGTCTTTAAAATAAATCCTGCAATGAGCCCGTGAATGAATTCGAAAAAACTTGTATAGGCTCGGATTTATTAAAAGCATAAACTATAAAATTAGGTGTGAAAAATGAGTGTGTACAGAATGCCCCTCTTGGACAAAATTTGTAGAAAACACTCAGTTTAGAAAAATGCATGTCCAAGCTTGAAAATAGGCACTGTGTTTTGAAAATACTCAATTTATAGTTTATGTTTGGCTTCCTTGAATGAAAAGAGAACAAACCTGACGAGTCTCTCGGGAGACCCGTGTAATTTACCCTTCATTCTTCAAAGTCGGTTTATCATCCACTCGTTGACGATTCACCTTTGTTTAGAATATGCATCGCTCCTGGTTTATCGATCGTGTAGATCGACCCTGGTGGTTTCGACCATATTTCTACACACCTCGCCTAGTGTTTGGATTATACATGAGTACACATCTTGACTCAGTTTGCTGATTGTGTTTATCGTTTATTACTCTTTTCATTGAGCAATTTAATAGTCATTTTAATCACAACTCTGTTTAGTGATTAAGTTTGTCTCGCTTTTCACACGGAGCGAAAAAAATCTTAATGATTATTCTAATCACAACTCTGCTTAGTGATTATTATAGGTTTAATTATCGCTGGTCAGTTTAGCGAAATACTTTTTAATCACAATTCTGATTAGTGATTATTATGAATCTAAGTATCGCTGGTCAGTTTAGCGAAATACTATTTAATCACAATTCTGCTTAGTGATTATATAGATTTAAGTATCGCTGGTCAGTTTAGCGAAATACTTTTTAATCACAATTCTACTTAGTGATTATTATGAATCTAAGTATCGTTGGTCAGTTTAGCGAAATACTTTTTAATCACAATTCTGATTAGTATTTATTATGAATCTAAGTATCGCTGGTCAGTTTAGCGAAATACTATTTAATCACAATTCTGTTTAGTGATTATATAGATTTAAGTGCCGCTGGTCAGTTTAGCGAAACACTTTTTAATCACAATTCTTCTTAGTGATTATTATAGATTTAAAGTATCGCTGGTCAGTTTAGCGAAATACTATTTAATCACAATTCTGATTAGTGATTATTATAGATTTAAGCTATCGCTGGTCAGTTTAGCGAAACACTATTTAATCACAATTCTGATTAGTGATTATATATATATTTGAGTATCGCTGATCAGTTTAGAGAAATATTATTTAATCACAATTCTGATTAGTGATTTAAATTCGAAGTTAGACTTCCTTAATTTTCAAAATACTAGCGTCTTCTTCAACGGTCTTGAAATACTTTCAAGAATCGGTTTCATACTTTCTTCCTTAGAGTGTGTCGAGAGGAAACCACATGTAACCGATGTTCTTTGAGATTCATGCTGTCACTTTTAGGGACTTGTCTTTCGCGGAGACGTTTTGCCCTGAGTTTTTCGAGGGATTTGTTCGCTCGAATGCTTAATCTTTCAACCATGCGTCATGAGGTTGAGTCTCGCTTCTCAAATTCGGAGGTTAGTGTGCTTAAGATTCTATGGCCTTGGGCTCTTTTTACACTCAGGGTATAGTTAATAGAATCGGTACATTCTTGTTCTTGCATTGGAAATTTAGACAAGAGTCTAGATGAACAACAAATGGTGATTTCAATATCTCAACCTCTACGAGTATTTTTCTATTTTATTCAGTCTCTTTTCTTTATGACCGGGGTGTATCTGATAGATTCAAACACTTTGTTCTTGCATAGTAATTAGATAGAATCTAAATGAACAACAGTATTGTATTTCATATCTCAACCAACACCGTCTTTGTTTAATTGATTTTACTTTTCTTGAGGTCTTAGATCTTTGGCACTTGACCTCCAATTGAGACGAGACATCGTCTTTGTTGATGACATAGTTCCGAGTTTGGGCATTCATCTTTTTATGAGCTCCCTCTTAAACACCAGTAGTTTAAGCTTTTGTCTAGACTCGAGATAGACCCGTTTACGAAGCGCTTTACTCGGATTCCACAAGTTACATTGGTTCGTCAAGAGACATCCAATGGGGAGAAACGTATTTTCCCGCATCCCTACTTATTTCTTGCACTCGCTCATTAGTTCGCTTGGCACTAGAAATATTTAGGGGTCTATCTTGTTTTTATCTTCCACAAATGCCCCTAGTTTCGACACAAGAGGTTTGATTGTTTTGGATAGATTTGTGATCCCAATTTCTCATTGGCTTTAACTCTTTAGGGATGTATTTTGTCCTAACTCAAGATTTGGCTTACTGGGGATTTGAGACTGTACTTGTGAAAATTTGCCTACGTATTCTCATAAAAGGAGAAATTCGGTCCGAACGTAGTTCCAAAATTGTATCACGGATAGATCGTGATTCTGCATCCCGTTGAGGAATTTTCTTAAGTTTCTGCTAGAGTAGCAATTGACTTAAGCTGGGGAAATTTCCTTAAGTATCTGCTGGAGTGGCAATTGACTTAAGATGAAAATCATTTAAGATCCTAAGCTGCTAGAGAATAAAGTGCTTTAGCCATGTGTTAGGCGTTATATTTACTCAGTTAAGCTAACTATGTGAGGATCTTTCAATTATTTCATTTTCATAAAATGCCCCTAGTATAGGGTTTGATTTTTGAAAATGTTTAGGACCGGGCTCATACAAGCTGCCTACGTATCCCATAGCTAGGGGAATTCAGGTCCAACGTAGTTCCTTGCACATCCTTGTGAAAAATGTTTGTGTATGTGTGAATGTTTTGAAAATCTTTTGAGGTCATAAGTCGAAGAGAAAAATACTTTAGCTTTGGGCGTTATATTTTCTCAAGTGGGACTCTATGAGGATCTTGTAGTCATTTTTATTTTAATAAAAATGCCCCTAGTATTGACTAGGAGTTTTTGGTTTAGGAGTCAACTCAGAATGTGATTAACTCCATTTTTAATGTATATGCAATGAATGTATGCGATTTGTTGTGAAATGAAATGTCTATCAACTTCTTTCGATAATTGACAATGGTGACCGCACCCTGGATGGGTTGCCTACGTATTTTTGAGAGAGATCAGGTCTCACGTAGTTCACAACTTGTGAATTTATGAACTTTGATTGTATGTGTAATGAATGCATGTGGTGTGAAATGTCTATCATTTTCTATCGATAATTGATAGTGGTGACCGCACCCTTGATGGGCTGCCTACGTACTCTCGAGAGAGATCAGGTCTGACGTAGTTCACAACTTATGAAGTTATGAACTTTGATGTATGTGTAATGAATGCATGTAATGCGAAATGTCTATCAATTTCTTTCGATAATTGATAGTGGTGACCGCACCCTAGATGGGTTGCCTACGTACTCTCTAGAGAGATCAGGTCTCACGTAGTTCACAACTTATGATATTATGAACTTTGATGTATGGGATTCAACACGCATGCTTTAGATGGAGTATCTTTTGAGCATGTCGACATTGAAGGGTGCTGAGAGTTCTTCTCCATCCAAGGTGGTCAATCTCGTGGCGCCACCTGAAAAGACCTTCTTGACGAGGTAGGGTCCTTCCCATGGTGTTTGGAATTTCCCTCTAGGGTCTAGTATCCGTAAGTTCTTCTTTAGAACTAAATCGCCTTCTTGAATGTTCCTAGGTTTCGCCTTCTTGAATGTTCCTAGGTTTCACCTTCTTGTTGAAAGCTCTGGTCATTCTTCTTTGGTATGCTTGCGTGTGACATAATGCGTCTAACCTCTTGTCTTCCATAAGGGCTAGCTGATTGTACCGTGATTTACACCAATCTTCCTCCACTACTTGTGTCTCGAGTAAAACTCTTAAAGTAGGAACTTCGATTTCGATAGGTTGCACTGCATCCATTCCGTAGACCAATGCAAATGGCGTTTCTCCCGTTGACGTTTGAATGGTTGTTCTATATCTCCATAAGGCGTATGGATGCTTCTCATGCCAATCCTTGTATATCTGAGTCATCTTCTTGATGATAGTGATGATGTTCTTGTTCGTTGCCTCTACTGCGCCGTTCGTTTGAGGACGATAAGGTGAGGATTTGTGGTGTTCAATCCTGTATTCATCTAGTATTTTGAGTACTTCTCCCCGGAAGTGTCCACCAATGTCTGAGATCAAGGCATAAGGAACTCCATAACGTGCAATTATGTTGTTTCGTATGAACTTGGATACATGTGATGACTTGAGAACCTTGTATGATTGAGCTTCGACCCACTTTGTGAAATAATCGATATCTACAAGGATGAATTCGTGTCTGTTTGAAGCGTGAGGATAAATTTTGCCGATGATATCTATTCCCCATGTCGAGAATGGACATGGTGAAGTCATGTTGTAAAGTAGAGATGCTGGGGTGTGCTTCAAGTTCGCATAAACTTGACATTGATGACACTTCTTAACATATTCTACACATTTCCATGTTCTGCCAGTAATAGCCAAAGCGAAGGATCTTCTTAGCGAGTCTTGATCCGTTCATGTATGGGACACATGTTCCTGCGTGTACTTCCTCCATGATCTGTGATGCTTGAGGCTGACCGATGTATAATATTTTATAACCGTCAAAGGTGCGTCGATATAGCTTTCCTACGAGTAGCACGTAGTTGGTTGCGTATTGGCGTAGAGCTCCCCTCTCTTTCTTTTGGAAGTGTGAAGGATACTCTCCATGCTCAACGTACTTCTGTAGAGGTTCGAACCACGGTTTGGGTGTTACTTTGGTGTTGGCAATCGTCCTCTTCTCGAAGTCTCGTTTCAATTTCTGACGAATCTTCAAAGGCTTGATTTTGATTCCTTCCGGGATTTGCGTCATGGCTGCTAACGTGGCAAAAGCGTCTGCGAATTGATTCTGACTTCTCGGAGCATGTGTGAATGTTACATGTTCAAACTTTTCTATTAGAGTCGATAAGTGTTGATGGTAGGGTTTGAGGTTGTCTCCTTTGACTTGCCATTCACCATTAGCTTGTGAAATGACTAAGTTTGAGTCTCCTACTACTTCTAGACGTCTCGCACCTTTTTCATGAGCAATCTTCAAGCCAGAGATACACGCTTCATACTCTGCCTCATTGTTTGTCACTTGATATTCGAGCTTGACTGAGATTGGGTTGTATGTTCCCATAGGATCGATGAGTAGTAATCCGATGTCATAACCTTGTTTTCCTGAAGCTCCATCGAATAATAGCTTTCAGGTTGTAGGGTTAATAGTCATCACTTCGTCTGGGAATGCTAACTCCTCTTCGTCTTCAACTTCGAATTATTGGTCTGCGAGAAAATCTGCTACAACACTCCCCTTGATAGATTTCTGAATTGTGTACACAATGTCGTACTCTGATATCATCATCATCCACTTAGCTAACCTCGGAGACAAAAGCATTTTCTGGAATAAATGACGAATTGGATCGAGTCTTGATACTAACTTGACTGTGTGGGCTTGCATGTAATGCCTTAGCCTCTTAGTGACCCAGGCTAGGGCCCAACACACATTTTCTACTGGCGAGTAATTAAGTTCGTAGCCTGTCATGAGCTTGCTTATGTATTAGATTGCGACTTCCATCATTTCCTCGTTTTCTTGTGCTATTAGACTACCCATTGCGTTTTCCATGACTTTTAAGTATAGGATTAGCGGTATGTCTGGTCTTTACGGCATCAGAATGGGAGGATTCTTGAGGTATCCATTTATCTTCTTGAATGCGTTCTAACAAGCGTCATCCCAAACGAATCTTTCATTTTTCCTTAAAAGTTTAAAAAAAGGATCAATGTCATAGTCAACTTGTTTATGAACCGACTTATATACTGGATCTTTCCTAGAAAGCCTCGCACTTCTTTCTCGCTTCGTGGAGGTGGCATTGCCGTGATCGCTTCTATCTTGCTCGGGTCAACCTCAATTCCTCTTTGCGTGATTAAGAAGCCTAACATCTTTCCTGATATCACTCCAAATGTGCACTTCTTTGGGTTGAGCCTAAGTTGGAACTTCCTGATGTGTTGTAAGAATTTGTCAAGATTTTAGATGTGCCCTTCTCAATCTTTTGATTTGTCAATCATATCGTCGACATAGACTTTTACCTCCTTGTGGATCATATTGTGAAGAATCATCGTGGCAGCTCGTTGATACGTTGCTCCTGCGTTCTTTAACACGAAAGGCATGACTCGATAACAAAATATTCGGACTTCTGTGACGAACGTTGTCTTCTCCTTGTCTTCCGGAGCCATCAGTACTTGGTTGTAGCTTGAGAATATGTCCATGAATGATAGGAGTTGATGACCTGCTGCATGATCCACTAACACGTCGATGTGTGGTAGTGAAAAGTTGTCTGTAGGGCTTGCTTTGTTGAGATCCTGATAGTCTACACACACTCGGATCTTTCCATCTTTCTTTACGACTGGGACTACATTGGCGATCCATTCTGGGTAATCTACCACTTCAAGGAATCATGCGTCGAGCTGTTTCTGAACTTCCTCCTTGATATTGTCCACGATGTCTGCCTTCATTTTTCGGAGCTTCTGCTTCACCGGTTAACCTTAGGTATTGGGATGATCTTAGCGTCGATTAGATCTTGAATCTTTTGTTTGAGAGTGAAACAATAATTAGTGGAATTCCCTCTAGTCTAGTGATATCCGCACCACTCATTTGCGAACTTTCCCATTACTTCTCTCCCGGGTTCCGGTGTTAACGTTTGAATCAACTTCTTCTGCAACAAGTTCCTTAAGGCCTTCGACAATGACATCCCCAAGTCGTCAAATTTTCTACGAGGTGGAGCAATAATGGCACTCCTTGCTAGTGATGATTGTTGACTTTGTTTAGGAGAAATGGGTTCTCTTGATGAGCATTTTGTCCTTGAGTTTGACGCGCTTGTCTGACTCTTGTTCTGAATAAACCTTTCTATAACTTTCCAACCGTCCATGAATGCCTTGATTACCCTTTCTCTTTCCTCTCGCAAGCTTTTTGGATTAAGGGGTTCAATTGCCGCATAAGTTTCAACTTCTGTTGTGAGGTCTTCAAGCTGTTTCCCCAATTGTATCAGTGTATCACGGAGATCGTCTAGCTTTAGATGAACTGACTCATTGAACCTTCTTGGTGGGTTAGTCAATGTAAATGATGATGAATATGAGTATGTTGTGTTCAAGAGAACAAAGTCAGTTCGAACCCTCTATCAAATAAAACAAGCAATGCGTTGCTCGTATGCACATAATCCCTAACACGCAATAGACGCTCAATTTACCCATTCACAATGTATAACATGTAGAAAAGGATGAGTAAAATAGAATGAGTTATTTTATTAAAATCCTAAGTGTTATGGATAAAATCACAAACTCAAGTCATAAAATAAAATAAGAAAAGAAAGCAAACACCCCTCATCCTTTCGTTACAATGTCGCTCATGTATCTTCATAAGGAGATTTACATTTCAAGCATAAAGAAATCTAGTCTAAGTCTTCTAATATTCAAGTCTTTTCATCTTTCTTGATCGTCTTTGTGTCTCACGCGTCTTTCTTGATTAGATCTTGTGCTTCAAATCTAAGTAGTAAAGACACAAAGAAAGAAAACTAGTTACATTAGATTCTTCTTTTAGCTTTTCTAGGTTTCCTCGATATTACTCCTTTAAAATTATTAGGCTTAGCTTCAAAATTTCGAAATTGTTCACATGTTTCATGGCATTTTAAAACTTTGAATGGATATACTGAGCGCTTAGAAATATCTATATGCATACATGTATTTATCATATATAGTAGTCAAGTAAAGGGCTTCGTGACGTGGCTTTGTTGCTCGACAGGACGAGACGAGTCAACGGCTTGGTAGAATTGTCTTTTTGGATTTTTGTTCTAAAGTTGGAAATGGCTTAAGAGAGAGTTGTTCCATCGATAAGGATACTATCCCAAAAGGGATCTCTCGATGCAAGGGGAGCTCTCAATTGGACATCCCCCTCACCTCTATTTCAAAATCCCTCATTTTCAATAGTAGGGGATATTTGAAAAGAAGAGAGGGTTAATCCAGGTTTTTTCCTATTATTTTTCTCAACTCTCAAATCACACAAAAGCCTTCAAGGCATAGGGTTGAGGGTGTCATTCACATTGACTACTCTTAGCACATAAAATATAGATGTGTGAGCTTCATCCAACGATGTATACCCACACACCTCCACATTAGAGCTCCAAGTCTAATGCAAATAATCAAGTAATGTGAACATGGAGTATGAATTAAAGCGTAAGAAAGTTTAAATACTTGGCCAAAATTACTTTGGAGTCAAACGTCGAATGTCCCCAGCAGAGTCGCCAGAAAACTGTGATCGATTTTTAATAAAAATATTTTGATCAACTACTTTGAAAATTCTGGGACACTTTTTAAAATTTTATTATTTGAAAACATGAGGGGAATTAATTTTAATGTTGAAAAAAAATTAAGTTTTAAAAACGAGGCTTTATAGACAACTGCATATCTTACCTTCCCGTCGAATCTGTGAGAGGTTGGGAGTTTTTTAATGGTAAGTGTGTCATAGGCCTTTTTTAACTTTTTTTCAATATTAATTAACCTCACGAGTCGCCACCTAATTTAAAAATTAGGAATTTAAGAGATGTGAGTTCGGCGTTTGGTTACGTGTGGGAAAGAGTTTTTTAGACACTATGTCCCACAACGCCCCTAAGGTCTCTACTAATTAATTTTGGCCTTTCTTTAAAACATTTTTACGCTTTATATTTTAGAACTTTTCCATTTTAAGCATTTAATGGGTTTGCATGAGATATACAAATAAGCAAAGATAAAAGAAAATGAGAGCAAATAATTCACACATAAAATTATCCTAAAAATCAAAACTAGGCAAGTTATTAATCAAAAATTAATTGGCCTAAGTCTAGATTAATTTTTAAGAAACTTTAGTGAATTATTTAAAGATATAAAATTTTACTATTTTGGGGTTTTTTATTTAAATAAAAAACATAAAATAATAAAAAATAAATAAATAAAAATAATAAAAATAAATAAAAATAAAAAAAGTCGTAAAGAAAATCCTAAGTCTATGCTTGGACTAGGTTCAATTTTAATTAGGGTTTAATTTTAAATTTTGTGTCTAACCTAGGATCAAGCAAGCCGCAAACTATAACTAATAAAAAAAATGTCAACAAAAAATAAACCTAAATCTAAAATGCAGAAAAAAAAATAATAAAAAAATAAAAAAAAAACTGAAGACTGCAGCAAGCGTCGCTTGGGAAGCGTCAGAAGTCTGATTCAGCAGCAGCTGGAGCAGAGAAAGCGTCGTCTGGAAAGCGCCGAGACCCTGGGAGAAGTGCTGGAAACGTTGGGAAAGCATCAGATCTTTTCATGTGAAGGGGCTCCTTGGTCGAATGACACATAAATATGGTTCATTGTGCCGTTTTGACCTAATCCTACTAACTAACACTTGGTGATCCAAATGAATCCCAAATTGCAAAAAAAAATCAATAAATCCAGCAAGGTTTTAAAATATATAAACACCTATATACATACAAAAACATAATCCTAACAATTATAAAATAAATAAAATAAAAAAATAAAATAAAATAAAAGCAGATTGCTTCTTTGTTTTGGCTTTAAGTTTTATATTTTTATTTTTGAAATGGCCAATTTAAGGGCGGATTTTGGTTTTAAAGAAATTTTAGGTCAATGACCTTTATATATATTAAGTTTTTTTTTATTTAGATTACATATTTACAACAAGAAAAGTAAAAATCCTAAACACTTATCAAAATAGAAAGCTTAAAGAAACAATATATGGAATTAAAAAAAAAACAAAAATGATTCAAATTCAAGAAAAAGAAAAAAAGACAAAAGAGCTTACAATGGGGCTACTCTTTTGATTTTAAGAGTGGTATTTAATCTAAGATTTCCTAAGCAAATCTTGTGACCAACTTAACAAGAGTGGTGTTTGCTTAGAATTTTCAAACAGGCAGCCTAGAGAGAGAAAGGTGAAGGTCAAGGTCGAGAGTTGAAGTCCTTTGCTAGGGTGTTAAGAGGGGGTATTTATAGGGAATTCACAAGGGAAACCCTAGGGCCCAAAGGCCCACTTAACATCCTTGACGTTGGAAAGATTTTTCCATTTTAAAATATGTCAAAATATTTTAAATGAAACAATCTCCACTTGACATGTCACTAAATGTCATGGAATATTCAATGGGATTTAAACTTTAATAAATAAATTAGGTAATACTAAGTCATTTTAATTTTTAATTTAAAAAATGACCAAACCTTCATGCACGGTTGAATCCTTCGTAACTTCTTCCCTTTTTTCTTGGCAACTTCTTCCCTTTTTTCTTGGCAACTTCTTCCTTCATCTTTTTTTTTTCTTTGACCTAGGGTGCTTCTCACGATTGTGTAGACACCGTTATCTTCTATTTTTGCACCGTTATCCCCTTTACACCCCCTTCATCCTACAAAAAAAAAGACTTTGTTAAAAACACAAAAATAAGCAATTTTATTTTTAATTATTTCTATTTATAAGGAAGATTTCTAATTTAAAAAAAGAAAATACTAACTAACTTATTCAAAAAATAAAATAAAATCTAATCGACAAGTAATCTAACAAACTAATCTAACAACTAATTTAATTAAAAGAAAACTAAATCAATTATTTTCAAAAACTCAATTGTTCTAAAAATAACCATCTTTAAAATAAATCGTGCAATGAGCCCGTGAATGAATTCGAAAAAACTTGTATAGGCTCGGATTTATTAAAAGCATTAACTATAAAATAAGGTGTGAAAAATGAGTGTCTACAAGGTGCTGCCTTGGTTTGTAAGATTTCGTTAGGTTGAACACTACCGGTATTAGGTTCGGACATGGCTAATTCTATGGGGTCGGTTCTAAAGTTTAGTTGGGTTGGTATTAGTGTTAATAGGTTCTTATACTCTACTACCATATCATTTAGTGCATTAAATAACTCATCTTTAGTAAATTCTTCACTAGGAGAGTCAAATACATGTTCCTCGTTTGCCATGAGACATGTGAGTTCGTCATCACTGTCACTGTGAGCCCATAGGCTTCCTCCATCATCGGCTATCAGTGCTTTCTGAACTTCACTTCCTTCACCGGTTTGTGGATAGTTATTTCGGTGGTTCTGATCGTCCGGTTTCCGGTCATCCCGCCTCGGTTTTCTGCATTCCCACCTGAAATGTCCCAAGAAATTGCAATTATAACATCTAACATTAGATTTGTCACCGTAGTTATAGTTGTTGTTGTTTGTCGGTTGGCTTCTCTTCATGAATCCGCTAAACTTCTGTGCAAGCATTGCCATGGCATCTTCGGTAAACTGTTCAGCGGTTCTGATCGGTGCAGGAGCAACCGGTTCTATGGATGTAACCAATGCTTTTGTGGAGGTTGAGGCGAAAACTTCATCTTCAATCCTAGATCTCATTTCAAACTCATATGCCTTAAGATCTTCGAATACATCGTGTAGCTTCATCTTGTTTAGACAGTTTGATTCCCTCATCACCATTGTCTTTATATCCCATGCACTTGGAAGAGATCTTAGCGCTTTCATTATGATCTCCTTGTTGTCATACTTCTTTCAAGGAGATGAAATGTGACCGTTGGCACATTTCACCTATAAAAGAAGGAGCTGAATAGGAATAAATGCGGTTACAAAATCAGAGAAGTCTTCAACAACCTAAGTCACAAATTGTGTTTTATCTCTCTAAGATTAAGAGCTCAAGTGTTTATTTGAAGTAAGCTTACAATTTCGGTTAGAATTGTACCGGTGTTATCGAGCAGAAAATAAGTCTCGATCGGATTGTGTTTGTGTATTCATTAGTGAATATCCTTCTCGCGGTTTCGAGAGGAAGGGGTGACGTAGGAGTTTTATCTCCGAACATCTATAAAAACCTGTCTTGTCATTTACTTTCTTCCTTATACTCTAACTAATTCCATCTGAACTGACTTACCGAATACCAAACCGACCCACCATACTCCAAACCGACTTTATCCAAATCTGGTCCTGCCTATCCTATGTGTGTGCTGCTTCAACCTGAAACAAACAACTTCCGCACTTGAACTCATTTCAAGGGTTTGTGACAGTTTGTGTAGTATTGAAACCCCGGTGTTAATCTCTAACCGGATTAATCAACAACCGTTGAGTGAAAGGAGCTAACCGGCCAGACCCCGGTCCGCCAGCCGCGACCTAGATCCTAACAAAAATGATGCCATACAATTTGCGGTAATTTATGCAATAATATCTTCAATATATTTGATAATATTTATACATATGATTAATTAGCATTGATATTTGCAAATGTAGCACTCTATTTTGAAATACTCAATTTAATTTATATTGAAATACTGAACATTTGAAAACGATTCAATAAATTTTTTGATAGTTTATGCAATCAGTTTTTCAATATCTTCGATAATTTTTATATATACAATTAGTTAGCATTGATATTTGCAAATGTATCCGCACTCGGTTTTGCAATACTCAAATTAATTTATATTCAAATACTGAATATTTAAAAACGATCCAACAATTTGCGGTAAATTATGCAATCATTTCTTCAATATCTTTTATAATTTATATATATATATATATACAATAATAGTGTTTTTAATATTTGTAATATATTTTTGCATTAACTATTTTGCACTATATTATTTGAAATATTGCAAATCTTTTATATATTATTTTTATTTATTTTATCATTAATATTGTGCACTATATTTATTTTAGCATTAAATTTTTAAAACAATTTAAAACTTTTTCATTTTATTTGAACCTGGTATTGAAAACCCTAATTTTGAAATAGAATAGGTAAAAGAAATCATAACCACATAAGCATCAAATTCAAAAATTAAACGTAACCAATTCAAACATCATAATTAATCACAATTTCAATTCAAACTTCCTAAAAAATAATTTCCCAAACCTCAAACATAACTAATTCAAACATAACCAATTCAAACAGGATACATACTAGATTTAATTCAATTCAAATGTTTTAAAATATAGTTTCTAAAAATCTTGTCCATAAAATAATGAAATCATCCATTGATATAGTCCAAAAAAATCATCAATGGCATGGATGATCCACATTTCAGCAATACTTGTGCACATATAGAAAAATATAAACAAAGTTTTGAATCAAAACAATGAAAAGTCCAAATATTTTATGTATAAAGGACATATTTATATTATATAATGTAAAAGAAATCATTGAATTTTATACAAAGAATAACATCCACAATATTGAAACTATAATTTTATAAAGGTGATACATAAAGAGAATAAATTGTATGATTTGTTTTATAGATGCCTCAATAATGTTAATATGTAACATATCATTTTTAACTAATTGCTTGCACATATAATTTCATATTATTTTGAAATAACACTCAATAATGTCAATATGTAACATAACATTTTCAACTATAGTTTTCCCCTCAATTAAATTCAATACAATACAACAACTAAGAAACCACATTCCCTTGCATTCCTAGTGTGATCATGCTTGCCCAATACAATACAATACAATATAACAACTAAGAAACCACATGTATATTTAAAATGTTTAAAATTTGAATAACATCCACAACATATATGTTTCTACTTCAATTTTACAAGGAAAGTCTATGGAGAAGGATCTTGATTATCTTGGTAGTTACAAATGATATATTCAACTTAATGTTGATCAAATGAATCTAGAATTGAATCTAATTAGGATGTTGTTTGTAAAAACTGAAAGTTTTGGATAAAGAAAAGTCACTATTTGGAAATTCTGACTAAAATCACATACTATTGAGAAAATTTTATTTTTCCTTTTTTCAACATGTTATAAGTATTTCAACATTACAAAATCTTTTGAAAGTTCACACAAATTTTCATAATCAATTCTGAATCAAACAACACCAAATTAAAATCTCTCATTTCTATATATTTGGTGTAAATTAAAATCAATTTATAAAACCAAATTCAATGAATGAATAGGTTAAAGAAATTAACCTTTTCATACGTCTCCCCCTTCTAGAGTTTTATTTGTTGGGGGAGTAGGTTGTTCATGGTTCTTCATTAACTGAATCATCTAGGTGAATTGGTCTTTCAGTGTATCGATTTCTAACTTACAATTCTTAACCTCTTTCTGTTTTTCAGAATTCTCCATCTTCAATTCACTCATTGTTTCCTTCAGAGTGTTCACCTCCAAACCGAGCTTGGTGCTGGAACGATTATCATTATACACATATTTTCGGCCCATATATCCGATTCCAAATACCCGCCTGCTAGTGCTCGTTCCAGCCGCCTCCATTCACAATTCTATGTCGGTTTTTCTTTCTTCTAGTTGAATAGAATTTTGTGTTTCATGGAGCTGATTAAAAGTTTTCTACACATAAAAAATGTTAGTACAAATAATAATATCAACATCATTTATAATAAATGATTATACGTATCATTGAATAAAACATACCACAACTTCTGCTGCCCTGTTTCCATACCAAGAACCATCTTTTTTAAACGTTTTTTCAAATGTTTCAAAAATAGTTGGGAGTCTTTCCAGTTTCTAGTCTTTTAAGAAATATATAATAAATTTATTTAGAACATAAATATGAATTGAATACTAAAAAGTAACTAAATTATGTATTAATCTTATCTAATGTTGTTCCGCCGTTATGGAAACACCGTAGTACCTCGCCCCACCATTTGACGTGTAATCTTTTCTATGTCATTTTTCTTTGTTGCACTTTTCTGAATATTTAATGTCTTTAAATTTAATTGTCATATGTGCCCAGTCTTTGAATGTGATGTGTGGTGGCTTCTTCATTGCTGCTTTTACCCTAATACCGAAATTTCTTAGCTTCGTACCTGCCTTCTTCTTAAAATTTGTGTTTATATCCCCCTCTAAACTAGATCCCACTCAAAAATCTCATTCAATAAGTAATAGAAATTAGTGTTGGATTTGAAATAATTTTTATTATTTTAAAGTATGTAAGTTTTAGACGATCACTTACCATAAAATGTTCCCACCATGTGTTTTTAACGTGTTCTGGCACTTGATTCTAATTCAGATACTACCCCCTCCAATATCCCGTTACTATCTGATGTATATCTTTCAATATATCTGGAATGAAGCTGCAACAACAAAAACGTATTAGTTACATTTGTCAGTTGTTCGAGATAACATTTACCTATTAAAACTTACTTTTCTCCATTAACATCGATGTACGTCTTAGGAGATTTACAAACACTAGCTATACCGTCCTCTAACCTTATATCAACATGATCAGCAACATTAGAAGTTGGATGAGTTGGTATTGGATCTTCAAGGACAAGTGCATGATTGTGGAAGATTTCTAGCTGGTTTGATTGAGTCTCCAAACCAGCAGATGATACTTGTTGGAGAGTAGATACAACATGGTTGGGAGTTGGTTGTTGGTTGTTTGGATGGTGTTTTCTTTTTTTTGAGCTGAATCGGGTCTGGTGATGTAGGAGTAGAGACAACTATTCGTTTGGAATCCGTTTTTATATGTGGGTATTGTCTTCTTGAAACAACTTTAGTTGGTTTTTTAGGTATTGGGGATATTTCAATTCTAGGGCATTTAGATATTGCACCACTTTTCTTGGCAGCGGGATTAATTATGGGTCGACTCGCTTCCTGAAATCAATAATCAAACAACATTAGCGAAAATTAGATCAACATATTAGTAACAGCATATTAGTAACAACATCTTTGAAATCTAGGATTTTAGAAATCTTACTACTTCAAATTATGTATCATATCTTCATCGTCTATCCTCTTTCGTCTAGGCATCCTCTTCTTTTGATTAATTGGGTGAAATAAGAGGTATAAGTATCAATAACACTACGACAAAAGAATCTTGGAGGAAATTGAGAAAGTAAATATTCAATTACTAGTTCCTTAATAGGACGAGTTTTTAAGATGCAACTAAAAATGATATACATCACAAAGTAAAAATCAAATCAAAATTCAAACAATACCTTCATCATCAATTCATTTTATCATCAAATAATTGTCTACCATCAAAATTGAAATCAAGGCATTAAGTCATTTGATTTCCATATTCAAATTCCAGTTTGTGGTTGTCTAGAAAAGAGGGCAGGGCGTTTGAAAATATCGTTTTAGGTAGTATGGGAATTTAATATCTATTATAATAAATTTTCTATTGCATCAATAAAATTATTCTGATGAATTTAACTCTAATAGAATTATAAAGAATAAAGAAAAGTAAGAGTTTGAGCTTTCAAATGATTTCAAATGTCAAAACTTAAAGCATGAAGGTTGTTAAGGACAGATTGCAAATCGACATGAATTTCAGAATCTGCCTCACTTGCATTTAATCTTAGAAACATTTGGATAATTAAATCATGATCAAATCACAAATTTTCAATATGTTTTTAATGTAAATTCAGCTTTGAAACTTTTTGTCAATTCTAAACCAATCTTAAGTCAGATATAGAGAATATAAACCTGTTAGATTAAGTTAAATAAAGAAAAGGAAAATGATTTACAAGTAAAATAATTAATAGAGAAAATAGGTCTTAATAAACTTTGGTGAATAAGTTTAAATCAATATGACATAGTTTTAATAATGTGGTCTGAACAAAACTAAGTTGTGTAAATTGTCTTTCCGGAGGTACAACTCAAGAGACGTATGTCTTTAGATGCAGTCTGAAGAAGCGTGAGCATACGTCTCATTTCATCAGACATGTAGTCTGAAAAAGCGCGAGCAGACATATCACTTCATCAGACGTGTATTTTGAAGAACCACGAGCAGACCTCTTACTTCATCAGACGTGTAGTCTGAACAAGCATGAGCAGATGTCTCACTTCATCAAACAATTAGTCTTAAGAAGCACGAGCAGACGTCTCATTTCATCATACACGTAGTCTGAAGAAACGCGAGAAGACGTCTCAATTCTTCAGATGTGTAGTCTGAAGAAGTGCGAGCGGACGTGTCACTTCATCAGACGTCTCACTTCATCACATGTGTAGTTTGAAGAAGCGAGAGTAGACGTCTAACTTCATCAGACGTGTAGTTTGAAGAAGCGTGAGCAGACGTTTCACTTCATCAGACGCCCTAGTCTGAAGAATAGCGAGCAAACTCCTTGCTTAAACAGGCGTCTGAAGAAGGGTCCGTCTATCCATCGTCCGTCCAATCAGCTCAGTACGCTTAACCGCTTATCTTCCACGTACTCTAATATTCCTCCAGCCCATCTTGTACCTTCCAATATGTCACAATCTACCAAATATTCTCTAGTACAATCCGTTACACAACGATCTAACAAATATATTCTTATGTATATTCCCGTACATCTGGTATACATCCAACGGAAAGCTGACACGTATCCAAAAGAAGGATTCAACTGATATTACACTTCGGTATAAAAGGTGATCAAAATACAACGACAAATATCTCGGTTACTCTTACGAAATACGAATTACGAAGTGCTAAGTGATGTGATTATTCTTGCTTCAAGTATATTTTGTAATTCACCTACTGTTCTTTCTATGTGAAATTTCAGTATTATAAGTTGAACAGGGTTTGTCTGTTCAACGAAGTGTTAACTAGAAGTTTAGAAACAGGAAGTTGTTATGTCTTGTGTGTCTGACTGAGTTTGTGTAGTGTCTATACGAATCAAATCCTTCTAGTGAAAAACCTTCTAGAATCAAAACAAAGAGTGACGTAAAAGTTTTATCTCTGAATATCCATAAAACTCTGTGCATTATTTATTTTCCACAACGTTCAATCATTCATCTGTCGCTTCAAATCGAGCAAGAATTTTCACACTTGAATCTGTTTAAGAGTTTATAAAGATTTTTGAAGAATAGAAAAAGATTTTCATCTTTCACATGATTAAAATCGAATTGAAAGTGTTAAGTTGTCAACTATATTCAAACCCTCCTTTCTATAGTTATCACCGATCTTAACAAGTGGTATCAGAGATAAGTTTTATATTCTCAAGCAAATCAATTCCTGAATCATGTCTCTTCTAAGAAAAATTATAATGTTCTCAAAGGAATACTATGATGATTGGAAGATAAGGATTCAAGTCCATTTGGATGCTCTTGATGACAACACGTGGTCTTTCATCTCTAATGGCCAATGAAAATCATGAAGGCCAACACAGCCATAACCTCCGATGGTGCTCTTGAGTTGAAGGAGAAACCAAAATCAGACTGGACTACTTAAGATATGAAGGATAATAACCTCGATAATATGGCCAAAGAAATTCTTTATAAGACGCTGGACAAGAATATGTTCAGAAAGATCAAATCTTGCACCTCTGCCAAAAAAATTTGGAAAAGGCTAACTCAGATGTGTTAGGGCAATGAACAAACTAAAGAAAACAAACTCATGGCTGCCACACAGCAATTTGACTACATCAAAATGCGTCCCGGAGAGAAAATGTTTGAATTCGATGTAAGATTTAGTAGAATTATCATTGAACTTTTCACTCTGGGAAAGACATATATCAATAGAGAGGTTGTAATCAAAGTCATGAGAGCTCTTCCTAGAGAATGGGACATAAAGACGATGTTTGTGAGGGAATCTAAAAACCTCAACAAGATGGAATTGCATGATTTGTTCGCTGATCTAAAGGCCTATTAGTTTGAGATAAACTCAAGGAACGAAGATGAGCCATCCACATCATCCATCTCAACCAAGGAGCTGGTGAATGTTGAGGAGCCACCTGTCGCGACTATTTTGAAGTCTACTGAGCAGATCAGCAGCGATGCCATGGCTCTCTTCGTGAAGAAATTTGTTTAATTCATAAAGAAGACCAAATCTAAATCAAACTCTTCAAATAATAACAATAATAAGAGTGATTACGAGGCTAACTTGAAGTGTTTTAACTGTAACAAACTAGGACACTTTAAAGTAGAATGCAGAAAGCCAAAGAAGGATAACAAGAAGAACATGACCGAACAAAAATCTCTCCTAGTTGAGGAAAGATAAATAAGAGAAAGTGGGTTTAGAGTGATACAGATGACATCTCTTCAAGTGACAACGATGATGAAGGTGTCAAATGCTTCATGGAAAATGCCGATGAGGTATTTGACTTCTCTTCTAACGAGTTAACAAGAGATGATCTAACAATGCACTCAATGACATGGTCAGTGAGTACAAGAAGTTGTCAGACTCTTTTAATGAAATGACTTTAAAATATAAATCTGAAAGTATCATCTCTTCATCTAAAATCTCTAAACAACAAGTTTTGAAAATGAATGAGCTCTCATCTAAGAATGAGACGCTCAAGAAAACGATTCAAACTCTTTCTACTGTAAACCAGAGGTTAACCTACGTGGTTAGTTCCTAGACGAAATCTGAGATGTTGTTAAACAGATGGTTCGTCAGCAAAGGCCTATCGAATGCAAATTCGGTTTAGGAGTTGTTAATGACAACCCATATAAGTCCAATAAAAAGTTGAAGCTAGTAAAATGCGAGCTTAAGGCTATAAGATTTGTCAAGGGACATTTAACTAATAGTTGAACTAATCATGGTTGTGATGACTTGACTTTAAAAGATGATATTAAATATGTTAAACCAAATTCAAGATGGCCTAAGTCCAAGAAGAGGGGAGCCAGAAAGTCTGGCAAGCAAAAACTTGAAAGAAAGTCAAGAAGTCTTTCTCAAAACTTATCTTCTAAAGTTAAGGGATCATCAGCAAGCAAAAAAAGTCCATCAAACCCATATTATATGCTTATTAACTACACAAAATGGGAGATCCATCAAGATAATTCAAATATGGATCCCCAAGGAACTGATCAACCACGAACCCAAGTGAATATGGGTACCAAATCTGTAAATATGTTTATTTGTAGTTAAATCAGGTCAGCTTCTTGGAAGAATGTGTTTGGTATCTGGACAGTGGATGCTCCAGACATATGATAGGTGATACTAATGCTTATCTTAGGACTAGACACCAATTAAAGGATGAATTTGAAAACTCTACTTTTATCTCTCAAATTGAGCCCAAGAAAATCGATGAAGCATTTTTTATCCAAATTGGATCAATGCTATGCAAGAGGAGCTGAATAATTTTGAACAAAAAAAAGTGTGTCATCTTACTCCAACAACGAATGATCAATCGGTTATTGGAACAAGATGAATTTTTAAAAACAAGCTAAGTGAAGATGGATTATTTGTGAGAAAAAAGCCCGATTGGTAGCTCAAGGTTATCGACGTGAGGAAGAAATTGACTTTGAGGAGTCATTTGTCCCTATGGCTAGACTTGAAGCTATCACAATCTTCCTAGATAATGCAGATTTTAAAAAGTTTAAAGTTTATCAAATGAATGTTAAAAGTTCTTTTCTTAATGGTCTTTTGAATGAAGATGTGTATGTTGAACAACCGCCTGGCTTTAAAAATCATTTTATGCCTAATCATGTTTTCAAATTGGATGTTGGGATAAATTAAAGTAAAAAAAAAGAGAAAATTAATTAAGAAAGAAATAATTAAGTAACGTAAATGTATAAGCATACCATAATTTGACGAAATGATTTGAACAAAACTAAGTTAGGTTATTTGTCTTTGTGCAGGTACATATCTAAAGAAAACGGTTTAGTTAGACGCGGTCTAACTCCTTTAGATGCGCTCTAAAGGAAAGCATAGTTAGACGTCGTCTAACTCCTTTAGACGCGGTCTAAAGGGAAGTGTAGTTAGACATCGTTTAACTCCTTTAGATGCGGTCTAAAAGGAAGCGCAGTTACACGCCGTCTAACTCCTTTAGACGCGGTCTAAAGGGAGGCGTTATTAGACGCGGTCTAAATCGTTTAGACGTGGTCTAAAGAAGAACGTCTGATGTCTTATTTTAGCAGCCGTTTAAAAGAAGCATCCGTGTAACTACGTTCTTAGCTCATCTGTAGTTACTATTTTCAATAGTCTGACAAGCCAATTGATCCCAACAAATGAAAGACTACCACGTACGAGAGTTAGCTAGAAGTTCAGAAGTAAACAGTTGTTAAGCCATGGGTTTCTAACTGGGTTTGTGTAGTTTGTTTTATAACAACAAAAGCCTTTTAGTGGATATCCTTTCGGTTGTAGGAGAAGGGGTGACATATAAGTTTTATCTCCGAACATCCATAAAACTCCCTATGTTCTTTACTTTTTTCCATTTACATTCATTCATCTGAAGCTTCAAATCCAACAAACTATTCATCACTTGAACTTGTTCAAGAGTTTGTGAAGAATAGAAACATGTTTTAACTTCTAACAGAGTTAAAACCGAATTGAATTCTTAAGTTGTTCACAATAGTGAGACCCCAGTCTCTATTGTCAACACAGATCCTAACAAGTTCAGAGCCCTGTGTTCTATTTTTAAGCATTATCAGATCCAAAATCATGTTTATGGTTACCACCAATAAGGTTCCTAGGTTTTGTAAGGAAAACTACAAGGGATAAAAAGTGAGAGTGAAAACTCATTTATCTGCCATAGATGATGACATATGGTTTGTCATCCCCGATGGTCCGATAAAGATTGAGAAGCCAAGATCTGAATGGACCAGTGAATATAAGAGGAAGGAAAATCTCGACAACATGACAAAAGACATCCTTACAAGACTATGGATGATAACATGTTCAACAAGATCATCACATGCCCCACAGCCAAAGAAATTTGGGAGAAACTGACTCAATTGTGTAAGGACAATGAGCAAACCAAATAAAACAAACTCATGGTTTCCTCACAGTAGTTTGATAACTTTAAGATGCGTCCTGGAGAGACGTTTAATGAGTTCGATGAGAGATTTAATAAAATCATCACTACTCTATCCACTTTGGCCAAGACTTACAACAACAGAGAGGTTGCGATCAAAGTCGTGCGTGCTCTACCCAAACAGTGGGATATTAAGACGATGGTGATAAGGGAGTCTAAAGACCTCAACAAGATAGAGCTCTATGACTTGTTAGTGGATCTGAAGGCATACGAGTTTGAGATAAACTCTAGGAACGAAGAGTAGCATTCCACATCCGTCATCTCTACCAAGGCGCTGGTGACTACTGAGGAAGCACCTACTGCCATTGTTGTGAAGACTACTGTCGAGCAGATCAGAAATGACGCCATGGCTCTCTTCATGAAGAAATTCAAAAATTCATGAAGAAGAGAAATCGTAACTCAAGCTCTTGAAATAATAACAATGATAATAAGAGTAACTATAAGGCTGACTTGAAATATTTTAACTATGATAAACTAGGACACTTTAAGGCGGAATGCAGGAAGCCAAAGCGAGATGAGAAGAAGAAAGATGACAAGAAGAACCAGAAAGAGTTGAAGGCTCTCATGGCTGCTGATAGCAAGGCCAAGTGGCCTCACAGTGACTCAAATTATTCATCATCCAGCGACATCGATGATGAAGACGTTACTTGCTTCATGGTAGAAGAAGAATCTGAGATATTTTACTTCTCCTCTGAAGAGTTCACAAGAGTTGAATTAACTGTTGTACTTAATGACATGGTCATTGAGTATAAGAAGTTGTAAGACTCTTGTAATAAAATGAGAATGAAAAATAAAACTAACAACTCTTCATCATCTCAAACTTTTGATCCAAAAGATTTTGAAAACATTAACTTTCTTCTGAGAATGAGAAGCTAAAGGAAAATGTTCAAACACTTTCTTCTGAAAACCAACGTTTAACATATGTGGCAAGTTCTTGGACGAGGTCTAGAGATGCAAACAAACAACAAATAAGTATGATGAGGCATGCCGGATTGTCAAATCCGATAATAGTCGTCAAACAAGTTAAACCTGGAGAAAGACAAGCTTAAGACTATAAGCTTTGTCAGGGGTAGTTTAACTGATAAAGGGACTGATCCAAGCTGTGAAGAGTTAACATTAAAGTATGAGATTATTTATGTAAAGCCAACTGAAAGTTGGTTGGTGCCTAGAAAGGGAGCTGTCAGCAAGTCTGGGAAACCAAAACCATACAGGAAGTCAAAGAGTTTTAGACAAAAATCATCCTCTGAGGTTAATGGAACAACTGCTAGCAGGACGTATACTGAGTCTAAATCATACGCACTAGACAACATGGGAAATCCATCAAAATAATTTAAATATGGATTCTTAAAGGACTGATTGACCGAGGATCCAAGTGAATGTGGGTACCAAAAAGTTGTTAATATGATTATTTGTAGGTACAACAGGTCAGCTGCATGGAGGAAGCATTCATATTCGAAGCATATTCATCTAGAATATGTTCCAACAAGGGACAGACGTGTTCGCGAAGCCACTACCTGAGACTAAGCTTTCTCAGTTTAAAAATATTTTGGGTCTTGTAGACCTCAATTATTTTATTTTAAATTAAACATGAACGAATTGTGGGGGAAATTTGTTGATTAAAGTGACTAGACAGACGTGTGTAGATGGATGTCTCAATCGGATGATTAAATTAGTCGTCTAAAGATAGCATGTATCGGACGTGATATGCCTGAAGCAACTTGCTGTCTAAGCTTGTTAGACGTCTAAAGACGAGCGTGGTTAGACTTCGTCCGAACAGATGCATGTTAGACATCTAAAGACGAGCGTAGTTAGATGTTGTCTGAACAGACTCATGTTTGACGTCTGAAGACGAGCGTGGTTAGACGTCGTACAAACAGACGAATGTTAGATGTCTGAAGACGAGCGTGGTTAGACGTCATCCGAATAAGACGTCTACCCAGTCTTGACGCGAGGGATGCGGATGGCATAGACGTCTAACTACGTGTATACTTAAACGCCTCATCTTCGGACGAGTAGAACAACTGTCCAATTTTCCATTAGCTGTCCATGTAGTTTTTCCCGCCCAGAAATTGATTAGTCATATTTAATTACTTGAAGACACATGTCTCTCAATGCTAAAAATATGACTAATATTTATGACGGTTAAGTTATATATGTCTTTTAATTATTGGCGTTCTTTTATGATAATTTTTTAAATGACGTCTTTTAAATGATGATTATTCTTGGTAAAGGCTTTTAAATTAAATGATAGTCTATTTTCAAAAAAAATTGTCTTTTGGATACATGACCTTTCAAATTTTATTTAAGGTTGCCCAACATGCCAAAAAGTCTTTTTCACGCCATCTTTGAGAGCTTTCGGAAAAATCGTAACTTCTTCTTTGTCTTCACTCTAAAGAAACTCTAATCCTCTTCATCTTTTTTTCTTCAAACTTTAAGATGACTAATAAGAAGAATATTTCTCTCTCTTAAAACATCATGCAGGTATATTTTGAATTTGTCTTTACATATGACAAACAAGATGTCGTTGATATGTTCAAAACCCTAGAGGCGTATGGCCTTGGGAGATTTCTCGGCAGTTCTTTTACTATCTATGAAGAGGAAGTCTGAGAGTTCTTTAAGTCAGGGAAGGTTGTTGGAGATTTGATCGAAGCGACTATGAACAATGCAAAAATTTCTATCTATGAAGCCTTATTTGTCGAGTTCTTCGAACTTCCTTCGGAAGGTCATGTCTTCGACGTCGCGATTCTGGCCGAGACTAGTTCAGAGATGCATACCATGTTCTCGAATATAGGCAGTCCGGTTAACATCAACGAGAAGAAGAAAGTTCTTAAATACCATATCTGCATTCTTAATGACATTGTTTCCAAGTCTCTTTAAGGAAGGGAGGGATCCTTCGATCTCTATACTTAAGACCGATTTGAGTATATGGTGGCCATAACAAAAGCGATGCCAGTCAACTGGGTGTCCTTTCTTTTCTCAACTCTTTTTCAGATGGTTTCATCATCGAGCAAGCAAAGTGTGGGCTTTTTAGTCTAACTATGCTGGATCTTGGAGTATTTGCAAGTCTTGGTAGGTGGGGTGCGGTTGTTAACCCCTGCCAAATTTGACGGATATATCTGTGAAAAGCTTATTGACTCGGATGAAACTCGTGAAAGAGTCAAAGTCTGAATCCTCTATCCCTCAGACGAGTGGTCAGTCGATCACTCGGTCCAAATGTCCAGCAACATCTAACCGCAAGACCCCTGCTAAGAAGGAAAGGCCTTCCGTCATGGAGTCCTCCGCAAGCTCCAATAGCCAGAAGAGGGCGCCAATTAGGGATTTCAGAGAAGTTGACTCAATCCCTAAAAGAGCTAGAGGAAAGGAAACTCACATTGTTGCTATTCCTTTGTCCTCTCACTCGTAGTTACAATTAGTGAACGTCACGGCTAGTCCAAAGAAGAAGCAGACTAAGACGTCTACTCCTAATGTTGATAAGACAGAAATCAACAAGAATCAAACAAAAGCGTCTAAAGATGTTCAGACGTCCTCCAAGGCCACTACTCCTACAACCTCTAGTGACATTTTTGTTGCTCAGCAAAAGATGTTCATAGAATCGCTTGCCCGTGCTGGGGCTCAGACGCCATCTAAGGTAACCCCTTTTGTCCCTATGGTAGTAGAGCCCATTGTTGAAGTTTCCGTGGTGGAACAAGCTAAAGGACGAACTGTTAAGCTAGTTGGTCAACTTTATAAGGATTTTTAGTGGGAAGACACGATTGTCTTCTCTACTGAACCAGTAGCCTACAAAACTACTATTGTCATTGAAGTAACTATTCCTGAAGCGGAATAGGAGGCTATTCCCTCATCTACTGTTGTTATTATCGAGGAAGCACCCATTCAGACGGATGTTGTCCCTGTTGTTGTCCCTGTTGCTGTCCTTAATGCCAATCTTCCAGAGAATACCTTCTAAAAGCAAGTATCTCCCTTCGTTATTCGTAGAGCTGCTCGAGGAGATCCGGGTATTTTTTTTAAAGAACCAATGCCAACTCCTAAACCCGTCGAAGTTCCAGGTAAAGGAAAAGGTGCGGCCGATGACACTCCTAAGCACATATCCAAAGTCAACTTGACTTTCGAGCTGATCATGGAAGAAGTCGAGGTGAGAGAGGTTGAGCGGATTGTAAAATTCGACACTTGGATGAGGAACAGACTCCACTCCCCATACGACGAATTTATCACTTGCAAGAATATAGCATGGGAGTGGAAGGAGTTGATGGCAATGGAGAAGAAAATATTCTCTTGAGCAAAAACAAAAAAAACGTCAATGGTTCTTCGTGGTAAATGCAAAAGGGTTCTCCATTCTTCCTTTCTATAATATAAGGAGATAAAGTTTCAATTCCTTTGATAAGTCGGCTGAAACTAATGCAAAGATCCTCAATCGCCTTAACTCACTTATGGAGTCTTATTGCTCTACAATCAGCCGATTCATTCATGTCACCGAGTCGTCTAAATCAAATGGTCTTCGGAATAGGCCATCTCGTGCATAGTTCAACTTCCTAGACTTTGATGAGCCAATTCTTGATATTGATGAAAAATCGACTCCTCAAGGCGATCCCCTATATATTTTAAGGGCTGAATAGATGATTTATGAAGATGAGAAGCAAGTGACACTTCATCTCATCGAGCTAGCCAAATCATCTATTGAGGAAAGATGATTCTCAGCCTTTCACTAACTGGAACATCAAGATCGGAGAACAAGGTTTGCATTTCGAAAAGAATATCCGTCAGAATCTCCTTAGAAAAATCCAAGCCCTTCGTCGGAAGCTTTATAATGTCAACGAATACGGCTTCTAAAAGAGTAAAATATGTTCCATTATCCTTTGCAGAAATAGAGTCTTCAATAATTTTCAATGAGTCAAAGAAAGCCCGTACGTCTTCATCATAACTAATAAACGGACCCCCTAGGAACTTACTGAGGGCGGATGCCTCAGTGGATTGGAAAACCGCCACCATCTCCGGTATCCCTAATTTGTAGATGGATTCGAAGTCCACTTGCATCACATTATTAGAAAAAATAATTTCTTTATCCATAGTAAGAGTCTAGAAGAACTAAAGAAGATGAAGAGGTTTTTATAGAGAGAAGTCAGAGCGAATGAATATTTAGGGTTAGGAAAATCATAGGAGTAACATGAAGCAAGATTTTTGGCATGCAAGCTGTTTTTAAGGGATTGAAAAAACATGTTTCAAACTAAATTAAATGCAAGGAAGGAAAACTGTCATTATAGTGGAGCGTGTTTCCCAAATGCCATGATTGAAAAGAAAACGACGCAATTAAAAAAAATATTCCCAAGAAAACCTATTATTATTTACTACATTAAACATAATAATCTTGTAACAATTATTTTAATGTATCATAATAATGAATATCAGTGATAATTTATTTGATAAAAAGAAACCGTTGAACATCATATAATTTAAAAAAATTAATTCAAAAGGTTCACAAGTAAAGAGAACATAAATTAGAGACGTTTAGTATCTCCCCCCATTTGACATCATCGGAAAGATTAAAATTCTAATGCCTTTCGGGTCCTAAAAGCCTTCTTCTCTTGATCTTTTCTCTTTCTACTCTAAGGACATAGTCATAGACTCCTTCATCGTCCAAGAATTAACGCGGACCCCGGGTTCAACATTAGCTCGGAGATAGGAGAGCAGCATGCTGAGCTAAATAGTATACCCCGTTGGCTTTTTTGGTGAGGAGATTAGCTTCACCAAGTTATCGAAGATAAGATTTGACCAGTTGTGTTGGGAAAAATTAAAACAAGAAAAGAAAGAAAATTAATTAAGAAATACATAGTTTGATTAACTTTAAAATAATATAAAAGTCTTTTATATTTTGGAACATGATTTTGATGATGTTATTAAGTTCAAGCTGAGTGGTCTATTTGTTTTGTGCAAGAACAAATCTATAGACAGTGCTACCTTAGACGTGGTCTATAGCAGGCTGTCTTAGACTTCAAACGTAGATAGACGAGGTCTAACTCGTTTAGACGGAGTCTAAAGGGAAACGTAATTAGACGAGGTCTAACTCCTTTAGACGCGGTCTGAAGGGATACGTAGTTAGACGAGGTCTAACTCCTTTAAATAGAGTCTAAAGGGAAACGTAGTTAGACGGCGTCTAATCCCTTTAGACGCGGTCTAAAGAAAAACGTTAGATGCCTTGCTTTAGTAGCTATCTAAAGGAACCATCTGTCTACCCACGATTAATTAGTTGCCTGCTCCACTTCCTTCTACTCCACTTCTTTCAGTAGTTTGACAAGCCAGCTAATTCCATCAATGAATGAACGCCACATACGCGAATATACCTCAACCGTATATCCAGTACAAGAGAAGATCAGAGGATATTCGGCGCATTACTCGTTCAGTACGTCCACGAGCCAATTATTTAGAGCCTACTGTACTCTCGTACTATAGGCGATCGTCCAACGGACACATGCCACGTGTCCTCAAAGAATATTTGCCCGTTGGTGTATCTCAACTATATATGGAAGCCAAAGCACAACGGTTGAACAGCCAATTTTTGATAAGTTTAAAACACACTCTACTCAACGCATATGCTAAATCTTTTACTGTCTAGTTGTGAGGACATACTGTGTTTTTTGTGAGAATTTGTAGCACTGTAAGTTGAACAAAGGTTGTTTTGTTCAATAGAGAGTTAGCTAGATTAGTGAGTTGTATTCGATTCAAAATATTTAGTGGATATCCTTTTGCTTGTGGAAGAAGGACTGACGTAGGAGTTTTATCTCCGAACATTCATAAAACTCCTTGTGTTCTTTATTTCTTCCATTTACATAGAATTGTATAAAGCTTCAAATCCGATGAACACTTCTGTACTTGAATTTATTTCAAGAGTTTGGAGGATTTGTAAGGAATATAAACAGATAATAATCCCTCACAAGATTATTATCAAATAGTTTATCGTAAGTTGTTCACAATATTTAGACCATAGTCTCTATTGGTAACACTAATCCTAACAAGTGATATTATAGTCTCATATTCTATTCTAAAGAACCAACAAAAATTTAAATCATGTATATGTCCGCTACAACCAAGGTTCCCATGTTCTTGAAAGAAAACTATGTCGTGTGAATAAGAGAGTCCATGCTCATCTATCTGACATTGATGATGATATGTGGCTTGTCATCAGAGAAGGCCCGGTAAAGATTGAGAAAGACAGATCTGAGTGGACTAGTGAAGACAAGAGGAAGAACAACCTCGACAACCTGTCCATAGATATTCTGTACAAAACTCCGGATGGCAACATGTTTAACTACATCATATTATGCAACTCTGCCATGGAGATCTGGGAGAGATTGACTCAACTTTGTGAAGGCAACGAGCAGACCAAAGAGAACAAACTTATAGTTGCCACACAATACTTTGACAACTTTAAGATGCGTCCTGGAGAGATGATGTCTGAATTTGATGGAAGGCTCAGAAAAATTATCACCACTCTCTCCACCTTGGGCAATTCTTACAACAACAGAGAGGTTGCAATCAAAATCATTCGTGCTCTGCCCAGGGAGTGGGATATCAAGACGATGGTAATGAGGGAATTAAAAGATATCAACAAGATGGAGCTCATTGACTTGCTAGCCGATCTGAAGGCCTATGAGTTTGAGATAAACGCTAGGAATGAAGAGGAGCTTTCCACTTCTGTTTTTGCAATTAAGGCGCTGGTGACTACTGAGGAGCCACCTGCTGCCACTGATGTGAAGACTACTGCCTAGTAGATTAGCAGCGACTCCATGACTTTCTTCGTGAAGAAATTCGGAAAATTTATGAAGAAGAGCAATTCTAACTCAAACTCTTCAAATAATAACAATGATGTTAAGAATAACTCTAAGGCTAACGTGAAGTGTTTTAACTATGATAAACTAGGTCATTACAAATCTGAGTGTAGGAAGTCAAAACATGATGAGAAAAGGAAGGACAACAAAAAGATAAAGGCTCTCATGGAAGCTGATAACAAAGCCAAGTAGGACTACAATAACTCAGATGACTCATCATCCAGTGATAGTGATAATGAAGAGGTCACTTGCTTCATGGAAAAAGAAGAATTTGACTCTGAGGTATTTGACTTTTCCTCTAAAGAATTTACAAGAGATGAACTAACTGATGCACTCAATGACATGGTTAGTGAGTACAAGAAGTTGTCAGACTCTTGTAATGAAATGAGATTGAAATATGAAACTGATAAACCATTGGTCAAGCTCTCATCGGGGAATGAAAAGCTCAAGGAAAAGGTTCAAACATTGTTTTCTGAAAACTAACGGTTGATATATGTGGTCAGTTCCTAGACAAGGTCTGGAGATACAGTTAGACAGAAAATAAGTATGTTGAGGCCTGTCGGATTCAAATCCAGTTTAGGATTTGACAATGCCAACCCAGACCAGTCATCAAACAAGTTAAACCCGGTTAAACATAAGCTTAATCCAATAAGCTTTGTTAGGGTAGTTTAACAGACAATGGAACTGATCTAAGCTGTAAGGGACTTAACCTTAAAGGATGAGATTACTTATGTTCCACCAACTGTAAGCTGGATGTAACCTAGGAAGGAAGCTACTAGCAAGTCTGGTAAATTAAAACCTAACAAGAAGTCAATGAGTTTTAGACAAAAACCATCATTTAAGGTTAACAGTTTAGCTGCTAGTAGAAAGATGTCTGCTAAGCCTAAATCATACGCATTAATCACAACACAACATGTGAAATCCATCAAGATAACTCAAATATGGATTCCTAAGTGACTGATTGACCGAGGACCCAAATGAATGTGTGTACGAAAAGATTGTAAATATGTATTTATGTAGGTACAATAGGTCGGCTGCATGGAGGAATTCGAAAGCATGTTCTTCTAAGAAATATGCTCAGCAAGTGGCAGACGTGTTTGTAATGCCACTCATCAGACTAAGCCATCTTTCCTTGAAATGTTTTTTGTCTTGTCGACCTTAAAATCATTTAGTGATCTAATCATTTAAAAAGTAAAGGAAAATCGTTGAATATCAAATAGACGTGGTTAGATGGAATTCATAATTGGTCTAATTAGATCATTTATCTAAATGCAAATAACGTACTTAGACGAAAGTTTGCCTAAGAAACTTGTAAATTAAGTCTGGTTAGACGTTTGTTTTTATGGTAGTGAAGTAATATAAGGAGATTATAAATTAATTTATATAGAGAGAGAGAAGCTATATGACTATTTTGATATTAATTTAATTTTTTTATGACGTGGATAGCCACGAAAGCTTCCACCTCAGGGTGCTGTATAAGGGTGCTATATAAGGGTGTTGTATCTATCGGCTCTCTTCTTCTTATTCTCTCTTTTCTAATTCAATTTCTTTTCTTAAGATTACTAGTTTTACACTAAATATATTTCATTACTAGATATCGTTTTAGGACGAACAATGTGCACTTATAAACAATCTTAGTAGTCGATTTTTTTTTCTCGTCCTAATTGAACACTTAGTTAGAATCTTTTCAATTTTTTAATTTACAATTAAAATTGAAACTTAAGTAGCAATTCTCATAAAGCCTGACATTAGATCCCTTTTGACCATCTTAATCTATTAAAATAAATTAGGTCAGGACTCTTTAAGATACGCATTTGCAGTACCCAACAAACATTATATAAGATACATAATAACTACATATTTTATATAGTTGTATGACTATCAGGATATTTCATGATGCAGTGATGAGGCATCAAGAAAAATAAACAAACAAAGGAGGGTTAGGCCTGGGAAATTTGACGAAATGACCCTAAAGATTGGGTATTTGACCTCGTGGTCACTTGATAACTTAATTTGCTCTGGTAGTCACTTTAATTTTTTTGGACGAAATTACCATTTTCGCGTAACGCGAAGGGTTTCGCGTTTCGCGAAGTGAATTTGGATTTTGTATAAATACTCAGATTTTTTTTCATTTCCTTCATTTCCTTTCTCTCTCTTCTCTCTCTACTCTTGTTCTCTCTTTGACGGCGACTGCTACGGCAACGACGACGGCGGGGAACACATCATACAGATAAGAAAACTCTAACCCTAAATTGATTTATCTTTATTTCAAACTCTAACCATAAATCGATTTATCTTCATTTGAAAACCCTAACCCTAAATAGATTTATCTTCATTTGAAAACCCTAAATCAATTTATATTTATCTTCAAAATCAATTTAAGTTGTTATTATTGTTCATATTGGTTAATATTGGTTTAACTATCGTTGTTCATATTGTCGATGATGACATTTGCAGATAATCTCATCGATATGGGTTCTGTTTCAGGGAAGATTCACTTATCGTTTCGCATTTCGTTAAGTGCTTCGCGTTTCTTTAAGTGTTTCGCGTTACGCGAAGCGGCGCAGTCGGCACGCGAAACGGCACAGTCGGCACTCATAACTTCTTATTTGTACCTTTTAATAATAATTTATGACATTCTGTTCTGTTTAACTGATGACAAATTTGTATTTATTTGGTTAAATTTTCAAAGAAGATTCAATTTTTTTTTACTATTATTGTAATATTGAATTTTTTATTGTATTTTTTTTTGTTATAATTTTAAAATAAAATCAATTTCAACGTTAATTATCTTTATTTACCTTTTGCTTCTTTTTTCAAGATAAAAAAAAATTCTTTAATAATGTTAAGATAAGGTAAGAAAGACAAATAGGACTAAATATGAGCAGATGACAGATTCTTTAATCAAACAAAACAAAGGAAAAATCATTCTATATAACAATAGTGTTAGGATCTAGGTAGTCGCTGGAGGACCGGGGGTTGGACCGGTTAGCGGTTCTTACTCGTAAGGTGGTGGTTAATCCGGTTAGAGATTAATACCAGGGTTTCAATACTACACAACCTGTCACAAATCCTTGAACTAGGTTCAAGCGCGGAAGAGATTTGCTTTCAGGTTGAAGCGGCACACTTGTATGATAGAAAGAATCGGTTTTATATGATGGAGGTTTGAGATTTGATGGGTCGGCTTCGGTAATCTGGAGATTCGGCTTGGATGGAGTTAAGTCGGTTATAGTGGTACGGATCGGTTAGATAATGAAACCGGCAGACAGTAAATAACAAGACAGATTTTATGGATGTTCGGAGATAAAACTCCTACGTCACCCCTTCCTCTCGAAACCGCGAGAAGGATATTCACTAAGGAATACAAGTACAATCCGATCGAGACTTATTTCCTGCTCGATAACACTCTTACAATTTGCACCGAAATTGTAAAACACACACTTTAACTTAGCACTTAGGCTTTCTTAAAACAGTCTTATCACTTGTGGAGTAAATGCTCTTAGAATTTCTCACTTGCTTCACTGTATCTTACTTGTCCCGCATTTACTCTTCTTCAACTGCCCCTTTTATAGGTGAAATATGCCAACGGTCATATTTCACTGCCTTGAATCTGATTGGCTGAGCATAGGTGCAGTGATTCAGTGTTTCAGAGATTCAGATCTGCGGTCGTTTCCTCAGACCTGATGGTCAGCCTCAGACCTGGCATTCTGTCTCAGACCTGGCGGTCTGTTCTTCCGGTATGTAAGACAAACCTGCTAGGTTTGTCTTTTACTCAATGTAGGCACTGTCTGTTGGACAGTTGTCTGTACTTGGAAGATCTTCTTTCTGACTTATCCCGAAGTGGAAAGATCCGGTAGTACTGTCTTCTGCAGCCTGCAGACTTTCCTCAGACTTGTATGGATATGGAAGTGTTCAGTCTGTTCCTTTGGTATCATTCTCAACAGATACCCGAATTGTCTTCTTGTATTGGTCGGTCATTTGACTTAACCGGATGGCTTTCGGTATGGATGATATAACCGGACATCTTCCGGTTATTCCTCTGCCTTGTGACTGATCGGTTGTTTGATGATTCCGGTTTTAAGCTTTGGCCGATCCCTTCTTTGTGCGGTCACGTTCCAAGTATTCTTGGTCGGTTTACTAGCTTCACCGGTTAGAGTTCTTTAGCCGGTTCTTTTGTTTGTCCGGTCCGGTTCTTTTTGTTCCTGCATGGAAGGTTTAAGTTAGGTTTATTTGAACCGGTCTGATTTTATCTAACAATTTCTCCCTTTTTGATTATTTTATTTAAAATTATCAAAATCATGTAAGTTTGCAACCGTAGGCCGGTTGTTTTATTTGTCCGGATTTTTGAAACTGACTTAGGAGAATTTTTCGAAAAATTTTGAGAAAAATTTTGGAAAAATCTTATCTTTTATCTTATCAATTTCTCCCTTTTTGATTATTTTATTTAAAATTATCAAAACCATGTAGAAACGCAAAAGATGGCCGGTTTAAAAAAAATAGCTTTATATATAAGATAGATAACCGAAAATAATGTAATATGTAAAAACACTAAGACAAGTAAAGGAAAGAGAGTCCCTATTCCGAGTCCGAGAAGTCATATATGCTCCGCTTTTTCTTCTTCGGTTGCGGTTGACTGGCCGTTTCGGAGACTCTTTGCCTTGTAGACCGGGTCTGCAGGTGTTCTATTTCTTCCTCTTCGTCTTGAGTAGCCTGCTGCGATGTACTCGTAATGACCGTTTCAGTGACCTCATTGAGCAGGTCGGCTATTTGAACTTTCTTTGAGGGTTCCCTCTTTCGCTTTTTCGGCGCTGAAACGGAGGAGGCCGCCTTTTTCTTCTTGTTGTCTTCTGCGAAACTTTCCAGCCTCCGTCTTTCTCTTTCCAACCGCTCAGCATCCTTCGCAGCTTGAGCGGCTGCTTTCTTAGCAAGTCCTGGGAACATGGCCTCTGACCTTCGAATCCGTTCGGCTTCCTCTTCTTCTTCGGTAAGTTGGGATGATCGCGGTGCCCCCTTCTCTTTACTTGCTTCGGCGTCCAGCGCATCCTAGACCCTCTTAGCCGCTTGGGCATCAGCCTCTACAGCCGCGGCGTCCACGTTCATCTTAACCCTCAGCAGTTCGGCAACTTGAGCGGAAAGCGCCTTGAGCTCGTCCTCGAGACCGGTGTTCTTCTTTTCAAGTTCGGATACCCGTCCGAGTGTTGTGTCGACCAGGTCATCAGCCATCGTTGTCAATCGTTATCGGTCTCTCTTTCGAGCCGGTCGAAGTTTCCCTTTAACTCGGAGGTCAAATCCTCCAAAATTACGGTTTGCTTAAAATATTTATCGCGCAGAGCCGCCTCTTCCTGTAGGTCTTCGTCCAGTTCTGAGATCCGTTCCTGATTTCTGTTCAATAGATACCTTGTGGTGTCGGCGAACTTGAATGCCGAGCCAATGATTCTTTGGGATCTCTCTTTGAATGGCTGAACCACGGAGTCTTCAAACTCTTGTATACGGCTATCAATCCGTTCTGCGATTGAGTCTTCAAACCTTTGAAGACGGCCCTCAACCCATTCCTTTGTGAAGTCTGATACGGAGACTTCCGGTTGTGAAGGAGGGGATTGCCCGGTGAGTTTAGGATCCGCTCTTTCATCGGATTCTTTTGATGCCGCATTCTCCCTTGGAGGTGTTGGATAGTGATCCGGACTTGTTTCGATCCGTGGAGCAGTATAGACCGGAATTTCTCTTTGACTGCACATTGCTTCTAGCCGGTCAATTTCTTGAATAAGGTCTCATTTGGCTTTTTCAAGCCTTTCTAACACCCGCGGTGTTAAAGTGTCTTCCGGTCCCACCTCTTTGAACTCCTCTGTAATCTTCTGGATGCGTGTGATTAGCTTCCGTAGTTGTACCTGTGGTTTTAAGAGGCAGGTTCGGTGTAATACATCTTCGATTGTGTTGGAGTTCGTGAGATTCATGATCATGTCCTCCACGTCCTTCAGTCTTCTGATGCATTCCAATTCTGTGTAATCCGGTAGGATTTGCCTATACGGTTTGTCGAACCGGTGCTCGTGCCATTCCAGGTATAACTCCTCAATCGACTCGGCTCGCTCTTTGGCGATCTTTAGGAGTTTTAGAGTTACCCTATCGGCCTCTGCTTCTTCTGCCTCCTCCTTATCTTTGTCGCCGCCTTCATCATCGACTTCTTTATCACCTTCTTCACCATACTCTTCACCACCCTCGGTGGTCTCAGGATGGGCGTTGGGACCGGCTTCATCGGCGCTCTAGGCCGAATGCTCGTCTTCATTGACCGATCTTTCGTCCTCGGTCTTCTCTGTATCGGTTCTTTCAGAGGGGGAAGTCGACTCTTCATCCTCCGTCTGCTGCGGAGGTTCCGAGAAAGTTACTTTCTTTTTTCCTTTGCTTTCGTCCTTTGCTTTGGCTGGGGCCGCTTTCTTGTCGGCTTTCTTCTTTCGGCCACTTGTGGAACCGGGGGCCGTCTGCTTCCTTTCTAAGAATTGTTTCGATCTGATGAGGCATCTATTTGCGACGATGACGCCGGGACCGATGTTGAGATTGTGGTGAAGGAAGATCTTACCGAGAGGAACGGCGTATCCCCATGACCGGTTTGAGTCCGGTTTCACCATATCCATTAAGTTGTTGAACACCGCTTTTGCCCAGTTGACCTTTGTTCCCTCTATCAGACCGATCAGCATCCTGATTTTGTCCCTTGTTAGGCTGCTATAGTTTCCTCCCCTTGCCAGAATCGCCCTTGCGAAGATATCACAGATTGGAATATACTCCGGCTTCAACGTTGATTTGCTGCCGGAGACCTTTATCGGCTCCTTTGTTGCTGATAGTATCTGGCATGCCGCCTCAAAAGTCTTGATCTCGATGTTCGCCGTTGCATCCTGGCCGGTTGATGGAAGGAGCAGGCTTTCTGCTACCGATGCCTCGGTGAGCTCTATTTCAGTACCGCATACAGTTCCGGTGATTTTGTCATCGGAGATAGTTGCGGTCTTGAAAAATTCCTCGACCGCATCTTTGTAGAGAACATGAGGACCGCCAAGAAAATATTCCAGACCGGTTTTGACTACCCGGTCAATAACCTCATTTGCCTCGGACGTACCTTTCAGTCGGATTTCCTCGAAATCCACCTGAGATAGGTGCTTAAACAAAGCCGAATCGCGCCCCATCTTAGAAATTTTGAGAGAGTTTGAGAAATAACCGCTTCAGAGAGTTAGAGAGCTTAGAGAGAGAAAGCAGATTCGCGTGGGAATGAAATAAAATGACCGAGAGTTCCTTTTATAGATGCGGTTTGGAAGCCCAACCGTCCCATCAACATTGGGCGGGAGTTTTCCCTCCAAGTTGAAAGGAGTGGCAAACCATGGGCGGGAGCGAAATAGGCGCCAAACCATGGGCGGTAAACCGGGGGGCGGGAGTTTTGGGCGGGAAATTTCCCTCCAAAACTTTTGCTTACGCCATTGATGACGCACTCTTCTTTTTTAGACTGATTGATACTCCGGTTTCTAAATGTAACCGGTTATTTAGAGTGAGCAGAGTTCTTCCAAGAGTTTAAGCGGTTTTGAAGCCGGATAGGAACGCGGTTGTTTTGATAATGTTCATCAGTTACTTAGATATTTTAGATGTTAAGAAAACTCGGTCATTTAAACTGAAATGAGACTGAATTCAAGAAATATTGCAGAAGACCGACAGATAAATCGGTATTGAAATAGGCATACATAAACAGTGGAAAAGTACAGTCTATGGAAGAAACATTTTGGAAATCCTTTCCTCCACCGAATCCTTGTCAAGGATGTTTGATGAGGAGGCCGGTGTGCCCGGTCCAAACTCTGGTCGGTATGTGAGAATTAGTTTGCTGATGTGAGGTGCAAAACCAAGACCTTTCTTGGTTATTACCATGGATTTCAGGCGTTGGAAGATGACCGTGGATCAATTGATGGCCTTGTTGCTAAAGATGTTGGTCATCATGTTGTAGGTATTCTTTGAATACCGCTGATTAGGGGACTGACAAAGAATGGACCGAGTGACGATCTCAAGAAGAAGTTGAGCATGTCTCCCCAAAATATTTTTGGGCCCATGGTCTTCCACCGGTTCCATGGTTCCAGAAAAGAGAAGTGAGTAATAGAATTCGTCAAGCCCCTCCAGAGGTGGAAAGTCGGAAAACCCTTTTGTGGGTAGGTTGAATAGAGTGGCGAATTCGGTTTCATCGAGCCAAAAAGTGTGGTCCCTCACCGTAGAGACAATGTAATTGCCCCTAATTCAGGCGCTTCTGAAGAACGCTTTAACGTCCTCAGTCAGAATCGGACCGGATTCTTCGAGGAACGGCCGAAGGCCGGTAAGAATGAGAGATTCGAACATGAGTTTCTTTGCGGGCAGCCCGTCCCATTCCTCCATGCATGAATCGAAATCGATGCTTAAGAAATTTCCCAAGGTTCGGCTCGGCATGATTGCAGAGAGAGAGATAGAGTGCAAAAGATGTCGAGAGTGTTTTGTGTGTTGAGTTGATTAGAAAGTCCCTTCTTTTATAGAACCGGTTTTGGAGGGAAAATGTGATAGTTTTGTCTTTTTAGAGAATAGAATCTTTGCATTTCCAAGGTCATTGGGCAGAGTGTGCTTTTTGACTATTTGCGGTTCTCGAGGTAAATGTTTGTTGAAAGGTAACCAAGTTAGTTGGGTATTGATTGCTTAGTTAGTTGAGAGTTGCCCTATTTAATTAAAAAGATCCATTTATCATTAATGCACTAACATAATGAAGAGTAAACAAAAGAGACCGAAGGAATCATAAATAAAACCGAGGAAAGACATAAGAAAAGCCGAAGTGATCATAATGATGTTGGATAAAGATACACCCGGTACATGCAACAAAACGACCGGGTGCAGGAAGGAGTGACTCAATGTGCTTGGGAGTTGACTTCACCGTTGGGATTGTTACGGCGGTTCCTCCTCCTCCACGCCCTCTCAAACCGATCATAAAATGAGTCGGTTATCTCCTTGGTTAGCACCTGGGCTTGGTTCAGACCTTCGCCGGGACAGGTCGGAACACCAAGCTCCACAAGAAGGCAGCTTATTTGAGGAATGAGGCCGACTGACCGGATGCCGACCATCCAAATGAGGACGTCAAATAGCACCCTGGACCAGTTCACCGGTGTGCTGGTGACAATAGCCGCCATCATGTTGAAGGTCGCGGCACAGTAGGTATTGGTAACATCCCTTCCGAAGATGCTCCTACCTATAACATCGTTAAGGAGCTGATATTCAGCCCTTAGGTGTGACTTAGTGCCGTGATCGTCCACCGGCTCATCAGACCGGGCAAGTGAGAGAAAGACCTCGGCCTTTATGTTGGCCGGTGGGTTGAGGTCTGTCAGCCCTTGCTTAGGCAGACTAAAGCACCGAGCAAAATCCTTCTTGGTGAAGTCGAAGATGATACCCCCCACCTTGGATTGGATGTGGGTATCAAAATGAGGGGTACCCCTGAACACCCTGGCGTTATAGAAAAACTCCAGGACTGATTCAGGGTAGATGGTGTGTTTGTCATCAAGGAAGTACTGGAGGCCAGTATCTTCCAAAAATTTTATCATTCTATAAATAGCGTAGTGCTCGGTGCTGGTGCAGGAGCGAAAATCAACCTGGAGTATGTTTGGAAACTGAGACATTTTTGCCTTAGTGAGAGATTGAGTTTTTGACTTGTGAGTATTTTGGTAAGTGATTGCTTCACTTAAATAGTAGTTGGGGGGCTATCCTATTCTCCAGGTATTAAATGAGATGATATCTATTAACTGCAGGATATAAGACATTGCATGAAATAGGCAAGTTTGCAGTCTAGGATGTTGGTCATAGGCCTGGACTGTGAAAGATATCAAAAGATCTTCACGTCTTTTTAGGCGCGACCAGTTTACTCTGAAAGGGTAATGTTTCAGAACAGATATCCTTAAACACTGATAATTATTCCACTTCTGTTTGAAATTCAAATAATTTAGAGTAACCCGCTTCCGAACCGGTCAGTTATCAGTTGTTCATCCCGATGCGGTTATTTGGTGCATGCACCAAGTGACCGGTCGGTTTACTCTATCTGATAAACTGGGCGGTTCTTCCACAGACACCCTGAAAATTTGAAGTTCAACAGTTTAGGAAGAATCACCGGTTTTGTCTGTCTGAACCGGTTTCCCTTTAAGCATACTTAAGAAGGATCTGGCTAATGTCGGTTAAGCCGAGAGTAAGTCTGAATTGAGAGAACTTAGCTTCCTGTAGAGGCTTTGTGAAGATATCGGCTACTTGTTGATCAGTCGATACGTATTCCAGCCGGATATGCTTCAGCGTGACATGCTCCCGGATGAAGTGATGCCTTATGTCGATATGCTTGGTTCTGGAGTGGAGAACCGGGTTGTAGGTGATTGCAATGGAACTTGTAATGTCACAGAAGATCGGGGACTCTTCGGCTCTGATACCAATTGTTAGGATCTAGGTAGCCGCTGGAGGACCGGGGGTTGGACCGGTTAGCGGTTCTTACTCGTAAGGTGGTGGTTAATCCGGTTAGAGATTAACACCGGGGTTTCAATACTACACAACATGTCACAAATCCTTGAACTAGGTTCAAGCGCAGAAGAGATTTGCTTTCAGGTTGAAGCGGCACACTTGTATGATAGGCAGAATCGGTTTTATATGATGGAGGTTTGAGATTTGATGGGTCGGCTTCGGTAATCTGGAGATTCGGCTTGGATGGAGTTAAGTCGGTTATAGTGGTACGGATCGGTTAGATAATGAAACCGGCAGACAGTAAATAACAAGACAGATTTTATGGATGTTTGAAGATAAAACTCCTACGTCACCCCTTCCTCTCGAAACCGCGAGAAGGATATTCACTAAGGAATACAAGTACAATCCGATCGAGACTTATTTCCTGCTCGATAACACTCTTACAATTTGCACCGAAATTGTAAAACACACACTTTAACTTAGCACTTAGGCTTTCTTAAAACAGTCTTATCACTTGTGGAGTAAATGCTCTTAGAATTTCTCACTTGCTTCACTATATCTTACTTGTCCCGCATTTACTCTTCTTCAATTGCCCCTTTTATAGGTGAAATATGTCAAAGTTCATATTTCACTGCCTTGAATCTGATTGGCTGAGAATAGGTGCAGTGATTCAGTGTTTCAGAGATTCAGACCTGCGGTCGTTTCCTCAGACCTGATGGTCAGCCTCAGACCTGGCATTCTGTCTCAGACCTGGCGGTCTGTTCTTCCGGTATGTAAGACAAACCTGCTGGGTTTGTCTTTTACTCAATGTAGGCACTGTCTGTTGGACAGTTGTCTGTACTTGGAAGATCTTCTTTCTGACTTATCCCGAAGTGGAAAGATCCGGTAGTACTGTCTTCTGCAGCCTGCAGACTTTCCTCAGACTTGTATGGATATGGAAGTGTTCAGTCTGTTCCTTTGGTATCATTCTCAACAGATACTCGAATTGTCTTCTTGTACTGGTCAGTCATTTGACATAACCGGATGGCTTTCGGTATGGATGATATAACCGGACTTCTTCCGGTTATTCCTCTGCCTTGTGACTGATCGGCTGTTTGATGATTCCGGTTTTAAACTTTCGCCGATCCCTTCTTTGTGCGGTCACGTTCCAAGTATTCTTGGTCGGTTTACTAGCTTGACCGGTTAGAGTTCTTTAGCCGGTTCTTTTGTTTGTCCGGTCCGGTTCTTTTTGTTCCTGCATGGAAGGTTTAAGTTAGGTTTATTTGAACCGGTCTGATTTTATCTAACAATTTCTCCCTTTTTGATTATTTTATTTAAAATTATCAAAATCATGTAAGTTTGCAACCGTAGGCCGGTTGTTTTATTTGTCCGGATTTTTGAAACTGACTTAGGAGAATTTTTCGAAAAATTTTGAGAAAAATTTTGGAAAAATCTTATCTTTTATCTTATCAAATAGGAATTGAATTTGATGTTTTACACAAATCTAAGTACAACTCGGTGTCGATTCGCGTAACGCAATATGCATTCGCGTGATGACCAACGTGTCGTCCGTGCCGTTTCGCGTGTCGACCGTGTCGTTTCAAGTGCTAACCGTGCTGCTTCGCGAAGCACTTAGCGAAACGCGAAGCGATAAGTGAATCTTCTCTGAAATGGAACCCATATCGACGAGATTATCTGCAAATGTCATCATGGACAATATGAACAACGATAATAAAACCAATATTAATCAATATAACAATAAGAACAGCTTAAATTGATTTTGAAGATAAACATAAATTGATTTTTTTTTTGGAAAAATGACTAAACGTCATTTCATTAAGAATTCCCAAAAACGGGAAAAAAATCACGAGTTTAAGATCGTTCTAGACAGGCCTAGAATAATTTTAAAGTCATAACATTCTAAATAAAAGCTAAAAAGCTAAAAACGTAAATGAATTGTCTGTTTACAATGCTTTTAATTCTATTGAGTTTAAAAAATGGTAAACTTCAGTTACTACAGATATTCCAGTTCTGCTCCGTGTTTGGAATTCCTCTCCACGTTCTTGCGAGAGCGCTACAATCCGATACAATATCTTTCCATAACTCGTCAACGCTCCTGCGGGTTCTACCATATACCATTGCATTCCGTTCTTGCCAAATGTTATACACCACTGCTCTAAAGCCGCACTTGAACACGCTTGTTGCAAATTTATTTCCCTTGATTTTGAGTAGTGTTGTTTCTTTGATTTCATTTCATTCGCTCGGGAAATTAATCAGCTCTAGGCTTTTATAGAATTTGTCCCAAAGCTCCGAAGCAATATAGTAGCTCCCGAATAGGTGATCTATGGTTTCTTCATTTCCTATGCATAGAAGACAGTTCGCGTCCGGGATGTTCATATACTTGTTGATACCATCACGAGTGCTGAGTCTTTCCCAGAAGGCGAGTCATAGGATGAACTGGTGTCGATGGATAATCTTCGTTGACCATACAAGAGGAGTCCATTCTACTTTCTGCGCTTTTTCCTGGATTACCTCCCATATTTTCTTCAATACCAACTTCCCATTGTCCTCATCTTTCCATTAATGAATATTCGATCTGTCGTGTAGTTGTATGTTACTTATATGATCAATTATCTTCTTTCCTTCTGGAATTCTTCACAAGAGCAAGTTCTAATTCCCGTCTTTGATGTCTCTGATTTTTGCTTTTGCGCAGTCCCTTCTGATACGGGTATTTTGAAACTACTCCTTGTCGATGATAGGCTGGTTTTCGAACCAGGGGTCGTGCCAGAATAGAGTGCATTTCCCGTCCCCTAGTCGGATGTCATAAAGATCTGCAATATCGCTTCTTAGTTTAAGAATCTTTTTCAAAGACGAGCTCATACCTTTGTGAATTTTGCAGGTCTAGATGTTAGTTTCGTGTTTCATAAACCTCGTAAGCAACCATTTGATCCATAGTGACTCCTGATTGCGCTCCAAAGCCCACAGATGCTTGAAGGTTAGAGCTTTGTTCCACTCGATATAGTTCTTCATGTCGATGCCTCCCTCGTCCTTCGGTTTGTAGAGAGCGGTCCATTTGACTTTCTTTCCTCCTCTTCCACTACTACCCCAGATAAAGTTTCTCATCAGCGTGTCGAGTTTCTTCATTACCTTCTTCGAAATGACCATTTGTTGTTCCCAGTAGCCAACTATGCCCACAAGTACGGTTTTGATAAGTTCGATCCTCCCTGCATAAGAAAGTTTTTTCGCTGTCCAGACAGATATCGTGTTTTTTACCTTTTCAATTAGCGGCTTGCAGTGTGAGATCTCGATCTGCTTCGCAGTTAACGGAATTCCTAAGTACCTTATGGGAAAGCTGCCTTCCTTGATGCCCATGATGTTGAATATGTCCTGTTTTGTTTCGTCCTTCACGCCTCTAAGTATAATAGGAATCGAATTTGATGTTTTACACAAATCTAAGTACAACTCGGTGTCGCTTCGCGTAACGCAATATGCCTTCGCGTGACGACCGACGTGTCGTCCATGCCGTTTCGCGTGCCAACCGTGTTGCTTCGCGAAGCACTTAGCGAAAGGCGAAGCACTTCGCGAAACGCGAAGCGATAAGTGAATCTTCCTTAAAACAGAACCCATATCGACGAGATTATCTGCAAATGTCATCATGGACAATATGAACAACGATAATAAAACCAATATTAACCAATATAACAATAAAAACAACTTAAATCGATTTTGAAGATAAACATAAATTGATTTAAGGTTTTCAAATTAAGATAAATCAATTTAGAGTTAGGTTTTCAAATGAAGATAAATCGATTTAGGATTAGGGTTTGAAATGAAGATAAATCAATTTAGGGTTAGAGTTTTCTTATTTGTATGATGTGTTTCCCGCCGTCGTAGCAGTCGATGCTGCCGTCAAAGAGAGAACAAGAGTAGAGAGAGAAGATGGAGAAAGGAAATGAAGTAAATGAAAAAATCTAAGAATTTATACAAAACCGAAATTCACTCCGCAAAACGCGAAACTCTTCAGGTTACGCGAAAAGGGTAATTTCGTTCAAAAAAATTAAAATGTCAACCATAACAAATTAAATTATCAAGTGACCATGAGGTCAAATTCCCCAATCTTTGGGGTCATTTCGTCAAATTTCCCATAGACCTGGCTTGCTTTTAACATTAAAAAATGACTGTTATTTTTAAGATATAAACACTATTTTTTTATTAGAAAACAAATTAAATAATACAGCAATGAAAATGCATAATAATGCTGAAAATAATAAATAATTAAACACATTAACTAAAACTATAATATACAATCAAGGTCTCATTTACGATTATTTCGATGATACCTATATATTTCCCTCTTAAAATAACACATATACACAAAAGTGAAACATCACTCTCCTTATTTGTTGATTTTTTTCTCGTTGTACAGGTGTCGGTGCTTTAGTGGATACAGACACTACTATAAAAAATAATAATATTCTATGTTGTGCATTATTAGTTCCTCTTGCATACCAGAGTTCCAAAGTTCTAATTAATCAAATACAACAAATTAATATATGGATATGGAAGCCTTCTCAGGAAAACTTGCTAAAAGGCAACCACAAATTCAAACCCTAGACAGATCGTTTCTACTTCCTGTTTATTGAAGAAAAAAAAAACACACTTTTAACGTGTAGAAAAGATCCATAGGATGATCAAGCATTCCCATTCGGATCTTTCACAATTAGTTGGAGTGGCACATCCAAAGGCGGGGGTTTCTGCAAGAAAAACAGCAAAAAACACTTCCGTTACAGTACAAATATATATAGTATTCTCAGTTCTCCTTCCTTCTAAGAGAGTTATGGCTCATCTGGAAACCAATTTTTCTTCTGAATTTGAGTTTGGATCTAGATGAGAACCGTTAATAAATTTATTTATTTGAAAACCCTTTTATGTCAGGTATTATCCCATCTGGATGTAGATCTTGATGAGATCACATATTTCCGACAAAATCAGAAATGTGTTGATGGCTTCTAGACCTAGAAAGTGTTTCCAAATGGGTACAATTTCTATAAGTTTGAGTTTGTATTTGCCATTTGGAAACATTTATGTGGAAACGTTTTCAGATACATAAACAATAAGTGTTTTTAAATGGGTCAAACATCTAACTAGGTTCTGTTTTCAAATGTGATATCATCTTAATGGCCAACTGAAATCGTTATTACCATGTTACGAATGAGTGGCCAAGTAATCCCGCGGAAAAAGTGATGTTCTTTGATTTCATTGGAGCCGGTACTAGATCCTAACCGATTTGAAGGATCTCTATTTAGTAATGCATTTATCAATTGTCTTGCAGCAAGGCTTACCTGCAGCAATAAAAAAAGATTAGTTATATCAACAACACGATTTTCATCTGTTCCGAATTCTTATGTATCTTTACCGGAATACTACTGGGGAATGTGAGATTCTTGTGCAAGATATTTGAAAATGTCTTCTGCCTGTTCTTCCCTCTGAACGGCGTTCTTCCGTATAGCATTTCGTAAATAAAAATACCTGCTTAATCAAGCAACAAGATAAAGATTACAAAGAAAATGGAAAAACTCATTCTTGCCCATGAACTCTTTTTACACAATTTTATTCTTGAACTTTGCTAGCATGCTCATATAATGCCAAACATGCAAAGTTAATGTGCAATGTAATAGAACTTGAGGAGTGGGGCAAGATCACGAATAAGAACGAACTTAATCGTTGTGAAAAAAAATTACAATTGACCCAAAGAAGTGAAGAAAACACAACACAAAATAAAACAAAACAAAAAGATGAAATATCTCAGCTTCAGCGAGACAAATACAAGTTGCATAATAGAGTCAACTACAATGGTCGAAAGGGAGTCAGGCCTGACTAAAAAGCCACAAAAATAGCTGCAATCTGTTTTGTTTTTTGTTCCTCCGACTAGGAGGAAGAATTGAACAACTTTGCAGAGTCTATGAGGTTTCGAGTTTTCTTCGGTGGTCTGTTTAAGTAACTTATGATGTTTGTTATAACATGAATGTATTGTTTTTGTTCATTGTTTCTTCGCAATTTCTCAATTTTCCTTTAAAAAATAATAATCAAACTAGAAACGTCAGGATGGTAAACCCTTTTAGTTCAAGCATATTTCCAGAGCTACTTATGGGGGGTGTAAACAAATTATTGGACAAAACACCAACAATCATGCAAAGTTATTGGAAAACAAATAGACCAATTTCAACTGCAAAGAAATGGTGAACACAAACTACAGGTCAAAACATGCAATCGTGCATATATATTCTGACCAGAGAATTACCCAAAGAGAAAAGAACTTACCAAGAGCCCACCAATCAATAGCACTACTATGGCCAACTCCAGTTATGATCTCCTGTTGTAAGTGTAAGACAACTTTTAATTACAATTATAACTAATATTTTATTGTTTTAGTTTGTAATTCTGAGAAATTGTTTGAAGTCAATTTGGGCTTACGGGGGCAATATATTCTTCAGTTCCAACGAATGAATTTGATTGTGACTCTAGTTCTGCGACAAAAATAGGAGACGGTTGACTCCTAGACCTTCTCTTCTTCAGCGGAGAATGCTTTATAACCTACCAATTGATTGGCAAGAAGTGGAATAGAACAAAGACATTAAAAATCAAGAACCAGAGTAAATCATTTGTTTAAAAATTTATTTATGGATCATGATCTAGAGGATGATATTAGTTTTTATTTCATTTGGTATAAATATTATTTTTTTAGATTATAATTTACATTTTTTTCTACATGATTGTGATCTTTAACAAACATTACAACTGCAGTTTTTTTCAGATCTAGTCATAAAATGTGATAACAAAAAGGGCATTATATACTTCAGATCTTATTGAAGCTTGGACCAAGGTAAGATTCTTGTTAATCTAGACTTTAATATGTCGTTGGATCATATCTTTCTTCTTTGTAGACTTAGGATTTATTAATGGGTAAGTTAGCCCAACATCTCAACGTTATTACCTCTCAAGGTGTTTTCAGTTTGAGACCTCCGATTTTAATTCTTTTCACTTTAACTGCCCTGAATAAAAGTTGATCAGAAATTGGATCAGATCATGACAATCTCAAAAGAAAGAAAAGTAAGTCTAAGGTTGAGAATGAACTCAAAAAGACTGAATGAAAAGTGAATTATGGTAGACTAGTTTTCTTAGATTATCAATGGCAGTTCCGAATTTAAGTTGATTCTATCACTAAAAGGTTCTTTAGATGCATGTAGTTCCTAGTTAATGCCAGAAAATAAAAGTCCTCCCCTTAATTTAGCTGTGGTAGTAGTTTTTTGCTTGCATACTTCACCGATTTTATTTTGCTATGTTTGTGCTATTAATCTAGACCAAGTAATTGGAGAAGAAATGTAATGATAATGACTTAGTAACCAACTGTTCCATTAACTTATTTCAGAATTTATAGTTTACTTTTGTTTACTAATATGTCTTTGATTCTTTCCAATAGCGATTGTCGCTACCTAAAAGTTTGACGTTTGTACATTTGCATATTGTCGAATTTAGAATGTCTAAAGGAGATAAATCAGATTCAATATTACTTCCTTCCTTGCTCCAAATAATACATACTCAACTATTTATAAGCTACTAATTTACTAACCTACTATATTAACTATCATACCACCATCCCCTCTTCTAGCCTAGCGAAGGTGGATATTTCTACCCTTCCTAAGGTCCTTAATTTGCTTGCGCGAGGCTGCAAGTTCTGCGTTTGGTTAATTAGTTAAGTGTGTTTACGGAATCCAGCTTTCTCAAAAAAAAAAAATTACCATACCACCTCTTATACTACTAATTACCACTACATTTATACTAATACAACATACTACAAACTTAATTGGTTAAGTATGTTTATGGAAACCGGCTTTCTCGAAAAAAAAAAATTACCATACCAGACCTCTCATACTACTACTAATTACCACTACATTTATACTAATACAACATACTACAAACTTAATTGGTTAAGTATGTTTATGGAAACCGGCTTTCTCGAAAAAAAAAATTACCATACCAGACCTCTCATACTACTACTAATTACCACTACATTTATACTAATACAACATACTACAAATGATATATTTTGTGATGTTTATTTATTCACTTTCAGTTTGTATATTTAGTATTTTACCCATGCATCTTATTAGTGCTTCATATATTCTATTAGGCAAAAAAAATATCATTTTGCTTCCTAAATTTACATTAAAAGCTAGTTTTCCTTACTAAACTTTTAGAAATGCATCAAGTTACTTCTCGAATCCATTTTATAGTTATAAAAAGATGAAACAATTGTGCAAAAATGATTTAAGAACATAACATAGTTAACCAATAATTCACGACGATAAGTAATTTGAGTCAATTTTAAAAGTAGCAAATTGACCTTTTATCTTCTATTCATACAAACTTTGACTTTTCAAACGAAAAAAATTGAATGAAGTTAGTTTTTCCATGTAATCTCATTTTTCTATTTCACATCTTTCTCATCCCTAAACTCATTTTGGTTCATAAACGAAGATACGTCAAGAATACAAAATCAGAATGATTCAACGAAACACATAAAAATTGTCTTATTCATCCAAGGACGAATGAAATGTATTGATTAGAAAAGTATAGCATACTTGGGGTTTAGAGGACGTCATAAATGACAAGTCGAAATCAGTTAACACGACGTGACCGTCCTTTTGAAGGAGCACATTCTCGGGTTTCAGATCACGGTAAATTATTCCTGTATATGAAAAAAATAAAAATTAATAAAACACTAAGACTTTGGTTGATGGGATTATTTGAGATTAATTTGAAATAACCAAAAAACAACAATTTATTCATGAATCACTTCATCCAAATTATTAACCAAAATATTAAAATAACCTATGTTTTTAAAATATATGCATATTTTCACTATATATTTATTAATGAATAACTTGTTACAAGGGATTGTTAGGGTTAAGTTTCCTAACCCTAAAATAAGCTGACGGGTAGACGTAACCCTCTATTTTTAATTATGCACAATAAATAATTATAAATAAGGCAGTTAGCTAAAATATAGAATATTTAATTAATAATTATTTATATGGAAATAAATAATTACAAATAAGGTAGTAGTCAAATATATGAAATTGGCAGGAAGTTAATTATGACAGATGATGGTATATAAAGAATAGATCATAATCTGCGAGGGTACCCAACAATTTTACAGAAAACTTCTAAGGTCAACTTCTCTCTCTATCGTCTATCTCCTATCTTCTTCTTCTTCATTATCGTTAATTTCTTACTCACTTAATACTTTCAATTGCAGACTGCAATTGTGAATCTCATTCTCACCCTCCATTCTATTCTATTCTCCACTTAAAATTAAGGTATCTCTCACTTATAGTTAGGTTATCAGTTTAAATCTACTTTAAGCTATATCATAACTCAAACAACAATCTACTCATCGACCACCTAAAATCATTAACCAAAATACTAAAATACCCTATATTTTAAGGATATATATATTGGATATGTAAATCACGCACTCTCCAAAATGATTCTCATCATCATAAGTATTTTCTCTTTCTTATATATATATATATATATATATATTAATTATTTTAAAAGTAAACCTAATAATTCTCATCTAAAATGTTATATATATTAATTATAAAAAACTGCAAGAATAATAAGAGTTTTAGTTATTATATTATATTAATTATAAAAAAAATTATCAGAGTGAAATTTTGGTCATTTTATCATAAAATTCGTTTATAAAAAGATTTTTTAATTTTTTTATTGCATTAATTCCTAATTTTGTTTGATTTATTTCAGGTATTTTCAGCCATTCTTTTTATAAACAATTTTATAATAAAATGACCAAAATTTTACTATTATGATTTTTTTATAATTAATATAATATGATAACTAAAACTCTTATTATTCTTTCTTGCAATTTTTTATAATTAATATATATAACATTTTAGATGAGAATTATTAAGTTTACTTTTAAAATAATTAATAAAATATATATATATATATATATATATATATATATATATATATATATATATATATATATATATATATATATATATATATATATATATATATATATATATATATATATATATATATATATATATATATATATATATATATATATATATATTTCTCTATATATTTATTAATGTAAGATTTTGAGTAACTTACGTCAAACAATATTTGAAAATCATCAACTGAAACTTGTACATTACAATGCCAATAATACCTAGGCAATGAAGATATTCTAAGCCAATTACAACCTCTGCTGCATAAAACCTGCAAACAAGCTTTTTTATTTAAATCAAAAGTCTAAGAAAAGAAAAAAGACAACCCTGGAAACGCTTTTTTGTTAATACCTAGCAGATTCTTCTTTCAAAATCTTCAATGGTTGCTTGTCGAGCAATGCAAATAACTCTCCTGGACAGAAGTCAGTTATCAAGCAAACGTGCGTAGAAGTCTGAGGATGATAAGCAGAAACTAACCATTTTGCATCAGTAGCTCATACAATTATATTATCAAATGAAGAAAAAATAGAGAATCATCTGCCACTGACACTCGAACCTGGAATGAGGCATACAATGTCGGAAGAAAAGGATGATCGAGTAGCGAAATTATTTCCCTTTCAATACATGCTCGGTGAACCTGTGCAAAGAATATTTAAGTCTATCTTTTTCTTAGGAAAGCCTACAAACTTTTGTGACTATTACAACCAGCCTGTTTTCTCAATTACTGTGGTTTTATTGAAGTTTTCATTTGTAAGAAAGCAACAATAAGTATAATCAACCGGACACTATTCTTTTGTAACTTGGTGGAGAACATACATTTCAAAATGTCTAAAAGTTCAGAAATATATTTACCTTGTTGCGGTTCCGCATAACAGATTTATCCATTGCCTTCATTGCAAAAAGTTCACCAGTTCCTTTGAGTTCCACCAAATGAACACTAAGTGACAAAAGTTAATCAAGTTTGATAAGTATGTGCAAGTAAGATCTTGTTTTGATATAGGATTATTTGGGTAAAATTGATTATTGAAAATAATAATGTTTGATGGGAAAGTTGATTATTGGGCTCAATTGACTAAATTACCCTTAGTATTATATTTTTTTAAAGTCATAAAGAATGATAATGAGAGTATTTGGTAATTTAGTTGATGATTTGATATAGAATTGATGGATTATTTTGGATTTAATCTACATCAAATAAGTCCAAATTTGAGTAAATCCATAAATAATCCTTTAATTTATTGACAATTTTGAAAACTGCATTTTAAACTATTATTTTGCATCTTATAAAGCTCCTCAACTATGAAATTGTTTTGATGTAAACAATTTTTAAACAGAACTTTTTTCATTCAAACTCCCACTAGGGCCCTTTCTTTGGTCGCAACAACACTTTTTTTTGTTATCCTATCAACACTTATTTGGGAAAATGAGATATTTTTATTAAAGTTAAATAGGTGTTAAAGTGGCAAAAGTAGAAGGAACAAGTGAAAAAATAGTCATGTGTCTGAGAGTTGGAACGAAAATATCATGTTTAAAAAGTGTTCATATCATAGGGTTTCAAGTTTAAGAACATTTATAAAAAAAAATAATGATTAAAAGGTAGATTTTAAAAAAGCCAAATTCTTTGAAAGATTATTTATGGGTTTAACTTCAGATAAAAGAAGTTAAAAAGGTATCTAAGAAAAGAGGGTGAATTTAACTTATGATTGTCACAGCTTGGGGACAAAGTTTCTCACTTCTCACAAAAACAAATAACTTCATATAATTACCTGCCGGTGTCACCACAACCCAAAGGTCTAATGGGATTGAAATGATGTAATCCAATTTTTTCACCATCAGCTGTAATCTATAAATTTCAAAAACAGAGAAAAATTATTCCATTTGGAAACACTTTTTTTATTTTTGTATCTAGATCGAGAAACAATAAATAAAACATGTTTCTGAGTAAGTTCAGTTCTTAAAACGTATTGTGTCTTGATTAAGATCCAGAAACATAAATAAAAATTGTTTCTAAAGAAAGAGAATGTTTTACTGATTGGTAACAAACAAGCAAATAAAGATATTTAACCTTTTGAATTGCAGTCCAGCAAGCATTTCCCCTCTTATGAGGCTTTGGGTACACAGGTTTTGAATGGATTGCCCACAAATCTTCTGGTCTCTGGAAGCATCAAAGCAAGTTGTTCACATATCAGCCAATCAATAATGCTGAATTATTAAGTTTTGCTAATTTGGAAACGTCAAATTTGTCAATGTCTACCAAATCATAAATATTAGGGGTTTGGATGAACAATTATAAGAAGACAGGCTGTCGCCAAAGCTTTGGATGAGTTAACAACAAGCACAACTTCCAAGTAGCGGCATGTGAGTGCATTGACACGTCACCAGGAGAGGATCAATGTATAAGCCTAGCCAAAAATATAAAAAATGTATATCTACTAAACCTTTATATCCAAATCTTTTGAAATTTATAATAGACTAGTAGTGTAGTGATTTTAAGATAAACAGTGTAGATTTTTCCCTCTTCTCGGTTCTCCCTGCACGTCACCCATAAGAGTTTGAATTGAATTACAATTCAATTTCTATATTTGGAAAAATCCTAAAATTATTATTCTTATGAAAGTTTATTCAACCTGTACCGACTTTAACAGGCCGTACTGACATAAAAAAAAGTGTTAGCCCCAACAAGTGGCACAAAACTATGTATCACGATGCTTGACATATACTAAAGCCTTAATATGACGTGCCAACATAAAAGACCATATATTGAAATTGGAATTCATAATTGGAATTGATTCAATTGAACATTACTAAATCATATACAATTTAATTTCATTGGAATTGTAATACCAATTCTAATTTATTAGTTTAAATAATAAACAAACAACAAAATTAGAATGAGACCCCAATTCCCATTCTAGTTTCAATTCAGCACCAACCAAACATAGCACTATTATTCTTTTTTTTTCAAAATGTGACTCTTTCTCATAAATTCAAAGGGTTTTACAACATGTAGTCATAAACCACCGACCAAACAAAGTCAGCACAAAATAAAAAGAGAGAATGGAATCTCTAATGGAGTTAGTTTACCAAATATTCGTTTGTGGTTGAGGGGAACTCCACCTCTCCTCAATACTCTCGGTGATTGGAATTTAATTAGTTTCTATTGTATTGTGTACATACTTCTATTACAACTCAATATCTTCCTTTCTAAAATACCACCCTCTAAAAAACCTTTGAAGTACGCAAGAAACAAATTCTAGAGCCTCTAATGGGTGTAAAATCAAAACTAACAGAATCATATTCAGCCAAAAAACAGAGAGAAGAAGAGTACCTTACCAAGTTTGCATCGGGAAGTTCTCGAACAGCGTCGTCGACATTCTCAGCAGTAGCTTTGACCTAATAATTTACAGAACATCAGATTGATACTAAAATGGCTTCTTATCAATCCAAGATAGAGGAGCGGAAAAAATACATACTATCTTGGCGCTTTGTAGCTCTGTCTTTTCTGAGAGCTTGCTTCTCAAGGGTTCGACATGACCGCTTCCATCTAACTGAACACCAATGAAGTACTGGAGTTCACCCTGAAATTAGAAGAGATTTGCAAATGTCAAAAAGGAGTATTGCCATAAAAGCACATTTAAGTTTATTAAAGATCCATTACCATCTGATCACACATAGGTTGCAAGTGAAACAGATTCCAGAATTTCTTTCCTGAAATTTGACATAGTAAGACCCCCATAGACAAGATGATGTTTGTTAAACGCATTCTGTAAGGAAACCAACAGACGGACGTTCCATGGAGAACCACTGGGGAGAGAGAGAATCAAGGTTTTTTCCTTCACACTCTCGCCTCACTTAAGAAGGGATTTTTTTAGTTGATAGGGATTTAATATTATTACATTTTTGTTCTGTTATCATTTTGCCCTTGTTCCCTTGATTCTTTTGTTTGTAACCTGTGAACTTTGTGTTCACTTCTTTCCTTGAAAAGAAAAGGTTGACATTTTCAAAACATTATGCAAGGAAAGTAAAAATAGATGGAGATGGAGATGATGAATTTATTTGTTGTTATACAAAATCAATGGGATAAGAGTGTTTTATGAAGATATGTACTAGAATGGGTATCACATGGAAGGGAGATAAGGTGTTGGATTTAACAAAAGCATGCAGATCACGTTAAAAAACCCTTAAGAAGCAAATCAATGAAAGATAAAATCAAAGCTTGAAATTGAACAATGGTAGCTTTCAATGTGATATGATTGAGAAACCCAAATTGAGTAACATGAGAAGGAAAAAGGAGAAACATGCTTAGTGAAGGATTCTCAAGTTAATACAGAACAGAATGGAGGATGATCGAGATACAATGAGTTGAGCACTATTTGTTTATAATCTCCATCATTTGAGGGGTTATATAGTCTGATATAGGGACTTCGCCTCTTTAAATTTTTCCTCTCTTTCCCCATTCTTTTAGTACTCCTTATTGTTTGTATTGAAAGATATTGTGAGTCGCAATTCGCGACAATTTTATTAATAGACTTCAATATTTAAAAAAATATATATATATGTAAGGAAAGCAAAAAACTTACCACTCTTAGTATAGTTGATCAATTGAACAGTAATCTCCTTTTGTTCTTTGATAGCATCTCTTATTTTTGAGACAGTTCCTTGATCTGTTTCAGGTCCTTGCAAAAATCTTCATCATTGGAAGAAACACTACATCAGTGAAGGGAAAATATATAGCCAATCATAAAAGGCTTCTTCATAATAAAACTATGGGTAGAGTTGAAATCGGATAAGAGTTAAAACACTAGATTTTAAACAATTCAAGGAAAGGATGTGAGAAGCCAAGAGGAATCAAAAGAGAAGCATAGAATCCTTTCTTAACTGTATTGCCTTTTTCTTTTTGAAAATGAAAAACTTCTCCTTAAGAACCATTGTCAACACGAAAGTCACGTCAACCATGGAGAAAACAAACTAGTTAATGCAAGTCACCACATGAGTTGTCTGAATTAATGAGAAAAGAAAAAAGAAACACCGTATCAAACGTGCAGGTGTATAGGTCGCACTCGTCATTTCAGCCGACACACATTCATGTAACATTAGAATCATTTATTAATTGTATGGCATAATTATAAAAAAAAAAAGGAAAGCCTAAATTTAATAGAAATCTAATATTAATCATACTAAATTGAAATAAATAAACTAAAATACTAACATAATTATTCTAACCAACTAACTAAAATAGCAGTAAGAAGATCAACTAAAATAGCAATAAGCCGGCCACATGTCCTCATGTGATTGACCCTTCCAAACCCTAATATATGTCTTGTATCAAAATCCTGATATCCCAATTTCTATTTGGTTATATTTGGTTTCCGTGTGGAGTTGAAATTAGGAATTCCAGAGGCGTTCAAACCTATATGCTTTCTTCCATCCCATTTCCATTCTTCACACATTAGAATTACAATTCTAGTTTTTGTTTTTCAAGAATAGGATTTGAAATTTGGAATTGGAGCTTCAATTCCTATTTCGAGTGTCCAACCACTCCAAACGTCCGTAGCCTTATTGTTCATTTTACACGGGCAGTTGAGGTAACATTTAACAAAATATGATTGAAGAATTCAAGACAAATCTATTCAAACAAGAAAATTATACTACTATATGGTATGGCCAGCATGGGATATCAATACAATGGTTGAACATAACAAATATTTGTAGGGGGAAAAGCATATTAAGATAGATGGGTAACTCAACTTAAATTCAAGAAAATAAAGTATTAACTACAGTACAGCAACAAATGAAATGTCCAGGACTAGAAGACGTCTTCAACCCAAAAAACACACGCAAACAATAAGAAAAGTGAACCATACCTGCAGTTTCTTCCTAAAATCTCTTCACGGGAGTATTCTGTTAATTCCAGAAAGCTATCAGAGGCAAATATCTGCAGATTAAGGAACAAATTGTCACTTTAAAACTTTATCTACATCGTACTTCAAGAACCCGCAAAAGAAATGAGAGAAGACAAAAGCCTCTTCTACCCGTGCATATGACAAAATTCTCAGACAAGTTGTCTTACAATTGGGTTATCAGGAAGTCTAGGATCAGTTATCACAAAGTTCTTTTCAATTCGTTCCAGTGTGGTGGCCAAGTCAATCCCTTGACGTATATCCCTTTCTCTTTCAGCATGATCCAAACTGCCAGTTTGTGGTAGATCTCTCGTCATCAAAATCTCTGGCTCAATAACTGACATGTTTTCATTTTTAGCAACATGGCTCTGAGATTTTTCCTTCAACCTGTCCAATGTTCATTGGAAGTAAAATAAATGCATTCATAAGTATATGGAAAGCCCAACTTCTTACAGCATTACAAAGCAACAAGTACACTTAAATGTTTAATTAAACCTCAAAAAGATAAATTACTGATACAAAGAGCTAAAGAAACAAAAAGAAAGAAACCTAAGGATTCAGCAGAAACTACAGCCACCATTGCAATAGCCAAAACTATCAAACTACAAAACATATGGCACTTACCAAAATTGAATACATTCATTTCCAAGGACAGTACAATAAGAAATTGGGATTAGGATACTGACAACACTTTGAGGATCTAATTATGACCATTCCCACATATTCAGGAATTCTCGTCAATTCACTTGGGAAACCACGGGCAGAACAACCTAACTCTTTTGTGCTGAATTGAGAAGAGGAACGATATGTTGATATTTTTAACATGTTCGGGCAAGTTGTTAACAACCCTCAAATTTTTGGGGATATTGATACGACAGTCTGTGCTACTAACAATATGTTGATCTTTTCAAAATGTTCGAGTTAGATGTCTATTTTTTGGAGAAATGTTTTTTCAGCTTGAACTACCAAAGATTGAAAACAACTTCAGCTTATTTATTTTTCTTTGTAGGAAAAAAGGCATATTGAGATTTGTGTTTGATAGAGGATGAGTGTGTATAGAGAACAGAGCCTTGATACAAAACAGAGATTAAGGTTTCGAAGGGTCAATCATGCGAGACAATGACATGTGGCTGGTTAATGAGAAGTATTAGATAATCATTATTAGTAGCTATTAATGGTTGGGATAATTATACTTACTTTATATTACCTTCTAAGTACTTGATTTTCATAAGGACTAAGTAATAGTCGATAAATAGGGTAAAGAGTCCCTTGATGACTCAAGCAAGAGCTGGACCAAACTAAAGATTAGGAGGAAAGGATTATTGCAAAAGGTGGCCTCATCCCATATCTAAACTTCTCCACAACTTTCGAAACTGAGGATTTAGAAAATGTGGGCAAAGCCGCTAAATGTCTTGAAGATGCCAAAATAAGGAGGAAGGAGGAAGGAAATGACGAAATCGGAAAGAGAGCATAACCAAAATGAGTGACAATTTGAGAGTTCCCGTTTTGAACAAGTATGATTGACATTTTGTTGTCTTTTCCTGATTTCATTTGAACATTTGTCATTACATACTCTATTGTATTTCCATGATAGGAGATGCAACTTTGGCGTTGATATGATCTCAATGAAATTTTCATTTTTTACAAAAAATAAAATATGAAGAATCTCTAAATTGTGTTTCTCCCCTTTCTCTCAGTTTCTACCTACCCTATTTAGGGTTCATAACACAGTTCAATTGCCAGATAAACCCATAAAATCTCACCAAATTTGGCAATAACAAGAAAAAATTAACAATACTTAAAGAGTAGAATAGGCATGCAAGATGCAAGTTAAAGTTAATGGAATAGGATACTCACCCCAAATGGGAAACTCGTTCTGATTTTCTAGGTATTTTATCAGGCTCCTGCAAACTTGCAGGTGATACATAAGCTTTCAGGTCCAAATGAGGAGTTTCTTGTTCAATTGATTGGGGTGGATTATAATCAAGGCTGAAATCATCCAACTCATCATGTTTCCGAATAGTGTCTTTCTTCAAAGACTGAATGTAGGATTTTGGGCCTCTTACAGTCTGAATCACCTCCATCATTGATCCTAAAGCCTTATCCTTCTGCCTAGCTGGATTAAGAAAACAAACATACAATCAATCAATTGCAATGAAAAGGCCTAAATCTACTCCATTCCAAATCCAAAATGTAGGTTTCAGTTATACCGACGTAGCGTATCAATGATTTTGGCAATCCATTAGGTCGTAGCGCCTTTCTTGTAGTTAAGAAGCCTGCCGCAGAAGGTGTTTCCTGTATTGATGGCTTCGTTCTGGTCTGTGTCCGGCCCCTGAAGAAATCGGCTGCAACCAAAGCAGCAAGATTGAAATCAGAAGATGACTATTATCCATCTTCATTTTGCCAAAATAATCTCGCCCTCAGAAAATATTCTGATAGCTACTGCTAGCTGTTGAAGCTTGATGGAAGCTCAGCAACCGAAAGGAAAAAACGACAAGAAATTATTAAACCACTGAATTGATTGTTGTTCCAATATCTGCTGATGTGGGGAGGGGGAATTTGATGAAATGGACTGATAAGGGGTATAATTCAAAAAAATGTTATATGTCTAATAAACCTTGAAAAAAAAAAATTCGTACTGTCTCACCGCTCGAAGACGAGAAATATCATTCACGCGTTTCATCTAAAACGCATTAGTTCATAAACGCGTTTTAGATAAAACGCGTTTTAGATAAAACGCGTGAGTAGCATTTCTCGTCTTTCCATTTACGGGAAATGTCACTCACGCGTTTCATCTAAAACGTGTTTATGAACTCACGCATTTTAGATGAAAACGCGTGAGTGACATTTCTCGTCTTTCATCGTATATATAATTTTTTTGTCCTAATTAAAAAAAATCATTCACGAATCTCGACTCTCTCACTTTCCACTTCGACTCTACTCTCAAACCCTACTCCCCTGAAGACCACGACCACGAGCAGCAGCTGACGACGACGACTACGATCACGACCTCTCCGTTTGAAGTCGTGACCCACTATACTCTAAGGTATTTCACTAGTAGTTCACCTTCCTTGATTCCCATAATATTAAATATGTTTTCCTTCTTTTCTTAATTAACCCTCCATAGAAAGTCTGACTTTTGTCATCATTGATGTATTAACCTGTAATACTCAAAAAGATTGTTAGAGCTTCTTTGATTATACTAACAGTTTCAACATCCGCATAAGTAAAAAAAAAATAGAACATCTGCTAAACATATATGGGTTATTACTTCTTCTTTGCAGTACGGGTAAAATTTGAAATGATGACTTCTTAGAATCATTTTAAAAATGTAGTCAAGAATTTCCATTATTAAGACGAATGGGTAAGGAGATATAAGGTATCATTGCCTTACTCCCTTTCACCCTTAAAAAAGTCTTCATGAATACCATTCACGCTCACAACAAAGTGAGGAGCGGAAACACATTGCATAATTCAATCAATGAAAATGATTGGAAAACTTGCAACAAGGAGGAATTCGTGGATTGATCCCCATCTGATCGAGTCAAAAGCTTTTCTAATGTCAATTTTGAAAGCCACACGTGGCTATATGTTTTTCTTGCCATATACATTCAATAAGCTCTGCATGAGTAGGATGTTATGAGAAATAGAGCGTCTAGAAATAAATGTTGATTGCCCTAATCCTACAAGCTTATCAATAATTGTTTTCAAACGTTGTGAAAGAATTTTTGAAATAATTTTGTAAATAACATTCCAGCATGAAATAGGACGAAAGTCCTGAATTTTTTCCGGAATTGACTTCTTAGGAATCAAATTCAACACTGTGACGTTCCATTACTTCAACATTTTCCTGTTTTGGAATAATTCTAAAACCTCTTCGCTTATATCTTTACCCACTATTTCCCAATTTTCTTTGAAGAAGTTCGCGTTGAAATCATCTGTCCTTGAGCTTTTATCTCCTTTCATAGAAAACACTATTTTTCTAACTTCTTCCATACTGACTCTTTTAATCAATTAGTTACCACTTTCTTCACTAATTTTCCTTTGCACAATCTGTTGAAGCAATCTTCGGTTGTCCACTATTATTTTCTCGATTCTGTTCCAATCATCTCTTTATAGAAATTTATTACTTCCTCATGAACTTCTTTTTGTCCCTGTAAAATATCTCCATTTGAGTTTGTGAGCCTTATGACCCGATTTCTGAAATTTCTTGATGAACATTTTTTATAGAAGAAAGAAGTATTATCGTCTCCTAATGAAAGTCAATTTTCTCTAGATTTTTGCTTAGCAAAACTTTCCTCTTTAGAACAGAGGTCTCTAAATCGCGTAAGAGTCTTTTTTTTTCCTCTTCCTTGTTATAAGGTAGATTTGGGGCTCTTAGTGCCTTGCTTTGTATTTCCTCCAGTTTCGTTTTGGCTTCCTCTACTCTTTAAGAAATCTCACTATATTTTTTCCGGTTTAGCTTATTCAACTTCCTTTTCAGTAATCTTAGTTTCTCACAAACTCTGAACATTTTTGTTCCATTAATTCTAATGTTCCAAGTTTCATTAAGGATTTCATTAAATCTTTCATCTTTCATCCATAAGTTGAAGAACTTAAAGAGTCTTTTCTATTTTTTCTCCTTCTCCCAAAGGGTAGTGGTTAAAGATACCTTATTGTAAAACCTGGATTTGGCTTATTGGGTAAAACTCCACCCATTTTTATTCACTAAGCCTATATCAATTTTTCTCTTTCTCATGTTGTTCGCCCATCTTGAAGTTGACCATTAAAATAGATTACCTGAGGAAGACGGTTTAATACAACTTATGTCTCGAATGCATTCATTGAAATCATGCATGTCTTGTGTTATGTCTGTCTCGGGCTCTCTTTCATTCATAAATCTTGTAACGTTAAATCTCCCATAATAACCCACGGTCCATCGTCCATAATGCTTCTTCTCAAATCATTCCAAAGTATCTTCCTCTCTGACCTAGAGTTGTTTACATAGACTATACAAAGAATATTTTTACCTTTGTGTCAATTCTTTTGAGTAATATATCTAGAAATTCCCAACCAGATTGATAACCTCTATCAAAATAACTTGATTGCTTTCAAAAAAATTCTTGACTACAACCCTTCTTTTATCCCATCCTACCTAGATTCCGTTTTTAACCCCATCAGAGTTATGAATAAATTCTCATTCTTTTTGAAGCAACCCTGGGCAACGTTCTCTATTTGACTTTGACTGACTTTTATTTCAATAATTCCAAATGTTGTGATTTCATTCATTTCTTCTATTCTTCTAACCTCTTTTTTCTTTATAGGGTCATTTAACCCTCTAATATTCCATGTCATTAAGTTCATTAATGAAAAGAAGATGTTCCAGCTTTACTTCCCTTTCCTTTACCTTTTCTTCCTTTCTATTTTTCCCATATAGCAGGCTATAAGGAATTGTATTTTCCTTAATTTTCTTACCTTGCTGTTTTGGGATTTTTGTGTTTCTCTAGTGAACCTTCTTTTAAATTGAAGATTACACAGTTTCACCCGATTCAGCTGCCTTTACTTTATCTTTCCCATTTCCTTCACCACTTCCCTTTTCTTGCTTTCTCCAATGCTTTCTCTTTTCACTGCCTCTTCAGTATTGATTCTTGCTTCCGGGTCAAGTTTCTTTATTACCTCTTCATTTTCAGCCTTTGATTCTGAATCTCTTACCACTCTATCTTCCTTCTCATGTTCTTCAAAACCCTGTTCTAAATTTCCTTCCTTATCTTGATCATTTTACTTACTCAATACTGAATCTTTAGTAACCTCTTTCTGCCTTTTATTTTTCAGCCTTTTCTGATATCTTCTTCTTCTCTAATTCATTTTCTTATAGGAAAAAGATTAAATTGACATGTATTATGAGATTTTAAATTGGGATTTTTCTGTTTACATATCTAAGGCTCATTTAGGGTTTAAAGCTAGCTCCAAAGCTTCTTAGAACCTGATCATCATTAAGATGGGAGGAAGCTTCACATTTGGAAATTTAAGATGATTTATAAGGAAGGTCATTTAGTCCTTATCAAGAACTTTATTTCTTCAATGCCAACTTATGTGATGTCTCTATATGTCTTCCAAAAATTTGTGGTCCTGAAGATGGAGAGAATTATGCGTAAATTCTTAAGGAATCGATTGAATCCTCATTTTAGTGAGTTGAGATAATTTTAAATTAATAAAAAAAACAAGGGGGTTGGGAATTCCCTATCTTGTTTATTTTATAAAAATGTGACCACAAGGGGGTTAAACACATAGCCCATAAACACACTTAACCATTTACCAAGCGCAGATTTACCGTCTAACATGCGAACCCAAGACCTCTCAAGGAAGCTGGGGATATAAGTCTCTTATTACTGTAGGCTAGAAGAGGGGGATCTTGTTTATTTAATAAAGCCTTATTATCTAAGTAGTGTAGTATATTTTTATATGAGCAAGAGAGTATTGGGGATACATTGATTTAATATAAATATGGTCAGGATGAGTCTGATTGGTTCACCAAGAATTCTTATAGACCCGTGGGATATAACATTTGGGGTAGTATTTATGCCATGTGAATGGTTTATTGGGAACATTCAATTTTTATTATGGGTGATAAAAGTTCAATTAATTTTTAGGACGACACTTGGTGTGGACGTAAATGTTTGGCGAAGGTTTTCCCAAGTTTGCTTTTATTTCTATTTGTAGATTTGCATCGATCAAATATATGTTTGACATTTGGTCTAGTGGTTTTGATAATCATATCAGATATAGAAGAAGATTGAACAGTGATGAAAACATGTCCAATGATAGACTTTTGTTCATTATTATAAGGGGTTAAACCTAGGGGTGTTCAATATTTGGTCTAAACCGAATATCCGACTAAATTCGAATTAACCGAATTCGAATAAAATGAATTCGAATTTTATTTTCGGTTTTCGAATCGAATTTCAAACCAATTCAAATTCAATACAGTTTTTGAATTGGTTTTTGAGTTGAGGCTTCAATTTGAAAACCAAACCGAAAACTGAATTCATTTTTTATTACTTATTTTATTATATATTATATATAATTTATTATATGTGAGATATAATAATTTATTTTATTTTATTATATATATTATATAATTTATTATATATAATATATAATAACTCATCCCTCATTCTCTAAACCTAATTTATTAGCCGCCCACCTCATCTCATTTGTATATTCTCTTAACCTAATTCATCATCGCCATTCTCATCATATATATTTTATAACCTAATCAAATAATTTATTTAGACTCCCTTAACTTTATTCTCGTAACATAATCTTCCAACAATCACCTTCCTCTGAGCTTTAATCTATCTAATATTTTTATCTCTTGAGTTTCTTCTTTATCAATACTCTTAAATTTATATATATCTCTGTCGTTCAATACTTATTTCGAATTCAAGATCTATATCTGTCGTTCAACATCTTAATTCTGATTTTATTTTTAATTAGAATAAATTGAATTTAAGATTTAAAAATAAATAAAATTGAATATGAATTATTTGAAATTCGAACCGAATATCAAATTCGAATTCGATTCAGTTTTTGAATTGGTTAAAAAAATAAAAATTCGAAGAAACCGAACCGAGAAACTCAAATAACCCGAAAACCAAACCGATGAACACCCAAGTTAAACCTGTCTTATCGGGGTTCTATGCGAAGGCGTGATTTGAATAAATTTCATGTGGGACGTTGTTATACTTTGTTTAATAAATTTAGCCCGATTGATCTTTGTTGGGAAATTTATCGGAGTTTAAGATGCCTACCAAGACCTCATTTTTTTGGTTGAAATGTTATTCACGGTAGAATTTTATTGACGATCAATGTATGAAATTTGCACGATTATTGTGAGTCGATGTCGTATGTGTTACAAAGAGGTTGAAACAACTTCTCATATACTTTTACATTGTCATGCTGTTGCAAGTATATGGAGTCTTTTATGGAATTTGACTGAAATACAACGAGTTATGCCAGCAATCGTTAGTGGTTATTGGGAAACATGGATTGGGCGACTAAAAATGCGAGACTTAAAAAATGAGTCTCTATCCTTATAATTTTCTGGTGGACTATCTGGTTGGAAAGAAATATGAGAACTTTTAACAACTAAAGTAAGTCGTTAAGGATTATTCACAATACCATTATCATGACAATGTAAGAGATTATATCCGAAAAACCCGTTGATTTGTGTGAAGATCTTATTGCTCCTCTTGAAGATTTTCGAGTCAATTAATTATTCTAATATATTCAATCTACACTTAACTTTTTTTTCATGTTATGTTTTTGTCGTTGTGTTAAACAATTTTTTATTAAATGAATTATTTTAAAAAATAGAATAATATAATAAAATTGCTGCTGGACGTTTTCTTAAACTAATTTTAGGCATCCTCTTATTGCACCTAAGACTGATACAATCAACAAAGATAATTTACGTTTCTTCCAAATCCAAATAAGAACATCCAATCAAACTCAAACCTTTAACCAATCTTATGAAATCAAATCCTATTATTAATTAACTCAATCACCAACACTATATTAATGAATATGTTAATAACATCCATTCATCTAGTATAAAATAATAATCATATAAGGTTATTATAAATAAGAGAATTAACTCATAAACCTGAATTATGGAAATCAAATATATATATATAATGATGCTTAATTTTTAAAGTGTTTGGATTGTCAGGTCGAGAGTTGTGGTTAATTTGGATATATGTATGTGAGAGTAAATGAATACTTGGATCGGATTGTGGGTTGACCCGCCCATAAACTTAAAATGGTTAAAAATAAAATAAAAAATTATATATGTATGTTTCGAACTTGCAACCTAACAAAACAAGTACAACTCTTTAACTAACTAGACTAATAACACTTTGTATTTTAAATCTAACACTAAATTAGATGAACGTGGGACATTTTAACAATATAAGTTTAACTTTTTAACTAACTAATATATTTATATATATAATGATTCTTAATTTTTAAAGTGTCCGGATTGCCGGATCGAGAGCTGTGGTTAATTTGGATATATATGTGAAAGTAAATGGATACTTGGGTCGGATTGTAAGTTGACCCGTCCATAAATTTAAAATGGTTAAAAATAAAATTAAAAATGTTATATTATGTTTCAAACTTGCAACCTAACAAAACAAGTACAACCCTTTAACCAAGTGTGATTGTAATGTGGTTTTGCAAGAGATAATAGGCCAGTATCAATTGAAAGTGGTTAAAAAAATATGAATCAAATATTTGATTGACCAAAATATGAGGTCACAATGTTAAGTATTAAAAAATATGAATCAAATATTTGATTGACCAAAGTGAAAGTGTTAGGTCACGAGATGAAGGTTCATTTGGAAAAAATATGTGATGAGATATGTGAGAAGATAAGTTATTTTACCGAAATGAATAAAATGTGCAATGATAGCGTTTTATTTTTTATTTTAATATATTATTCGTGATTTATTAAAAAATTTAAACATTGAAAAACTAAAATTAAAAAAGTTATATGTATGTTTCGAACTTGCAACCTAACAAAATAAGTACAACCCTTTAACCAGGTGTGATTGTGATATGGTTTGCTGATGGATAATAGGCCAGTATCAATTGAAAGTGGTTAAAAAAATATGAATCAAATATTTGATTGATCAAAGTGTGAGGTCATGATGTTAAATATTAAAAAATATGAATCAAATATTTGATTGACCAAAGTGAAAGTTTAGGTCACGAGATAAGAGGTTTATTCGGAAAAAATATGTAATGAAATATGTGTGAAGATAAGTTATTTTACCGAAATTAATAAAATATGGAATGATAGCGTTCTATTTTTTATTTTAATATATTATTCGTGATTTATTAAGAATTTTAAACATTGAATACATATTATTATTATTTTTTTAAATATTTTATATTTATATTTTTATCCGTGTGCATGGGAATCTTCATAGTAATAAGTAATAGTAGACCCTAATAGATAATTTATATAATTATTCAAAATCTAACTTACAAAATATATATACATACACAAAATTATAAAATTATTTCAACAATTATAAGTGGTTTAGCAATTAAAACGTTAATATTTCATATTGATGACTAGGGTTCGAATCCCTACAAAATAATTAATTATTATATGTGAGTGCTCAAATCTAAGCTTTCGTTTATAGAAGAAATTTTGGATTGAGTAATGCAAACATTGGTGATAAAACCTAAGGGTTCGTCCATGGATGGAATGCCGACTTAGAGTAAAGAAAACATTGGAGAGAAAGCCTAAGGGTGATTTAGGGCTTAAGATCATGCCTAAGAATGCACCCTCGAATTTGGTTATTAAATATTCAATGTTTGAAGATTTGTTTTATCGAAACTACTTTTATTTCCACATAATGAATGTTTTCAATTTATATGATGTTAGGTAGGTTTAAAAAAATAAAAATAATAATTTTAAATAAAATAAATGGATAAAGTTAAGTTTTGTCATATTTTTTAATAACTGGATAAAAAATATTGAATTAAATTATAACGTCAAAATTTTAACGTAATTTTTTTTCTTTGCTTTATATATCATTACTCGTGCAAATGCACATGCTACATTTTTGTTACTATAATACATCACAGTTAAATATAGTGAAATTATCTACTATCACTAAGACAAATATATCAAATTGAATGACAACTAACAAAAATCAATTACATCAACCAATAAATACAACCACATTTTAAATGGTTAAGTGTGTTTGCGGGCTACATACTTAATCTTTTTCCACATTTTAAACATTCAATATATACAACCAAAACTCTGGAGATTTCACGGCACGATCAACACAAACGGAAAAACAACATGAACGACACGGTATCGACTCTAATAACTAGGTTATTTATTCATCTGCAAAGTTTGGTTAGAATTTCTAATGTACCATATTCTGTTATTGCACTATTTTGTTGTTGTGTTCTGTTATTCATCAAAATAGAAAGAAAGAAAAAAAAAGAATAAGGAAGTCAGAGAATTTGTGATGGAAGATTTAAGCGAGGTAACTGAAAAAGAAATCGATATGATTGCTAAAGAAATTATCCATAAAAAACAGGAATACAGCAAAGGTAAAAAACCAATTACTTATATAAATTCTGAAGAAAATGCAGCAAGAAAACAGGGGGAAAATGAAGGAATATGGAATGATGAGTATAATGAAAGAGAAAACCTCTTTGGACTTAAAAATTAAATCACAAAACTATTGATGCATGCAAATAAATGAGAAATTATGTTCAACAAAGAGAAATCACAGCAAACAACCATCCAATTGAATATATATTCTCTTCAAGATTGGAACCTACTAAAGAAGGAAGAATACGAAAAGATAGTAAACTGGTCAGTGGAAAAAATGAGGGAGCTAACGAAGTCCCCAAAATCAAAGACCTATACTATCAAGAGCAATTCCAACTAGAAAGTAATTGAAATCTGGAAAAAGAATGTAGAAAAGAGAGCAGAAGATCATTCATACAAATGTCAAATCTACTTGGGTGAGTTTAAAACAAAATGTTGGGTAAAGATTTTTATTTGATTTAAAATAAATTAACAGTTTTGATTTGATGATTGATGAAATGATTTTTGATAGTAAATGGATAAAACTAAGTTCAATAATTGTTAGTCATATCAAATATATAAATATATATTTATATATCAACATCTTAAGTGGTGTAGTAGTAAATACACCTGTCTATCACACAGGTGACCTGGGTTTAAATCTCATTAGGTTCAGAATTAATAATTAGAGTTTTATGAATTTGCAGGCACAGCTCAAAGTCAACGCGTGTGAGAAGACTTTCAAAGTCAATGCGTAGTTAGACGGGGGGTGTCTAATGCGTCTAAGAGGCTGTTAGACAGGGGCGTCAAATGCGTCTAAGAGACTATTAGACGGGGCATCTAATGCGTCTAAAAGTCTGTTAGATGGGGGGCGTCTAAGCAGATGGACGTCTAAGATTTAAGATGAGATGAACGACCAAGATGAGGCGTCTTAGCAGATGGATGTCTAAGATGATCAGATGATCAGAAGGACGTCTAAGAAGAGCAGATGGACGTCTCAGATGTGTAGATGGATTCTATGCAAAGTAGATGGTCCTTTAGACAGCTGTCACTAGCAGTAGAGCTCAACAAATGAACAACTGCCACGTAAGCCATAATTCAAATTGCTTGTACTACACTGTACTACCACGATCTCAAGAATATAGATTCCTGTTGTACTACCATGTACCTCATGGATAGTACATCCAACGGAAAGAGGACATGTGTCTAAGAGGAGGATTCGACCATTGAAGCTTTTCAAGAATAAATTGCTGCCTAAAGACAACAAACGAATTGCTGGCTGAAAATATAAGACAAAAGTTGAAGCTCACTCTCTCTCATTGAATCACCAGATTTCTACAAGCTTGATTTCTTGAATCAACTTACTCTCTCTCTAGATATTTTATTCTTAAGTGTATTTTGTAAATCACTACGTGAAGTTGAGAGATAAGTTACTAGAGTATTCGATAATCATTAACAGTGTGTTATAAGTGGAACAAAAGTTGTTTTTTTCAACAGAGATTTAGCTAGATTAGTGAGTTGTATTCGATTATGAATATTTAATTGATATCCTTTCGTCTGTGGAAGAAGGGGTGATGTAGGAGGGTTTGCTCCGAACATCCATAAACAACTTGTTGTGTTACTTTCTTTCTGTCTTTCATCATTTATTGGTTCAAAGCTTCAAACCCAAACAAACAGTTCCGCACTTGAATCGTTTCAAGAGTTTGTGAAGGTTTGCGAAGAATAAAAAGTGATATTAATCCCTAACAAGATTTCTATCAATTCGTTTATCCGAAGTTGTTGTCAATAGTCAAACCCTTGTCTCTATTGGTTACACTAATCCTATCAACTGGTATCAGAACCTCGTTTTCTATTCTCAAGCTTCTATAGAAATCTGAATCATGTCTATGGCTGTCATCAACAAAGTTCCCCCCATGTTCTCAAAAGAGAACTATGTTGTGTGGAAGGCGAGAGTCCACGCTCATCTAGCTTCCATAGATCTAGCTGCCATAGATGATGACATGTGGTTTGTCATCACCGAAGATCCGATAAATATTGAGAAGACTAAATCTGAGTGGACCAGTGAAGATAAGAGAAAGAACTACCTCGACAACATAGCAAAAGACATCCTCTACAAGACATTGGATGACAACATGTTAAACAAGATCATCACATGCCCCACTACCAAAGATATTTGGAAGAAGTTGACTCAACTGTGTGAGGGCAACGAGCAAACCAAAGAAAACAGACTCAAGGTTTCCACACAACAGTTCAATAACTTCAAGATGCGTCCTAGAGAGATGATGACTGATTTCGATGAAAGATTCAGTAAGGTTATCAATTCTCTATCCACTTTGGGAAAAACTTACAGCAACAGAGAAGTTGCGATTAAAGTCATGCGTGTTCTGCCCAGAGAGTGGATATTAAGACGATGGAAACGAGGAAGTCTAAAGACCTCAATAAGATGGAGCTCCTTAACTTGCTTACCGATCTGAAGGCCTATGAGTTTGAGTTGAACTCTAGGAATGAAGAGGAGCACCTCACATCCACCATCATAACAAAGACATTGGTGACCGTTGAGGAGCCATCTACTGCCACTACTATGAAGGCTGCTGGTAAGCAGATTAACAATGATGCCATGACTCTTTTCATAAAAAAAACTGTAAATTCATGAAGAATAGACACTTCAAGACGGAAAGCAGCAAGCCGAAGCGAGATGAGAAAAAGAAAGATGAGAAAAAGAAAGATAAGAACAAGAAAGAGCTGACAGTGACTTAGATGATTCATCATCCAATGATAGTGATGATGAAGAGGTCACTTGCTTCATGGAAAGAGAAGAAGAAAACTCTGAGGAATCTGAGGTATGTGATTTCTCTCCAGAAGAGTTTACACGAGATGAATTAGTGGCTGCACTCAATGACATGGTCATTGAGTACAAGAAACTGTCAGACTCTTTTGATGAACTAAATTTGAAAAACAAATCTGACAACTCTTCTTTATCTCAAAACAATGATTATGAAGTTTTTGAAAACAAATTGTTGAACTCTCATCTAAGAATGAGAAGCTCAAGAAAAATGTTCAAACTCTGTTTTCTGAAAACCAACGTTTGATATATGTGGTCAGTTCTTGGACGAAGTCTAGAGATGCTGTCAGACAACAAATTAGTGTGTTGAGGCCTTACGGATGCAAATCTGGTTTAGGATTTGATAATGTCATCCTAGACAAGTTCTGTATGAAGTTAAACTCAACAACTGACAAGTTTAATCCAATAAAATTTGTCAAAGGGAGTTTAACTTAGAATGGAACTGATCCAAGCTGTGATGAGCTAACCTTAAAGAATGAGATTATTTATGTTCTGCCAACTGAAAGCTGGCTGAAACCTAGGAAGGAAGCTGCCAGCAAGTCTATCAAATCAAAACCTGACAAGAAGTCAAGGAGTTTTAGATAAAAACCATCCTCTAAGGTTAATAGTTCAGCTACTAGCAGGAAGACGTCTGCTAAGCTTAAATCATACGCACCGATCACAACGCAACATGGAAAATCCCTAAAAATAATCAAAGTATGGATTCCTAAGGGACTAATAAGCCATGGACCCAAAGAAAAATGGGTACCAGATTCGTTATTTTCTTTGAATGCATGTAAAACATGAAAGCAACTTGGAAGAGTCAAATGGCATTTGGACAGTCGGCTGCTCGGACATAGCATATGACAATCAACAGCTTGAAGTGGCTGACAACTTCTCAAAGCCACTTCTCGAGTCAAAGTTTTCTTACCTTAAAAATATTTTTAGGATCGTTAGATTATGATAATGTGTTACGCTCTGCTCACCAAAACCTCGGTCCTAAAATATTTGCAGCACTCGTCTCTCGGCCCTAGTGTGCATATGGGCCAGTTTATGTTTTTTTATTGAATAATTCTGTTTTGTTTCCTTTCTCCCTTATTTCTCTTAAACCGAATTATGTTATTTTGGAAATAGTTGTAACCGAATACTTTTGAGTAATTCAGCCTCTTTAAATGCTGATGCTCACCCCACTTTTTGGGGTTATGAATTGAATCTTTTGGAACTTGGTGCTCTAAGTTATTTTCTCGGCCCTCAACCCCATTCTTGGACTACTAGGTGTATTCTAGTGGTATTCTGTTCTCACCCCAGTTTCTTCTCTCTTTAACCTCGAATTCTCTCCTCACTCTATGTCCGCTGCGTTTGAATATTGAATTCCATCCTTGGTCCCAACAATCAAGAACCCGTTTCTTGAATCAAAGAACTTGAAAGGATCGGTTATAGTTTAAAGCGTAACAATTGGTATCAAAGTTGGGCGATTCTCCAAATGGTAGAAACCCGCCAACAAACAGAAATGAAAGCACTAAAGTTCCTAATTGAAGGATTATCCCAACAATCAGCCGCTACGCAGGCCATTTTGCACCAACACATGACTGAATCGGCTGCCTTGCATAGTGCCTTTAAACAGCATCTGGCCGAACTAAGCAATAATATAGACGGAGGATTCAGTATCGCTGAAGAAAGACTTGCAACAATTGAAAGTGCCGCGTCGAGTAAGGGCCAAGATCCCTGCGTCGGCCCCGATGATCAAGATGAGCCTTCTTGCCACGGTCCTCAATTTAGGCCCCGCACCCTGGTCAGAACCGCGACCAACATTATGTTCCTCCCACTCGGCTAACCAAGGTCGACTTCCCTCGGTTTGATGGGTCGGACGTCGAGGGATGGTTGATATCCGCCGAGCAATTCTTCAGGGTGGACAGGACCAAAGATGACACCAAATTAGATATTTCCCCATTTACTTTTCTAGCGAAGCAAGAATGTGGTACGGGTCATATCTTCAGAACCGCGACCAAAAGGAAGCATTATCATGGGATGTGTTCAAAAGAGACCTCGTGGCGCAATTTGGGCCCTCTATACACGACAATCCAATGAGGCAACTAATGAATTTGAAACAGGTTAGTTAGGTCCAAGAATATAATCTCCGGTACATGTCGATCTCTCAAAAGTTATTACATATGCCAAGGGACTATGTCATGGATTGCTACTTGTCGGGTCTAAGGGAAGAGATTGCGAACTACATCAGGTTGCGATTTCCAGATTCAGCCATGGTCATGGCTAAGGTCCAAGAAGCAACGTATCAGTCCCTAATGTGCAGCGGGCACTTGTACAGCACCGAAGCACCGTTGCTGCCCAAGCCATCGAGTATCAACACAGCCTGGCCGAGCACCAATATCGACTTCAAGAATTCATCATATGGGTCCTCTTCAAGTGCAAACTAGGGCCATGTTAAACAATTAGACCCGGTCTCAATGAATGAAAGGCGAAAGAAGGGCCTATGCTACTCTTGCAATGAAAAATGGCAACCAAACAATAGGTGTAAATCAAAGTTATTCATGGTCTCGGCCAATTAAGAAGATCAAGAACCCGATCAAGAACCTGTTTTTGATGATTTACCTTCGTTGACCGGCCCAAGGGATGAACCAGCCATATCTTTACATGCCTTGACCGGGTCTAAAGATTTTCAAACGCTCCAGATTCTTGGCAAAATTGGGAACCTGCCGGTAGTGATCCTAATCGATACAGGCAACACCCACAATTTTATCAATAGCAGGATTTTGGAGAAAATAGACCACAAATGTATAGTAACCCGGGTGCTATCGGTTAGAGTGGTCGATGGGTCTAATGTGTTATGCTCTAGTGTTTGCAAAGACTTGAAGTGGTCGTTAGAGACAATGAATATCAAACATAAATGAAGGTAATTTTCATGGACGGATATGATATTGTGTTGGGCATTGAATGGTTGATTACTCTAGGCCCGTCATCTTGGGACTTCGAAAAGCTGACCCTATCCTATGAAAAGCAAGACAGAACCACGGTCCTAAAGGGGATTCCTTGGTCGCAGGCCACTTTGATCCATGGAAACCAGCTGGAAAAGACTTTAGATGAATGTAGTGTTGCTGCCAAAATACAAATAAAGAATAAGACCGAAGGCCAAACTGTTTCACTCGCGACAATGACCTTGGAAAATATTCTTGAAGATCTAATTAGAAGTTATGGCTCGTTCGATGCCGCTGTTATGCTGGTTTGGGAAAATGACTTGGCCTGAATTTTTGAAGACACTATAGAGTATAATCGAAGATGGAAGAAATTATTTTTGCACCTAGCGCGGGAGACACTACAGCAACAAAGGTCAGCTCTAAATGAAGAAAACCTCGACCTTGTGTGCACAGAAATTCCTCACAAGGGCGGAGTGGCAAGCGACCCGGTAGAGCAAAAGGCCGCGAGGACCCAACCAACTCCATTACTGAATCGATTCTACCGAAAGATTTTTAATAAGACCGGTCCTTTACGGCAAAGCTTGCTGAACATTTTGAAGCCCGACCGAAGCAATACTTTTGAAGTTTGAAGATGCGCATTAGAGGTTGACCAGTCCACGTTCTTTTCGTCGAGGGCGACGAACCTTGAAGGGAGAGATTATGTTACGGTCTGCTCACCAAAACCTCGGTCCTAAAATATTTGCAGCACCCGTCTCTCGGCCCTAGTGTGCATATGGGCCAGTTTATGTTTTTTTATTTAATAATTCTATTTTGTCCTTTCTCCCTTATTTCTCTTAAACCGAATTCTGTTATTTTGGAAGTACTTGTAACTGAATACTCTTGGGTAATTCAGTCTCTTTAAATGTTGATGCTCACCCTACTTTTTGGGGCTATGAATTGAATCTTTTGGAACTTGGTGCTCTAAGTTATTTTCTCGGCCCTCAACCCCATTCTTGGACTACTAGGTGTATTCTAGTGGTATTCTCTTCTCACCCCGGTTTCTTCTCTCTTTAACCTCGAATTCTCTCCTCACTCTATGTCCGCTGCGTTTGAGTATTGAATTCCATCCTTGGTCCCAACGATCAAGAACTCGTTTCTTGAATCAAAGAACTTGAAATGCTCGGTTATAGTTTAAAGCGTGACATAATGCCTAGATTGTGTTTAAATCATGCCTAGCTTAAATAATCAAAAAAAGAGAAATTGTTGGGTTAAGATTTTTAATGTTTAATTTTATTTTGATAATTTAGCTTAAATAATCAAAAAGGGAGAAATTGTTGGGTTAAGATATTTTGATTTAAAATAACTTAACAATTTTGGTTTGATGATTGATAAAATTGTTTTTTTGATAATAAATGGATAAAACTAAGTTCAATAATTGTTAGTCATATCAAATATAGAAATATATATTTATATATCAACATCTTAAGTGGTGTAGTGGTAAATACACATGTCTGTCACACGGTTGACATGGGTTCAAATCTCACCAAGTTTAGAATTAATAATTATAGTTTTATTAATTTGCAGGCACAACTCAAAGTCAACGCGTGCGAGTAGACTTTCAAAGTCAACGGGGGCGTCTAGAAGACTATTAGATAGGGGAGTCTAAGCAGATGGACGTCTAAGATCTAAGATGAGATGAACGACCAAGATGAGGCGTCTAAGTAGATGGACGTCTAAGAAGAGCAGATGAACGTCTTCAGGGACGAATCTATGTAGGGGCTCGGGTGGGCTGAAGCCCATCCCGAAAAAAAAATTAATTTTTTTTTACGGTAGAAATATGACATTACCCTTAATTTTTTTAAAAATTTTAATATAATTCATTGTTTTTTTTATCTAATTATTAAAAAAATGGTAAAACTTTATTTTTATATACTTGTTTTTTTCAAAATTTTCTCGTTATTATTTTAAGACCACCATAAATTTTTTTCAAGCCCACCCTAGATCGAAATCTTGGGTCCGTCCCTGGACGTCTTAGATGAGCAGATGGCTTCTATGTAAAGTAGATGGTCTATTAGACAGTTGGACCTAGTAGCAGAGCTCAACAAATGAACTTCCATGTACTCCATAATTCAAATTGTCTGTACTACACTATACTACCATGATCACAAAAATATATTCCTGATGTACTACCATGTACCTCATGGATAGTACATCCAACGGAAAGAGGACACGTGTCCAAGAGGAGGATTCGATCGATGAAGCTTTTCAAGAATAAATTGTTGCCTAAAGACAACGGACGAATTGCTGGATGAAAATATAAGACAGAAGTTGAAGCTCACTCTCTCTCATTGAATCACCAGATTTCTACAAGCTTGATTTTTGAATCAACTTACTCTCTCTCTAGATATTTTATTCTAAAGTGTATTTTGTAAAATTACTATGTAAAGTTGAGAGATAAATTATTGGACTATTTGATAGTCATTAACAGTGTGTTGTAAGTTGAACAAAGGTTGTTATGTTCAACATAGATTTATCTAGATCAATGAATTGTATTCAATTAAGAATATTTAGTTGATATCCTTCCGGCTATGGAAGAAGGGGTGACATAAGAGAGTTTACTCTGAACATCCATAAGCAACTCTCTGTGTTCTTTACTTTCTACCTCTTTCATCTGATTGTTCAAAGCTTCAAATCCGACGAACACTTCCGCACTTGAATCCATTTCAAGAGTTCATAGGATTTACGAAGAATAGAAATAAATTTTAACTTCTAAAAGACTTAAAATCGAACTGAAGTGTATAAGTTGTTATCAACAATCAGACCCTAGTCTCTATTGGTAGCACCGATCCTATCACAAAAGTTGAGATTCTCAACTCTCCTTTTGAATTTAAATTACCCACTGAAGTGGAGGAGAAATGCATTAAAGAATGGGAAAATGTGGTTGTTGGGAACTACATAGGAAAGAATCGTGTATCTTTTCCAAACACTAAGGAGTCACTAATGAAACAATGGGAGCAGAAGGGACTGAAGAAAGTTTCTGCAAACATCCATGATCTCTATATTCTACAATTCAAAAAGGTAACGAACTTGGATGATATTCTAAAAATTGGACACACTTATATTGGATCCAACTGTATGAAGTTGGAGAGATAGTCTGAAGAATTGAGCCTTCTAATCAAGCTAATGGAAACAACCCAAATATGGTTCAAACTGAAGAATATCCCAACACACATGTATAATGTAAAAGCTCTAAATCACTTTTCTAGTCTATTAGGGAAACCATTATATATGGACCCAATTATAAAGGGAGGAGAGAATCTTACTTTTGCTAGAATAAGCATTGAAGTTCATCCTCAAAGTACACTGCCAAAGAACATGACAATTTTTGATAGGAATGGAAAGCTCACAGTCATGAAAATCTCACATGAATGTAGGCCAAACAAGTGTGATTTCTGAAATACTTTCCAACATGTTAGTACTAAATGTACAAAAGCAATTGAGAAAGAACAAAAAATAATGAAAGCCAAAAAGCAAAATAGTAGGAAAATGAAACGGAAGAATCAAGAATGAAAAAGCATATTGTGGAAGTTAAGTATATAGTTTTAAAAAAGACAAAAATGAGGAAAATGCATAGGAAGAAAATAAGAAGGATTCTGAGATAAAGGAATGCAGCAAAAGAAAAAAGTAAAGAGAATTAAGGTGAAGAGGAAAATAAAATTTTCTATAATGCAAATGATTAGGATGAAAATGGATGATGAACATCAAGTTGTTGTTGAGGAAACTCAAGAGAAAAACACCCAGAATTTCAAAGTTGAAACATAGAATTCTAAAGCCGATAAAGAAGATTCCAAAACCGATGTAGAGTCTGAAGCCGAAGCTAAAGATAATGAAGACAAGAATACATAAATTCAAGTTAAAGATAACAAATGTAAAAGCCCTAAAATTCTCATAAATAATTCTTTCTCTCAAATATGAACGGGCTCGTACAAAGAGAGAATTTAAAATGAGATTCAATAATACTCATCATCTTCTTCAATACAATCTCCTTTTATCGTTAGAGAAAGAGGAAGAGGAAGGAGAAAGGAAATAATGTATCTCAATGAAAATAGATGGCATGCGAAAATCCCAGGTTGGGATGGTTAAGTTTGAATGTAATCTTTTCTGTTTGTAATATCTATTTTTTAAAATGTATGAATGCTACTAATTAGTTTTCTTAGGGTGTTTTGATTGTCATCCATAATCATAATTAGAGTTTGTCTAGCTTTGATTTCTGACCCTCCCACTTTTAGGATTTTCATGAAATGGTTTTAACCATTTTTCCAAAAAAAAAGAGAAAAATATTTTAACTCTTGAGTGTAAAAGTTATTATAATTACGTGCCACACATTTTCTATCTAAAATGTATATTGCAAATTCGCAATTCAGTTTGCAATTTTGATATAAATATTAAAATGCCAAATTAGTTGCTAATTGAATGACATATATGAAAAGTTTTCTATATTAGGGAAGCTTCAATCGTTGTCGCTTTTTTTTTTTGTTATGGAGGACATAGAACGATAAAGGATTTAGGTGGAGTGAGAGAGTTGTAAGTGGAGGGAGAGATTCATGCGAGATTTTAGAGGGAGGGATTCATTTGTGGAGAATGAAATAAATGTATCGGTGTTTAGAGAGAGATGGATGTTATAAAGAATGAAAAAAATATCTCCGAAGTCTTTGGAGAGAGAAAGTGGAATGTTTATGAGAGAATGAACAAAATATGTTTCTGAAAATGTTGGATGTTTTGGAGGGAGTTTTGGGATGTTTTGGAGGGAGTGAGTAGCGGGAGATGAAAAACATTTGGATTTAGCAAATTATTTTATAAATATTTACAATCCATTTTATAACTCAAATAAATATTGTAAATTTGTAATTTAATTTGAAACTCAAATATAATACAATGTCGTCAAATAAGTTGTCAAACAACATAAATTTTTTTAGTTCTGATGTATAAACTAATATAATAAGTGCAATATATTTTATAACTCAAATACATGTAGCATATTTATAATTAAGTTGTCAACTAACATATAAAATTTATGTTGCCAAATAGGTTGTCAAATGAATAACATGTTAGAAATATTTTAACTCTCGAGTGCAAAAGTTATTATAATTACGTGCAACAAATTTTATATTTAAAATATATATTGCAAATTCGCAATTAAGTTTGCAATTTTGATATATATATTAAATTTTCAAATTAGGGAAGTTTCAATCGTTGTCGATTCTATTTGATATGGAGGATATAGAACGATAAAAGATCTAGGAGGAGTGAGAGAGTCGTAAGTGGAGGGAGAGAGTCATGCGAGATTTTAGAGGGAGAGATTCATTAGTGGAGAATGAAAAAAAATGTCTCTAAAGGTGTTTATAGAGAGAAATGGATGTTTTGAAGAACAAAAAAAAATATTTATGAAGTCTTTGGAGAGCAAGAGTGGAATGTTTCTGAGAATGAAAAAAAAATGTCTGAAATGTTTGGAGGGAGTGAGTCTGGGAGATGAAATGCATTTGGGTTTAGAAAATTATTTTATAAATATTTTATAATCCATTTTATAACTCAAATAAATATTATAAATTTGTATTTTAGTTTGAAACTCAAATATAATACTATGTTGTCAAACAAAATAAACATTTTTGAGTTCTAATGTATACACTAATATAATAAGTGAAACATATTTTATAACTCAAATAACATATAGCAAATTTATAATTAAGTTGACAACTAACATATAAAATTTATGTTGCCAAATAAGTTATTATATGAATAACATGTAAGAGAAAAATATTTTAACTCTCAGGTGTAAAAGTTATTATAATTACGTGCAACAAATTTTCTATATAAAATATATATTGCAAATTTGCAATTCAGTGTGTAATTTAGTTCTTAATTTTGATATAAAAATTAAATTTCTAAATTAGTTGCTAATTGAAGGACATATATGAGAAGTTTTCTATATTAGGGAAGTTTCAATTATTGTTGCTTCGGTCTATTATGGAGGATATAGAACGATAAATGATATAGGTGGAGAGAGATAGTCGTAAGTGGAGGGAGAGAGTATATGAGATTTTAGAGGGAGAGATTCATTAGTGGAGAATAAAAAAATGTCTCTGAAGATGTTTAGAGAGATGGATGTTTTGAAGAACGAAATAAAATATCTCTGAAGTCCTTGTAGAGGGAGAGTGGAATGTTTCTGAGAATGAAAAAAAAAGTCTCTTAAAATGTTTGGAGGGAGTGTTGGGATGTTTTGGAGCGTGTGAGTAGCGGGAGATGAAAAACATTTGAGTTTAGTAAATTATTTTATAAATATTTTACAATATATTTTATAACTCAAATAAATATTATAAATTTATAATTTGGTTTGAAACTCAAATATAATACTATGTTGTTAAATAAGTTGTCAAACAAAAGAAACATTTTTGAGTTCTAATGTATAAACTAATATAATAAGTTCAACATATTATATAACTCAAATACATATAGAAAATTTATAATTAAGTTGACAACTAACATTTAAAATTTATGTTGCCAAATAAGTTGTTAAATACCTAATATGTAAGAGAAAATTATTTTAACTCTCGGTTGTAAAGGTTATTATAATTACGTGCAACAAATTTTCGATTTAAAATATATATTACACCTTCGCAATTCATTTTGCAATTTTGATATAAATATTAAATTCCCAAATTAGTTGTTAATTAAATGACATATATGAGAAATTTTCTATATTAAGGAAGTTTCAATCATTGACGATAAAAGATCTAGGTGGAGTGAGAGAGTCGTAAGTGGAGGGTTAGAGTCATGCGAGATTTTAGAGGGAGAGATTCATTAGTGGAGAATGAAAAAAATATATCTTAAGGTGTTTAGAGAAAGAGATGGATGATTTGAAAAACGAAAAAAAATATCTCTGAAGTCTTTGGAGAGAGAGAGGAATGTTTCTAAGAATGAAAAAAAATGTCTCTGAAAATTTTTGGAGGGAGTGAGTCGCGGATGATGAAATGCATTTGGGTTTAGCAAATTATTTTATAAATATTTTACAATCCATTTTATAACTCATATACATATTATAAATTTGTAATTTAGTTTAAAACTCAAATATAATACTATGTTGTCAAACAAAATAAACATTTCTGAGTTCTAATGTATAAACTAATATAATAAGTGAAACATATTTTATAACTCAAATAACATATTGAAAATTTATAAATAAGTTGGCAACTAACATATAAAATTTATGTTGCCAAATAAGTTATCGTATGAATAACATGTGAGGGAAAAATATTTTAATTCTTAGGTGTAAAAGTTATTATATTTACGTGCAACAAATTTTCTATCTGAAATATATATTGCAAATTTGCAATTCAGTTTGTAATTTAGTTCCTAATTTTGATATAAATATTAAATTTCCAAATTAATTGATAATTGAAGACATATATGAGAAGTTTTTTATATTAGGGAAGATTCAATCGTTGTTGCTTCGGTCTGTAAGGGAGGATATAGAAAGATAAATGATATAGGTGGAGAGAGATAGTCGTAAGTGGAGGGAGATAAATGATATAGGTGGAGAGAGATAGTCGTAAGTGGAGGGAGAGAGTCATACGAGATTTTAGAGGGAGAGATTCATCAGTGAAGAATAAAAAAATGTTTCTGAAGGTGTTTAGAGAAATGGATGTTTTGAAGAACGGAAAAAATATCTCTGAAGTCTTTGGAGAGGGAGGGTGGAATGTTTCTGAGAATGAAAAAAAAATGTCTCTTAAAATGTTTGGAGGGAGTGTTGGATGTTTGGGAGTGTGTGAGTAGCCGGATATGAAAAACATTTGGATTTAGCAAATTATTTTATGTATATTTTTTACAATCCATTTTATAACTCAAATATATATTGTAAATTTGTAATTTGGTTTGAAACTCAAATATAATACTAAATTGTCAAATAAGTTGTCAAACAAAATAAACATTTTTGTAAACATTTTTGAGTTCTAATGTATAAACTAATATAATAAGTTCAACATATTATATAACTCAAATACATATAGCTAATTTATAATTAAGTTAGCAACTAACATATAAAATTTATGTTGCCAAATAAGTTGTCAAATGAATAACATGTAAGAGAAAATTATTTTAACTCTCGGGTGTAAAAGTTATTATAATTATGTGCAACAAATTTTCTATTTAAAATATATATTACACATTTGCAATTAATTTTTCAATTTAGTTTGCATTTTTTATATAAATATTAAATTGTCAAATTTGTTGCTAATTGAATGACATATATGAGAAGTTTTCTATATTAGGGAAGTTTCAATCATAGTCGCTTCTATTTGATACTATTTGATATGGTGGATATAGAACGATAAAAGATCTATGAGAGAATCGTAAGTAGAGGGAGAGAGTCATGCGATATTTTAGAGGGAGAGATTCATTAGTGGAGAATGAAAAAAATGTCTCTGAAGGTGTTTCGAGAGAGATGGATGTTTTAAAGAACGAAAAAAATATCTCTGAAGTCTTGGGAGAGCGAGAGTGGAATGTTTCTAAGAATAAAAAAAATGTCTCTGAAAATGTTTGGAAGGAGTGAATCGCGGGAGATGAAATACATTTGAGTTTAGCAAATTATTTTATAAATATTTTACAATCCATTGTATAACTCAAATAAATATTGTAAATTTGTTATTTAGTTTAAAAATCAAATATAATACAATGTTGTCAAACAAAACAAACATTTTTGAGTTCTAATGTATAAACTAATATAATAAATAAGTGCAACATATTTTATAACTCAAATACATATAGCAAATTTATAATTAAGTTGACAAATAACATATAAAATTTATGTTGCCAAATAAGTTATCAAATGAATAAAATGTAAGAGAAAAATATTTTAACTCTCGGGTGTAAAAGGTATTATAATTACGTGAAACAAATTTTCTATCTAAAATATATATTCCAAATTTGCAATTCAGTTTGCAATTTTGATATAAATATTAAATTGCCAAATTTGTTGCTAATTGAATGACATATATGAGAAGTTTTCTATATTTGGAAAGTTTCAATCGTTGTTGCTTCTATTTTTTATGTAGGATATAGATCGATAAAGGATCTAGGTGGAGTGAGAGAGTCGTAAGTGAAGGGAGAGAGTCATGCGAGATTTTAGAGGGAGAGATTCATTAATGAAGAATGAAAAAATGTCTCTGAAGGTGTTTAGTGAGAGAGATGGATGTTTTGAAGAATGAAAAAAAATATCTCTGAAGTCTTTGGAGAGAGAGTGTGATATGTTTCTGAAAATGAAAAAAACATTGTCTCTGAAAATTTTTGGAGGGAGTGTTGGGATGTTTTGGAGAGAGTTAGTTGCGAGAAATGAAAAATATTTGAGTTTAGCAAATTATTTTATAAATATTTTACAATCCATTTTATAACTCAAATAAATATTGAAATTTGTAATTTAGTTTGAAACTCAAATATAATACTATGTTATCAAATAAGTTAAACAAATTAAATATTTTTAAGTTCCTATGTATAAACTAATATAATACGTATAACATATTCTATAACTCAAATACATATAGCAAATTTATAATTAAGTTGGCAACTAACATATAAAGTTTATGTTGCAAATAATTTGTCAAATGAATAACATGTAGGAGACAAATATTTTAACTCTCGGGTGTAAAAGTTATTATAATTACATGTAACAAATTTTCTATCTAAAACATATATTGCAAACTCGCAATTCAATTTGCAATTTAGTTTTAAATTTTGATATAAATTTTAAACTGCCAAATTAGTTTTTAATTGAATGACATATATGAGAAATTTTCTATTTATATTGCAACTCTTGTGGCAACATAAATTTATGTAATAGTTACAAAGTAAGGTGTAAAGTTGTTTAGTTTGTTGCCAATTAAATTACAAACAGTTTCACATTTAGATAATTAGACACCAAGGTTACAAAAATACACTTCATACCAACCATAATTTGCAATTACATGTTGATGCTATTCAAATACAAGTTGTGCATATAAATTTAATTGATTACTATAAATTGAAATTAAAACATGTCATTTGACTCATAGATGAGTCATTAGATTCCTCATCATTTTCGGTCGATGCTCCATCATCATATTCACTTTCTCCAATTACATTACTATCATCGAACTCTTTGGACTCACTTCCTCCATAATGCTACAATCGAGCTCATCAACCAGATCATTAGGATCACACAAACTTTCATTAAAGTGGAATATTGATATCGATAAATAATTCGGTAATTAGAAATTTCTGTTGATACACTGTCTCATTTGTCCATCGTTCTTCTATTTTTCCCCTTGATTTGTTTTGCAAACAGCTAACCAATCACCGTTCTAACTCGTTTTACAAGGATAAGTTGCATAGTACACTTGTATACCTTGTTGAGCTAAAATGAATGGGTTGTATTTAACATATTTTTGTTTCATGTTTATGTCAACCATTCTATAACTTGCATCAACTTTTGTACCATGCACATGATCAAACCATAAACATTGAAATAGAACAACACGTAAACAAGGACTAGGGTACTTAATTTTAATTATCTCCTCTAAAAGTCCATAGTAGTCTGCATCATCATCATGCATATAAACCACCACTCTTCATAGTTAATTTATTTGATCCAATACCTCTAGAGCACCACAAAAATCTATTAACGAAGTACATTGGATATATTGTTGCGATTGTTTTTGGCACAGAAGATAGATAATACAATAATCCTTTAACAACAATCTAACTTTGATACTCGAGAATCTATAGTATAAGATTTGTAAATAATCATTCTCGAAAATCTAAAATACATATAAAATGACAATAATTTAGTTTATTTCCTCTCCTTAGAGCGGAACCATGATGTGAATTGACGATCTATTTCATCTTCAGATAATCTGATTTTCAATCTAAAACATCCTGTAAGAGAACAATCAATTTAATAATTACAAATTATTTTTTGAAAAAATCAATATTTATTTAAAATTAAATGTAATACGGTTCAACTTTAGGACAATTCAAGAGAACATATGTGTGAGAAAATAACTCTTCTTGATTATTCAAGTATCTTTTTATTGCATCCCCACTAGGATGTCCTAGATAACTGAAAATGGAAATTGGAGGTTCCAAATTATTGATGGGGCCTTCGATGTTCCTTTGCGATTGTGTTCGTTTGCATTCCACATTAGGTTCAAAATAATATGAGGAAAATATTGAGATTTCTTCTAGAAGATATGCATTGCAATAGATGATTCAATCTTAGCTTTATTTTTACCTTCTATTTTAGATGATGTAAAAACCTAAAAGTTTAACATCGACATTAATATATTATTGAACAATATTATTACCACTACAAAGAAAGTTTTATCATATATGTAGAAGTACTTACCTCTCAAAGGGATACATCCATCTATACTAAAACATAACTCCTATTTTGGCTTCATATGGTACATGCACCAAAAGGTGTTCCATTGAATAAAGAGACGACGGGGGAATATTTTCTCTAAATTGCAAAGTATGATTGGATTTTATGATTCTAAATTTTGCATTTTGGAATTATTCAATGTTGTGGAACTAAGTTCATGCAAGAAGTTACTAAAATTAGTTAGTGTTCCCCAAATAAAATTTGGAAATAATCTCTTAATTGCAAATGAAACGAGTCTTTAAAAAAATACATGACAATCATGACTTTTTAATCCAATCAACTTAGAATCATCTTTATCAATGCATCTCAAAATATAAGAGATATATCAATCGGGAAATTTCAAATTTCTTATCCATTGACAAATAATTTGGTTTTCATACCTTGTTAAGGTGTAAGAAGCCTTATTAGTCCGGTGTGACGAACTTTGAGGATCAATATATAATTTCGACCGATTGCAAATGAGGAATATATCCTTCCCAGCATTAAAGTTGTATTTTGTCTTTCCTTTAACATTCATAATCGTATTTATGACATTTTTAAATACATTATTTTCAATGTGCATAAAATCTAAGTTATGTTGAATAAGAATTTTCTCTAATATGGTAGCTCCCAAAATATGCATTTCTTTGTCCATTTGTGAGAATTACTAAATCAAGAGGATTTCTGTGAGGTTTTTAGTAGCAAACTCATATTGTGCAATCTGAGACCAGATTTCCTCGCCATTTAACCTCTACGATGAAGGAGTCATCTCAACTCGGTGTTTGGAAAGATGATTTGTATCAAGTCTATAAGGATGATCTTGAGGAAAAAATTGTCCATGAGAATCAAAATAACATGCCTTTCTACCATACTTTAACTAGAAAGATTTAGATTTTTTCACACAAATTGGACACCCATCTATCCCATGAGTAATCCATCCAGACAACATACCATATGTAGGAAAATCGCTAACAGTCCACAACATAATTTCCCTCATATTAAATATTTCTCCTTCAGATACATCATAATTTGGCACACCATCACTCCATAACATTTTTAACTCTTCTATTAATGGTTGAAGGAAAATATCAATGTTTTTCCCTAGAGTTTTTGGACGCGGGACAATTAGAGAAATAAACATATATGGTATTGTAGACACCACATTTTTACACCCTATATACCTAATAAAAAAACCCGGCCCGAAATAATACTCATGTTTGTTTATTGAACCGGGAAAATAAAAAATAGAAACACCTCGTGGAAAATCGACCCAGAAAAGCTTAAAAGATAACGATCCAAAGGTCGAATTTCCTAACGACTCTATTTTCCCAACCCATGACACGTTCATGCTGTACGATTTGAAAAATCTTAAATTTTGAGTGTAATATTACTATTTGCAAATTTGTGCAGAAATTGCTCGAAAAGAGAGAAAACAAGAGAACAGGTCAACCCGAGTCAACCAGCCAACCGACGAGTCAACCCGGGGGCAAAGAGTGATCAAGCACGTGTCAAGAAGAAGTGGAAAAGAATAAACTGGTCTTCTAAAGTGGGAAAATTGGATTATTTGAAAAGTGGGTTATTTGAAAAGGGGATTATTGGAAAACAAAATCAAGAATCCCTATGTTTGAAGTCCCCATGGAACTTCCATTGGAACCCTAGACTTCATGAATTTATCCCGGCTTCAATATTGGATGAAATTCAATGATAAATTAGTCCTCTTTCATATGGTGTAACCCAATCTCCAATTGGTGCCCTATATCCAGACGAAATCCGGTCATGAGTGGAAGGTGTTCCTGAAAGGTTTAAACCAAACACCCTTTCACTTTAAAATTTGTAACTTGAGCTGTGGTCGATGATTTTGGGTGATTCAAGTTGTTTCAGAAAAATGACTCATTTACCTTTCCAATGACATCTTCCTCGAACCGTAGCTCGACCTTTAAGGCCCTCTCACGATCAGTACAAGAGAGGCAGTGCTACAAATGCAAATTCTGGGAGCTAACTGAAGCTATGCTGCACTTCTAAAAATCATATCTTTTGAACCAATGATTTATATTCAGTGTATGAGCTACCGTTGGAAATCCCTTTGAATTGTCTTTCCAACGCCACCAAATAGTTCTTCCAGTTCTCCTTAAAGCTCCGTCCAAGTTACTTGCAGCAAAGGTGATGCGTGAACTGGCACGTTTCTGTGAGGCTAGTCTCTTGACCAACACGGACCATTTCGTGAGCAAAGGAGAACATGGGGATGTAGGCAAGAGTTTTTCCTTTCCAATGGTACCAACCTCATTGTGGGGAATGCCTGTGTACACAGTTATGGGCTATTAAAGTTATGAAAATGAAACCGCGGGATTGAAAAACGGGGATAAAAACAAAGCTGAAATATATTTTTTTTCCTAAGCGTGCCCTTGATATTAAAGCGTATTTCCAATTTAACCCTTGAAGTTAAGAGGAGCCGTTTTTCAGCTGAAGAGAAAGGCAAAAAAAACCAGAGATCAGTGCTTAAAGGGCATGAGTTGAGAAAGAAAAGGGGCAGTTTTTGCAGGACAGTTTTGAGATCAGTTTTGGGGAGTACTGGAGGGTGATTAGTAATTCAGTTTTTTGAGAGAGAAAAGAGCGGTTAGTGGAGAGAGAAAGAGAAGAAGTAATCCGAGCTCACTGCCTTGGACGATTGGATCGACGAACGCGAAGAACGGCAGAAACTTTGGCGGAAGCTTCTTCGTATCCGGCTGATTCATTTTGTTTCTTCATTATGTTTCATTTTCCTTTGCTAATCAGGTAACATCCTTATCCAATGTAGTCCTTAATTGATTGATTGGGGCATCGGTTATGAATACCGATGCCATTTGTTCATTAGAAAGTTAGATTGCATGTTATTTCAACTGTTTGATTGTTCTTCTTCTATTCGACTGTGTTTCTTTCTGTGATTTGGATTGGTTATTGATTGAATACTTAGCTAATAGATGTTGAGTTAGGTTAGTCTGGAATTGGTTTAGGATAGACGCGTTGTTCTTGAATCCAAAGGAATTGTTTCTTCTGAAATAAAAAAATACAGAAGAACGGAAGAATAGATCGCTTTCTTCGATCAATCTTCAAGGTGTTCTTCGATTGTGTGGTTGTAAGCGTGCTCTCAAAGTGTAGAATAGTTCTTTGTGGCGAGACGAATCGTCGCGGCTGGAGACTTCGCTATCCAGAGGCAGAAGAGGTGTAGGACATCGCTTGTTCGAAGATCTTGCGATTTGGGGGAATAATTTGGATTCTGATCTTCGTTGGTCAAAGTTCTGTTGAGGCTGAGGAATCGAACAGGCGACGATGAAGATGAAGAACACCACGGAGATTCGTCGTATTGGGCGCTCGGGCGACGCGTTGCTTCAGAAGGTGTTGTTGCCGGAAATTGCCATTGCCGGAAAAGTCACCGGAGACAGGGGATATTTCGTTATATTCCCATTCCCCCAACTTTGTTGAGGGTTGCAAAGAAGCCCCCGTGCTTCTTTGATTTTTAAATGGGTGTTTATGTTTTAATTTCGAATTAAATGTTTAATTCGAAATTAAAACAGCCCCAAACTCTTCCTCTTTTTTAATTGAGCCCCTAAGTTTAATTTTTCTTTTATTTTAGTTTAAAACTTTAAAAAACAAAAAAAATAAAATAAACCTAAGGTCCTATTTGTTTCCCAGATTTCACAAACGACCTTAAAATGAGGATTCGAACATTCAAACCAATTTCGAATTTTCTCAAATTTTCCCAAAAATTCAAAATAGTTATTTTCTTCAAAAATAAAATTTCCTGGAATTTTTAGGACCCGTTTGGAAAAATATTTATCTCCGTAGTGTCTTATCGGGAGTTCTATAACTCCGAAAATTCCAAACTCGATTCCAGTGAGCTTCCAATAATATTTTTGACCATCATATGAAATTTTAGGGAATTTTGGGAATTATTTTCTGAAAATGACTCATTTTAAAATGTTGTATTCAGTGTTTTTCTTAACTCCGAGAATTTCAAAAAAAAAGGGGAAACACTTAGGACTTTGAGTTAATTCACTCTCTTGTCTCCTTTGAGCAAAAGAATAAAATTCTAGTCCTCCAATCGAATTGTTATTCTCCTCATCTATCCTCATTTGATCCTTCTCGGGAATCCTGATTCTCGCTTTTCTTTGAGAATGTCGCCCTATGCCTTGCAATGCCTTTTAATGCTTTCCAATGTTTTATCCTTGTCAAGCACCTCATGAATAGGATTAGACCCTATGCAAATTGATTAAGATTTTCTCACACAAGCAAAAGAGTTCTGAACTCAGAACGAAAACGTAACAATTCTTCAAACATCAACTGGCCAATTACTTAGGAGTAGAGACTGTCTGTAAAGACAAGCGTATAGGACATAGCGACGTAGGCCCTTTCCTAATACGTAACCAAACACCGAACTCTTAAAATGAATCTATGATTTTTCTTTTCTTTAGTTTCTTTGGGAAGTAAACTAAAGTGACGACTCACAAGTCAATTAGATCGATACATTCGCGAGTGTGTCGATTTAAAACCTGTACGGGCCAATTCAATTCGATAAAGGGAGCGTATGCCAATTAAAAAGGGCATACGCGCTAGAAAAAAGAAGGGAACGAAAATGAACGCGTACAGGTATCTTCATACACATCCAAAGGGGAAGATTGTAAGGTGTTAAAATGATGGGCCAACACGAATAAAACTTTCCAAATTGACCAAATGGTGCAAATCCTTCAGAACAAAGCCCTAAACAAATATTGCGATGTTCTCTTGCAAATTCTGGATAAGAGTTATTGAATGTCTTCCACGCCTCTCCATCTGAAGGATGACACATTGACACATTATCCCTTTTTTGGTAACATGATGAGCATGCCATGTCATGTGAGAGACTGTCACGTGTGAGGCATAGAGCCTTTGCAATCTTGGAGCGAATGAGAAATAAAAAAATTGCTTGTATGACACTCATTTCTCACTATTTTCATTATATCTAGAATGTTTACAAAACTTACATACTTTTACTTTACTATCATCCTTCCAAAACAAAATGCATTCATTTCTATAAACATCAATCCTTCTTACAAGCAATCCTAAGTCTTTACCCAACTTTTTCATACTATAAAAACTATCTGGTAGAATATTCTCTTTAAAAAATAAAGACCTAATAAAATCCAAATTTTGGTTGATATCTCTTTAAAACCAATTGTTTTCGGATTTCATATTAAGAAATTTTGTAGTAGAAAATAATTTAGTCCCACTTGGATGACAAGGATATATGGGTTGATGTGACAAGTTCAAGACTTCCCAAAACCTTTCAGATAATATGTGTGTGTCATTTGAGTTAGAAGTTGAACCTTGATTTTGGACATTGGGTTGGCTACTAGACGCAATATCGAATACCATTGTCTCATACACATTCAATTGGTCTTCATGAACTTGTTCACTTGATTCGGTCATGCATCACTTTGATATTCTCATTGGATATTGGAATACATTTAAGATTTGAATTTTTTCCCCATGAGTTGTCCACATATAGTTGTTTTTCATGAAGTCGTATGTATACAAATATGTCTTTGACATGAGTCTTTAGGAACAAATTTTTGAATACCACATTTTATACAAGGGTACCTAATCTTGTCGCTTCTACACCATTTAAAAATTCATCCTTAAATATTTTTATATACATCCAAACACAATCAAAACTTATCCCACTCGTCATAAATAAGTTGAGATAACTAGAGGATAATCTGAAAGAGAAAGGTTTGTTATGTTTGATAACTACTAAATAGAAGAATACATAGCTCTTCATATTGTAGAACTTGGAATGACATTATATATGAGTTTTATAATGGTTTAAATACATATTTACAAAGTTGAAATCATAAGAGCACCATGTCTTGATCACTCATTTTAAGAACAAGTATAATAAAATCATAGTTGATAGATGAATTTTTTTATACTTACAGAGTTGAAATCATAAGAGCACTATGTTCTTATCCTGCATTTTAAGATCAAGCTTTAATGAAGGAATCTTTAGAATCATATTTTTTATAATTTATAAAATGATGAATAAGAAGAGGAGATGAGAAAAAGGATAGAATTATCTCGATGAAAAATAGATATGAATTTGTAATGGGTTACCCCGATGTTTGTCCCGTTCCATAGCTTAGCACGTATTTTTAAGACACGCTGTAATATAGAAGAACTACCGCAAGGAAGCTCGAGGTTTAATGTGTTTCAACAATAGTTTACGTGCCAAACATCTTTTAAAATGAAACATTTAGTTTTTAAAAGATTTTGAAAAATACTTGGAGCGGTAAGAAATTAATTATGTAAAAATAGTTAATCTTTTGTTCAATCTTTAATAATCTAGGAGCTAAATAACAATTTAACTTGAACCCAATTTAAAATAATTAAACATAATCAATTTAAATATCATTTGTTTGAAAATCAGAGTCTCCAAGAGATTTTATGAAAATCAATAAAATGATACGTGTACAAACGTATTTATACTAGAGTTTCTAGAAACGGTGGCTCGTTGTCTGTTTACACTCGGGAAAGGGCTTTCGCTCTATGTCCTCTACGCCTGTCTAAGGATGGTTTTCAAAATTCTTCTAAAATAAACAAAGTCTGGCTTCTATAAATCTAATTATAACATTTCTTATCTTTAATTAGTAGTCCAAAGGTCCTAAATAAGGATAGACTTTAAATAATTGTACAAAATTATTTAAAGGAGAGGTGTGTACATGTTGCGTTGATGTTCAGATTTAACAAAACCAGAAAATATCAGAGAAAAGTGTTAGAGAGTATAACCAAACAAGACCTTAGTAAAAAAATTTGCTTTAGAAAATATCCCAGAGATTTTTTAGAGTTATTTTCTGACCTCGGGAATACCATTTTTAGAAAATGGGGTTTGGTTCCAAAATAATTTTGGATTTTTGAAAGTTGGAACCAAACTGGCCTAAGGATTAAATCCTAGGTTCGAGTCCGATTTGTTAATCTGGGATCAGTAGGGTTTAAGAGGTTCAATCTTGAGTGAGGGTTTGGACTTAGGCCTAGGGCTGGGGTTAATTGTAATAGTCTTAGGCTAAGTGGGGGCTCGATCCTAAGCTAGGAATAGGGCTTGGTTTTGTCTATTCTAGGCTAAGATGAGGCTAGGCTTAATCGTTGGTCCTAGGCAAGGGTTAGAGTTTGGTTTTGTTGGTTCTAGGATAAGATGAGGCTAGGTCATAAGATTATAAACATCGGTCCTAGTGCTAGGGTTTAGTTTTGTCGGTCCTAAGCTAAGATGAGGCTAGGTGATGGCGGTCCTAGATTAGGTGTTAGGTTTGTTGGTCCTAGGTTAAGTGCCAATATTAGTTTTACCGGTACTAGGTCAAGTGGAAAGGTCGGTCCTAGGTTAATTTGGTCTAGGTTTAGTTTTACCGGTACTAGGTCAAGTGGAAAGGTCGGTCCTAGGTTAATTTTGTCTAGGTTTAGTTTTACCGGTCCTAAGTTAATTCTACCGCTCCTAGTCTCACAGTCCTAGGAGAATTCTATCGGTCCTCGATTCTGAGTAAATTTCCTCGGTCGGACTCCACGGTCCTGGGTAAATTTCCTTGGTCGGGCTCCACGGTCCTAGGTCAAATTCCTCGGTCCTAAGGCAAAATCTTAGGACCGAGTGTTCTTATTTTGGTCCGAAATATCAGAAGCCTATAACTTTTGATTGGGATGTCGAAATCAAAATCCGTAAACTACAGTAGGTTCATATGATCATGAAGAAGAAAATCCCTAATATAAATCACAATTTTGAATATTTTAAGAGGATCAATTTCAAAACATCATTTCTAGGTTAAATTATGGGATCTTTTAAATTATGTCATTTTTAGGCCTGTTTTTTGTTTCATTAGCTTTTAAATGATAAATATAGTTGATCTAAACTAAAACAAGAACATTACAACAACCTTAAAACAGTTTTTGAATATTGAATCAAAATCCAATTTTTTTTCAAAAACTCAATTTGATCGATCAAATTGATGAAACCGTCACTTGGGATTTATCCCTACATGTTAACAAACATGTATTACAACTAATTGAATCAACAATTTAGAATTAGAAATAAGAACACAAAATTTTAAAAAACCAGTTTTTTAACTTTATTTTCAACATTTCAGTTTAATCAAACATGATCAAAACGTGATTACAGTTACTTAGAAATCATCCAAACATGTTTATAAACATTTATTACAACTAATTGAATCAACAAATCCAGATTAAAAGCAAGAACACAAAATTTTTTAAATCTAGATTTTGAAGTTTTTTTCTCAAATTTCAGTTTCATCAAACATGATCAAGACTTGATTATAGTTGTTTGGAAATCATTCAAACATGTATACAAAGATGTATAGCAACTACTTGAACTAAAAAAACAAATTTAACCCTTGATTTTCTGAAATTTTTGGTTCATATAGATTTGATCCATAATCAACATTAATAACAAGATCAAACCGATCAAACAAGAAATTTGAAAACATTTAAATTTTTAATTACAAATCGAAATTCAAGGCTTCTGGAATCATACTAATAACTGGATAACACTCTTGGGAGGTGTTGGAAGTGATCCAGAAGTCTGGATCGAAGCTTGGCTCACCGGAGAATGTTTTGACAAAACTATTCTTGGTCGAAATTTACAGGTCTTCGTCCGAGGTGAATTGGGGTGTAATTGATGGCTATTTTTTGATGATTTGGTAGTGGAAGGGTAGAGGGGTATTTATAGTAGGGGAAGGTCGGTTGAGGAGGGTTAATTTGAGACGAAATTAACCTCCATTGATCTTATCCCTAATTTCTTATTCGGCAACTAGCAGATTTATCTACAGTGGGACAAGGCTTCTAGATATAGGGTTATCGTATGCATTGACGAGAAGAACGTGTAGGAGAATAAATCAACAAATTTGATCACCTATGGCCGAAGCTAAAGCTTCTGGAAGATTGGACATCGACGAGGTCACGATTCCGGCGAGCGCAGCGTTCCAATGAAGAAGACGGCTGAAACGAAAGCGTTTCGCTTGACACCATCTGCATTTTATCCGCGATATTGACTAACGGGGTTACTCCATCCCATTATTTGATCCAATGCGGGCGCGCGGGCGTGGCTCCTTTACATTTGATTGTGTGGGAGCGTCTATGCAGTTGGATGAGATTTGGGCGCTCATCTGATGGTCCAGAATCCTACGACAGAGATTAAACATAATTTCAGCTACACAGGGTTATGCAATTATATTTTTATTTAAAAGGTTATTAAAAATCAGTTTTTAATTCTTTTTAAATCAATATTTTCACCAAATATTTCACAATAAATATTTCTAGAATCATAATAACAACTAGCATGTATCCGTGCATTTACACGAGTAATAATATAAAAACCGAGAAAAAAATATTACAATAAAAATGTTGATGGACGGGTCAACTTACAATCCGACCCAAATGTCCATTTACTCTCACATATATCCAAATTAACTACAACTCTCGACTCGGCAATCCGGACATTTTAAAAATTAAGCATCATTATATATATATATATATATATATATATTAGTTAGTTAGTTAGTTAAAAAGTTAAACTTATATTGTTAAAATGTCCCGCGTTCATTAAATTTGGTGTTGAATTTAAAATATAAAGTATTATTAGTCTAGATGGTTAAAGGGTTGTACTTATTTTGTTAGGTTGCAAGTTCGAACCATACTTATAGTTTTTTTAATTTTATTTTAAACCGTTTTAAGTTTATGGGCGGGTCAACCCACAATCCGACCCAAGTATGCATTTACTCTCACATATATATCCAAATTAACAACAGCTCTCGACCCGGCAATCCGAACACTTTAAAAATTAAGCATCATTATATATATATATATATATATTAGTTAGTTAAAAAGTTGAACTTATATTGTTAAAATAGAGTAGAAATGTGTCAGTTATGTGAAAAATGTCACCAATGCCAATCTATGCTAATCTAAAGCATACTCCAACATCTTTTAATAAATAATTAGACTTTATCAATATTGTTTGCAAAGTATATTTATGTCCAATTATAAATTGATAAACGCGTTACAATATAATAAATTCTAAAAAAATAAAATGTTTAGTAACATATTTTATAACATTTTTAACAATTATGTTACTTCTAAAGTTGGCGTTGTAAAATTCTTAAAATATTTTCCACCATAATACAAATAAAATAAATTTGAAACTGTAGTAACACTCTTATGAACATATATTCTACCATGCTTTAATTTCTTGTTGAAATAATAAATGATATAATTTCTAGTATTTAATGTTGAATTGTGTTTAAATCATGAACTCACTTAGTTTTGATAATTTAGATTAAATAATAATAAAAAATGGAGAAATTGTTAGATTTAGGTCTTAATTGATTTAGGATAAATAACATACTTGATTTTGATGATTGATGAAATGATTTTGATAATGAATGGATAAAACTAAGAATATATATATAATTGTTAGTCATATCAATTATATAATTATATAAAAAGAAATCAACATCTTAAGTAGTGAAGTGGTTAAGTGTTCACTCTATATAATAAAGACTATGGGAGTCTAAAGAAGTGCGCGAGCAGACGCCTTACTTCAGCAGTCGTCTATCTACTCAGCTTGGCAATCAACAGTATTCATTATCAGTTGTCTTTCTAAACAGTTGAATACGCTTTAATTGTATATCCTCCACGTATTCAAATATTCCACCAGCCCACGTTCTGTATTGTCCCGTACACCACGTTCTGGCGAATATTCTCTACTACAACACGGTACGCTGCGATCCAACAAATTTATTTTTGTGTACCTTCTCGTACACCTGGCGTACATCCAATGGATAGCTGACACGTATCGAAGAAGAAGATGCGACCATTGTTTCAATCCATTATATAAGGAGATTAAAGAGCAAGGGAGAAGTTGATTCTTACACACACAAAAAGAAGAAGAGAAAAATCTTGATCTAGAGGAGCTATCCGATATAGACAGAACAAGAACAATAGAGAGAAAAAGAAGAAGACGACATACAAAAAAATTGTCATTCCTTCGACTCTTTGAAGCTAATACGCGAGAAAATAATCTACAATTATTAAGTGTTCTTTGCTAAAGAACCTACTGTAAATTCTGAGTGAAATTTCAGTATTGTAAGTTGAACAGGGGTTGTTTGTTCAACAGTGAGTGTTAGGAGTTCAAAACAGGCGATGTGTTAAGTCATGAGTTTTTGACTGGGTTTGTGTAGTCTCTATACAAATCAAAGTCTTCTAGTTAGTATCCTTCTAGAAACAGAAGAAGGGGTGACGTAAGAGTTTTATCTCCGGCATTCATAAAACTTTGTGTTTTATTTCCTTTATGCACTTTGCATTCGTTTTCCTAACGTTTCAAATCTAGCAAACAGTTCCGCACTTGAATCCGTTCAAGAGGTTGCGAAGATTTGTGAAAAATAGAAACCGATTTTAATCCCTCACATGATTAACATCGAATTGAAAGTTGTTAACTATACTCAGAACCCTATCTCAACCCTATCTCTCTGTTGTTGACACCGATCATAACATTTAATTTTCTAATTGTAGTTATGTTACAATTCTATAAATATTGCAATATTTTATTTTGTGTTACAAATTTTAGTTGCTAAATAATGATTTTTTTATAGTGTTAATTTACGTTTATCCATCAAACTTCCATACAAATATTTTAACCAAAAATATGAAATCTCTTATTGTATTTTTTATCATTTGTATTAAATCCCAAGTTATTATGACCACCAAAGTAGTCGATGGTAAGAATCGACTTAAAAATCAAAATATTATGGGTTTAATTTTATCTAAAAGCGTTTTGAGTTTAAACGAGAACATAACTGTGAAATATAATGCTAGTTCTCTTTTATTTAAAAAAAAAAACACAAGTTATTATGATAATCAAATATAAAATTTTGATTTATTAAGATACTTATTGTTTGTTTGCACAAATAATTATGAGATTGTATCTCTTACCCCCCTTTTTTTTTCTAATTAAGATAAAACAAATATTATATATTAATATAAGAAGAAGAATATAACTACAGTTGAGAACAAATCCATAAAGTTATCCATAATAAAATTCAATGTTAATTTCAGAGGAAATTAAATAAATAAATAAAAAGATAGAACCCTGATTGCTATAGATAGTCCTTAATTAAAAAATCAAAAGCCATTAATAATCATAAGTATATATATTATGATTTGGAGATAGAGACATTAACATCTTTAACCATGTTAGACTGAACAGTCGTTATTGAGACATTAGGGGAAGAAGGCTCACCACTTTTAAATGCCCCGACATGAGTAGTTTTGTTGGAAATAGATGTAGCCGATGAAATAGCTGTCGCTAATGAAATTGGCATTAGACAAAGTCCTTTACTCTGAAGATATTGCATAGCTGAGCTCATATCTTCTTCCAATAACTTTGCTACTTGCTGCTCCTTCATGCTTGATGTCCCCTCTTTGTTAATGCTCGAACCTATTACTGCCTTATTCTGATCCATCAATGAAATCACAATTTTTATGTTATTAGAGTCCCATTTTTAATTATATATACTAGTAAAAACATTAGAAATGTAGAATAATTATTTCTAGAATAATAATAAGAAGGATAGAGAGCGAGAATTTTGTATCATAAATGGTGTGCAGACACGTGATTGAACTTATCTAACTAGTAATAGTACCTCTGATGTATCTCCACCCATTCTGGGGAAAGCAGCAGTTGCACCTCCCAATCTGCTCATGCTCAAAACCTAGAAAGTTTAAAGAGACAAATTAAGTGGAATATTATCAATATTATTCTCAGTGATAATAAGGATTAATGGGGATGGTGCAATTGATAAAAAAGTTCATTGACAGTGGCTAATGGAAAATTAATTATATTTAATTGAGTTAGATTTGTTCTATATTTATCCAATTATTTGTTAAGTTAGGACTATTCATTGGGCTTTAATCCTAGCTAAACAATGAGATAATTTAATTAGAAGGTGATAATTATGCAACAAAGTGTTGTATTGGAAATAAACAATTGTAAAGGGCATCAAATTGATTTCTTATTATTATTAATTTTTATGAAAAATAAGTTATTTGTGTTTTTAATTGGTTTAATTAATATAATTTTATATGTTTGAAATTTATAAAATTAAAATAAGAATACATTAATATTTTAGTTGATATATTAAATAATTAAAATTTGATAATAGTTTTTTATTTTATATATATATATAAAAAAACCCAAACATTATAAGAACTGGATTTGATGAAAAAATTTTAATATCATCAACTAAAATAATAATAATAATAAAAAACTAGATAAAACAAGCTTTAGAGAAATTTTACCTTAACCTGGAGCTGGAGGAACTTCAGATAATCAATTATCTCATCAAGCATTGAAGCCTTGTCGGTCTGCCCTCGCAAAAGAAGAAAAAAAACACAATATGACAACTATTTAAGGCATTAAAGTTTTGGTCGGGGCACAAGTAGATATAGTAAAATACTCTAAATTGTTTGTTTGGAACTTTTAAACTTTGTATTGAAGAAGATTCTATTCATAATCTAAAAAGAGATTTGTTTTTTTTTTCAAGAGATAATCAAGTAATCATTTTTTAATTATTAGCCTTATATTTTCTATATACATATCTTTTTTCATGACAGCAGCCCTTTTATTTTCCCATTAAAAAAAAGCAGCCAAGGGTAATTATTAGAGTCATTTCAATACAATAGAAGAGAAGAAAACATTGAAGTAAAATATGTGATCTAGACTTAAGGCTTTGAGGTCAAATGTGTTGACAATAAGAAGCCCTTACGCCTCAAAACGTCATCACTAAGGATCTTGTCAAAAATCTCCAAAAAAAAATATGATATCTTTAAAGGAGTCTAGAGTTCCATAATGAATCCCAAAGGAGTCAAAGGAAACAAAATGTTGTGCCATGATACAATCATCGCCACTAGCCCTACAATTTTACCATGAACGTGAATATCGATCCCATTAAAGGAGTCTAATTGTTCGGACACAACTTTCTTTCGACTATGTAAGGAATAAAACTTCTTCTGCCCAACCTAAACATACAATTCTCCCTAAAGGAGCCACAATTAAAACAATTTACCTTCAATCACCAAGGCCAAAATGGGTGGTGATTGGTTTGGTGGGGAAATAGAATCCGTAAAGCTCATACTTGCAACGAATCATTGTAACCTATCCTATAAGGAGCTCCAACACTATCAAATCTAGATACTTGTAGAACCTTGAAAGGGGAGATGGAGAACACATTATTGATTAATGTTAGATTATCATCCCACTTTCAGCACATACTTCCTAGTTCATCTGGTTTCTTCAATGTTGGAGGGTAGATGATGGGAGAAAATTGCATATGTTGCACGCAAGTAATTGTAAAAGGAGTTGACGACCGTATCAACCTCTACTTCATTGTGAGCATGATAATCTTAAGGGCCTGCCCAAGACAGAGAGAAGGAAACACTACCATTGCTCCCTTTAGTTCTAGTACAATCATTGAAAGAGCTAATGTTTCAGCTGAGATCCAAAGTGAATATCATGCACAATTCATCTTCTTTGTTTATGGGGAAGTTCCAAAAGCCAGGTGAGAGATTCATCTTTCTTGTTTATGGGGAAGTTCCAAGAGTTAGCTAGGTTAGAGAGAATATCATTTATGATTAATCTTTCTTCTTTATGAGGGTGTTCTAAGAGCTAGATTGGAGGTTTCACATTACTGTGAGACCCCCTTAAAGCTTTTGGAGACCATAAGACCCCAGTTGAGAATCATGGGAATACTATTCATTGATGGGTTCTTTCAATCAATCTCAAATTCATTCCCTGGTGGTTGCATAGCCACATGAAGAGGGGGATGCTTCATGACGACCAGATTGAGTTATTTTGGACTAGTAATGAAGAACTCTAGCTGGTAGAGAATCTACAATTTGGCATGACCAACAATTTTAATAATGCTCTAGTTTAGATTCATATGCAAAGGATTCTAGTTGAAGTTGAGATAATCGGCACAATCAACTTCATAACAATGAAAGTTTGATTCTCTTAAAATGCTACAATGGAATTTCCAACCACTTGATGACATGCATATTGTAAATATTGTGACGTTGGATTTCATCCGTGTTGTTTCTTTCCGTCTCCAAAATCATTAACCATCTCTTCACCACTTTTGTGTCTTTCTTCCAGCAGAAAGTCACCATCTCTACACATCATTCCAAAACATTTTTGCCAACAGGAAAAACATTTCCGGTAAAATCTTTTCGTCATTCCTAGATTTATCAGATTCCCATTTCGCTTCGCCAATGTCCCAAACAATTCTACTAAAATTTTCTTACATAAAGCAAAATTCCCACAGTTAGAATCACACTTACCTCAGTTTCTAGCAACCACCATCAACATGTCTAACCCCAGTTTTTCCCTCTCCCATATATCTACAAACAATAGCTGGAACAACCAAAGTTCTTTCCAGAACTTTCACCTTGTTTTAGAGGGAAATTGAGACCTTTTTCCATGACTATAAGATTCAGGTGTAGAGCTCCCGAGGTTTGGGAATGGGGAAGATGAGTCAACATCTCTTATGTCTTTAATGTTGTATTCTATCCTCAATTTCTTTTGGATTTGAATGTAGTATATGAGGATGTGTTTTGAACAACTAATTATTTCAAAGGTAATTCATTTTCTTGTGACTTCTATAAAACAAGGCTAGTTTCTCTTGGTAATATCTATAAAATATTCTCGATGTAATGCCACTGTTTAAGCAATTGTATGAACATCAAATAAGTAACTTCAGAGAATTACCTTATTGGCATTAGGGACAAGCTCTTGCAAATCTTTCATCCTCTCTGCAATCCTTTCTCTCCGTAACTGCAAATTGAAGGCCAAATCAAGATCATTTTCAGAGAAGTAAACCAAAAGTTAAAGAAAGGAAGAAGAGGCAAAGCTTGAAAGGAAGTAGATATCGCGTACCCTTTCGGCGATGCTGTGAGGGTCAGTGGCTTGACCTCTCCTGGCCCTTGCTCTCTGTCTCGGCTGCGCTTCAGTTGTTCCTCTTCCGGCCGAGCTGCTAGATGGAATCGCGTTCATGGCACCCATTAGAATCGGCGCGCCGAAATTTTGACCCTATAATGCAAATTTCTCATTTATTTTCTTCTCTCTAAGCAACTGAAAACTTATGAATAGAGTTATCTGTTTACATTCGGTACCTGATGAGGAAGGTGGAAATGCTGGGATAGGTTTGAGTTTGGATCTGATCCGTGCATAGATCCAGTGAAACCGTTGCATAGAGCTCCATCCTGCAAATCGTCAATAACCTAAAATTAATTGCCTCGATTTTTACGTCTCTCTCTTTCTCTAAGAACTTACCGGACTGGTACCGACATCATCTCCGTTGCCAAGGTTCAGAGGCAGAGACCTGAGGATGGAATCGCGGGATACAGAACCGTCAATGCCGCTGCATTGCAGCAACAATTGTTGCTGGATGTTGATCTGATTTTGCAGGACCTTTGACGACGGAAGAAGTAACGATTGATCGTCGCAATTGAAATGAGGATCTCTTGGAACATTGTCTGGATCCGGCGATCCATCTTCCGCAACGAGATCTCGAGATTTATGTAATCCAATCCAAGGCGATGTTGCCTCCGTGGCACCTACATTTAGTTCTGGAAGCCACGAGCATGAATTACCAGCAATGGTGGATAGCATTTGCTCGAGGAAGTCGTCATGCGCAGCCATTGGATCAAATTGCGAGCTCATATGACTGTTTCCAATTAGATTCTGATTACTTTCGACGTCTTGCTGAGACAACTGCGACTCTTTCAATACCGATTTCTTCGATTCCATTTCTGTTCCTAATGGCTGCATAACTTCAACAATAAACACGATATAAATATCAATTGGCCAATGTTTACGTGTGCGAATTGCGATGCGACTTAGTAGGACAGAAAAATGGGGAGAGATAATAGAGATTTCGTTGCTTACCTGAATCGGAAAATGCTAGAGATTGGAGAGAGAGAGAAGTCTCTCTGGTTCTGTCCTCAGCACAAACTTCAAAATCTCAAGCAGGCGACGGATGTTTGGCTATGGAGAGAGGAAATCGCAACGAGGACATGAACGCGATGCCTTCTTCGTTACCAGAGCATGCAGTTGAAGATAAGGACTAGTTTGATTTCTTCAAATATCAAATACTGAATAGCAGTTATAAAACACGAAAAATCAGAGATATTTAGTTCCTAGAAACTTGATGAAATGGGAAATTTGATGAAATGGACCTACTAATAGCGTTAATTCCAAAAAAGGTTCGCGCCTGCTAATGTTTGTAAAATGGGCATTTTTGTCATGCGAAAAGTCTGAAATACCCCTCGCGCGCCTGATTTGCCGCTCATTTACGATAAATGTCATTCACGCATTTTCATCTAAAATGCGTGACTTGATTAACACGTTTTAGATGAAAATGCGTGAATAGCATTTCCCGTAAATTGAAAGTCGAGAAATGTCATCATGCATTTTCATCTAAAACGCATTAATCAACTCACGCATTTTATATGAAAAATACGTGAATGTCACTTCTCGTAAATGAGCGGTAAGTCAGGCGGACGAGGGGTATTTCAGACTTTAAGTAGGACAAAAAGCCCATTTTGCAAACATTAGCCGACGCGAATCTTTTTTGGAATTAAGGCTATTAGTAGGGTTATTTCATCTAATTTCCCGATGAAATGACCCTAATAAACTGGGAAATGACCCGCCCACAATAACACTTGCGAAGATAATCACTCCCCTATAGTATGACAAAAATAACCTTTCCCGTGACGCGACGGAACTCTAATTCGTCGCGATGGTGGTCGCCTCATGCGCGAAAACATGCTCGTCGGCGCGACGACATACTCGACGAAATCAAGTAAAATTGTTATTTGTGCAATTTTTTGTTAGTTACTAGTCATTTTCCTAATACCATTATTAGGGCATTTCATCCAATTTCCCATTACAGTGTATTCTATTAATTAAATAAACAGTCAATACAATTATTATTGTAAATAAACTAATTAAAATAAAGAATAAAATATTTATATTTTAATCTAATTTCAGATCTCTTACTCAATTGGTCAACTATAAAGCTTACATCATTTATTCTTCTTCTTTTGTCCTTTCATGAGTAATTATTCAAAAACAATATATATAATTATTATTTTGTTAAACAAAATTAAAAATGGTTTGAATCTTAATTTTATATTAAACAAGTAAACTTCTCCCTTAATTCATATTAGAGATTAAAATTTAGGTGATCCAATAATATTATATTGTTTCTACAATAATTCTTATAAATATTTCGTTTCTTCTCAATTTTTTTATCTTTCATTTAATTTTAAATTTAGTTAGGTATAATTAGTATAATAAATTAATTATATTTTTCTCGATTTTTTTTATTTATCTACATTTTTTTTTTTCTAATTTATAGGTTATAAAAAAATTTAATTGCAGTTAGGGTGCGGATGTGGTGGTATTATCTTTCCTTTATAAGCGGGCACGTGTTAGTATTCCAACCGGTTACATTTGACATTTTCATTAATCTCAAAATAAAAATATTAAATAAAAAAAAACTATACACTCTTTAAATAAAAAAAATATTATTTGTTAATTCTTTCATTACCTGATTACCCTTATCTTTTATTTTAAGGAAAAGTTCTTTTACTATGCTATTAATTATTAATTAATTTTTTTTTAAAAAGAATCAAGATTAAAAATATTTTATTATACAAATTATATTGTTTAAATACAATCATTATTATTTTTCTAAATACAAATTTATTTAATTATTAATTTGTTTTGATGAAATTAAAAAAATTATGTAATGAATTCCCCATATCTCATACTTAATTATAGGGTTCCATATGATTTATTTGGATTCAATCAATATAAATTAGTATCTCCTTATAAATAAATTGTCCATTCACCCCTAACCTAAAATATCAAAATATATTTAATTCACTTTTATAATATTTAAATATACATATTTTTTTTCAAATCACTTCAATTATTTTTTATCTATATATTTTTCTTTTAAGTAGTCATTTTAAAAAACAAATTCATATTAAACATCTTCTCAATTAGGAATGCCAATTTTAATATGTATTTAAAAGTTTAGTCTTTATAATAACATAAACTAAACTTATATGTAGAATGTATTGTCTATGTATATTTCATATTTTTATTTTGTATTGTCATCCTTACTTTTAGAGCTGGTTTAATTTAGTTTTTATGTTTTAAAAATAATTGGATATAATTTGGAAGAATAAGCTTTATTTGAAATTAGTTGAATTAAATAATATTTTTTTTGTGTTTAATTGTATAAAATTAAAATAAAAATAGTTTAATAAAAATAATTTATTAATTAAAGTAATTGATAACTTAATTAATAATTATTTAAATTAAATTCAAATAATTCTTTTATTTTGTCTTATATATATATATATAATGATGCTTAATTTTTAAAGTGTCCGGATTGCCGGGTCGAGAGCTGTGGTTAATTTGGATACTTGGGTCGGATTGTGGGTTGACCCGTTTTTAAATTTAAAACGGTTAAAAATAAAATTAAAAATGCTAGAGGTATGTTTCGAACTTGCAACCTAACAAAACAAGTACAACTCTTTAACCAACTAGGCTACAAAGACTTTATATTTTAAATTCAACACCAAATTTGATAAACGCGGGACGTTTTAATATTAATATAAGTTCAACTTTTTAACTAACTAATCTATATATATATATAATGATACTTAATTTTTAAAGTGTCCGGATTGCCGGGTCGAGAGCTGTGGTTAATTTGGATACTTGGGTCGGATTGTGGGTTGACCCGTTTTTAAATTTAAAACGGTTAAAAATAAAATTAAAAATGCTAAAGGTATGTTTCGAACTTGCAACCTAACAAAACAAGTACAACTCTTTAACCAACTAGGCTACAAAGACTTTATATTTTAAATTCAACACCAAATTTGATAAACGCGGGACGTTTTAATATTAATATAAGTTCAACTTTTTAACTAACTAATCTATATATATATAATGATACTTAATTTTTAAAGTGTCCGGATTGCCGGGTCGAGAGCTGTGGTTAATTTGGATACTTGGGTCGGATTGTGGGTTGACCCGTTTTTAAATTTAAAACGGTTAAAAATAAAATTAAAAATGTTAGAGGTATGTTTCGAACTTGCAACCTAACAAAACAAGTACAACTCTTTAACCAACTAGGCTACAAAGACTTTATATTTTAAATTCAACACCAAATTTGATAAACGCGGGACGTTTTAATATTAATATAAGTTCAACTTTTTAACTAACTAATCTATATATATATAATGATGCTTAATTTTTAAAGTGTCCGGATTGCCGGGTCGAGAGCTGTGGTTAATTTGGATACTTGGGTCGGATTGTGGGTTGACCCGTTTTTAAATTTAAAACGGTTAAAAATAAAATTAAAAATGCTAGAGGTATGTTTCGAACTTGCAACCTAACAAAACAAGTACAACTCTTTAACCAACTAGGCAACAAAGACTTTATATTTTAAATTCAACACCAAATTTTATAAACGCGGGACGTTTTAATATTAATATAAGTTCAACTTTTTAACTAACTAATCTATATATATATAATGATGCTTAATTTTTAAAGTGTCCGGATTGCCGGGTCGAGAGCTGTGGTTAATTTGGATACTTGGGTCGGATTGTGGGTTGACCCGTTTTTAAATTTAAAACGGTTAAAAATAAAATTAAAAATGCTAGAGGTATGTTTCGAACTTGCAACCTAACAAAACAAGTACAACTCTTTAACCAACTAGGCTACAAAGACTTTATATTTTAAATTCAACACCAAATTTGATAAACGCGGGACGTTTTAATATTAATATAAGTTCAACTTTTTAACTAACTAATCTATATATATATATAATGATGCTTAATTTTTAAAGTGTCCGGATTGCCGGGTCGAGAGCTGTGGTTAATTTGGATACTTGGGTCGGATTGTGGGTTGACCCGTTTTTAAATTTAAAACGGTTAAAAATAAAATTAAAAATGCTAGAGGTATGTTTCGAACTTGCAACCTAACAAAACAAGTACAACTCTTTAACCAACTATGCTACAAAGACTTTATATTTTAAATTCAACACTAAATTTGATAAACGCGGGACGTTTTAATATTAATATAAGTTCAACTTTTTAACTAACTAATATATAATGATGTTATCCGTAATTTTTTTTCACGATTTTTATATTTTGTCTTATTTTATAAGGAATGACACTTAGCCATCTCCACCAGAAAATAAAAATTTAACCTAAATTCCAGTTATCTTCTCAATAATGATTGCACAATTTGCAATAAACAGCATTCTCATCAATCATGTGCACATGTTTCAACTTAAGGGCTGTTTGAGTTATATTTTAATTAAGTCTGTTAAGGCCTTGTTTGAGGAAGGGGTTTTTTGAATTTTATCTGGGTTTATCCAAAAAAATCCTTGATTGATAAAAAGTAGGAAAAAATTGGTTTTTAAAATTTAAAGATTAATTGTCCTTTGACTTTAGAAGATATGGTGTATGTGAGAGAATGATGGTTTAGAGAGAGAAGATAAAATTAGAGGGTAGTTTTGGTATTTAAATGATAAAATTATTTGATTTGATAGTTGATAAAATGTTTGAGTTTTGGGATAAAAACTGGGTTTTATCCCAAAAACCCCTTCATCAAACTAGGCCTTAGATAATTATATTTTTTTATTTCTACCATATTTTGAAAACTAACCTAGCCCTTGTTCATAATTCTTCTTAAAGAGATAAAATACTCTATAAGTGACATTTTACATAAAATTCAAATAAATTTGGAATTGAATAGTAAGTAGACAAATTATGGACCTTGTTTGTAATGACAAATGTATTCAGAGAATTGAGCTCTTTTGAAAACTCATGCAAAGACTAATTTTCCATTGGCAATCAAAGTGAAAGGATTCAATTCAACTTCGGGCACATAGAAGATTCAATTGTACTATTGATGTTTATAAACAATTAGACAAGTAATAAAATATTGTTATTAATTTTAAAATATTGAGATACATAAAGAATAAATATAAATATTTGATAAGTAATAATTATTTTAGTGTATGCTTATACTAAGCATAACTGTCAGGTAGATCTGTCCCCCCAAATAACTTCAAGTTATGGTAATGTAGTCATAACTCATAAGTTATTATTTGTGACAAGGCATAAACAATTTGATTTAGTCGGTTTGTAGACTGTTATACAAACAAACTCTTGACGATGATCCGAGGAAATAAAGAAAAAAGTTGTGAATTTCGATATATTGGTTGGTTGGAAGATATTTGACTTATTTTGATGATTTGGCTAAAATTTAAAATAGAAAATGAGAAACAACACTAACCTAACAAAAATAATACAAATATGTTAAAATGTAATTTCTTTTGAGTATTTTAAAAACTAGTATCAATTAGATTGGATCAATTTTTTAAAGTAGAATAAAATGCCAATCTTACTATGTCGGAAATTTGATCGCTTAGGATCGACTTTTGTCATTTTAGCTACTTTAATGAGTTATTTTGTCGGTTATATTTTATCAAGATCTTAAATCATACCATACATTCAATGAATTGAATTATAAAATATTGAGTCAGTTTGATAATATTTTGAATATCCGATATGTTCGCAAGTTAATTTTAAAATACTTAATTAAATAAAATTAACTCTAAAAACACCCTGATAATAACGATAAAGATAAAAAAATGAAGGTAGTATATATGTTTAAGAATTTCATCGATCATAACTTAATAAATATATTTCGAATGCGCGAATTCATTCCGTTATTGAATAAACAATGTATAGACTATAGTATATTAATTTTTCTGCTCGAATTGAGATAGTATAGAGATTGATGGTTTAAATGAGTTTGAATATTTTCATTAATGGTCTCCAATTGTTGATAAAAAATAAACGGGGATTCCCAAACCGATTTTGAAAGAACTTATTGTCAACCTCTTTTAGATATGAATCTATCCGATTCAGAAAGGAAGAACTTGCATCAGTATCTTAATTTTAATTGAAACATAGATTTGATTCACACTCCATGTTCTGAGAAATATTTACCATCTGAAAAGAGGAAAAAACGGAGTTTTTGTCTAAAGAAATGCGTTGAGAAAGGGCACATATAAAGAACATTTCAACGAGATAATACTTTTTCAACTCTCTCAAAATAAAATCTATTTCAAACATATATGTCAGGTTCCTTGTCGAGACAAGGTCTAAATTTGATATTTTTCGATACTTTTTCAGACCTATTGCCGATACTAAGTAGCAGTCAAAAATTTGTATTCATTCTTCATGATACGATGAATTTTGGGTATAAAATGAGTTTTTCCCATTGTTATAGAAGTTAATGTTTTTCATAATTAATTTCTATTAAAATCTCCACAAGCAATGACAGAATATTTGCAGAATTTTTTTGAAGTAAAATATTGGATGATACCTACACCTCCTCATCTAGATAGATCTAGATCAGTTGGAAGTCAAAGGAAAACTATTATATCCACTTTGATTATAATATGAAATTATTCACAGCATAGGCTACCAGCATGAATGATTATTATCTTCACAATCAGCTAACTTGATCTCATCTTGATATTTTTTCAATAATGCTGCAAAATAAGTCAGCTATTATTGCCAATAATGTGATGTAAAAGAAAACATTTATTTATTAGTATTATTTTAAGTTAAAAATTTAGACTACTTCATCATGACTCCATTATGCAGGGTGAATTCAATTTTTTTTATATCTTAATTACGCATTTACCATTTAAACAGAATAGCAAGGAAAATCAAAATTCAATTTGAGCTTGATTTATATCGAGTTTAAACCGAGCTCAAGCTGACTCGTTTAATATTCGAGCCAAGTTTGAGCTCATATAATACTTGTTCGATGATTTATCGAGATTTTTTCATGAGTCAAACAATACATAATATATTATTTTTAATATTAAAACCTAAAACAAACCATTTTTTTTTTTATAAATTTCAACTCTACTCTTTAAATTGTAATCATCTGCGTATGGATTGTGAACCGTAATACTTATCTTCCTATCATATTGTCCTATTCTGAACCTCTAATTCCTATTACATCATCGTAGCCTAATGACCCTATTCTAAAAATGTCCCCTCTATATCCTTCTTCATCTATAATCCTTCTTCATCTATAATCACTATGTTCCATCTTCATTTATTTTTGAACATGTTATTTTATTTTATTCTTGAATGGTTAAATATTTTATTTTGTATATTTTTATTTTATTAAATATTTTATAAATATTTGAACATGTTAAATTTGTTTTCTCTTCTTACTCTTCTCTTGTACCATAATCTAAATAAATAGAAGTCTAATTTCTTTTAAATGGTTATTGCTCCACATAATTAAATTATAATTTGTAAAATCTCTTATTTAATTAATATTGATCTTTAAAAATTGATTGATTGTTTATCAATATAAGGTATATGTTGGGTCAAATTATTTTGACTAAGGGTCAAAGTATTCTGACTAATGGAATTTTGATGATGAGTTGGTATAAAACTTAAGTTAAGTCGTCTAATTGTTTTTGATGCAGGTGTAACAAAAACATGTTATATTAGACTAAGTCTGAATGAGGTTCACTAGACTTATTGGCTATTAGACGAATTGAGTTAGACGTGTAGTCTAATAGGCGTAGTTAGACGTGCAATCTAACAGTTACGTAGTTAGACGTGCAGTCTAACAGATACGTTATTAGACGTGCAGTCTAACAGACGTAGTTAGACGTGCAGTCTAACAGATACGTAGTTAGACGTGCAGTCTAACAGATACGTAGTTAGACGTGCAGTCTAACGGATACGTAGTTAGACGCAGTTTAATAGGCGAAGTTAGACGTGTTGTCTAACAGATACGTAGTTAGACGTGTAGTTTAAAAGATACGCAGTTAGACGTGCAGTCTAACAAGCGTTGTTAGATGTGTAGTTTAACAGAGATAAAAGTTAGACGTGCAGTCTAACTCCTTCAGATTAGTCTGAAGGGAAGCGTAGTTAGACGTGCCGTCTAACAAAGATGAAAGTTAGACGTGCAGTCTAACTCCTTCAGATTAGTCTGAAGGGAAGCGTAGTTAGACGTGCCGTCTAATAGAGATGAAAGTTAGACGTGCAGTCTAACTCCTTTAGATTAGTCTGAAGGGAAGCGTAGTTAGACGTGCCGTCTAACAGAGATAAAAGTTGGACGTGCAGTCTAACTCTTTCAGATTAGTCTGAAGGGTAGCGTAGTTAGACGTGCCGTCTAATAGAGATGAAAGTTAGACATGCAGTATAACTCCTTCAGATTAGTCTGAAGGGAAGCGTAGTTAGACGTGCCATCTAACAGAGATGAAAGTTAGACGTGCAGTCTAACTCCTTCAAATTAGTCTGAAGGGAACCGTAATTAGACGTGTCGTCTAATCTCATTAGACTAGGTGGTCTAATGGATCCTGCTATTAGACGGGGGCGTCTAACTTCATTAGACTCGTTAGTCTAATTGAAAAACGTCTAATGCCATGCTTAAGAAGTTACTTGAAGGTAGCATCCGTCTACCCACGATCAACTAGCTGTATGCTACTCCTGCTCCACTATTCCGTGCATATCAGTACAACAGCCAGTTGCAACCAATGAACTAATGTCACGTAAGCAAATATTCTTCCCACTACTTGTTTCTTGCAGGACAATCCTAGAAGAATATTCAGCGCTCTACCAGATTGGTACGGCCATGATCCTGGTGCTTAGAGTCTGTTGTACCTGTGTACTATGGAGGCTTTCCAATAGAAGTTTGCCACATATCATTATAGAAGATTCGATCGTTGGTACCTACTCTCTATTTAAAGATCTTCAAGGACAACGGAAGAATGGTCGTTGGACACTGAGAAATACACATACAAATGAACTAATTCACTTATAATCTCACGAAGTGATTTCTTGCTTTACTGTGTGTATATCAAGAGAGAGATAGAATCAAAGTATTTTCTAGATGAGTGATATTCTTCAATATACTGTAAGTTGAACAGAGTCTGTTCTGTTCAAAAGTGAGCTAGTCGTGCAACTGTATTTGATTCTAAGAAACGTATAGTGAATCCTTCCGGTGGTTGGAAGAAGGGGTGATGTAGGAGAATTTTGCTCTGAACATCAATAAACAAACTACTGTGTTATTTCCATTGTTATCTTCTCATTCTTTGGTTCTTAGCTTCAAACCTGAGCAATCGTTTCCGTACTTGCGTTCAAGAGTTTGAAAGGGTTTGTGAAGAATAGAAAGTGATTTAAATCCCTAACAGGATTTCTATCAAATCATTTATCCAAAACCGTTATCAATAGCCAGACCCCTGTCTCTATTGTTGCCGCCGATCCTATCAATTGGTATCACAGCCCTGTTTCTATTCTCATGTTTTCACTAAGAATGTTGACCATAACCAAAGATGCTAGTGCAACTGCTATTCCTACATTTTCAAGAGAAAACTATATCGTGTGGAAGAAGAGAGTTCATGCTCATCTCTCTTCTTTTTATGACGACATGTGGAGTGTTATCACAGATGGTCTCATCAAGATCGTTAAGGAGAAATCTGAATGGACCAGTGAAGACAAGAGGAAGAACAATCTTAACAACATGGCTTTAGATTTTTTGTACAGATCTCTTGATGACAGTATGTTCAACTACATCATCGAGTGTGATACTACCAAGGAGATCTAGGATAGACTTACCCAACTGTGTGAAGGCTGTGTGTAAATATAGGAAACAAGATCATGATTGTCACTCAATAGTTCGACAGTTTCAAAATGCATCCTGGAGAAACAATGAACGAGTTTGACACAAGGTTCAACCAAGTTATCTCCATTCTATCCATTCTCGGAAAAACATATAGCAACAGGGAGATTGCTATCAAGGTCATGCGTGCTCTTCCAAAGGAATGGGACATAAAGACAATGTCTATGAGGGAATCCAAATACCTCAACAAGATCTCGCTCTTTGATCTGTTTGCTGATCTCAAGGCCTATGAGTTCGAGTTGAACTCAAGGATTAAAAAAGATCAATCCACATCCATTATCATTGCCAAAGTGTTGATGACTACTGAAGAGCCTCCTGTCGCTCCTGATGTGCAGACAACAGCTCAACAACTTAGCAGCAATGCTATGTCTCTCTTCGTGAAGAAGTTTGGCGACTTCATGAAGAAGTTTGGCGACTTCATGAAGAAGAGCAACTCTAACTCAAGCTCTCCAAATTTTAATGATAATAAAAAATCCAAAGCTAATGTTAAGTGTTATAACTGAGGCATTTTAGGTATTTACCAATCGAAATGTCGGAAGACGAAGCGTGAAGAGAAGAAAAATGACAATGAAAAGGAGCTGAAGGCTTTTATGGCAGGGGATGGGAAGAACAAACGAAACTATTGTGACTCTTACTTCTCATCCAGTGACAGTGATGAAGACGAGCTGGCTTGCTTCATGGCAAGAGAAGAAGAAGATACCTAGGAAACTGAGGTATTTGACTTCTCTAAAAAGTTTTCAAGGGAACAACTGGTAGCTGTACTAGATGACATGGTCATAGAGTACAGAAAGCTAGCAGAATCCCTAAATGAAACAAAAATCTTCATCTAAGGTGTGTCAACCAATTTTATCTCAAACTCATGAATCAAATGCTTTTGAAAAGAAAGTAGTAGAGATCTCATCCGAGAATGAGATGCTCAACGGACAAATTCAAACTATTTCTTCTGAAAACAAATGGTTAAACTATGTTGTTAGTGCTTGGACGAGGTCTGGAGAAGCTGTCAAATATCAGATTAGTCCGTTAAAACCTGCTAGATCTAGATCCGGTTTAGGATTTGATAGCAATGACCCAAACCAGTCCTGCAAAAAGTCAAACTCAACATCTGACAAGCTTAAGCCAATAAGTTTTGTCAAAGGGAGTGTGACTGATATTGAATCTGATCCAATTCATGAAGAGGTAGCTTTGAAGAATGAAATTACTTATGTTCCGCCGACTGTTAGATGGCTGAAAAAAAAGTTAGATACAGTCAGCAAGTCTGACAATCTAAAATCTGACTCAAAGTCAATGAGTTTTAAAAGAAAATCATATTCAAAAGCTAAAGGATCAGTGGCTAGCAGGAATGCGTCTTCTAAATCAAAATCATACGCATTAATCACAACACAAAATGAGAAATCCATCAGAATAACTCAAATATGGATTCCTAAGGGACTGATTGATCGAGGACCCAATTGAATGTGGGTACCAAAGTTTGTAAGTATTTTCTTGTGTAGGTGATACAGGAGAGCTGTAGGAAGGAAGCATGGATAATACTCTTTTGAGTATACATTTCAGAAGACCAACAATGGCCTTTGCCATTCTAGAAGACTGGGTCTTTTATGTTTTACACATATTTTTGGTCTTAAGGACCTCAAAACATTTGTTTATTCATTTTGTTCATGCACAAAATGAGAGGGAAAATTTATTTTAAAATAAAGATACACGCAGACAAAATGCTTTAATCGGTCTATTAGACGAGGTCGTCTAAAAGAAATTTTTTACTTACACTCTATGCATCTAAGTCTATGTGTCTTGGTTAATAACCAACGCGGTTAAGACAAGAGCAATTGGATGCTCACGTCTAACCAGACACACGTTTAATACGTGTTGTTCATACGTAATTAGACGTCAACGTCTAATAGACGTTAGACGTTTTTAAGACACGTGATTAGACGCTTGAGTCTAATAGACCCATGCGTCTAATAGACGTTTAGTTTTCATAGATTGTAGAAGTAAGAAAAACGTCTAACTACGTGTGTATTAGTTCTGATCAAGGACACCACGTGCTGTGATGTCTAATTTTCCTGCTCAAACATAAATATAGTCATCTTCGAATAACATGAAGACACATATCTTTCAAGTTAAGAGAGAATGACTAATATACCCTCAGAATAATGATGACTTCTTGGAAATGACGTCTAATTTTAATGATGGGTCCTATCCCTAAGAAAATATGACGGTTATCTCATGCTACTCTTGGGAGTCTATATAAGGACATTCTGCATGAGATTGAAAAAGCTTTTTTTCTCTCAAAATCTCTTAAAAACACTAGATTTGTTCGATTTTCTCTCTAAGAAACCCTTGTTCATCTTGTGTCTGTTCGTATTCTTTCAAAATGGGAAACAAGAGAATCACACTCGGTCATTGCACTTTGCAGGTGGACTTTCCGTCCGTCTATACGTTCGATCAGCAAGATGTGGTCGACATGTTCAGTTCCCTTGAATATTCCGGTCTTGGGAAGTACCTCGGAGGGTCGTTCATCTTCCACGAAGAGGAAGTAAGAGAGTTTTTCAAATCGGCGATTCCATTATTGCAACAGTGAATGATACTGAAATCTCTTTCAACGAAGCATCCTATGCGGAGTTTTTCAAATTTCCATCGGAGGGGCACACATTCAACCTTTCTCTGCCATCTGAAGTCACGACAGAAATGAAGACGGTTTTCTCAGCCGATGGTTCAGTAATCCGATTAAATGAGAGTAAGAAGGCTCTCAAACCCCACTTTATTTTGCTGAATGATGTGGTTGCGAAAGCGCTTCAAGGGAAGGCAGACTCTTTCCATCACTATAGTCAAGACCATTTTGACTATATGACGACTATTTCTAAAGGGATTTAGGGTTTAGGGTTTAGGGTTTAGGGTTTAATCCTCAACCTTGTTCATAAACCTGTGCGCAACAATTAATCAAGAGAACAAGGAAAGTGTGAGTTTTGCTGCTCAACTTAGCCGTCTACTGGAACATTTAGGGTCCCCATGGGGGATTCTAAGTCGATCAACTCTACCCGGGTGTATAATGTGTTCACTGTTGCCAACACCCTTGTCCGAATGAAGAACAACAAGGAATCGCTATCTGGAGCATCAAGCGAACAGGCAGGAGGAAGGTCTGTTACTCGATCCAAGCAACCAGCGGCCTCTATCTTGTCGACATGAGCTAAGAGAACAAGAACAATCAATGAATCGGAGGCTAGTTTCACTAGTCTGAAAATCTCTTCAAATAAGGACTCTGAAATAGTTGATTCCTGAGTTAAGCAAGGTCCAGTCGAACTTGCTGCTATTCCAATGTCTCCCATGTCTCTAGCCGCGAGTTAGTTAAGAAAACATGCTAAGTCCTCTACTTCAAGAAGAGATAAATCAAAGGCACACAGGGCGTATAATTCTGTGAAAGAATCATCCAAGGTAACCCCATCTCAATCTCAGGCCGAAGTGCCTAAGTTTAATGTTCCTGTGTTGGAACAAGATAAATCTGTTTCTGTTCCTGTTGAGGAACCTGTTGTTAGGCCAACTGTTGAGCCAGTTGGTCTAAATATTGAAAATCTTGACAGGACTCCATCTCCTGTCCGTAAACCCGATTTTGTAGTTGCTGAAGCTACAGTGTCTCTTGAACCATATCAAGGTGCAGTTCTTACCCTTGCTGCTGGTGATGCATCTGAAAAAGCCCTTTATGTGCCAGTCAAAAGCCCCTAGTTTCCAATCCTGTTCCAACAGAGTCCGTAGTGACTAGAAAGCTTGTTCAGTCAGAACCCACGACAAGACTCTTTGCTAGACCCCTTTCTGCTCATGATTTAATGCATTCCATCAGAAAAGTGACTAGAATCACGTTTGGAGAACCAAGGCCTACTCCAAAACCTATTGAAGTTATTGGAAAAGGGAAGAATATTGCAACCGATTCATATGAGGAGATTTCTGATGCAACCTGCATTGTCAACCTTATAATGGATCAAGCCAATATAAATGCTACTGAAAAGATCGAGATCTTTGATACTTGGGTCTTGAACAGAATGTTTGTTAGGTATGATGAGGTCATTAAAGGTAAAGGCATAAGCAGTCAATGGTTGAAGCTAGTCAGCGTCGAAAAAAGAGTCAAATGGGCTAAGACATCTGAAGTTTATGAAGCTCTTAAGAGAAAGGAGCTGGTTGAAGCAAATTTGAGAGGAAGAGCTCTCTTTCCGACCTTCATGCCAGAAGAGCCAATTTCAATCCTCTTGAGAGGAATGCTAAGGCATAGGAGAAGACTCTAAAAAGACTAGACGAGATCATGCAAGACTACATTTCTACCGTTTTCAAGTACGTTCATGGAGCAAATTGCTCAGGAGTTAGTCCTTTCGAAAGCTCCTCCGATGAGATGAACTTATGGATCTATCCGATGATCGTGATGTTGCTGAAGATGAGCAAGCTGTTGCTCTTCTTATAGAATTGGGAAATTTTTCATCTGAAGAAAAACGTCTAATGACTGAACCCATAATTGAGCAAATTGTGGAACCCGTTCAAACCAATCCCATTATCGAAGAAGAAGAAGTTGTTAAGGAACCTGTTCAAGCTCTTGTTATCCAGGAAAAAGAAGTGTTGGAGTCCCTTATTCTCGAAGCAGAGGCATCTCTAGAAAAGGAGGCTGAAGTTAGCCAGCTTGATGAAGCTAGATCTGAGGAGGAACCCTCAAAGATAAAGAATCAGAGAAGAGTTCCTCATTTGAAGGGGAACAAGCTAAAAATGATGAAAATCTATGTTACTGATTCAAATTAAATAAACGATATTATGTTACTGATTTAAATTAAATAAAATCTATGTAACTTGTCATGAATAAAACAAAAATGACAAATTTGTTCGGAGTAAAGATTATTCATTTGAATGGGAATGTGAGACATAAAACCAAATGTCCTTTCTCACAAGTAACCAAGCACCGAATCCGGAAGAATTTCTTCTAGACTTGAAACAAACAATTTAGCTAATCTTTTAATCATGAAATTTACACACAAAAATAAATAATAATATAATTGGAGGGCACTACATCCAAACAATTCATATGTGAATTTTGAGTTCACATTTTCTTGTTTGCATAGGGATCCTACCTTACAAGATAAATCACCTTTTATATTCCAAGATAGCGTAGACTGTGCATTATTCAACGCCACCTACACACCTATATTTTGCTTGGTTAAGGTGTACCAATGTTGCTCGATACATCTAATTAAAAAGTGATGTTGTCGAAAGGAATCTCATTTCTTCTTTTCATTGTAAAGGAACCTGTTATAAGCCAAGTTATGTGCTTACTATATGTAAATACGTGCATACGCTGTACGCGTTTAAAAACGTCCGCCCCGAAAAATGATTTTCCTTCTTTTAAGAAATAAATATAAAATATAAATATTTATTCAAAATTTTAAAAATAAAATTAAATCAGATCGAGGAATTGTTTAAAACCAGTTTATGACAAAATAGTCGCCACCTAATTTTTCTTACAAAAATAGGGAAAAAAATAAATTTTTGGCATGTAGAACAATATCGCATTTAAAAAAGAGATTCTTTAGGGGTTCCGTGATTAGGTACACGTGAAAAAAGCTTTAGCGCTATGTGATATGTCTCACATGCCCGTTAGAAAACGTCTCACTTTTTAATATTTTGACCATTTTTAGAAAATATTTTAATTTAATACGTTTATTTGTAACTCCTATCCAATCTAAAATACTTATGAAATAAAATAATAATTTTAAGTATAATAATAATAATTATTAATAAATAATTACGAGAATAGAAAAAAAATATAGAATTAAAATTTATTATATTTATAAATTAATTTTATGATTATAAATAAACCAACTCATGATTTTTGGAGTTTAATATTGACATTAAATCAAATATTTTAAAAATAAAATAAATTTTTATTTTTATTAAAAATATTATGTTTACTTTTTAATTTTTATAAAATAATAATTTAAATGAAATAAATAAGAAAAATAAAATAAAACAGAAACAAATAAGAAAAATAAAACAAATAGAGGTATGGGTTGGTCAACAAACTTCATTTTCAACTTTCCCGTTGCTTCAAAACCCACGATTTCCTGTGATATCCTGTGATATCTTTGAGATTGTCGTTCTTGAGCTACGCCAAACCTGTTTTTCTAAATTCACAATTTATAGTTGAATAATTTCAATATAAAATTAATAGAATAATTTTAATTCAACCAAAAAAAACTTTTAAATTATGTTAATATTGATTCTCAATCAACAATTTAAATTTAAAAAAAAAATAAATTATAAATAAAATATTTCAAAATCAAATGTATTAAATTAAAATTTATAAATAAAATAAAGGCAAAATTAGAGATTATAGTTAGTGTTAAATGTTTTCTAACATACTAGAATGTTTTAAAACAGGTAATTAACACTCAGACAATCTCACACACAAAAAATGAAATTTTTTAAAAAAACTTAAAAATTAAAAATTGTGAACATTATTTTAATCTACGTCTTTATTTTGTATGCCTTCTTTTATGGAAAGAAGTTTATAATTTAGGGTAGTAAATAACACCACTATTAATTGCCCGGTCATTTAGCTCATTTATGCTTTCAAATAATCCCCTTTCTTCTTTATTTACCTTAATCCCTAAAAAATACTAAATAAACCAATATTAATATAAATTTATTTTATGTAACCTATTAACATTAACATTAATATATATATATATATATATATATATATATATATATAAATGTCTATTTATTATTTACACAAATAGTTATTTATTTTACTAACGTATATAAAATAAAATAATTTTTTTAATAATATATTAAATTATTAAAATTCAACCTATTTATCAAACTATTATCTATTTTATTTGTAATACTTTATTTGATTAATAATAGTCAGGTAATTTTATTTTGGATATAATACATAAAATACTGTTACCCAAATAAATTTTTATTTATTGTGCAATTAGATTTTAGAAAAATATTTTTATATACTCGAAATTATTAAAAATAAAAAATTTAAGGAAAAGTGAGTGTCTAGATACACAACTAAAAATGAGTTTGTTTTTTAATTATATATATATATATATATATTAATGTTTATATATAAATTATATATATATATATATTTATAAAATATTTTTTTAAAAGTTATATATATATATATATAAATAAATATATGTATTTTTTAGTGATGATAAATTTTTTTAGTAATAGATTTTCAATGAGTAGAGTTGAATTTCAAATTTAGAAATGAAACAATAAAGTTCCTTATACTTATTTCAGTTTTAAATCTTAAAATTAATTTTAAATTATTCAAAGTTGAAAATATTTATAATATCCAACTCTAACATTATAAAATTGATGTTTATTGTAATAAGAATTTTCAAAATATGTCTTCCATTAATGAATTATGTCGCAGATTAGTTGAAATAAATAAGTTACAAAATTATAATTTGATTGATAGAGTATTAGTTTTTACCGTTACTACATAAATATAATTTTTAGTTATGAAACATGTGAAAACTGTTCAACATAAGATAGAAGAAAATTTTTTAGTAGATACTATGATGATATATATTGAGCGAGAACTTGTTAAAAGATATTTATTTAGATTCTATAATATATTAATTTAATTCTAGGAAGAATAGAAGTTGGAACTTGAATACTATGAAAGGGTATATTAAATTTCATAACATTTCTTTTTTTATTATTTTTACATTTTAAATAATATGAGATTAAATTTTAAATATATAAATTTACTATTTAAACCGTGCATTCCAATCACTTTTTAGATTTTGTATATTTATTTTATTTTAATAGGAGTATTTGTGAATTGGTTCGATTAATATGCTCATTTGTTACCCGTAATAGTATAATACCTATAATCTTTATAGCCCAAGAAAAAAAAATCCTGGATTACCCTTACACCCACAAGGACATCTGGACGACGATGAGGGTGATCAAAGGTCCACACATCACTATAAAAGGTGAAATCTCCCGAAGAAACAAATGTATGGATGGACAAAAATTAAAGCAACAACTCAAATAGGAGAACTTAAATCTACTCACCCACCACCTCTAGAAAATAAATCCAATTTCTGAAATCATTAAAACTAGAATTTGAAAGTAGACATTTATTCCCGTTTAAAATACATATGTGCATAACAACAACTAGAGTTGTTCTAAAACATCAATACCCTCCTTCTTAATCTTGTTTCTCGCCGCCACATGTCGTAGAGCTTCAAATATAGCCACACCTCAGAAAAGAGACCTGAAAACCAGAAGATTCCAGAAGGATAAAATGTCTGAAGAAAGTAGTACTAGTAATGAGGAACTAAGATTTGATATGTAGGACATGAAAGCTACATTCAAAGAGATGGTTTCATAGATGAAAATCATGATCACAAAGTTTTAAGCTAGTCATGTACACGCCTCTAAACTAACTCTGAAGCCATTTCGAATCCCCAAGTCAATACCAATAACACTACCGGTCACAAAATTATCCCATCTATTAAAGCGGTAAATAGACCAAACTTGGCACCGACCCCCGAATTTGTGGAAGAGTGGAAATTGAGTCTTCATATGATGAATCAAATTATGTACCATACAATGCATCAGTTAGAGCTAACCGAGCCCGAGAGTATGTTGAAACTCATGGGCTAAGATTTCTCATTGTCCTAATGCCCCATGGTGGTTATTAAGGGGAATGTGATCATATGATGGTTTATATGATAACCAAACAAGAAGAGATGCAAACTCAGGTGAACTTGATGAAAAAGGGAAAGATCCCTGTGACTTATAAATATTGGGATGAAAGACCGAAAGAAGCTGAGAAAGCCTATCTCCCCCATGATCTTCAACTACTCGATCTAGGGAACTATTTGAGTAATAAAGACCCGTAGATGTTTATGACATTATGCTAACACTCGTGTACCAAAAGTCAAACTGTAGTGAATTTTATGGCAGACGCTTGGCAAACAATTAAAACGACAACCAAGCCTACCTAAACTGACAACAAGAAGCCAAATAACTAAGGGAAAAATAGGTTTTGGCAAGACAGCCTAAGAAAAGAACATATAGAAATTCGAGAACATTCGCATCACTTATAGAAAAACTTTAAACATGCTATCTAACCGAAATTTTATCGAATGCTAGACTCCCCTACTGGGAAGACTACCGTTGGGAAGAAGTGTGAATGCATGGTGCGAGTTTCACCAAACGAAAGGGCATGAAACTAACTACTGCAATACCCTCAAGAATCGAATTCAAGATTTGATTGAACATGGGATTATTCCTATTCCCATCACTGACCAAAATCAACTACTCAAGCATGTATCAATATGATTTGGGAAGAATAGGTAGTGTTTTCTTCAGAAGATCTAGTAAAAATAATCCAAGATATATACATCATTCTTATTCCATTAATTAGCCTGACGTAATCTCTTTGTCGGACTAAATAGGGATACAATGAAGCGTGTAAGCCTGATGATCCTTTTTCCAATGAATGGCTATCGGAGAAAGGTGGAAACTGAAACACTTCTTCAATTCGCATTGAATTTTCTCTCATATTCCTCTATCGTTAAAAAAATTCTTTTGAAAAGCTCATAGAAACAAAACCTAACCTTGGGATGAATGGATTATGGAGATCTTCTTGTTTTAGAAAATTCCTACGAAGGAGAAATCGAGACAATGCTCTGGGCGATAGAGTAAAAAAGAGCCAAATACTATTATGTAGGTTAAGGCGTTGAAAACACCATCGGGCTGAAATTTCTAGATGTACTGATTCTGCTAGATACACCCTATAAGTAAAAAAAATCACTCAAGGAATACCTTAGTGTAGGTTGAGGTATTGAAATCACCACCGGGTTAAAAATTGCTAAGTGTACCGATTATACCATATATACTCCGGTCGTTAAAAACAAATAATAATAATAAAATATCTTGAACATAGGCGCGCTCTCGCTCAGACTTTTCGACAATTTCTCTCTAAAAAAACAAAAAAACGAAAAAAATTGGGTATTTTAAAATCCCAAAACTTTCAACTTGAGGTGTCATTTGAAAAAAAATAGTATTCTGTCTCGAGCTAAATTCGAACACTACTTGATCAATTCCAAAACGATTGTTCAGGTATGGAGGAGAATCTGTTCTTAAAAAACTCTTTGTGCGAAACGATAATAAAGGGTAAAACTGACATTGTTGAAAATATCATTCTCACAAATGCCAAAAATTCTCAGATCCTAAGCTAGCCGAAGATGTTTCAATAAAAGATGACCATAAGATGAAAGGGTCGTTGTCTACCGATATCATAACCAAGACATTCATTGCATCCCTAGTTCACACTAGGGACATTTAAGACATTAAGCATTTCATTGAACTACATTTGGACCTGATTTCAATCGGAGTGTGGATATGTAGGCAACCTTACATTAGGTTCGGTTATAACATTATTTTATTAAATAAAACATACATTACATCCTCCTAGTTCAACTTAGGAGCATTATTCAAAAGCGTATCATATAATAACTGACACATAGTCTAGAAACATGCACTGCGTATCCCCTAGTTCACACTAGGGGCATTTTTCAAATGCATATCATTTCATAAAGGACACATCGTCCCCAAAAAATGCATCATATGTCCCATGGTTAACACTAGGGGCATCCCTTTTGGAAACCTAACTGAAGGATGCTAGTACATTGTTTTTCCTAGTTCCGTGTACCAGAAGACAATTTTTTAATCCTAATAAAGTAATAAGAAAAAATTTCCTTGGAGTGACCTGTCAAACATGAAACTCACCATACTTCAACGGTTGTTTCCAAATGCGACTTGATGAACAACCGAACTAGAGGAAATAAGAGATCCCACTATATACAATAAAGAAACAATAGTGGAATCTCATCGTGCATGGAATTTGGGAGGAAAAAAATTGGCAAGCGAAACTCCTCTTGGATGTAAAGTTAGAAGTAAGCCCCCCAAGTCGGCAGCGAAGCTCAACCTAGGAAGTGAAGCTCCTCTCGGATGTAAGGTTAGCGTAAATCCCACGTGCGTAGCGAAACCTTCACGATAGAATTTGTTGTAAGCCCAACCCGGCATCGAAGCACCTCTCGAATGAAAGGTCTAGCATAAGACCATAAATTTGGTAGTGTACCCCATCCTTAACCGGGCGGATCGTAGCATAAGCCTAACCTAGAAAGAGAAGCTCCTCTTAGACATAAACTTAGCGGTAAACCCCAAGTCAACATCGAAACTTTCATGAAAGAGTTTGCAGTAAGCCCAACATGGAAAGCAAAGCTCCTCTCGAACGCAAGGTTAGCATAAATCCCACGTGCATAGCAAAACCTTCACGGAAGAGTTAGTAGTAAGCCCCAACCCGGCAGTGAAGCCTCTCTTGAATGAAAGGTTTAACATAAGATCATAAATCTGGTAGTGTACCCCACCCTTAACAAGACGGATCGTAGCGTAAGCCCAACCTGGAAAGCGAAGCTTTCACAAAAGAGTTAACTGTAAGCCCAACCTGGTAAGAGAAGCTCCTCTCGGAAGTAGGGTTAGTGTAAATCCCATATGTGTAGCGAAACCTTCATGAAAGAGTTAGCAATAAGCCCAACCTGGTAGTGAAGCTCCTCTTAGGTGTAGAGTTAGCGTAAACCCCATGTCGGTAGCAAAGCTTTCATGAAAGAGTCTAAGCATGAACCCATTATCTTTGGTAGTAAACCTCGTCTTTTATTAGATGGCATGAAGCGTAAGCCCAGCCATGATATCATGTAAGTATTTCTAACCCTGTTCTTTATTTTCACACTTATGTTGTTTGCTCTGTTGTCCTCTTAAACAGGTTAGCTCAGAAAATGTCTGATCAAGACTAGCCCATGTGCCTTAGACAACAACCGAAGACCAAGTGGTAAATTAAGACAACAAACAAATATCAGGTGATATCCCTCATTAATATATTTAATAGGTGTTGTAAAACTTCGATGCCTATAAGTCAACCTTGGATGCACGTTTTACAAAAAAAAACAATATTTTAATCCAAATTCCATCCAAGAGGGGCATTTTGTAGACATCGACTTTTTACACTCCAAATACTAAATAAATAAAATACTTATATATCATATTAATAAAGTCATATAGAATAACTAATTTGAGAATTGGACATTCCCAAGCTCTTTTTGATTGGATCTAGGGGGAACTTTTCAAACAATTGAGCCTTTGAAATTTGAGACCCTTTGTGACATCCAAACCGAAAAATTGTAAATTTTTAGTATAATATTTATTTTTGTATTTTGTCGTAAAAAACTCTCCGACAGCTAAAAGAAGAAAAATAAAAACGAACGGCACATCCTAAACATGAAAATTCTGGAGGGATAAAAAGCTAGTTGCATTGTATTCAGTAGGGGGATTTGTTTTTGAGGATTTTTAGAGAGAGATTCCGATCGGTTGGAGAAGAGCTAAGATTACGAAGTAGACCAGGGTATTTTCCGATCATTTCCTTCAAGAATTTCGCCAGAAAATCTTCGAATCTTCCTTTTTCGTCTTTGAGCTTCGATCTCTCCATTAGTAAAGCTTGATTATACTGTAAGTTAACTATCCAAATTGAATTCTTACTTTAACTTAAACTCTTAATAAGGTTTTGAGGTTGAACTTGCATTTTCTGCATTGTCATTGATGATCGGTAATCTTCTACCTAATTGTCTGATGTTATTACTTAAATCTAACCTATAAATGATGTATGACTAATGCAATAAACTAGAGAATCTAAGATAACTTAAATCAAAATCACCTAGAAAATTGAAAATCTGATTTTGTTTAGTTATGGATGCCTGTCATGAATTGTGATTTCCTATAGCTCTTAATATGTATAAATAATACATCAGCATTGGATTTATAGAACTGTGTTTGAGTTTGGAAATTTTCATAAAAACTTTGCTTAATCCTTTGAAACTAGGGTTCTAGAAATGGCTAAGATGATAGTCTGTGGTTTAGAAACATTTTAGGTCTTAGTTAGAAGTTGTTGGAAGTGTTAAACCTAAAGCTATAAGTCATGAAAGTTTATGAGTTCTTCTTTTGGTATGTTATTTTTTGATCGACGTAGCTCTTCCTCCGGTGAAATTCAATATCGCAGACCTATGTAAGATTTGGTGAAGCACTTGGAATCACTAGATTTGGTGAATAATTCGAAGAGATATCTTCATTTGATTCTCATCCTACAAACTGGAAAAAATGAAGAAGTCTACATCACATGGAGTTGGAGTTGGGGATTTGAATCAATCTTTTAGCCTACATTACAGGGAATCCATAGCCTCTAACTCTGCTCATTTTCGTTAAGAATTGAGAAAAATATTGCTCCCAATCAAGCTTCTAGAAGTTGTTTTTTTGAAGAACAATAAACTCCTATTTTCCTGCTCCTTTGCTAAGATCTGAAATCTGATTCAAGGGCCACAGTTCTTCCGTGTGTCATTTTTTTTATTTTTTTATTTTATTTTATTCTTTTATAATTCATTTAATTATTTTGAAATACCAAATAAATCGTAAAAATTATAAATAATTCAAATAAATATCTTTTATTTAATATATTTTTCTTACATTTTTCTAAATTAGTTTTGAGATTTTTCTTCAATAATTTCATTTATTTCATTTCTTTTAATTATTTTAAATTCGTTTAATTAATTAAAATTCTAAATAAATTATTAGAAATTCCTAAAAATTATTATTGTCTAAAATAAATATTTTTTTTCCACAAAATATTTTTCTTATATTTTTCCGAATCATTCTTGGGTTTTCCTAACACTTTTAATCTTTGGCCAACCGTTACGTAGTAGAGACTGTCCTTTGGGATGGGTGTGCTAGACATATTGTAGACATATTGTAAGGCCATTGTCAACACATCACCAATTACTAGACCTTTCACAACGAATCTCTTTATTTCTTTCCTAATTTCTTTAATAAGTAAATTAGGTGGCGACTCTTAATTGAGCCAACTATGTTTTGTATTTTTGAATCCTATTTCGGTTCCACATCTCATTTTTAACGAGTCTGCCCTCGTAAGGGTGGTGTTCTCAATAATTTTTATGAGGTTTGAGAGGAAGGTAAGCTAAGGGATTTAATTATACAAAACAGGAAAATTTTAATTTCATAACGTTTTTGTGAGAATTCGGGCTAAGTTTACAATCCAAACCCCTCATCCCTGCTCCAGGACTCGAGTGAGAGGTAAAAGCTGGTTAATTATGGTGTTCAACGACTCTTCAGGGAAGAGAAAATGTATTTAACACTATAGTATTAACAGTTTTCTAAAACCAGAACCCTTTTTAAAGAAGGGTCTCTATTTCTCAAAACTAAAAGGAGTATAGTCGATGATCTTAAATTTTTTTGTTGGTTCCTTAAAGGAACTATTTCGGGAGCGTACAAACTTCTTAATCAAAAAATGAGGAATTGAAGCCGGTCTCTCTAAGATATAAGCAATCACCACTATGTTGGTGCCTCGAAACGAAGAGAGGTTCATGAATTTTTGAAAAATATCCAATACATTAGTCGATTCATCATCAAACTTACTATGACATACAATCCATTATTTAAGTTGTTAAAGAAAGATAAAAAGTTTGTATGAGATGAAAACTGTCAATAAGAATTTGACAGATTAAAGAATTATTTAAAATCCCCTCCCATACTCATGCCGCTCAGAACCGACATTCCACTCATCCTATACCTTATTGTAACAGATACAGCCATGTGAAGCCTGTTGGTTCAAGAAAATGAGGACAATCACGAAACGACTATGTACTACATCTGTAAAAGGATGACCGGGTGTAAAATTAATTACACTCTAGCTGATAAATATGTTGGGAATTATCATGGGTCACCAAAAGATTGAGACACTACATAAAAGCCCAACCTATTAAGTTGGTATCAAGACTGGACCCAATCCACTTCTTATTTCAACGAACCCTTCTATCAACAAGGCTTGCCAAATGGATGATGATATTATCCGAATATGACATAGCCTATAAAAACATAAGTCCATCAGTGGAAGCGTTATTGGGGACTTCCTTGCTGAGCAACCCATCTTGTTGAGTTAGAAGACGAACTCAAATTCCTCGACGAGGGAATTATGAGTATACCATCAGACACATGTAAACTAATCTTTCGTACACGATTCTGCCTAAAAACCCTATACGTCGATAGGTCGAGACATTGTTTGTATACAATTTCGTTAGAAACCAAATCTGTTAATAGGTGCGCTAATCGTTCGTATACGATTCCTCATAAAAACCCTATATGTCGATAGGTCAAGACATTGTTTGTATACAATTCCATTAGAAACCCTATATATTGATGGGTGCACTAATTGTTTGTACATGATTAAACCTAAAAACCCTATTTTTCGATTGGTCGAGACATCATTTATATATGATTCCGTTAGAAACCCTATCTGTTGATATGTGCGCTAATCGTTCTTACACGATTCTGCCTATAAACCATATATGTCGATAGGTCAAGACATTAATTGTATATAATTCCATTGGAAACCCTATATGTTTATAGGTGCGCTAATTGTTTGTACACGATTCTACATAAAACTATATTTGTTGATAGGTCGAGACATTGTTTATATCCAATTCCATTAGAAACCCTATCTGTTGATATGTGCGCTAATCGTTCGATTCTTCTTAAAAACCCTATTTGTCGATAAGTCGAGACATCATTTGTATATGATTCCATTATAAACCCTATCTGTTAATAGGTGCATTAATCGTTCGTACATGATTCCGTCAGAAAACCCTATGTTTTGATAGATCGAAACATCGTTTATATACGATTCTACTAAAAACCCTATTTCTTGATAGTTATCCCCTCTCGCAACATCACTGTGACCAAATATCTCAAAAACAAAACCCTATTTCTTGATAGGTATCTAAGCCTTGTTTGTCAACAAGCTCAAGGATCATTCATGTATAATATCGCCCAAACCCTATCACTCAAATATGTATCTCAAAGCCTATTGCTTGAATAAGTATCTCAAACCCTATTGCTCGAATAAGTATATCAAACCCTATCACTCGAATAGGTATTCAAAACTCTATCGCTCAAATAGGAATCTTAAACCCCATCTCCAAATATGTATCTCCTTTCACGACAACACTCGCAACCCTATATTCCAAAACATGGTCTTGTTTTTCAACTAGAACTCGAGATCGTTCATACACAATCCAATAAAAAACCCTATTAGTCGATAGGTAATTAAAGCCCTGACATTCAAACATGGATCTGAAAACCCTATCCCTCTATAAGTATCTAAGCCTTATTCATTAACAAGAACAACAATCATTTGTACATGATCCTAATAAAACCTTATCACTCAATAGGTCCTCAAATAAAACCCTATCGCGCGATAGATAAGTCAAACCCTATCCCTTCATATGTACTCAAGCAAATCCTATCTCTTAATAGGTACTCCGGTCAAAATCCTATTCTTCAATAGTTATTCTCTTTTTTAACTCACAACAACACGAAAGTCTATTTATTGATAACACCACGAAAATATATACATGATCGTCTTCAACCTTACCTATGTTGCAATTTTTTTAGTTCCCGCGACAAACCTATTTGTGGATTTTACCCTAAACATTTGTATACGATCGTTCAATGCCTTATTTATTAGTAAAACCCATAGGTAAGCTTGTTAGCTTTCACCAAGACTTATATATTGATAGTCTAAAGATCATATATATATATGATCACCTTGAGCGTTACTTGTTAGTAAATAGTGAAAAATGTTAGAATTTTCATGTTCTGCGGCATATCTCTCGACATTAACCGTTAGCCATTTGTATATGACTAAGTCTTGAATAATCTGTTGATATTCATGCTAAATAGGAATTGATGTTTCAATACATATGATTATCTTTATCCCATAGATTTTACAGGTACTTTGTTAATTAATGTAAAAATAGATTCCCAAAAATTATTCTTGTTATAATAATCATCAAAGATAGATCCCTAAAGCAACGCTTGTAAGCACCTCGACGAACTGCTATACACATCATCGCTAGGTCACTCCAATATCGACATGCTATAGGTTCTATCTTTCTAAATCCCTTAATTATAAATTTGATAAAATAACTTAGTGTTAAATGTCAAACTCGAATCAACGTTTTCAAAATAAATTTGTTGTATTCAAACTTGATTTGAGTGGGGTACTTTATAAGTACTAAAAATTTACACACCAATTTATAAAAATTAAACTAATTATTTTGATTTATTTTTGTATAAATAAAATTAAAATAATTAACCCCAAGACCAAAACTCAATTAAAACAATTAATTAGATAAATTATTGTGATAATTAAAGCCTTATTAATTGAGAAAAATGACCAAAATAAAAAAAAATTGTTTGGAATTATGTTGTATTCATTTTATCTTAAATTTATTTTAGAAAAAATAAAGGGATTACAATAAATAATTTAGGATAAAATAAGGTACCTATTTCATCCCCAAAAATTATTTATTTAAATAAAAAATATGCAAAAAAATAAAATAAATTATTAAAATATTTTCCATATTTATTTTAATATTTTGTGTAAGATCAAAATTAAAGCCAAAAGAATGAAAGAAAAATCAATTACAAACAATCCCAGATTTAGAATAAAAATAAAATTAATAATTGGGTGTAGCCAAAACTCAAAGGAGAAGCTAGAGCCGCTAGAAGATCATTGGATTTTCATCCAATGCCCCAAACGCGCCCGCGTAGCCCACTACAACCGAAGGATCATGCGCCCGTGAAGCAACGAACCCACTAACACGGATGTTAGCTCTTTCAACTAGAATGTGACGGAATGAACGGAACGTTCCGCGTATGCGTTTACACTCGAAATGACGTCGTTTTGATTGCCACAATCGTCTTAATCGCGACACCGAAAAAGATAGGAACAAAGTTCCATCTTTGATTTTTCCATAGTCAACCAAAACGACTGATTCAAAAGGTGAAATGATCAACCTACCACAATGCTCATTTCCCCTACAATAATATGAATGAATCATCCCTATTCTAGTCAGTTGACTCAAGAACAACCAAAACACGATTAATGGTTTTTGGCTAATTTGAAACTTGGACGGATTAACTAACTCCGAAAAGCTATAAATAACTTTCCTGAGTAAATCCGAAGCTAAGAGATCTACTCTCCAGCTTCAAATCAAAGATTTTCAAAAATACGCCATTAAAGCTTCAAGCTTTCGGATTTTTGAAAACTTTGCATAATGCCTTAAAGCATGAATTTTAGAATCTAAAAAGCTTCCCTAAGGACCTAGGAGTGTTCTCCAATACTTGGTAATATTCAAATCACTCTCTAATTCATATTTACAGTTTGAATTTGAAAATTTTATATTTCTAATTGCATAAGCTTTTTTTTTGGAAAAACATCTTAGTGTAATTTCATTAAAAAAAAACCCAAAAGAGGAAAAAAAATACAAAAGTTTAAGATCAAATGTAGACAATTTCTAGATTTTACAGTGAAACAAGAATTGAATTACAAACATCAATAACAATCAATTAACGCCTTTAACGTTTTTACTTTGATTATACTTGTGACTTTATCAAACGAAATATCTCATATTTGGTAAAAAATTCTATTCTCCTCATTCATTTCGATTCCTCTCCAGGATTGAATGAGTGCATTTTCATCTGAAGTTATATCTCCCCAAACATCTTCATCCGTTCTACTTCTTCCACTGTGACTTCTTGAATTTCTTTATTTCTAGATATTGTAAATTACTGCTCCAAAGTACCAAAGTAGTATTTCAGCATACTTACATAGAAGTATCTTCCTTTTGCCTTATTTTTCATCCACTCTTGGTTTTCTTCCATTTTTCTTGGAAAGTTGATAACGTTCATGTTTGCAGCACACCTCCTTCAGATTTGTATTACAAATGTGCATTCCCAAATAAATGATTTATACTTTCCTCAATTCCCAAACATATGACACAATTTATATTAGCAATGTTTATTTATTTTCGAATTTTGTCTTTTGATGTTAACCATTTCCTGTATACTAGCCAGAGAATAAATTGGTGACGAAGAATAATCTTTGGAGACCATATCACATTATGCCAATCTACCTCCTATCCTCTTGTTCTAACTATTTCCCATACCTTTCCTGTAATGAACTTCCGTTGCTTTCTGTTTTCTAGCATAATTCATCATTTCTTTCATTGAGTTGCTTCTACCTCATTAGGTTTATGATTCTTTCACTTATGTAATACGCCTCAAAAGTGAATCACATTTACCTTCATAAACGTCTCTAAATAAGTACTTGATGCATTCTCTAACTCTACTTTCTTGTATTTTTTCTTTGAACATAATAAGAATATTATCCAGCCAAGGATCATGCTAGAATAGTACCCCTCTTTCATTTCCAATTGTGGTTTGCACCATTTGAAAGACATATTTTCTTATATTTAGGATCTTCTTCAATGACAATGTCATTCTTTCATTGATGCTTCGTGTCCAGATACTCTGCACTTCTTTCGTAAATATTGTATGCACCCATTTGACCCTCAAGGAGTCTAGTTTCTACTCCAACGCCCATAGATTCCTGATGGTGAGAGCTTTATTCCATTGAACACAAATTTTTATTCCTAGTCCGTTTTCTTCTATGGGAGTGCAAATATCCTACCATTTGACCTTTTTGCATCCTCTACCTTGTGTTCCCCAGACGTAATCTCTTATGTTTTTATCCAGTTTAGCCATTACTTTGTTTGGGATGACTATCTGTTGTGCCCAGTAGACAATAATTCCAAAGATGACTCTTTTAACGAGCTTGTTTCTACTTGCATAAGAAAGTTTTTTCGTAGCCCAACTCAAGATAAAATTTATAACCTTTTCTACTAGTTGTCTGAAGTGATTATATTGGAGTTGTTTTAATGATAGGGGTACTCCAAGGTATTTCATTGGTAGTTCACCTTCCTTGATTCCCATAATATTGAATAAATTTTCCTTCTTTCTTCATTAACACCTCCATAGAAAGCATGACTTTTGTATTCATTGATGTATAAACCTATAATACACGAAAATATTGTTAGAGCTTTGTTAGGATCTAGATCGCCGATGGCGGACCGGGGTATGGCCGGTTAACACTTTCTGACAACACTCAACGGTTGGCGCTAATCCGGTTAGAGATTAACACCGGTTTTAATACTACACATGCTGTCACAAACCCTTGAACCGAGTTCAAGTGCATAAGTGGTTTGTTTCAGACTGAAGCAACACACACATGATGAATAGAGATGGAGTTTGGAGAAAGTTGGTTTGAGATTTAGTGAGTCGGTTAGAATGATGTAAGTCGGTTGGGACAGTACGAGTCAGTTAGAAAGAGGAATCTGCAGAAAGTAAATAACAAGACACATTTTTTTATGGATGTTCGGAGATTAAACTCCTACGTCACCCCTTCTTCTCAAACCGCGAGAAGGATATTCACTAAGGAATACTCAACCACACTACACAATCGAGACTTATTTACTGCTCGATAAAAACTCTTACAATTCTCACAGAAATTGTAATCACACTTCAAATGCACACTTAAGCTTTTAATCTTGTAGAGAGATAAACACAACTTGTAACTTGTAACTTGGGTTGTTGGCACTCTTGAATGTTGTATCTCTTGATTGTTAGAACTGTTGTAACTTTTGTGACTGCATTTACTCCTCTTCAGCTCCTTCTTTTATAGGTGAAATGTGCCAACGGTCACATTTCTTCAATGGATACTTTCAGGGTAATCCTTGAATCTGATTGGTTGAGCAGAGGTTGGGCATAGCATTAAATACGGTTTAAGCTTCCAAGGCATGGAGCAGACCGACTTCGTTTGTCTTTTACTTAATATGGCAACTGCCGGTTGGCCAGTTATCTACATCTGGAGAACTACACCTTTGACTTGTACCAAAATGGTAATTTTTTCTTCAGGAAATCTTTTGCAGCCTTTAGAGTATCATCAGACTTGTATGGATATGGCAAAGTCACATTCTATTCCTTTGGTATCATCTTCCACAGATACTCAAAGTGTTCGTTTGCACCAATTTGTAGATTGTACTTAGTTTGATAATCTTGACTTCTTTCTTTAAGTAGTTTCTTCGTTGGTTTTCGGTTGAATACTGCATTTCGGTTTAGGATGTCTACCGGTTGTTCATATCTTCGGGTTAACCAGATAACTTCCAGTTTTGGATACATCCTTTGCTTCTTCTTCTAACCGGTTTGATTACTTGATCGATTAGATTCTTGACCGGTCAGATTCTTGACCGTTCCTGCACAGGGAATTTGTTTTTGTTAAGTTCTTATTTTAACCGGTCTAATTTATCTATCAATTTCTCCCCTTTTGATTATTTTATTTAAAATATTCAAAATCATGTAAGAAGTAAGAAGTAGGCCGGTTGTTTTAAAAGTTTGTTTGGCCGGATTTTAGAAAAAATTTTAGAAAAATTTGATAAAAATTTTGTCTTTAAAGAAAATTTTTTTATCTTATCAATTTCTCCCTTTTTGATTATTTTATTTAAAATATTCAAAATCATGTAAGAAGTAAAATGTACGCCGGTTTCCAAAAATACTTTATATATATATATAAAAATAGGAAATATTATAAAGTTGACATAAATAACAAATAATTGAAAGTCTATTCCCTATTCTTGTCATCTTTAGGCATATATCTCCGGAGATATTCAGCCATCATTCCCTTTCCCGGATTGCAAGGATCGCTGCCAAGTCCGGAGGAGGATGCTTGACCGCCCGAGGTGCCGGTGATTGGTGGAGCCTGTGTTGGTGGAGGGACCGATCTGAGTGGGAGCACATTATCGCACCACACTTTCTTCTTCAGCGGTATAGCCTCGTCCTCAACTTCTACAACTTCTGGTGAATTCGAGTTGATTGGAGGAGCATTGGTCGGTTCAACAATCTCAACCAACAGCTGTTGAGTGTGTTTAACCGCTGTCTTCTTGGTGACCTTTCTCTTTTTGGTGACCAGTCCGGTTGAGGGGGCAGCCGGATTAGAGAGTTTATTTCTCTCTTCTATATCCTCTTCTATCATCCTTTGTTGGATTAGCCGAGCCACGTCCTCATTTGCTTGTACGGCTTGTTCCGGTGCGGCATTTTCTACTACCTGAACGTGTTGGGCCAGACTCGCATCCTCCTGTTTCCTTTCCTTCAGTATCCGCATGTTCTCGTTCTCAGTTTTGTGATCGATTTTTTTTAAAAAAAATATTTTGATCATTCAGTTTGAAAATTCTGGACACTCTTTAAAAAAATTTTATTTTTTGAAAACGTGAGGGGAATTAATTTTAAAGTTTGAAGTTTTAAAATTAAGGCTTTATAGACAACTCCATATCTTACCTTCCCGTCGAATCTGGGAGAGATTGGGAGTTTTTTAATGGTAAGTGTGTCATAGGCCTTTTTTAACCTTTTTTATTAATTACTCTCACGACTAGAGAGTCGCCACCTAATTTTAAAAATTAGGAATTTAAGAGATTTGAGTTCGGCGTTTGGTTACGTGTGGGAAAGGATTTTTTAGACACTATGTCCCACAACGCCCCTAGGGTCTCTACTAATTAGTTTTGACCTTTTTTTTAAAACATTTTTTTACGCTTTACATATTAGAACTTTTTCCATTTTAAGCATGAGAGGGTTTGCATAAAAAAAATAATAATAAAAAAAAAAATAATAATAATAATAAAATAAAAATAATAATAATAAAAGTAATAATAATAATAAAAATAATAATAAATAAATAAATAAATAAATAAATAAAATAAAATAAATAAATAAATAAATAAAATAAAATAAAATAAAATAAAATAAAATTGTACAAAGAAAACAAATTGTTTTATTTTTATTTTTTTTACTTAGGCTCTTCAAAATCAAATTGCTCTAAAGTTTTATAGAACTTTATTAATAACATATCTAATTATTCAAATAATAATAATAATAAAACTATAAAACTGTACAAAGAAAGTTATTTTTTTTTATTATTATTATTTTTTTTTACTTAGAAAGTTTAATATTAGATCTAATTATTCAAATAATAATAATATAATAATAATTACAAAACTATACGGAATTTTTTTTAGGGTTATTCAAATTCAAAAGCCCTTAAAGTTTATAAAAAGAAGACAGTTTTTTTTTATTAAACTTTTTTTTAGTTATATTATATTTACATATTAGGTTTAAAATTTACATAAAACATACATAAAGTGAAAGACCTAATTAATAATTATACATACAATCATATTATATAATAAAAGACCAAAAACCAATCGTATTAAAGATAAAACTAAAGGTAGAGTCAAGAAGCTTACAAAGATGGTTGCTTTCTTGACTCAAGTGTATCAACTCTTTTTCTTCAAAAGGGGCAGCCTAATGGCACTTTAATATTAAAATTTCGGCTCTTGAAAATAATGTGAAAAGAGTGCAATGTGAAAAGAGAGAAAGGTGAAGGTCAATGTCGAAAGTTCAAGTCCTCTGCTAGGGTGTTAAGAGGGGTATTTATAGGCCAAGCTATGAAACCCTAGGGCCCAAAGGCCCATTTAACAAACTTGACCGTTGGAAAGAAAACTATTTTAAACATTTACAAATGTTTAAAATAATGGAGCAATCTACACTTGACATGTCACTAAATCAAGTTTTCAATCAATGGGATTTAATCTTTATTTAATAAATGATGTAATACTTGGTCATTTTAATTTTTAATTAAAAATGACCAAGCCTTCATGCTTCTCCAACGGCTGAATTATTCTTCCTTTGACAACTTCTTCCTTTATTTTAGCAATCTCTTTTTTACTTCTTTGACCTAGGATGCTTCTCATTATTGTGTAGACACCGTTATCTTTTTATTTTTGCACGTTATCCCTTTACACACCCTTCATCCTACAAAAAAAAGATTTTGTTAAAAACAAAAATAAACAATTTTATTTTTAATTATTCCTATTTATAAGGAACAATTCTAATTAAATAAATAAAATGCAAACTAACTTATTCAAGAAATCAAATTTTAAAGTTTAATCTAACTAATCTAACAAACAAAATATAACTAACGAAATTTTATAAAAACGCTAATATATATTTTGTAAAATATATTTTTTTTAATTTTTTTTTTATAAATACCCAAGTAATTAATTAAATAAAACCTTGAATATTCTAAGTATAATAACTTCTCTAAGTGTTGTAACATAGACAAATTACTACCTTAACTTTATTAAGAATCCAAAATCAATTATTTTCAAAAACTCAATTGTTCTAAAAATAATCGTCTTTAATATAAATCGTGCAATGAGTCCGTGAATGAATTCGAGAAAATTTTATAGACTCAGATTTATTAAAAGTATAAACTATAAAATTAGGTGTGAAAAATGAGTGTCTACAGAATGCCCCTCTTGGACAAAATTTGTAGAAAACACTTGGTTTAGAAAAATGCATGTCCAAGCTTGAAAATAGGCACTGCGTTTTGAAAACACCCAATTTATAGTTTATTTTTGGCTTCCTTGAATGAAAAGAGAACAAACCTGACGAGTCTCTCGGGAGACCCGTGTAATTTACCCTTCATTCTTCAAAGTCGGTTTATCATCCACTCGTTGACGATTCACCTTTGTTTAGAATATGCATCGCTCCTGGTTTATCGATCATGTAGATCGAGCCTGGTGGTTTCGACCATATTTCTACACACCTCGCCTAGTCTTTGGATTGTACATGAGTACACATCTTGACTTAGTTTGCTGATTGTATATTTTTTTTTTAGCGAAATACTATTTAATCACAATTCTACTTAGTGATTGTATAGATTTGAGTGTCGCTGGTCAGTTTAGCGAAATACTTTTTAATCACAATTCTGATTAGTGATTATTTAAGTATCGCTGATCAGTTTAGCAAAATACTTTTTAATCACAATTCTACTTAGTGATTATTATGAATCTAAGTATCGCTGGTCAATTTAGCGAAATACTATTTAATCACAATTCTGTTTAGTGATTATATAGATTTAAGTATCGCTGGTCAGTTTAGCGAATACTATTTAATAACAATTCTGCTTAGTGATTATATAGATTTAAGTGTCGCTGGTCAGTTTAGCGAAACACTTTTTAATCACAATTCTGCTTAGTGATTATATAGAATCTAAGTATCGCTGGTCAATTTAGCGAAATACTATTTAATCACAATTCTGTTTAGTGATTATATAGATTTAAGTATTGCTGGTCAGTTTAGCGAATACTATTTAATCACAATTCTGCTTAGTGATTATATAGATTTAAGTGCCGCTGGTCAGTTTAGCGAAATACTTTTTAATCACAATTCTGCTTAGTGATTATATGGATTTGAGTATCGCTGGTCAGTTTAGCGAAATACTATTTAATCACAATTCTACCTAGTGATTATATAGATTTAAGTGCCGCTGGTCAGTTTAGCGAAACACTTTTTAATCACAATTCTGCTTAGTGATTATATGGATTTGAGTATCGCTGGTCAGTTTAGCGAAATACTATTTAATCACAATTCTGCTTAGTGATTATATAGATTTAAGTATTGCTGGTCAGTTTAGCGAATACTATTTAATCACAATTCTGCTTAGTGATTATATAGATTTAAGTGCCGCTGGTCAGTTTAGCGAAACACTTTTTAATCACAATTCTGCTTAGTGATTATATGGATTTGAGTATCGCTGGGCAGTTTAGCGAAATACTATTTAATCACAATTCTACTTAGTGATTATATAGATTTAAGTATTGCTGGTCAGTTTAGCGAATACTATTTAATCACAATTCTGCTTAGTGATTATATAGATTTAAGTGTCGCTGGTCAGTTTAGCGAAACACTTTTTAATCACAATTCTGCTTAGTGATTATATGGATTTGAGTATCGCTGGTCAGTTTAGCGAAATACTATTTAATCACAATTCTACTTAGTGATTATATAGATTTAAGTGCCGATGGTCAGTTTAGCGAAACACTTTTTAATCACAATTCTGCTTAGTGATTATATGGATTTGAGTATCGCTGGTCAGTTTAGCGAAATACTTTTTAATCACAACTTTGTTTAGTGATTTAAGTTCGAAGTTAGACTTCCTTAATTTTCAAAGCACTAGCGTCTTCTTCAACGGTCTTGAAATACTTTCAAGAATCGGTTCCATACTTTCTTCCTTAGAGTGTGTTAAGAGGAAACCACATGTAACCGATGTTCTTCGAGATTCATGCTGTCACATTTGGGGACTTGTCTTTCGCCAAGACGTTTTGCCCTGAGTTTTTCGAGGGATTTGTTCGCTCGAATACTTAATCTTTCAACCACGCGTCATGAGGTTGAGCCTCGCTTCTCAAATTCGGAGGTTAGTGTGCTTAAGATTCTATGGCCTTGGGCTCTTTTATACTCAAGGTATATTTAATAGAATCGGTACATTCTTGTTCTTGCATTGGCAATTTAGACAAGAGTCTAGATGAACAACAAATGGTGATTTCAATATCTCAACCTCTACGAGTATTTTTCTATTTTATTCGGCCTCTTTTCTTTCTGACCGGGGTGTATCTGATAGATTCAAACACTTTGTTCTTGCTTAGCAATTAGATAGAATCTAAATGAACAACAGTATTGTATTTCATATCTCAACCAACACAGTCTTTGTTTAATTGATTTTACTTTTCTTGAAGTCTTAGATCTTTGGCACTTGACCTCCAATTGAGACGAGACATCGCCTTTGTTGATGACATGGTTCCGAGTTTGGGCATTCATCTTTTTATGAGCTCTCTCTTAAACATCAGTAGTTTAAGCTTTCGTCTAGGCTCGAGGTAGATCCATTTGCGAAGCGCTTTACTCGGATTCCACAAGTTACATTAGTTCGTCAAGAGACATCCATTGGGGAGAAACGTATTTTCCCGCATCCCTACTTATTTCTTGCACTCGCTCATCAGTTCGCTTGGCATTAAAAAAAAATCAGGGGTCTATCTTTTTTTTTATCTTCCACAAATGCCCCTAGTTTCGACACAAGAGGCTTGATTGTTTTGGATAGATTTGTGATCCCAATTTCTCGTTGGCTTTAACTCTTTGGGGATCTTTCAATCATTTCATTTTCATAAAATGCCCCTAGTGTCGATACAGGGTTTGATTTTTGAAAATGTTTAGGACCGGGCTCATACAAGCTGCCTACGTATCCCATAGCTAGGGGAATTCAGGTCCAACGTAGTTCCATGCACATGCTTGTGAAAAATGTTTGTGTATGAGTGAATGTTTTGAAAATCTTTTGAGATCATAAGTCGAAGAGAAAAATACTTTAGCTTTGGGCATTATATTTTCTCAAGTGGGACTTTGTGAGGATCTTGTAGTCATTTTTATTTTAATAAAAATGCCCCTAGTATTGACTAAGAGTTTTTGGTTTAGGAGTCAACTTAGAGTGTGATTAACTCCCTTTTTAATGTATATGCAATGAATGTATGCGATGTGTTGTGAAATGAAATGTCTATCAACTTCTTTCGATAATTGACAGTGGTGACCGCACCCTGGATGGGTTGCCTACGTACTCTCGAGAGAGATCAGGTCTCACGTAGTTCACAACTTGTGAAGTTATGAACTTTGATGTATGTAATGAGCAATGAATGTATGTTATGTGAAATGAAATGTCTAACTTCTTTCGATAATTGATAGTGGTGACCGCACCCTGGATGGGTTGCCTACGTACTCTCGAGAGAGATCAGGTCTAACGTAGTTCACAACTTGTGAAGTTATGAACTTTGATGTATGGGATTCAACACGCATGCTTTAGATGAAGTATCTTTTGAGCATGTCGACATTGAAGGATGCTGAGAGTTCTTCTCCATCCAAGGTGGTCAATCTCGTGGCGCCACCTGAAAAGACCTTCTTGACGAGGTAGGGTCCTTCCCATGGTGTTTGTAATTTCCCTCTAGGGTCTAGTATCCATAAGTTCTTCTTTAGAACTAAATCGCCTTCTTGAATGTTCCTAGGTTTCACCTTCTTGTTGAAAGCTCTGGTCATTCTTCTTTCGTATGCTTGCGTGTGACATAATGCGTCTAACCTCTTGTCTTCCATAAGGGCTAGCTGATTGTACCGTGACTTACACCAATCTTCCTCCACTACTTGTGTCTCGAGTAAAACTCTTAAAGTAGGAACTTCGATTTCGATAGGTTGCACTGCATCCATTCCGTAGACCAATGTAAATGGCGTTTCTCCCGTTGACGTTCGAATGGTTGTTCTATATCCCCATAAGGCGTATGGAAGCTTCTCGTGCCAATCCTTGTATGTCTGAGTCATCTTCTTGATGATAGTGATGATGTTCTTGTTCGCTGCCTCTACTGCGCCGTTCGTTTGAGGACGATAAGGTGAGGATTTGTGGTGTTCAATCATGTATTCATCTAGTACTTTGAGTACTTCTCCCCGGAAGTGTCCACCATTGTCTGAGATCAAAGCATGAGGAACTCCATAACGTGCAATGATGTTGTTTCGTATGAACTTGGCAACATGTGATGACTTGAGAACCTTATATGATTGAGCTTCGACCCACTTGGTGAAATAATCGATAGCCACCAGGATGAATTCGTGTCCGTTTGAAGCGTGAGGATAAATTTTCCCGATGATATCTATTCCCCATGTCGAGAATGGCCATGGTGAAGTCATGTTGTAAAGTAGAGATGCTGGGGTGTGCTTCAAGTTCGCGTAAACTTGACATTGATGACACTTCTTAACATATTCTACACATTCTTGTTCCATATTCTGCCAATAATAGCCAAAGCGAAGGATCTTCTTAGCGAGTGCTGATCCGTTCATGTGTGGGCCACATGTTCCTGCATGTACTTCCTCCATGATCTGTGATGCTTGAGGTTGGTCGATGCATAACATGTTCTGACCGTCAAAGGAGCGTCGATATAACTTTCCTGCGAGTAGCACGTAGTTAGTTGCGTATTGGCGTAGAGCTCTCCTCTCTTTCTTTTGGAAGTGTAAAGGATACTCTCCATGCTCAACGTACTTCTGTAGAGGTTCGAACCAAGGTTTGGGCGCCACTTCGGTGTTGGCAATCGTCCTCTTCTCGAAGTCTCGTTTCTGTTTCTGACGAATCTTCAAAGGCTTGATTTTGATTCCTTCTGGAATTTGCGTCATGGCTGCTAACGTGGCCAAAGCGTCTGCGAATCGATTTTGACTTCTCGGAGCATGTGTGAATGTTACATGTTCAAACTTTTCTATTAGAGTCGATAAGTGTTGATGGTAGGGTTTGAGGTTGTCTCCTTTGACTTTCCATTCACCATTAGCTTGTGAAATGACTAAGTTTGAGTCTCCTACTACTTCTAGACGTCTCGCTCCTTTTTCATGACCAATCTTCAAGCCAGAGATGCACGCTTCATACTCTGCCTCATTATTAGTCACTTGATATTCGAGCTTGACTGAGATTGGGTTGTATGTTCCCATAGGATCGATGAGTAGTATCCCGATGCCATAACCTTGTTTTCCTTAAGCTCCATCGAATAATAGCTTCCATGTTGTAGGGTTAATAGTCATCACTTCGTCGTCTGGGAATGCTAACTCCTCTTCGTCTTCAACTTCGATTGGTTGGTCTGCGAAAAAATCTGCTACAACGCTCCCCTTGATAGATTTCTGAATTGTGTATACGATGTCGTACTCTAATATCATCATCATCCACTTAGCTAACCTCGGAGACAAAAGCGTTTTCTGGAATAAATGACGAATTGGATCGAGTCTTGATACTAACTTGACTGTGTGGGCTTGCATGTAATGCCTCAGCCTCTTAGTGACCCAAGCTAGAGCCCAACAAACCTTTTCTACTGGCGAGTAATTAAGTTCGTAGCCCGTCATGCGCTTGCTTATGTAGTAGACTGCGACTTCCATCCTTTCCTCGTTTTCTTGGGCTAGTAGACTACCCATTGCGTTTTCCGTGATTGTTAAGTATAGGATTAGCGGTATGCCTGGTCTTGGCGGCATAAGAATGGGAGGATTCTTGAGGTATCCCTTTATCTTCTCGAATGCGTTCTGACAAGCATCATCCCAAACGAATCTTTCATTTTTCCTTAAAAGTTTAAACAAAGGATCACATGTCATAGTCAACTTGTTTATGAATCGACTTATATACTGGATCTTTCCCAAAAAGCCTCGCACTTCTTTCTCGCTTCGTGGAGGTGGCATTGCCGTGATCGCTTCTATCTTGCTCGGATCAACCTCAATTCCTCTTTGAGTGATTAAGAAGCCTAACATTTTTTCTACTATCACTCCAATTGTGCACTTCTTCGGGTTGAGCCTAAGTTGGAACTTCCTGATGCGTTGTAAGAATTTGTCAAGATTTTGGATGTTCCCTTCTCGATCTTTTGATTTGACAATCATATCATCGACATAGACTTCTATCTCCTTGTGGATCATATCGTGAAAAATCATCGTGGCAGCTCGTTGATACGTTGCTCCTGCGTTCTTCAGCCCGAAAGGCATGACTCGATAACAAAATGTTCTGACTTCTGTGATGAACGTTGTCTTCTCCTTGTCTTCAGGAGCCATCAGTACTTGGTTGTAACCTGAGAATCCATCCATGAATGATAGGAGTTGATGGTCTGCTGCATGATCCACTAGCACGTCGATGTGTGGTAGTGGAAAGTTGTCTTTAGGGCTTGCTTTGTTGAGATCCTGATAGTCTACACACACTCGGATCTTTCCATCTTTCTTTACGACTGGGACTACATTGGCGATCCATTCTGGGTAATCTACCACTTCAAGGAATCATGCGTCGAGCTGTTTCTGAACTTCCTCCTTGATATTGTCCACGATGTCTGCCTTCATTCTTCGGAGCTTCTGCTTCACCGGTTAACCTTAGGTATTGGGATGATCTTAGCGTCGATCAGATCTTGAATCTTTTGTTTGAGAGTGAAACAATAATTAGTGGAATTCCCTCTAGTCTAGTGATATCCGCACCACTCATTTGCGAACTTGCCCATTACTTCTCTTCCGGGTTCCGGTGTTAACGTTTGAATTAACTTCTTCTGCAACAAGTTCCTTAAGGTCTTCGACAATGACATCCCCAAGTCGTCAAATTTTCTACGAGGTGGAGCAATAGTGGCACTCCTTGCTAGTGATGATTGTTGACTTTGTTTAGGAGAAATGAGTTCTCTTGATGAACTTTTTGTCCTTGAGTTTGACGTGCTTTCACGGCTCTTGTTTTGAATAGGCCTTTCTGCAGCTTTCCAACCGTCCATGAATGCCCTTCTTACCTTTTCTCTGTCTTCTCGCAAGCTTTTCGGATTAAGGGGTTCAATTGTCGCATACGTTCCGACTTTTGTTGTGAGTTCTTCAAGTTGTTACCTCAATTGTATCAGTGTATCACAAAGATCGTCTAGCTGTAGATGAACTGACTCATTGAACCTTCTTGGTGGGTTAGTCATTGTAAATTATGGTGAATATGAGTATGTTGTATTCAAGAGAACAAAGTCAGTTCGAACCCTTTATCAAGTAAAACAAGCAATGCGTTGCTCGTATGCACATAATCCCTAACACGCGATAGACGCTCAATTTACCCATTCACATTGTAAAACATGTAGAAAAGGATGAGTAAGATAAGAATGAGTTATTTTATTAAAATCCTAAGTGTCATGGATAAAATCACAAACTCAAGTCATAAAATAAAATAAGAATAGAAAGCAAGCACCCCTCATCCTTTCGTTACAATGTCGCTCATGTATCTTCATAAAGAGATTTACATTTCAAGCATAAAGAAATCTAGTCTAAGTCTTCGAAGTTTCAAGTCTTTTCGTCTTTTTTTGATCGTCTTTGCGCCTCATGCATCTTTCTTGATCGTCTTTGCATCTCACGCGTCTTTCTTGATTAGATCTTGCGCTTAGAATCTGTGTAGTAAAGACACAAAGAAAGAAAACTAGTTACATTAGATTCTTCTTTTAGCTTTTCTAGGTTTCCTCGATATTACTCCTTTAAAGTTATTAGGTTTAACCTCAAAGTTTCGAAATTGTTCACATCTTTCATGGCATTTTAAAAACTTTGAATGGATAAATTGAGCGCCTAGAAATATCTATATGCATACATGTATTTATCATATATAGTAGTCAAGTAAAAGGGCTTCGTGACGTGGCTTTGTTGCTCGACAGGACGAGACTAGGCAACGGCTTGGTAGAATTGGTTTTTTGGATTTTTGTTCTAAAGTTGGAAATGGCTTAAGAGAGAGTTGTTCCACCGACAAGGATACTATCCCAAAAGGGATCTCTCGATGTAAGGGGAGCTCTCAATTGGACATCCCCTCACCTCTATTTCAAAATCCCTCATTTTCAATAGTAGGGGATATTTGAAAAGAAGAGAGGGTTAATCCGGGTTTTTTTCCTATTGTTTTTCTCAACTCACAAATCATACAAAAGCCTTCAAGGCAAGGGTTGAGGGTGTCATTCACATTGACTACCCTTAGCACATAAAATATAGATGTGTGAGCTTCATCCAACGATGTATACCCACACACCTTCACATTGGAGCTCCAAGTCTCATGCAAATAATCAATTAATGTGAACATGGAGTATGAATTAAAGCGTAAGAAAGTTTAAATACTTGGCCAAAATTACTTTCAAGTCAAACGTCGAATGTCCCCAGCAGAGTCGCCAGAAAACTGTGATCGATTTTTTTTAAAAAAAATATTTTGATCATTCAGTTTGAAAATTCTGGACACTCTTTAAAAAAATTTTATTTTTTGAAAACGTGAGGGGAATTAATTTTAAAGTTTGAAGTTTTAAAATTAAGGCTTTATAGACAACTCCATATCTTACCTTCCCGTCGAATCTGGGAGAGATTGGGAGTTTTTTAATGGTAAGTGTGTCATAGGCCTTTTTTAACCTTTTTTTATTAATTACTCTCACGACTAGAGAGTCGCCACCTAATTTTAAAAATTAGGAATTTAAGAGATTTGAGTTCGGCGTTTGGTTACGTGTGGGAAAGGGTTTTTTAGACAATATGTCCCACAACGCCCCTAGGGTCTCTACTAATTAGTTTTGACCTTTTTTTTAAAACATTTTTTTACGCTTTACATATTAGAACTTTTTCCATTTTAAGCATGAGAGGGTTTGCATAAAAAAAATAATAAATAAATAAAAAAAAATAATAATAATAATAAAATAAAAATAATAATAATAAAAGTAATAATAATAATAATAAAAATAATAATAAATAAATAAATAAATAAATAAATAAATAAATAAATAAATAAATAAATAAAATAAAATAAAATAAAATAAAATAAAATAAAATAAAATTGTACAAAGAAAACAAATTGTTTTATTTTTATTTTTTTTACTTAGGCTCTTCAAAATCAAATTGCTCTAAAGTTTTATAGAACTTTATTAATAACATATCTAATTATTCAAATAATAATAATAATAAAACTGTACAAAGAAAGTTATTTTTTTTTATTATTATTATTTTTTTTTACTTAGAAAGTTTAATATTAGATCTAATTATTCAAATAATAATAATATAATAATAATTACAAAACTATACGGAATTTTTTTTAGGGTTATTCAAATTCAAAAGCCCTTAAAGTTTATAAAAATAAGACAGTTTTTTTTTATTAAACTTTTTTTTAGTTATATTATATTTACATATTAGGTTTAAAATTTACATAAAACATATATAAAGTTAAAGACCTAATTAATAATTATACATACAATCATATTATATAATAAAAGACCAAAAACCAATCGTATTAAAGATAAAACTAAAGGTAGAGTCAAGAAGCTTACAAAGATGGTTGCTTTCTTGACTCAAGTGTATCAACTCTTTTTCTTCAAAAGGGGCAGCCTAATGGCACTTTAATATTAAAATTTCGGCTCTTGAAAATAATGTGAAAAGAGTGCAATGTGAAAAGAGAGAAAGGTGAAGGTCAAGGTCGAAAGTTCAAGTCCTCTGCTAGGGTGTTAAGAGGGGTATTTATAGGCCAAGCTATGAAACCCTAGGGCCCAAAGGCCCATTTAACAAACTTGACCGTTGGAAAGAAAACTATTTTAAACATTTACAAATGTTTAAAATAATGGAGCAATCTACACTTGACATGTCACTAAATCAAGTTTTCAATCAATGGGATTTAATCTTTATTTAATAAATGATGTAATACTTGGTCATTTTAATTTTTAATTAAAAATGACCAAGCCTTCATGCTTCTCCAACGGCTGAATTATTCTTCCTTTGACAACTTCTTCCTTTATTTTAGCAATCTCTTTTTTACTTCTTTGACCTAGGATGCTTCTCATTATTGTGTAGACACCGTTATCTTTTTATTTTTGCACGTTATCCCTTTACACACCCTTCATCCTACAAAAAAAGATTTTGTTAAAAACAAAAATAAACAATTTTATTTTTAATTATTCCTATTTATAAGGAACAATTCTAATTAAATAAATAAAATGCAAACTAACTTATTCAAGAAATCAAATTTCAAAGTTTAATCTAACTAATCTAACAAACAAAATATAACTAACGAAATTTTATAAAAACGCTAATATATATTTTGTAAAATATATTTTTTTTAATTTTTTTTATAAATACCCAAGTAATTAATTAAATAAAACCTTGAATATTCTAAGTATAATAACTTCTCTAAGTGTTGTAACATAGACAAATTACTACCTTAACTTTATTAAGAATCCAAAATCAATTATTTTCAAAAACTCAATTGTTCTAAAAATAATCGTCTTTAATATAAATCGTGCAATGAGTCCGTGAATGAATTCGAGAAAATTTTATAGACTCAGATTTATGAAAAGTATAAACTATAAAATTAGGTGTGAAAAATGAGTGTCTACAAGTTTCTTGGAGTTTTTGGGCCGCGATCTCATTCGCTTTCTCAAGTGCCTCGTCAGCCGCTAGCTTGGCCGCAATCATTTTCGTAAGCTGTTCGGAGACCGCTTGTAGCGCGACTTCGGTTTGGGCATGGTTTTCTTCAAGCGCTATCATTCTTTAGAGTATCAAACCGACCTAGATACCGGATTGAAAATGGCCCTCTTCAAGAGATGCCAACCTTTGATCCGTTAAACCGAGTTGTTGAGCGGTATGATTGTGACCCTCTTTAAGAGTCGTTAACCTTTGATCGTGACCCTCTTCAAGAGTCGCTAACTTTTGATCCGTTGAACCGAGCCGCTGGTCGGTTAGGCGTGATTCTCTTCAACGGCTGTAAGCCGTTGGATCGTAGAGTTAAGCATTTCACCGGTAGACTTAGCCAACCGGTGTGATGTCTTCACCCTTTCTTTCACTTTAGTCTGCCACAGAATGATGGCATCTTGTAAAAATTCCTCGATGTATCCCTTGACGTGGTCCTCAGTTAAGACAAGCGCCATCGATTTATCGGTTTGTGGGGACCCGGGCTGAACGGGGAGCGGATTACCCATATCAGTTTCAATTCTTTTGACCATGGAATCCGTTGGAGGAGGAGCATTCTCGGCCTCTTCCGGATTAGGACCGCCAATGGATTTGGATCCTCCATCATCGTCAAGATGAGATCTTGAAAAATGCGAGGCTTCTTGATGACCGACTTCCGATTCCAACCACGTCATCTCATCGGTTAGCTCTTTTTCCTTAGCCTTTAACATTTCCAGCACTATTACATCAAGTTAGTTTTTGTCCTCTAGAGGGACATTCTGTTCATGAATGTGAAGGATGTGTCCGGTGAGTTCTTTTAACCGGGCGTGCGTTTCAACCATCCTTCCTCTTTTGAGAGCGGTGACAACGCTCTTTGTTTTCGTCAGTTCGAACACCGACCTCTCCATTTCCACCAGTTTTTCCCATTTCTGATGAGCGGGACACTCTGGTAACATGTCGGCAAAACCGACTTCCTCTTGTAGAAGAGCCCACTGATAGTAAACATTGCTCACAACATGAGCCTACTTGAAGAGCTGCTCTATTATTTTGGAGACAAGTTCCTTCCCTAGGTTTTGGATGTCGTCGTCTGCGGTTTCGGATGCCTCCAGTTGTCTGAATGGACCGGATTCATCATCAAAATTTGTGGCCGAATTTTCCTCATCGACGACCTTCCCTTTTCCTTTGTTTGACCGATTCTGCTCGGTGTCATTGGAGTTGGTGCGGCTAGTGCTAGATGCGGAGTCCTCCGGATTCGGAATGTCGGTTTGAATATTTGCCGACCCGGATGTATGGGGAACCACTTTTCTTCCGGATTGTTCTGCCTCCGGAGCCTTTTTCTTCCTAGGCTATGATTTCTTAGATTGAGTGGATGGTTGTTTAGCGGTTGAGGCCTTCGCTCTACTCGGTCGAACCTCTGTTCTCAAAAAGTGGGTAGATTTTATTATTTTGCTGTGAGGGATAAGGACACCTGGGCCGGTTTGATATTTGAATGGTGCATCAGCTTGCCGAGCATAACAGCATATCACTGAGAACGTTTTGAAGTCGGATCTACCATCTCACAGAGGTTGGAGAAAACGACCTTGGCCCAGTTGATTTAAATACCTCTAACTATACCGGCCAACATCTCAATCTTCGAACTTGTTAGGCTGTCGTAGTTGCCTCCTCTTCCTTGGACCGACTTTGAGATAATTTCACAAAATGGCCTGTATTCCGGTTTCAGGTCTAATTTCTTACCGGACACCACTAACGGTTGTTTCGATACAACACAGCAAACCGCAAGAAGTTCGTCAGCGTCCATGTCCTCGGTGAAGTCACATCCTTCGGTTGGTAGGCGGAGAGCTTCAGCAATCGATTCTTTTGTAACATGAAACAATTTTCCACCGACCGCGTCTTGATACATGATGAACGGTCAATTTAGAAAATGTTCCAGACCCGAGGCAGTTATGAGTTCCAGCACTTGTTTAGCCTCCGTCGAACCGTTGGTTCGAATATCTTCGAAGTCTACTTGGAAAATCTGGTTGAAAAGTGCAGAATCACGACCCATTTCGATTAGAAAGATTTGGAGTTGGAAAGATTGAAAGCTTGGAAAGATTAAGTGATTGCTAGAGAGAGAAAGCAGATTCGCGGAAGAGAATAATAAGAAGATGAATGAGGATATTTATAGGCAGCGTCCTGGAATGTCAACTGACATGAACCGTCACATCAAGAAAGGGCGCCAAGTTTCCCTCCAAAACGAGTTGGCGGTAAACTCTGGGCGGCAATCCTTTTTGGCGGGAAGTGATTAAGCGGTAGACATTTTAACCGGTAATTAATGAAGCGGTAAACAATTTAACCGGTAATTAATGAAGCGGTAAACAATTTAACCGGTGGAGAATTTAAACCGATATTTGATCCTTATAATTTTAACCGATATTTGATTAAGGATGAAACATACATGTTGATGATAGAGCCGATATGAAGATCGGCTACACATACAAGAAGAATAAAAAATGAACCGACTTAGAACCTAAAACATCCTAGATATTTTGTCTTCCACCGCTTCCTTGGTGAGGACATTTGAAGGATTCACCGGTGTACCCGGTCCAAGGTTTGGAACGAAGGCTCGAACGACCCGACTCAAATGAGGGGCATAGCTGAACCGTTTTTCTTCGTCTTGACCATAGTCTTTAGATTATTAAAAATGACCAATGCCCAGTTGATGGAGGTTGAGCTGATGATATAGGTCATCATGTCAAAGGCTTTTCTGGAGTAGTTTTGATTAGGGGTCTGGCAGAGGATCGACCAGTTAACAATCTCATGCAAGATTTGAGTGTGGGGAGCAAGGTGGGATTTAAGGCCGTGGTTTTGAACCGGTGTGTCGGTGGTAGAGAACATTTCAGTGTATTCATCAAATGTACTACTCACCCATGGTGGAAAGTCCGAAAACCCCTCGGTTGGGAGGTTGAACATTCCGGCGAATAAGTTTTCCGAGAGAATGATGATATTGGTGTTTACAGTGGAGACTATGACACCGTTATGCATAGCTGCATTGGAGAGGAACTCTAGTATCTTTGGAAGGAAGAGAGGTCCGGATTCCTCTAGGAATCCGCGGAGGCCGGTGTCAATCAAAGATTCAAAGAGTACTTCCCTTGTTTCATCGTTCTCAAGGGATATCATTGAATCAAAGTCGATGCACAAATAGTTTCGAAGGATGGAGTGAGACATTTTTCAGATTTGCTTAGAGATGTAGAATATTGTCTTGAAGTGCATTGGAATGAGAGTGAAAGACATCTTAAATAGATTGCAAATGAGAGGTAGCGTAAGAGCATTTAAGATTAAGATTCTGTTTTGTCTCATTAATGCTTTGGAATATTTATGTTTTTAAAACGTCTTGGGAAGTGGTAATTTTGACCGGTTACGGAGACCGAGGTTGTGAATCTAGTTGGAAACCAACTAAGTTTGTGTAGTTTCCCATGTAGTTAGAATTCAAAGGTACTAGAATTTCATTAAGAAAAGGTGGATTACAGTAGACCAAAAGGAGACATAACCGATTAAGATAAATAGAAATACAACCGGTGCGTGAAGCAAAATGACCGGTTGTCCGCAGGAGTGATTCTTTAGTCACCGGAGGAGGTGATGTTTTTCTGCTTTTTCTTCCATGCTTTCTCAAACCGCTCATAGAAGGAATCCGCGGAATCCCTGGTCAATACCTGAGATTGATTCAGCCCTTCGCCTGGACAGAGTGGAAGCCCGAGTTCGATGAGTAGAGAACTTATTTGAGAAATAAAACCGGTGTGTCGGGTATTGATCATCCAGATTAGGTTGTCAAACAGCAACCTAGACCAGTTTACCGGAGTATCGGTTGTTATGGCGGTCATGATGTTAAAGATCGTTGTACAGTAGGTATTGGTGACATCCTTTCCCAGGATGGCCTTACCAATGATGTCGTTGAGGAGCTGATATTCGTCCCTCAATGATGATCGTGTACCGTGATCATTGACCGGAGAGTTGGAGCGGGAAAATTCCAGAGATATTTCGGCTTTCTGTTCAGCCGAAACGGATAGTTCTGTAAGACCTTCCTTGGAAAGGTCGAAGCACCGAGCGATGTCTCGCTCGGTGAAGTCGAAAATCGTTCCTCTTACCCTTGACTGGATAAGAGTGTCGAAAAATGGAGTGTCGCGAAAAACTCTGGCATTGTGAAAGAACTCGGTCATGGTTTTAGGAAATATGATATGTTTGATAGGATCGGCTTTATCGTTAGAGACGGGGGTCTGGATAAGGATGAAGGCTTATGAAAAACGGTTTGATAGAAATCCTATTAGGGATTAATATCTCTTTCTATTCTACGCAAACTTCTGTAAACACTTGAAACAGATTCAAGGCGGAATTGTTTACTTGGGTTTGAAGCACAAGATGAAATATGAAAAGATGACAGAAATGAAGAACACAACAATTTGTTTATGGATGTTCGGAGAAACTCTCCTACATCACCCCTTCTTCCAACCACCGGAAGGATTCACTATAAAATGATGAGAATCAAATACAGTTTACACACACACTTAGCTCACTATTGAATAGAACACTTTCTGTTCAATTACAAGATGAAGAATATCACTCAGCTAAAGGTGTTTTGATTCTAGCTCTCTCTCTCGATTCACACACAGTACAATCAGAAAGAAGCTTCACAGAATAAGTTCAGTAAGCAAGATGATTGAGTAGTCTCTCTCTGCAAAATTAGATTGTTTGTTCGTTTGTATTCGCTTGTTCGTGAGACAGATTGTCTGTTGTCCCTAGGATTTGTTAAATAGTGAGCAGGAGCTAACGGTCGAATCTTCAAGAATGACACGTGACACTCTTCCATTGGAAAGCTTCCATTGTACACAGTAGGTTATGAGCACAAGGATCGTGGTCGTACAGAACTGGTAGTGCACCGAATATTCCATCAGGGATGTACCTGCAAAACGGGTAATGTGAGGAAAATTCTCTTACGTGGCATTCCTTGATTGGATGCATATAACTGCTGTACTAATCTTCTTAAGAAAGTGGAGCAGAAGTAGGGTACAGCTATAACACGCGGGTAGGAGAAATGCTAGATTCAAGCGTACTGCTTAAACTAAGCATTAAACATATTTCAGTTAGACGGATTTGTGAAAATCCGTCTAATGAAATAAGTCAACTCCTTCTAATGGAAAACGTCTATTAGACCACCTGGTCTAATAGAATTAGACTCACGTCTAATTACAATAACCATTAGACTGCCACGTCTAACTCCACTGAGTTAAACTGACACGTCTAATTCCGGTTCTACCTCAGACTTGTCTGAAGGAGTTAGACTCACGTCTAACTTTCACTAATTAGACTACCCGTCTAATTATCCAATAACCATTAGACCGGCACGTCTAACTCTACTGAGTTAGACTGACACGTCTAATTCCGTTTCTACCTCAGACTTGTCTGAAGGAGTTAGACTCACGTATAACTTTCATAACGATTAGACTATCCGTCTAATTATTCAATAACCATTAGACCAGCACGTCTAACTCCACTGAGTTAGACTGGACGTCTAATTCCGGTTCTACCTCAGACTTGTCTGAAGGAGTTAGACTTACGTTTAACTTTCACTAATTAGACTACTCGTCTAATTATCCAATAACCATTAAAACGGCACGTCTAACTCCACTGAGTTAGACTGACACGTCTAATTCCGGTTCTACCTCAGACTAGTCTGAAGGAGTTAGACTTACGTCTAACTTTCACTAATTAGACTACCTGTCTAATTACAAATATATTAGACTACACGTCTAACTCCGATGAGTTAGACTGTACGTCTAATTCTATTAGACTTGCGTCTAATTCCGTGTATTCATTAGACTATCCGTCTAATTCTTTACATCTATTAGACTACACGTCTAACTCCGATGAGTTAGACTGTACGTCTAATTCTATTAGAGTCACGTCTAATTCCGTGTATTCATTAGACTATCCGTCTAATTCTTTACACATCTATTAGACTACACGTCTAACTCCGATGAGTTAGACTGTACGTCTAATTTATACGTCTATTAGACTGTACGTCTAACTCCGATGAGTTAGACTGTACGTCTAATTCTATGCGAATGAGAGTCAAAATCGGTCTAATGACCCTCATTAGATCCAAGTCTTATGACATGTTGTCTCAATACACCTGTATCAAAACTCATAAGTTATTTCATCATCCAAATATCAGAGGGTAAATTATTTCAACACTTAGTCAAAATAATTTGACCCAACAATGTTTGTCATCTAGAAAGGACCGAAGACCAGTACTATCCAAAGACTTGATCATTTTTAAGATTTCGTAGTGTTTTGTGCCTTGTGCTGTGTCGAAATCAACTTGAAAAATGTTCTAGTACTGAGACATTTTTGCCTTAGTAAGATGAGAGGTTGAGGGTGTGAATATTTGTTTGATATTCATCTAACTTATATATTAGTTGGAGGGTGATATAAGTGAGTGGTATTATCTAGTGGATAACAGGTAATTTAGTTTATTAGCCGTAGGATAAAACATCTTGCATGAATTAGATGTGTTTGCAGCCTAAGGGTGTGAGTCATAGGCCTGGACAATGAGAGATATTATATCTTCACGTCTTTTGAGGCATGACTGCTTTGTTTTGAAAATGAATCTTTTCAGAACAGATACGTCCAAACACAGACAATTGTTCCATGTTTGTTGAGAAACCAAATATTCCAGAGTATATTATATTCAAACCGGTTGGTTTTCATTCATTGGTCCCGATGCAGTTAATTAGTGTAGGTACTAAGTAAATGGTCGGTTTACTGTAACTGATAGACAAAGCGATTTTTCAATAAATACGATGGTAAATTCGGTTTCTGACATTTTAAGAAGAATTGCCGGTTTTGTCTATCCGAACCGATTTTTTTCTTTACAGGTTAAGGTTTTAAGAAATGAGTTGATTTATATCGGTTAGACCGAGGATGTTTCTGAAGAAAAAAACTTAGCTTCCTGCAGAGGCTTTGTGAAGATATCGGCTACTTGTTGATCAGTTGATACATATTCCAACCGGATGTGCTTCTGCATGACATGTTCCCGGATGAAATGATGCCTTATGTCGATGTGCTTGGTTCTAGAGTGTAAAACCGGATTATATGTGATTGCTATGGCACTTGTGTTGTCATAGAAAATTGGATACTCTTCGGCGGTGACGCCAAAGTCCTTTAGTTGTTGTTGAATCCATAGAAGTTGTGAACAACAACTTCCGGCTGCCAGATATTCAGCTTCTGCGATTGATGTAGCAACCAACGTTTTCTTCTTATTGTGCCATGAAACAAGCCGATCACCTAAGAATTGACATGTTCCACTGGTATTTTTTCTATCAACTTTATATCTTGCATAGTCTGCATCAGAATAGCTTGTGAGGTTAAAACTTGAGTCCTTTGGATACCATAATCCGACTTCAGATGTTCCCTTTAGATACTTTAGGATTCGTTTAGCGGCTGTATAGTGAGACTGTTTATGATTAGCCTGGAATCTTCCACACACTCCGACCGCAAATAATATGTCCGATATACTTGCTGTCAGGTACATAAGTGAACCAATGATTCCACGATAAGCTGTCAGGTGTACTCCCTGACCGTCATCATCTTTATCCAGCTTGATTGATGAGCTCATTGGAGTGGCGGCAGAGGAACATGTGTCCATCCCAAATTTCTTTAGAAGTTCCTTTGTATATTTGTACTGATTGATGAAAGTTCCTTCTTCCAATTGTCTAACCTGAAGACCTATGAAGAAGTTTAATTCTCCCATCATACTCATTTCAAAATTGTTAGTCATCAGGGCTGAGAATTTATCACACAGCTTAGGATCGGTTGATCCGAAAATGATATCATCTACATATATTTGAACAAGTAGAATGTGTCCCTTTTTCTCAAATTTAAATAGGGTTTTATCTACTAAACCTATGGTAAAGTCATGATGTATTAGAAATGCGGTTAATGTATCATACAAAGCTCTAGGAGCTTGTTTTAAACCGTAAAGGGCTTTATTTAGGCGATATACATGATTAGTCAAGTCAACATTTTTAAAACCGGGTGGTTGTTCAACGTATACTTCTTCACGTAGGTCACCATTTAAAAATGCACTTTTAACATCCATTTGGAATACTTTAAAATTTTTGAAAGTAGCAAAGGCTAGAAAATTTCTAATGGCTTCGATTCTAGCTACAACAGCAAATGATTCTTCAAAATCAATGTCTTCTTCCTGTTTGTATCCTTGTGCCACCAATCTAGCTTTGTTCCTCGTGACCAAACCGTCTTCATTGAGTTTATTTCTGAATACCCATCTTGTTCCTATGACCGGTTGATCTTTTGGTCTAAGAACTAGATTCCAAACTTTATTACTCTCAAACTGGTTTAACTCTTCTTGCATTGCTAAGATCCAATCCGGATCCAACAATACTTCATCCACCTTTTTCAGCTCAATCTGGGATATGAAAGCAGAATTAAAGTATTCCTCCAATTTTTGTCGCCTCGTTTGGATGGGGTTTGAAGGGTCACCTATAATAAGCTCAGGAGGATGATTTGTGTTCCTTTTGAGATTCGGTTTATGAATCTCTACCAAATTACCGTTTGTTTGATCAAGGCTAGACATATCGGTAGGCTTAGCAATAGTGTCAAACCGACCGATTTCCTTAGTTTGAACCGAGGTGTCAACTTCCTGTTGTGTGGCAGGATGATTCAGCTGGGTTTCAACAACACCCATTTGGTCATGGACAAACCGTCTAAAAACCGGAATCTCATCTTCACTATCAGAATGGATATTATGATTTTCTAATCTATTGTGTAGATCAAAGGATGATGTAGTGTTACTTTCAACTGATTCATCGAATACAACATGAAGAGATTCTTCCACGGTTAAAGTTCTATTATATACTCTATATGCTTTACTAACCGCTAAGTATCCTAGCATTATCCCAATATCAAATTTTGCATCAAAAGCAGATAAGTAGTTTTTGCCATTAATGTGAATGTAACATTTACAACTGAAAATCTTGAGATACCGAATGTTAGGGATTCTATCAAAATATACTTCGTACGGTGTTTTATTGTGAAATTTGTTAATCAAAGAACGGTTTTGTGTATAACATGCAGTGCTGATAGCTTCAGCCCAAAAATTCTGAGCAACACCTGAGTCGGCTATCATAGACCTTGCAGCTTCCTTGAGAGTAAGGTTTCTTCTCTCAGCCAGGCCGTTCTATTGATGAGTTCTGGCACTGGACAACTCGTGTCTAATGCCAGATTCATCAAGAAATGCATTTAGAGTACTATTTGTAAATTCGGTTCCTCTATCACTCCTAATGCTATTTATACGTGTTGATTTTTCATTTTGTAAACGCTTAAGCAGTGTAATTAAATTGGATGCGGTTTCACTTTTAGATGCCAAAAATGTGACCAATGTATATCTAGCATAATCATTAATAACAACCATAGTGTAATGCATACCACCTAGGCTGGTGACCCTAATCGGTCCAAATAAATCAATGTGAAGAAGGTCTAAGCATCGGTTAGACTGAATGTGTCCTTTGCTCTTAAATGTTTATTTAGTTTGTTTACCCATTTGACATGTTGAGCACACCTTATCCTTATTAAATATTATATCAGAAATTCCTTCAACTAACTTTTTATTGCGGATATAGTTTAAGGTTTTGAGGTTTAGATGGTTTAACCTTTTATGCCATAGCCAGGTTTGATCAGTTTTAGCTACCATGCAAACAGGATGCTCTACTTCATTTTTCTAGTCTACCTTGTATATGTTTCCTAACCTATTTCCGGTTAGTAGTGTACTACCCTAAGAGTTTTTAACTAAGCATGCATGTCTAAGAAATTCTACAGTATATCCAGCATCACACATCTGACTAATACTTAGCAGGTTAAAATGTAGATTTTCAACTAGAAGTACATTGTTAATTGTTAAATTACCATGGACAATCTTACCATTGCCCACAATTCTACCTCTTGAGTTGTCACCAAAGACTATCATTGCACCGGTTTGTATTTTGATGTCGGTTAGAAGGTTGTTGTTTCCAGTCATATGTCTGGAACAACCGCTGTCCAGGTACCACTCAGAATTTCCTAGCCGTTTCTTCATAACTTGTTCTTCGTTTGCCATGAGACAAGAGATTTCATCATCGCTGTCACTGTGAGCCCATAGACTTCCTCCATCATCAGCTATCAGTGCTTTCTGAATTTCCCTTCCTTCACCGGTTTGTGAGTAGTTGTTTCTTTGGTTCTGATCATCCGGCTTCCGGTCATCCCGTCTTGGTTTTCTGCATTCCCACCTGAAATGTCCCAAACTGTTGCAATTATAGCATCTAATATTAGATTTATCACCGTAGTTATAGTTGTTGTTTGTCGGTTGGCTTTTCTTCATGAATCTGCCAAACTTCTGTGCAAGCATTGCCATTGAATCCTTAGTGAATTGTTCATCGGATTTGATCGGTGCAGCAGCTACAGGTTCTATAGATGTGACTAGTGCCTTAGTAGCGGTTGAGGTTGATGCTTCATTTTCGATCCTGGATCTCATTTCAAACTCATATGCCTTCAGATCTTTGAATACATCGTGTAGCTTCATATTGTTTAGGCAGTTTGATTCTCTCATCACCATCGTCTTTATGTCTCATGCACTCGGAAGAGATCTTAAAGCTTTGATGATTGTTTCATTGTTATCATACTTCTTTCCAAAAGTTGATAGCTCATTTATCACATTTGTAAACCGGTCACTGTTCTCCCTCATGGTTTCTCCTGGCTTCATCTTGATGTTTTCAAACTTCTGGGTAGCCACCATTATCTTATTTTCCTTGGTTCTTTCATTTCCCTCATGAAGTTGAATCACTGTTTCCCATACTTCCTTTGAGATTTTGCAATCTCAGACCTTATAGAAGGTATTTATGTCCAAACCTTTGAAGATATGGCTTTTGGCGTGATTATCCAGATTGTTTCTCCTCTTATCCTCAGCTGTCCAATCCTTTCTATCTTTATCAATATTTATCGGTCCTTCAGACAGAATGAACGACATCTCATAATCCATAGTGATTAGGTGCAAGTGCATGCATATCTTCCAGTTGGCGAAATCATCACCTTCTAGCATTGAAGGCTTCTCGAAAGTCATGTTTTCTTGCTTCTGGTTGCTTGAGTATTGAAACTAACTGCTCTGATACCAATTGTTAGGATCTAGATCGCCGATGGCGGACCGGGGTCTGGCCGGTTAACACTTTCTAACAACACTCAACGGTTGGCGCTAATTCGGTTAGAGATTAACACCGATTTCAATACTACACAGGCTGTCACAAACCCTTGAACCGAGTTCAAGTGCGGAAGTGGTTTGTTTCAAACTGAAGCAACACACATAGGATGAATAGAGATGGAGTTTGGAGAAAGTCGGTTTTAGATTTAGTGAATCGGTTAGAATGATATAAGTCAGTTGGGACAGTACGAGTCGGTTAGAAAGCGGAACTGGCAGAAAGTAAAGAACAAGACACATGTTTTTATGGATGTTCGGAGATAAAACTTCTAGGTCACCCCTTCTTCTCAAACCGCGAGAAGGATATTCACTAAGGAATACTCAACCAAACTACACAATCGAGACTTATTTACTACTCGATAAACACTCTTACAATTCTCACAGAAATTGTAATCACACTTCAAATTAACACTTAAACTTTTATTCTTGTAGAGAGATAAACACAACTTGTAACTTGGGTTGTTGGCACTCTTGAATGTTGTATCTCTTGAATTTTAGAATTGTTGTAACTTTTGTGACTGCATTTACTCCTCTTCAGCTCCTTCTTTTATAGGTGAAATGTGCCAACGATCACATTTCTTCAACGGATACCTTCAGGGTAATCCTTGAATTTGATTGGTTGAGCAGAGATTCAACATAGCATTAAATGCGGTTTAAGCTTCCAAGGCATGGAGCAGACCGACTTCGTTTATCTTTTACTTAATATGGCAACTGCCAGTTGGCCAATTACCTGCATCTGGAGAACTGCACCTTTGACTTTTACCAAAATGGTAACTGTTTCTTCAAGCAATCTTTTGCAGCCTTCAGAGTATCATCAGACTTGTATGGATATGGCAAAGTCACAGTCTGTTCCTTTGGTATCATATTCCGCAGATACTCAAAGTGTTCGTTTACACCAATTTGTAGATGGTACTTAGTTTGATAATCTTGACTTCTTTCTTTAAGTAGTTTCTTCGTCGATTTTCGGTTGAATATTACATTTCGGTTTAGGATGTCTACCAGTTGTTCATAGCTTCGGGTTAACCGGATAACTTCCGGTTTTGGATACATCCTTTGCTTCTTCTTCTAACCGGTTTGATTACTTGATCGGTTAGATTCTTGACCGGTCAGATTCTTGACCGTTCCTGCACAGGGAATTTGTTTTTGTTATGTTCTTATTTGAACCGGTCTAATTTATCTATCATGCTTCTTTGATTATACTAACAAATTCAACATCCGCATAAGCCACAAAAAATAGATCATCTGCAATATATGTGTTATTGCTTCTTCTTTGAAGTACATGTGAAATTTGAAATGATGACTTCTCATAAGCATTTTAAAAATGTAGTCAAGAATTTCCATTGTTAAGACAAATAGGTAAGGAGATATAGGGTCTCCTTGCCTTACTCCTCTTTCACCCTTGAAGAAGCCTATATGAATACCATTCACATCCACAACAAAGTGAGGAGTGAAAACACATTGCATAATTCAATTAGTAAAAATGATTGAAAAACCTTAGTAAGGAGGAATTCGTGGATTGATCCCCATCTGAACGAGTCTAAAGCTTTTCTAAGGTCAATTTTGAAAGCCACATGTGGCGATATGTTTTTCTTGCCATATCCTTTCAATAAGCTCTGTATGAGAAGGATGTTATGGGAAATAGAGCGTCTAAGAATAAATGTTTATTGCCATAATCCTACAAGCTTATCAATAACTATTGCCAAACGTTGAGAAATAATTTTGTAAATAACATTGCAACATGAAATAGGACAAAAGTCCTCAATTTTTTTTCTGAAATTAAATTCTTATGAATCAAATTCAGCACTGTGACGTTCCATTGCTTCAACATTTTACTGTTTTGGAAGAATTTCAAAACACCCTCGCTTACATCTTTACCCACTATTTCCCAATTTTCTTTGAAGAACTTCGTGTTGTAACCATCTAGCCCTGGGCTTTTATCCCCTATCATTGAAAATACTACTTTTTTGACTTATTCCATACTGACTCTTGTAATCATTTGTTTATCATTTTCCTCACTGATTTTCCTTTACACAATCTGTTAAACCAATCATTGACTGTCCTATATTATTGTGCTTGTTTATGTTCCAATCATCTCTTTGTAGAAGTTTATTGCCTCATGAACTGAATTTTAACCCTGTAAAACATCTTTATTTGAGTTTGTGAGCCTTAGGACCTGATTTCTTAAATTCCTTTGTGAACAATTTTTATAGAAGAAAGAAGTATTTTTGTCTCCTAATGAAAGCTAATTTTCTCTAAATTTTTGCTTAGCAAAGCTTTCCTCTTCAGAACAGAAGTCTCTAAATCGCGTAAGAGCCTCTTTTTCCTCTTCCCTATTATAAGGTAGATTCGGGGCTCTCAGTGCCTTACATTCTATTTCCCCCAGTTTCGTTCTAGCTTCTTCCACTCTTTTAGAAATCCCACTGTATTTTTTCTGATTTAGCTTATTCAACTTCCCTTTCAGTAATCATAATTTTTCACAAACTCTGAACATCTTTGTTCCATTAATTCTGATGTTCCAAGTTTCATTAAATCCTTCATCTTTCATCAAGAAGTTAAAAAAAATTAAAAGGTCTTTTTTGTTTTTCCACCTCTCCCAAAAAAATTTCAAAGGGTAGTGGTTAGAGATACCTGGTTGTAAAAACCTGGATTTGTCTTCTTGGGTAAAACTCTACCCATTTTTCATTCACTAAGCCTCTATCAATTTTTCTCTTTCGCACGTTGTCCTCCCCTCTTAAATCTGACTAGGAAAATATATTATTTGAGGAAGACGGTTCAATATTCCTTATGTCTTGAATACATTCAGTGAAATCCCACATGTCTTGTGTTATGTCTGTCTTAGGCTCTCTTTCATTCATGAATCTTGTAACATTAAAATTTGCCATAATAACTCACAGTTCGTCGTTCGTAATGCTTCTTCTAAAATAATCTCAAAGTGTCTTCCTCTCTGTCCTAAAGTTGTTTGCATAGACTACCGTAAAGAATATTTTTACCCTTGTTACTTGATTGATAACCTCTGTCAAAATAACTTGCTTACTTTCAAAAAAAATCTTGACTTCAACCCTCCTTTTATCCCATCTTACCCAGTTTATGCTTTTAACCTCATTAGAGTTATGAATAAATTCTCATTTTTTATTGAAGCAACCCTAGGCAACATTCTCTATTTGTCTTTGTCTAACTTTTATTTCAATAATTACAAATACTGTGATTTCAATTCTTTTTTCTATTCTTCTAACCTCTCTTCTCTTTATAAGGTCATTTAACTCTCTAATATTCTATGTCATTAAGTTCATTAATGAAAAGAAGATGCTCCAGATTTATTTCCCTTCCTTTATCTTTTATTCCTTTATGTTTTTCCTATATAGCAGGGCTATAAGGAATTGTATTTTCCTTAATTTGCTTAACTTGCTATTTTTTGATTTTTGTGTTTCTTTGGCCGCCAACCTTCTTCTAGATTGGAGATTGCACAATTTCAACCGATTCAGCTACCTCTACTTTATCTTTCTCATTTCCTTCACCAACTTCCCCTTTCTTGATTTCTCTCATGATTTCTCTTTCCACTGCCTCTTCAATATTGATTCTTGCTTCCAGGTCAAGTTTCTTTATTACATCTTCATTCTCAGCCTTTGATTCTGAATCTCTTACCACTCTATCTTCTTTCCCCTATTCTTCAAAACCCTGTGCTAAATTTCCTTCCTTATCTTGATCATTCTACTTACTCAATACCGATTCTTTAGTAATTTCTTTCTACCTTTCTTTCTCAGCCTTTTCCTTTTCTAACATTTTTTGTTCTTCTTTCTATTTCTTTTTTGCTCTTTCTCAATCTTATTCAATCATTTTCGGGCACTTGTAACATGCATGATCGAATGTGTTACAGTCATAACATCTACTCGACCTCCACTCATATGAAATTCTCATAATTGTGGGTTTGCCTTTTATGTCCGTTATATTTGGTATGAAAGATTTGATATTGGCTGTATCTCAATGCACATCCTAGCATAAGTCACATGCTCACCGTTTTCTATAGTTGGGCCATGTAGAGTGGACTCCCCAATAGGCTCACAAAGTGACTTAATGCTTTAGGATTGTACATGTGGGAAGGGATGTTGTGCAATTGGAACCAGATTTGCGCAGTTTCTTTGGGCTTGTTGAAGATGTTCATTCCTTCTGCCCATTTTTTTGAGTTTCATGCAGTTCTTCCTAACAAATGTGTGCCTGTTGATCAGAATACTTTTGAGATCTGATCTGTCTTTGAATTTGAGAAAGTACAAGTCATGAATATTTAATGTTACATTTTTCTTGACCATTTCCCCCCATTGCTCTATTATGGTTTTTTTGGTTACTAGAAATGGCACCTTGTTTCTTCTAATGAAGTTGCCCACTATGACATTTTCCATAAGTTTACACAGTTTTCCTGAACTTTTTGGGGTAATTTGAATTCAAACGGGGAACCTGTAATTTCAACATATGGCTTAAATGTTCCAAGAAAAATCTTTCCTCTTTCTTGAAATGGGTTGTCAGCTTTTGTTTCCCCTTTGTTCTTCTACCCCGCATTCTGTTTCTATTGTTCATTATGCTCGTTACTCTGTTTTTGCCCTGTTTTATGATATGTACTCTACTTTTGCTCTATTCCCTTCCCTTGAGTTTTACTTTGTTCTTCAGATTTCTTCCAAACCTAGTCTACCTTCCATTTAGAATTGTTCTTGATGAAGTAGACTCTAGATTTTGGGCATTTAGAGAGCTCTCTCAAAGTTTCATCAGACTAGCTCACAATATTATCGTACTTCTCTTTTTAAGGAGATTTATGTCTTGAAGGTAATGCAAGTTGACCTGCTCTTAGCCCTTTTAGGTTGACCTTTCATTAAAATCGACCCTCCATTTCCTCGAGTTTATTTCTTTACCCAATGGTTTCGCTACCGTTTTCTGCGTTTTTCCTATTTCACCCAGATTTTCTGCATTAATTCTTTCTCCTTAAAATCCCTTCTAGATTACCATCCCCGCTTCTTTGTCTAAGTCAGGTATCTCAATAGTCTCAAGTTGAATTTGATTCCCATTGGAATCCGAGTTAATAATTTGTACTTTTTTATTTCATAGACTATTTTTCTAAACTACTCTATCTTCTCCTAGAGCATGTCCTAGACTATCACAATCTAGACTATCAACATGTATTCCACTAACAATTCTATTTTCATTTGCATTCATCTCATGAGTGTTATTGGGATTGGTAGAAACTATACTTAGTGTTTGGACTACAAAATCTTTATTTTATCTCTTGCTCACATTAATATGATCTCTACCCTTTCCTCCTATCTTTGGAGATCCATGATTTTCAAGGAGGATATTCGTAAAATTATCTCCTAAGCCTTTTTGGAGGTTAGTTACATTCGAATTCTGTCTTAGGATCAGTGGAGCAGTTGTTGGATTCACCCATTGCCCGATTAAGAGAGTTGGCCGGGCTTGTACCAACTATTGACAAAGAGGGAATTTCCCGTACTAGTGAAGCTACGATGTTTGCAAAATTCATATTTAAAGTGGCCAACACAGACGAATTCGTGTTAGCGAATCTTTTAACAACTTCACAATGCTCATAGGTTTGAAATTTGTAGAATTTCAAGGAAATTGATTTCCTGATGCACTCTAGTCTTGATCGAGAATGATATCAAATGTCAATTAAGAGAGATCGACGGGGAGATTTAGCAAATTTCTACGAATAAAGACCACCCTTCGACCGAGAGATGAAATTGTGATGCACATGGCATACAGATCGCACAGATCGCATAGATGACATAGTTCGCACGACAACGAACGATGTTCAATTTTCTTTGTGACGACAAACGAGGGTTTCTTCAGCGAAAATTACGACCGCGACAATATTGTCGGCATATCGTGGCGCACATGACACACCGATCACATATATCACACAATTCGCTGAATTTGTGCTTGTTTTATGGTGTTTAATTTATGGTATTTTATGGTTGGAAATCAATCCTATGATCATTTATAAAAAAAATTGTATAGGTTAGAGCCAATCAATCAACCTTAAATAGAAAAACTCAAAATTTAATTTTAAAAATAAAAAATTGCTATTCTTGGGCTAATCTTTGAAGATCACAACCTAGAAAGCTTCCCAACATGATTTTAATCATGTTGGACACCTGTTTGGATGACGTCTGATCCATCCCAATCATATTTAATCATGTTTTTAGTTATTGATTTTGTCAAAACGAACAGTTAGTCTTCTTGTTTTAATACCAATTCAGTATATGAGATATAAGGAAACTATTGGATAGCTCCTTTGTCCTAAAAAAGTTTTAAAACTAAAAATTCAACATTTGATCACAAATAGTTTTAAATGATTCAATCATCAACTAGGTCGATTGATACATTGAGATGATGATCGACATGTTTCTGGGAGCTTTGAGAAGTTACTCAAACTCTTGGATCAAAGAATCCAAGCTCAAACCTGCTATTTTGTGTTCTTGAGGACCGAGATGTCTGACCGACAACTATCAGTCTGGACTAAGACATAGGACCGACATATCTAACTAAGAAATTCGATATAACAGACAAGTTCGACCAATTTTCTTGAGCTAGAACCGAGATGTCTGACCGATGTTCTTCACTTAGGACTGAGAGGTCCGACCGAGGATTTTATATCCAGAACCGAGAGGTCTAACCTAGAACAGACATGTTTAAACCTAGGAATCGAGGAATCTTGAACTTGATCGAGAATTCCAATGATCGGTGAGTTTATACACCCCGACCAATGATCTTGGGTCTCGACCGAGGGACTAAGAGTCCTCAACATCTCGACCGAGGGACTTGGGTACTCCGACCAAATATCCCGACCCTTGACCCAAACTGAGGGTTTTTTGACCCCGACCGACAAAAACGAACCCAAGGTCTATGACTTTGGTTCTAAGGCCTATTTGTTCAAATTTTCAAATCCCAAAATTATATATTGTAATTTTTGAACCCCAAACCATGTTTTATAGGTTACAACCCCAAACCATTTTCTATGACTTCGTTCCAAGTGATTAGAAAATAATTACAAAATATTTTTGGGACGTTTTCACAAAAAAAAATATATTTTAAGGAATGCATGTTTGGTGTTTATTTCTAAACCATAACACTCTGAAAATGACTAATGTTCTTCAGGTATACTCCTCACTAATTATCATCAACAATATGTACCAACATTTAAATTCATTGTGTGTTTATCAAGAGAGAGTTAGAATCAAAGCATTGTTTTAGCTGAGTGATATACTTCTTTATATTGTAATTTGAACAGAGTCTGTTTTGTTCAACAATGAGCTAGTCGTGCAACTGTATTTGATTCTAAGAAACGTATAGTGAATCCTTCCGGTGGTTGGAAGAAGGGCTGACGTAGGAGAGTTTGCTCCGAACATCCATAAACAAACTGCTGTGTTATTTACATTTTGTCACATTCTCATTCTTTGATTCTTAGCTTCAAACATGAACGAACATTTCCACACTTGAATCGTTCAAGAGTTTGACAGGGTTTGTGTCGAATAGAAAGTGATTTAAATCCTTAACAAGATTTCTATCAAAACATTTTCCCGAAGCCGTCATCAATAGTCAGACCCCCGTCTTTATCGATTACGCCGATATATTTTAACTATGGCCTATTTGGTGTTTATTTCTAAACCCTAACACCCTGAAAATGACTGATGTTCTTCAGGTATACTCCTCCCTAGTTATCATCAACAATATGTACCAACATTTAAATATTATTGTTTCAATATGTTAAATAACGCTAAAACTTATAAAAATGATTTAGACCGGAAGTATAATTGGTTAAAACCCAAATGTTATACAACCGATTTTCAAAAGCCAACTTCAATTAGAGACAATTTTTTAAAAATGGATACGAAGGATTAAGTGCGAAAGCCCTTTCGAGTATCACCAAACTACGAATTGAATGAAATTTTAGTCAATATATTTGTATATGTATGCCATTTTTATTTATTTTCAAAAATCCATTGGTGACTCTGTTTCAAAATAAATAATCTTTTAAACTAATTATGTTTAATTAATTTAAATTAACGGATTTCTAAAAATCAAATTATAATTTGATTATCATAAATCCTATGATTATTTAAAATTGAACCCCAAATTAATTATTTTTAATTAAATTCAAAACCTGTTAGGAATTATCAAAAATTTTTTAAAAATAATGTTTTATTTTAAAAGAAAATTCATGACACGTAAATTGAGGTTGAAATTCTCAAACTTCGAGCTCTTCACAGAAACCAAAACAAATAGTTTTTCGAAGGTTACAAAGTCGATTTAAAATTATGCTCTGATTTATTTCAATTAGTTGCTTATATTATAAATGTAATGTGCTTGAATGTTTATCTTGATGTTTAGTTAATTCTTAACTGATAGAAATCCATGTTAGAATTATGTGCTCAGTCTAGGGGTAGAGAACAAATATAGGAACAACATAATTTGATTTTAATTCAATTCATATTCGTCAGTAGAGCCTCCTACTCCTCTATTGAATGATGAACTCTCGAATGGTGCTTGTTGGATTATTCATGGTTGTTACAACTTTTACAAATAAATGGAAGATCTGCATTAATAAGAAAACGACAAATTTGCAATGATGAGGAAAACAAAATATTTCAGTAATGAGGAAAATAGAATATTTGCAATAAATTTTATTAAATTTGAAAATTAAGTGTTTTTTTTATTTAGTATAAATAAGGTTTAAGTTGCTCTCATTTAAATAAGTAAAAAGAGAGAGATAACAACTCTTGTAATTGTTTTTTTAGATTTTAAAGATTTTATAGAAATTTTTCAAACTTTTGTGAGTAATTCTCTTTATGGGCCAACATTTGGTATCAAAACATCAGGTGAATAACAAAAACCATCCGGTGGGATCCAATATCGAAGGGTGCAAGATCATCAGGGGTGCAGCAAAACAATGGAATATTCCACTATCCGCAGCTAACACACACGAATTACATTAGTTAGGTGATTCATGTACAGGCTATGATGGAGGATCAAGGAGTATGGGGGACAGTCGAGTCAGTAGAAGGCACATAGATTGATGTTCAGCTTGATAAGAAGGCGTGGTCACATCTTCTACAAGAACTTTCGGATGATTTTCTCATGCAGGTGGCAAATAAAAAGACGACGAAGGAAGTGTGGGATTGTCTCAAGACGAGGTTCGTTGGCGCAGACCGTGTGAAGAACGCATGATTGCAGACATTTAAGAGTGAGTTTGATAGGATGCATATGAACGATAGTGAGTCGCCCGATTAATATGCTGGTCGACTCACATCCATATCAGTCAGGTACTCAAGCCTTGGAGAAACACTAAATGATGTTGCGATAGTAAAGAAGCTCTTCGACACCGTGCCAGAAAGGTTTATCAGTGTGGTAGCTAGCATCGAGCAGTTTTATAACCTCGAGACGTTAACATTCGAGGAAGCTGTTGGAAGGCTGAAGGTCTTCGAGGGGCGCACGCGCAAGAAAAACACAAGCTTTGGAGGAAACAAAGGACAAGTGCTACTCACTCAGGAGGAGTAGAAGGCACGTTTAAAAAAGGACGAGGAAGACTCGTTGAACTAGTGGAAAAAGGATTCCACAGATAGTGGGACCCGTTGTCAAGGAGGTAGAACTCGAGGTAAAGGCCAAGGGAGAAGAGGCCGAGGAGCACCGTCTCGGAAAGACAAAGAAGGTGGTTTAGGTGGTCGAGGAGCTCCTTGAGACAAAATTCACATTCGTTGTTTTAATTGCAATGAGATGGGACATTACTCAACTCAATGTAGAGTAAAGAATAACGAGGTATCACACCTTACCCACGCATACAATGTCGAACCAACATTTCTTATGGAAATCTCAGAGGAGATTCCGCCAATCAATGTTGTCATGCTGAATGAAATGAAGCTGACTCCAGTAATGTTAGAAGCTAAGAACGATGAGACATCAAAAGATGCTTGGTTCTTGGACAACGGCGATAGCAATCACATGACTGGCGATAAAGAAAAGTTCTTTGTACTAGACGAGGTAGTCACTAGAAAGGTGAAGTTCGGAGATGGTTCCACGATACAAATTTGTGGAAAAGGTTTTATCATGTTCGAATGCAAAAATGGTGACCAGTGGCTTCTCGAGGGAGTTTTTTTCATTCCTTCTTTAACAAGTTATCTAGTGAGTCTCAGGCAACTTACCGAGACAGGTCACAGGGTGGTGATGGACAAAGAAGAGCTTAAAGTCTTCGCTAAAAATCATTCATGCCTTATCATGAAAGTGAGACGAACTCATAATCGACTATATTTAATTTTCTTGAAATTAGCAAAATCGGTTTGCCTTTTAGCTAATCTTGAAGATCTAGCATGGTTATGGCATGCTCGTCTCGGTCATGTTAACTTCAAGCACTAAAGTCCCTTATAAATAAGGGAATGGCTGCTAGTGTTCCAAAAATTTCTCCTCCAAAACAACTTTGTCGAACATGCCTAGTTACAAAACAAACGAGACAACCGTTTGCGCTAAAAGCCAAGTTTCGAGCGAAAAATCCACTCGAATTGTTGCACATTGACTTATGTGGGCCAATCACGCCATCAACCCTAGGAGGAAATCTATACTTCATGTTGATTGTTGATGATAATTCCAGGTGGATGTGGCTCCATATGTTGAAAGCAAAGGACGAAGCATGCTCTTCATTTAAGAAGACGAAGCAATTGGTCGAGAATGTGACCGGACTTCAAATCAAAGTTCTTCGTTCGGATAGAGGAGGTGAATTCTTCTCAAGGGAATTTGCAGAGATGTGTGAAGAAGCAGGGATAGAATGACAATTCACCGCACCGTACTCTCCTCAACAAAATGGTGTGGTGGAGAGGCGTAATCGAATAGTGATGGCCATGACTAGGTCTTTTCTCAAAAGCATTGTAGTCCCGAGCAAGTATTGGGGGGAGGTAATTCTTCATGCAGTCTATCTTCTCAACTTGGTCCAACCAAAGCTATTCGAGACAACACTCCATTTGAGATGTGGATTGGAATGAAGCCACACCTAGCGCACCTTCATGATTTTGGGTGTACTGCACACGCCAAGGTGACCACTCCCCATCAAAAAAGTTAGACGACAGAAGCCAGTTGTTTGTCTATTTAGGTGTCAAAGAAGGAAGTAAGGCACACAGGTTGCTCGAACAACAAAATGACAAGATCCATATGAGTCGTGACGTTGTGTTCGAAGAAAGTGCAGCATGGGATTGGAAAAATGAAAAGAGTGATCAACCCTTCCAAGTTTACGAAGAGGTTAATCACGAGCATGTTGGAATTCGAACAATCCCATTTGAGAGTGGATCGACAAGAGGACAGTCTACTTCAGAAATATTTCAAGAGGTTGTCTCGAATCCTCCACAGCTCGAGCAAATGACTGAACAAACAGACCAAGGAGATGGTTTACCCACTCCATGGTATGTGGACACGTTGGGAGTGATGAAGGACGTGTTCGATACAAGAACATGACCGATATCTTGAAAGAAGAACCTCGAGTGACACTTGATTTTGAAGACTTGATGTTAGCACAGACGAAGGAACCTTCTTACTACAATGAAGCGGCTGGACAACCACAATGGGAAGAAGCAATGGCTAAAGAAATTGAAGCCATCGAAAAGAATGATACGTTGTCTCTCTTCCCATTGCCAGTCGGACACAAGTTAATTGGACTCAAATAGGTATTTAAGCTCAAGAAAAACTCAGATAGGGAGGTGATCCAGCACAAAGCTCGTTTAGTTACAAAGAGATATGTGCAATGACAAGGCATTGACTTCGAAAAAACTTTCGCTCCAGTCGTTCGAATGGACACAATTCGAGTCATTCTTGCCTTGGCAGCCAATTGTGGTTGGAAAATATATCATCTCGAGGTAAAGTCAGCTTTTCTCAATGGAGAACTAGAAGAGGAAGTATACGTAACTCAACCGGAAGGATTCAAAGCCACAGGGAAGGATAATATGGTGCTTAAATTAAAAAAGGCATTATATTGACTAAAGCAAGCTCCTCGTGCGTGTAATCTAAAGTTGGATAAAAGTTTGAAGAAAATGGGCTTCAAAAAGTGTACACAGGAGCAAGCGGTGTACACAAGAGGCAACGCTAATACCCGAATTATTGTTGGCATTTACATGGATGATCTTATTTTAACAAGTGAAGATCCAAAGGGTATCAAACTTTTCAAAAAGAAAATAATGGGGGAGTTCGAGATGAGTGATCTCGAATTGCTTTCATACTACCTTGGAATCGAGATAAATCAGTTCGAATGAGGTGTCTCAATCAAGCAGACATCATATTCCAAAAAGGTGTTTAAACAATTTGGAATGATTGATTGTATCTCAACAAAGGCACCAATGGAGCATAAGACTCAACTCTATAAGGATCCCGAAGGATAACCAATTGATGCAACTGAATATCGAAGAGTCATTGGTTGTTTGCGCTATCTCTTTCATACAAGGCCAGATTTTTCTTATGTTGTTGGTGTTGTTAGTAGATTCATGGAGAGGCCAACTGAGATACATCATAAGGCAGTGAAGTAGGTGCTTCGATACCTTCAAGGCACTATACACTTAGGTCTAGTGTTTCGAAAAGGAGGTAGTGACGAGGAAATAGTGGGTTACTCTGACAGTTATCTTGTAGGTGACCTAGATGATCGGAAAAGTATGGGGGGCATGGCGTTTTATATTAACGATAGTCTTGTTTTGTGGAACTCCCAGAAACAAAAGACAGTGGCATTATCCTCATGTGAAGTAGAGTTCATAATTGCACCAGCGACATCGTGTCAAGTACTTTGGTTGAAATCATTGTTGTTTGAACTAAGTGGTTCGAAATCTAAGGTAGTGAAGCTCTATGTCGACAATATGTCTGCAATTGCACTCATGAAAAACCCAGTTTTTCATTATCGTAGCAAAACATCGACACGAAATATCATTTCATTCGAGAGTGTGTTAAAGGAATTCAAATCAATGTAGAGTTTGTTCGAACGGATGAACAGAAGTCTGGCATACTTACGAAGGCTTTGCCAGTATCAAAACTAGTGACGACGCGACACCTGATCGGTGTTCGTAATCTCGAACCATGCCAGGACTAAGGGGGAGAATTTTGGATTATTCCTAACTGTTACAACTTTTACAAATAAATGGAAGATCTGCATTAATAAGAAAACAACAGATTTGCAATGATTAAAAAAACAAAATATTTGCAATAATGAGAAAAATATAATATTTGCAATAAAATTTATTAAATTAGAAAATTAAGAGTTTTTTTATTCAGTATAAATAAGGTTTAAGTTGCTCTCATTTAGATAAGAAAAAAGAGAGAGATAACTACTCTTGTAATTGTTTTTTTAGATATTAAAGATTTTATACAAATTTCTCAAAGTTTTGTGAGTAATTCTCTTCCTGGGCCAACCAACGTCTAAATTATGCTTTTATTTATTTCAATTAGTTTCTTATATTATAAATGTAATGTGCTTGAATGTTTATCTTGATGTTTAGTTAATTCTTGATAGAAATCCATGTTAGAATTATGTGCTCAGTCTAGGGATCAATGTTAGAATTATGTGCTCAGTCTAAGGGTAGAGAACAAATATAGGAACAACTTAATTTGATTTTAATTCAATTCATATTCGTCAGTCGAGCCTCCTACTCCTCTATTGAAAGATGAACTCTCGAATGGTGCTTGCATTTTGCAATCATTTAGAAGCTTCAATGTAGGCATAAGCTAGGACATATTGTCGCAAGAAAAATGTCAAAAGCTCGCTTAAGTCGAAGCCACGATATAGGATATCCGCCAACGAAATCCTAGCTCGGATTTTTATTTCCATAGTAAGACAAATCCAATGTCTCGTTTGATTATGAAAATATGAGGCTTCACTCAAAAAGATATAGTTTGTATAATGTTCGCGAGGTCAAACCACTCGAAGCTTAAGACGCAGATGAAGGTGTAGGCGAGATGTCTTCAATCGGAGATGTTTCCGATTTGGAAATAGAGCACACCTCTATTCTAAATCTCAAATTTTGTTTAATAATGTCCAAGAACATCGCGACAAAGAGAGGAATAATGAAGACATCTCGAATAGACAACATCCAGGCAGAGATTCCCTACACAAAGCATGCACATTGAAAATCGATGAAAGGAGAATTTATGGAGGAAGAAAGCGAAGGAGAATATGATTTTCTGAAGCACATTTTATGTTTTTCCAATTTTCTAGACCCATAACTTCTTCTTTATGTCCAAATAAACCCTCCGAATCCCATAACTTTAAAATTGAGAGAGGATTTGCTGTCCCAAATGAAGCTGTCCCTTGCTGTCTCATTTATCAAAAACGATGTAATTTTGATAAATTAGACAAATAAAAAATTATATATATGAAATAAACCCTAAATCCTAAATTTTAAACACTAAACCCTAAATTTTAAACCCTAAACCCTAAATCTTAAACCCTAAAAAATTATATATATGACATTTTATTTTAATATTTAATTTTCTCTTTCCTCTCTCCACTCTCTTCTCTCCTATGAGAGAGCAAGTGGGACATTATCTTTGGGACAACAGATTCGAATTTTTTAAAATTCTACCTCAAACTTCCAATTTTGAATTAATTCAAAATTATTTAGCCCCTAGTCATTTTTGCCTACATCCAGATTGACCACTAGACTCTTTCAACGTCTCATTTTGACCATAAACTTCTAATTTTGAATTATTTTAAATAATTCGATATTATTTCAGCCCTTGGACTATTCTTTCTCATCCAAATCAATCCTTCAACATCATTAAGGTATAATTTTGTCCTTAAAGATCTATTTTAAATATTTTAAAAATCTTTATCGCTTGTTTAGTTCCCTATTACACCAAAAAAATATATTTTTATAGATTTTAGTCTTTAAATCATTTTAGAAAATACAAAAAATTCAGAATGGTCAAAATTGTTTTCTCATAATTTTTATGACCTGTTTGTAATGCAGGCTATCTTTAGAAATTGTTATATTGAATCCTACGGGTCCAAAAATTATGAAATATTTATAATAGATCTTCAAAATTATGTTTGACTTCCACAAAAAAAATTCAAAATTTTGGGGCACATTTATAAAAACACTTTTTCATAGTTTCATATTTGGAGTTTTACAATTATAAAATTTTCAAACTCGAGTGCAAATTTTAGATGTTTTCAAACACTTTTAGATAAATGTTTGCCTTTACAGTATAAAAAATGAGGCTTGAATACCTCAAAATTCTAAATGTGAATTTTCTAACACTCGTGGACTCATTTCCTATAAGGTTCCACAGCTTGAATTCCAATCAAGCAACATGTGGATTTTTCAATTCACATTTGTGTTCTTTCTTGTGATCAAGACACGTTCGTGGCTTTGTTGTCTCAACCTTCTCTAAAACCTAATGGACGCTTAGAGTCATCTCTAAGTAAGGAATAAGGTTGACCCCTTAGATTAGACGCATGTTAGGATAATCAAAAGAGCAAAAGAGTTTTGAACTCATAATATTTGTGTAATAATCCTCTCAATCAATCAATGGACAATTATGTTCGAATAACGACTGTCCATCAGTACAGGCGCATATGACATAGCATGGTGAACCCTTTCCTAATATGTAACAAAGCACCAAACCCTTAAAAACAAATATCTAATTTTCTTTCCTTTAGTTTCTTTGTGACGACTCTCGAAGTCAATTAGCTTATTACGTCTTAGTACGTACTAATCTAAAACATGTATAAGCAAAATAAAAAAGGTTTATGCTATATAACACTATTTTAGTTCCTCATCAGTAAGAAAAAATAATCTCCAAAACGATAACCGAGTGATATTATGAGAGGAAAATCTAGAATGAATGGGATTAACCCCTCTCTCTGGCAATGAGTTGTCCAATAGGACGTAAGCATTGAGAAGATGGGAAAAACTTACCAATTTTGTTGAATTCTCTAGTTTATGGAGGTGGTAATCTTCCTCCACTATAGGTGAATGATATTCTTATAATTCTCCTTAGTTCAAAAAACCTGGATACTTTCTCCCAAATCGGTTGTTTAACATGCCCAAACTAAATCTCGTCACTACAACTCTTACATGACTACTATATATGTATTATGTGAATATCTTTAGTATGTTTCCTCTTCAAAACAATTACATTTAAAAAAATTGTTTCGAAACATCTATTCTCAGACGATATCCATGGTAAGTGATATCACCCTAATCCCTTGGATCAACAACTTCCACGTAAACAAGCGAAAGCACGAGGTCTATGGACTAGCTCCCATCATGAGGTTTATCAACTTCGAGATAAACAAGACTTTCATGATGCAAATACAAATGCAGATGTAAATCTAAATGCAAAGGAGATGGAGCTCTACGGCACAAACTTACTTCATGGGAGACAGACAATTGTGCCAAACCATTGAGGAATTTAGAGTTATCTGAATGATTGACAACAAAAAAATCCTCCAAAATTCTAGAAGTAGCCTATAATCTTTTTAGAGGAAACAAAGATCCCTAAAGTATTATCCTAACCGAAACACTTATGTGATTAAATGATTTTTAATTTAGGAAAAGTTGTATAATTATTATTATTTTAATAATTAAATAATTTAATTATTAAGTAAAATACAAAATATATTTATTTTACTTTTATTAAATTAATTTTATTTAATAATATATTTTTATCAAACAAATTTTCTTATTTAAAAAATTCCATAGATGTTGCAAAGTTCTTTCTTTCTTTAATTTTTTCACTTTCACTCGACTCATTAAAATCAATCTTTAAACATTTAGTCTTTAACAAAAAAATAAAATTATTTTAAGAGAAAACAAAATAAAAAAACAAGTTTTTACTTGAAAGTGATGCTAGGTTTTTTTCTTAGTTAAACTTTTACATTACTTTTATGACAAGTGAATACTAAGAAGATATTATTTATTTATTTTTGTAATAAAAATATTTTCTGGTTATAATTCTCAATTTCTCATTTGTAAATATATTATTTTTAATTGTTAAAACATTTTAATTCAAGATATATTAAATAAAACAAAAATTGTCTATCAACGAAAATTATCACAAAGCTTGTTTTATATTGTTATTTTATTTTAATTTTGGAGTTTTTAGAATAAATTTTGTATGAGAAAAAAAAGTCATTTACATTTTTAGAATAAATTATGAAAGGATTTTTTTATAATAAAAAATTAATTAAATAAAAATATTTTAACACTCTAAATGAATAAACAATTTTAATAGGATAAAGGAGAGAAATATAATTTCCATCTAAGGATTTACTCCAACAAAGGGAAATTTGACGAAATGACCATAAAGAAGGACTTATTTGTATCCTTTGTCACCCGATAATTTTATTGCTCTGGTGATCACTTTATTTTTTTTGGACCAAAATACCCTTATCGCGTAACGCGGTGTTTCGCGAAGTGGAAATGTTCATTATATAAATACTCAATTTTTTTTCATTTCCTTAATTTCCTTTCTCTTTCTTCTCTCTTTACTCCTTGTTCTCTCTTAGATGGCGACGACGACGGCGGTGGCGACGGAACACATCATACTAATCGATGATATCAAAACTCCCATTCTAATATCATGTGTTCATCATACAAATTTATGTTCTTATTTCATTATCTTCATTTCAAACCCTAAATCGATTTATGTTCTTATTTCCATTATCTTTATTTCAAAACCCTAAATCAATTTATGTTCTTATTTTCATTATCTTCATTTTAATCCCTCAATTGATTTATGTTCTTATTTTCATTATCTTAATTTAAAACTCTAAATCGATTGAACCTATTCATATTGGTTCATATTTTGTTCATCTTATTGTTCATATTGATTTTACTTCGCTGTTAATATTGTCGATGATGATATATGTAGATAATCTTGTCGATGATCATATGGGTTCCATTTTAGGGAAGATTCACTTTTCGGTTCGCGTTTCGCTTAGTACTTTGCGTGTCGCTAAGTAATTCACGTTCCGCTAAGGACTTCGCGTTTCACTAAGGGTCAAGATTTTTTATTATTTATAGTTAAACATGACCTCATTTGACAAGGTATCTACATCACTCATGGTTTTTAAGAGAATTTGTCTTACCAAAATAAACTTTAATAATTTTTACATAGAAACAATTAGATTCTTCAAAAAATGTCTTTGAAGAAGCGATCATTGGCTTCCGTTAAGATGGTATGAAATCGATTTTGTAAGTCATTAAGAAAAATAATTAATGACTAACGAAATCGATTTCAAACCATCTTCTATTACCTGGAGCTCAATGATCGCTTCTTTGAAGGCCTTTTCTGAAAAATCTAAATGTTTTCATGTAAAATTAATAAGATTTATTTTGCTAACACAGATTCTCTTCAAAACCATGACTTTGTTGTTGATACCTTATCAAACGAGAGATATTATCTATAAAATAAATAAAAAACATTGTACTTAACGTTTCGCTAAGGACTTCGCGTCTCACTAAGCACTTCGCGTCTCTCTAGGGACTTCGCGTTTCGCTAAGGACTTTGTGTCTCTCTAAGGAAGTCGGAGAGGCGCGCGTAGGAAGACGAAGAGGGGAGCATTTATGCACGCGCTTTACCTTATTTATAATTCTTTTCTGTGTGCGATGAACATTTCATTTCTTCACTCCCTCGCGAAGGCCTCATTTCTCTCTAGCCTCTGTTTACTTAAATGCTCCCTACATTGACTATTCTTCAATGGGCATATGGGTTTAGGGTTTTGCTAAGTACTTCGCGTTTCTCTAAGCACTTTACGTTTCTCTAAGCATTTCGCGTTTCGCTAAGCACTCCGCGTTTTGCTAAGTACTTCGTGTTTTTCCTAGGGTTTCTCGATGGTATTTGTATTTGTTCTTATATTTTTGTTGTTGTTCCTTTTGTAGATGGAAGAAAGCACGGTTACTGAGTTTCCTGGTAGGATTTCTTGGAAAAGCGCCCTCTGCCTCAAGAAGATTGCTAACAAGTTTGATACAATGGATCTTTTAGAGAGGGTTTATAATACCCAATTCAGATATGTAGTCACAACCCCAGTCTTGCAGTTCTCAGGAACTATTGTACATTATATATTGCTTAAGAGGGTAACCTCAAACTCTAAAGTGATTACATTCATGGTCAATGGATAGGAACTTGTATTTGGTATGAAGGAGTATCCCTTGATTACAAGCCTAAACTTCGACAGATTTCTTGAGGTGAACGAAGAAGATGAATTCCGAGGTTGTCCACCTCTCTTGGTGAGATATTTTAAAGGGAAAACGAGTGTACGAATGAACGAGTTGGAGACTACTTTTATGAAATGCAATGATAAGGAAGATGCATGGAAGATGTGGCTGGTATGCCTGATTTTCCAGTACCTATTTGCATTTGACCCAAGGAGGATGGTATTTCCAAAAATCCTTCATATGGTGGAAGACGAGGATACTTTCCTCCGATTTCTATGGGGGGAGGTAACATTTAGAGCCCCCCTCAAGGGTTTGAACAAGAACATGAAACGTCTCAGTTCCTTATATTTTAATAAGAAGAAAACGATTAATGATCCTTATGCTCCTTTTGTTTACAATATTTATGGGTTTGCATTGGCATTTCAAGTGTGGACATATGAGTTCATCAAAAGCTTTGTCCTTAAATTTTCCAAAAGGAATGAGCTTAATGAGCCTCTACGCCCAAGGTTGTTAGTCTATCATTCCAAGAGGAAGAACACCTTGAACGAGATAAAATCTGCCCTTGAGGCCACGAATCTGACTGAGATGAAAGATTTATCCATGGAGAAGAGGTTATACAATGGTGTGGACTTTGAACAAATAGACGAGTCAGCTGATGATTTTTTTGAGGGATTTACAGATGGGAAGATATACAAAGATGAAGTATATAAATATGAAGATGAAGATGAAGATGATGATGAAGATGAAGAACCTACTCCCAAGCCTTCCACCAGGAAGAGAAAAGCTGAAGCTACTCTCAAAGAAGCAGCCAACCTGAAGAGGAAGCTTACTTATGAATCGAGTCCCCCCGACATTATTCCAAACCTCCCAATGACAACATTCCTAGTCCCCCCATCGCGACTTCAATTCTTCTAACACCTTTTGTTGGATGTAAATGTGATGAGCTGAAGGAGGAGCTAAAAGAGCTGAAAACAGAGCTGAAGGATGACCTGAAAGAGTTGAAAACAGAGGTCATCAAAGAGATGAAATTCACCATCAAAGAAACTCAAGAAATTCAACATGCTTATATGAAAAAGTTGGTTATTATATGTCCGAACAGTTATTAGCCAAATCTAACCAAAAGATGGCCATTTTATTAGGCAAATTAGATAATATAGAGGATAAAAAGAATAAGAGCAAGGTAGATAAGAAGAAGGAGAAGATTGAGGTTAGATATTGAAATTTATACTTAACGTTTCACTAAGGACTTCACGTAATGTGAAGGACTTCGCATAACGTGAAGGACTTCGCGTAACGAGAAGGCTTTCGCATTTCGCTAAGGACATATCTGACCAGAATGTTGTTCTATTTTGTAGGAGATGAAGACGAATGAAAGTGAGGAGATGGAGATGGAGATAAAGGTGAAGGTGAAGGATGAGAAGGTGGATGAAGCGGAGAAGAAGTTGGTTTTAGACACATGCGTTGTTTGATAATATCGGGAACATCCCAATCGTCTTCATCACCAACAGGATAACATGTCTCCGCATATTCATTCACCCAAGATTGAGTTGTGTAATACATGTGAGCATGGAAAATAGAATGATTAAACAATTAGATAAATAGATTGAACATGTGCGCTGAATAATACCTTGAACATAAGTCATAAGAAACCATATTGCGGTGACGGGCAATAGCTATTGCATGCGTAGAAGGAAGACCGGAAACTTCAAATACCATATAAGTGCAGTTCATGTCTTTCAAATTGACTTTAAAATGGTACTCATTGTCATGCACATAAAACTCGAATTGTCTTTCAATTTGTCCTTCTCGAATCCCTCACGTAATAACTTTTCATAAGTTGGAGATAATAGTTCTTTGTTGTTGGATGCTTTTTCTATCATTAAACCAATATTGTATTGTGAATCTTAAATACCCAGTCATTGCTGAAATATGATACTTTCTGGTTTCCCTAATCTGACTATTAAAACTCTCAGCATAATTGTTTGTGAGTTGATTGTATCGTTTACTGGGGAAAATGCTCTACTCCATATTTGGAACTCAATTTCTTCCAAATAGGCAGCAATCCTTTGATCTTTAACCCTGATCTTATCAAAAACCGAGTAAAATTGTGGATAGTGTACGCACGAGAAGCCAAATAAAACTCCATATGACATTTATAAGTTTTGAATTTGGCCATAATTTCATATCAATTTTGATATGTGCACGCACCGTGGTCTGCTTCTGAAAAAACAGCACACAAGGCATTGGCGATGCTTGGGTGTCTATCGGATACGAAGACGAGATCATCAACTAATCCAATTACTTCTCTCAATTTTTGCATAAAATAAGTCCAGGAGTTATTATTCTCTGAATTAACAACGTCGAATTCGACTAGATATAGTTGCTCATTCGCATTCAATGCAATAGCCACCAATAGTTGACCTCTCACCTTGTGGTTAAGAAAACTGGTATCAACGCACAATACAGGATGACAAAAGGCTTTGAACCCCATAATTGAGAGGCATAGGGACATGAACATATACTTGAAGTGTGCGAGCTCGTATGTCTAGATGTCTGTTATGGTACCCCGAATTATTCTTCTCCAACATATAAAGGTATAATGTCAATTTTCCATATGAATCCTCTATCGTTACTCGCACCGTCATTAAAGCCCTTTCCCTTTCCCTCGAAGCATTATTATAAGTCAAATATATTCCATAAGTTGTCTGCATGTCTTCAATTATTTTCTTATGCAAGTGGTTATGGTAATGGTGCATGTATTGACTCTTCATGCACTACCCAATAACCCATGCCAGTGTTTGCATTTTTTCTCTAGCCTCGACAAAACTGAGCATGAGTATTTTTGGTCGAATTTCCGGATCTCAAATATCTCAGATAATTAATTTAAAATAATTTCTTTAAATGAGTTTTTGTCCATGGGTTTAACTATATTGTTTTATTTATTTATAAATAAATTAAAATACTTATTTTAATATTATAAATTGAAATGTAGATTTTTAGTGTTTACAAAGTGTCCTCTCAAATTGAGTTTGAATACAATAAAATAGTTTTTAAAAATGTTTATTCGATTATGACATTTAACACTAGGTAATCTAGCTCAATTTTTAACGAGGAAATTTAGAAAGATGAAACCTGAGCATGCTGATTATTGGAGTTACCTGGTGATATTGTGTATAACAATTCATCAAAGTGCTTTCGAGCATTTCTGTAGGGATATTTCTTTGATGATTATCCTAACAATGATAACTCTTAGGGAATCCTTTTTTACAGAACTTAACAAAGTACCCGTAAAATCCATAGGGTAAAGGTCAAGTTTTCGTATATATTGAAACATAGATTCCTATATAGTATAAATATCAACAAATTATTCATTTTTAGTCATGTATAAATGGATAAAGGTTAACATCATGAGATATGTTGGGAACATAAAAGTTGTAGTAACATTTCATGTGGTTTGCTAAAATTTAATATTTTCAAGATGATCATAGACATATGATCTTGAGACAATCAATAGATGAGTCTTGGTGAGGAAGTCAACAAACTTTCTTATGGGTCTTACTAGTGTGTGATCATGTATATATGATCATAATATCGTCAATGTTTACTACAGAAGTTAACAAACTTTCGTGAAGATCACTCACATGTGAAGTTGAGAATGATTATGTATCAACATATAGGCTTTCGTTTCGTCGTGAATTGGGAATAGACATTATCTCAAAGAACAAGATCGGAACAAGACTATATCAGAGATTGAGAGTTCATTGGAGTACATACCATGAGATATGATTTGAACATGATCATGTACAAACAATCGCTGTGCTTGTTGACAAACAAGGCTTAAATACCTATCGAGTGATAGGGTTTGTGATACATATTTAGGGTGATAAGGTTTGGATACCTATTCGGACGATAGAGTTTTCTTGAGTACCTATACGAGTGATAAGGTTTGGAATATCTATTCGAGCGATGGGGTTTTGTTTGAGGACCTATCAAGGGATATGGTTTCAATTACCTATTTGGATGACAAGGTTTAATTACTTATTGAGCGATAGGATTTAGATACTTGTTCGAATGATAGAGTTTGAATCAAGCTTGTTGATGGACAAGGCTTTGGAGGATCTACCTAAAGATAGAGTTTGGTTTGACAATGCTTTTATTGAATTGATGTTACAGTAGGAATTACCTATCGAGCGATAAGGTTTTAGCGGAATCGTATATAAACGATTAACGCACATATCGATAGATATAGTTTCTAACGAAATCATATATAAACGATTTCACGTACCTAACAACAAATAGAGTTTACTGGTAGAATTATGTATAAACGATTAGGGCACCTATCAACAAATATGGTTTATAATGGAATCATTTACAAATTATGTCTTGACCTATCGACATATATGGTTTATTGTCGGAATCATGTACAAATGATTTCTCGTACCTATCGACAAATAGAGTTTAGATACTTAACTACAATTAGGGTTTGAATGGAATTCTGTACAAACTCTCACGTACATATGAACATATAGAGTTTATTGATGGAATTGTGTACGAACGATTTCTCGTACCTATCAACATATAGTAATTCTAACAAAATCATGTACAAATGATGTCTCGACCAATCAACAAAAAGGTTTATTGATAAAATCGTATACGAACAATTTCTCATACATGTCAGCATATATGGTTTTTAACATAATCATATACAAATGATGTCTCGACCTATTTGTAAATATGATTTATTGACAGAATTGTGTACGAACAATTTCACGTACCTATCACCAGATAAGATTTCTAACAGAATCATATACAAATGATGTCTCCACCTATTCATAAGTAAGGTTTATTGATGGAATCGTGTACGAATGATTTCTCATAGATATCAATAGATATGATTTAAATAGATCATGAACGTATGATCTCAGGTCCTTGTCGATAGACAAGATTGTTAATGGATCATCTTACATATGATCTTCATGCTTGTTAACAAACAAGGCTTCTAACGGAATCGCGTACAAGTGATTTCTCGTACCTATCATGAAATAATTTTTAGATACCTAACTACAACTAAATGTTTTAGCAGAATCGTATAAAAATGATTTATCATACATATCAATAAATAGGTTTTTGGATACTTAATAACAATCGGGTTTTAAACAGGATCATGTACGAACAATCTTACGTATATATCAACATATAGGGTTTAGGAGACTTAATTACAACTAGGATGTAAAAGGAATTGTGTACGAATAATCTCACATACCTATTAATAGATAGTATTTCTAAGAACTAATTATAACTAGGAATTACACGGGATTGTATACGAAAAATCTCACGTACCTATCAACAAATAGGTTTTGAGAGACTCGATTTTCTTATTTTGTTTTTGCAGTATCGGTAGTGGATCAATTCCTGTTAAGGGAATATTTCAACAAAATCCTTATTTTCCTTTAATTTCAAAATATCCTTCGCAGCTATTTAAAATTCGTCAGTTGATGGTTTCTAGCTTTTTTATGGACAAATGACTCAAGTTTTTGGATAAAGAAACATTTTTTGTTCCCCAGTTTCTATCCATGTTTATCTTTTTTGTTTCGAGATTGGAATGAACTTCAATCATTTGAAATGAATCATGACATTTACGGATTCGAAACGTGTTTGGGGCTAGACTTTGAATATATCTTTTTTGTCCTTTGTGATGATTTTTCTTTTATCAAGAAATAAGATTTATTTTTCTCTAACTTTTAAGATATTAACTACAAATTTGATCTCGTATACATACAATTACCCATGATCATAACCCTTGAGGAAGACAGTCAACACTTTGACCTTTTGATAAAGAGTGGAACATATTTTTGGTTGCTCGGCCTTGAACAACAATTCTTGAAACTTCGACTCTTCGCAAAAACATTTGGGAAAGGCTTTCGACTTTCTACATTGGTTTTGATATTCCATTTTCTCTTTCTTTATTGTTTGATCGTGGGTATATCTTGTATAATCGGTACATCTATGCCTTTTCCATATTAATCAAGATTCAGATCTTGGGTAGTCCACGATTGTATATTTCAATACCTCAACAACTTAAGTCTTTTCGGTTTTGGTTCTTGGGGCGTATCTGGTGGAATCAATACATTCTACTCTTGTCGTAGCAATCAACACTATAGACTAACTGAGAACGAATGGTGATTTCAATAACTCAACCAACATACGAAAAAATTTCAATGTTTTAGAGATTTTCAAAGTTTATTCCGGTTCTCATTTTAGCATTTTCATTTTTTTTTTGGTTTTTTCTTACCAAAGCATAGTTTCAAACATCTTCTTCTTTAACAAAAGTAGCGATGTGTATTCTTTCCCAATTTGGGTTTCTAGGCCTCACTTTTATGGAGTTTATTCAGGTTATTTTTCTTCAAAAACCTTCTATGGGGGGTTGCTCTCAAGATAATTGTGTACAAACGAAAAATAGCTTATGGCCGATATCTTTTGAACTGGGTTTATCGTGAAATCCTCGCTTTGTTTTTGAGAATATCACTCAAAAGGAAGTGATACTCTTGGATTTGACCCTACTTATTTCCATAAATCCGAAACATTGACTCTAGGAAGAGATCGGGGTTTTCTTCCTTTCTCAAAAGATTTTCTTTCTCTTAAGGACTAGGGGGTTTGATTTATATATTTAAGACCGGCTCCACAAACATGTGGGTTTCCTACGCATCTTCTTGATTTATTTTTTTTACAAGAGAAAAATCAGGTTTTCGTAGTTTGTAACTTGATTTTCTAAAGTAGGAAGGGTCATTTCCATTAGGTCGAAACTTGCCCCTAGGGTCTAGGAGTTTTTCGGGTTCGCTTGAAAACTAGATCACCTTCTTTTAGGTTCTATGTTTTATATTTCTATTAAGGTGTATGACATACATTTTTGGTAGGCTTGGATTTTTCATAAAGCGTTTAACCTTTTGTTCTCCAATAACGTTAGTTGATCATTTCGAGATTTGAGCTAGTCTTCTTATATGACGTGGCTTTCTAAAAGTACCATTAAAGTGGAAATCTCGATTTCGATGGGTTGTACATTGTTCATGTTGTAAACCAAAGAGTAGGGGGTTTCGTCCATTGATGTTCAAGCGGTTGTACGATATCCCTATAAGGCGTATAATAACTTCCTCGTGGCAGTCCTTATACGTGTTGGTCAGTTTTTTGATGATCCTAATCACATTTTTGTTTACCACTTAGACCGCACCATTGGTTTAGGGTCTATAGAACAATGATTTGTGATGCTCGATCTTGAATTCGTCGAGTAATTACAAAACTTTTCCTTCGAAGTGTCGACTATTGTCTGAAATTAAGACGTGAGAAACTCTATATCTAGCCATGATGCTAGTTCGGATGAACTTTGCCACTTGAGATGATTTCAAAATTTTGTAAGAGGATGATTCAACCCATTTGGTGAAGTAGTCTATAGTGACGAGTATGAAATCGTGTTCATTTGACGTGGGGGGATATATTTTTCCAATTACGTCAATGCCCTATGTGGAAAAGGGTGAGGGGATGTTATGTTGTAGAGGAGCAATTCCAATGTATGCTTCAAGTTAGTATATATTTGACACTGATGACAGCTCCTTATATAAATCACACATTCTTGTTCGAGGTTTTGCCAATAATATCCTAGATAGAGTAAATTCTTTGCAAGAGTCATTCAATTCATGTGTGGGGGCACATGTCCCAACATGAACTTCTTCCTTATCCTCTTGGATTCAGGATTGTTAATGTAGAGCATGGAAAAGCCTATTGGTGATACACCCGTATTTGGTATAATACAGGCGCAACGCCCGTCGTTCATTAGCTCGGAAATGAGATGGGTATTCTCCATAGTCAATATACTTCTAGAGAATATCATATCAGTGTTTAGTAGTATTCTCATAGGAAATGACTACCCATGATTCAAAAACAGGTCATTGCTTTTGTTGGATTTTTAGAGGTTTGATTTTAATTCCATGGGGTATTTGAGTATTAGTTGTTAAAGTAGCTAGAGCATCTGCAAAGTGATTTTAGCATCTTGGAGCGTGATCGAATTTGCTCATGAGTTTAGTCAAGTGGGCGTGATAGGATTTTAAGTGGGCTTGGGACATAACCAAGTTATAGTCACCAACAACGTCTAGTTTTGGTACTCCTTTATCATATGCCAATTTAAGATCTGAGAGGCATGCCTTGTATTCGGCCTCGTTATTGGTGACGGGATAGTCGAGTTTTATGGATATTAGGTTGTATGTCCCTTTTAGGTCAACTAACAAAATCACAATTCTGTAATCTTGTTTTCCTAAAGCTTCGTCAAACATCAGTTTTCATGTGTCTGATGTTATACTCATAATTCTCTTGTTGGGGAACTCCAATTTGTCTTCTGACTCAACAATGATGGGTTGGTCAGCAAGGAAGTTCGCAACAATGCTTCCTTTGACAGATTTATGTATCGTATAGACTATGTCATATTCGGATAACATTATCATCCATTTGGTTAGCCTTGGTGATAGAAGAGCTCGTTGGAACAAGAAATAGATCAGGTCCAATATTGATACCAACTTGATGTGGGTGGACTTGCATATAGTGTCTCAACCTTTTCGTGACCCATGCTAAGGCCCAACATATTTTCTCAACTGGAGTGTAATTAAGTTCACTCCAAGTCATCCGTTTACTAATGTAGTACACAATTGTTTTGAGTTTATCCTCATTTTCTTGATCCAACATATTTCCCATGGATGTCTCTATTTTAGTAAGGTATAGGATAAAAGGAATTCCAACTCGAGGTGTCATGAGTATGGAAAGAGATTTTAAGTAATCCTTGATTCTGTCAAAGGATAGTTTATAATCTTCATCACATACAAATTTTTGGTATTTCTTCAACAACTTAAATAATGGATCACGTGTCATAGTAAGTTTACTGATGAATCGACTAATGAATTAGATTTTACTTAAAAATCCACAGACCTCACTTTCGTTTTGTGGGATCAGCATAGTCGTGATTGCTTCAATTTTAGAGAGTCGACCTTAATGCCTCTTTGTGTAATTAAGAAGCATATAATTTTACCAGTTTTGACTCTGAATTTGAATTTCTTCAGGTTGAGTCGTAGCTGATATTTCTTGATTCGTTGTAGGAATTTTGCGAGGTTTAGGACATTTCCTTCTCAATCCTTTGACTTTATGATCATGTATTCGATATTTATTTCTACCTCTTTATGGATCATGCCGTGAATGATCATAGTAACTGCCCTTTGATAAGTGGCTCCAATGTTCTTAAGACTAAAAGGTATGACCCTATAACATAAAGTCCCTACTTCTGTTATAATTGTGGTCTTTTCCTTGTCTCGGGGAGCGATCAAGATTTGATTATATCTTGAGAATCCGTCCATGAATGATAAAAATTTATGACCAACGACATGATTGACCAGTACGTCGATGTGTGATAGTGGGAAATGATCTTTAGGGATGGCCTTATTTAAATCTCGATAATCTACAAACACACGTAATCTTTCGTCTTTCTCCAGGACGGGGAATACCTTGACAATCCATGTAGGATATTCCACTACCTCGAGAAATCCAGCTTTGAGTTGCTTTCAGACTTCTTCCTAGATTTTATTCATGACATCCTCTTTCATATGTCTGAGATTTTTCTTCACATGCTTATCGTTATGATATAAAGGAATATGATGTCGTGCAATTTTTGGATCGATTCCTGGAATATCTTTATATGACTAGGCGAAGACGTCTTTGTTGGCTTTTAGCAACCCAACTATCTCCAAACGTTCTTGGGGGTTTAAACTTTGGCCAATTAGTACGATTTGAGGATTGTCAGACGTGTTTAAGTTCATTTTGATTATCTTATTTGCATTGGAGACAATCTCATCCTTAGTTTTTAAGAAGTGTTTGGTTTCGAAGTTTAAGTCAGAGTAAAATGTAAGATCTTTTAACTCAAAGATTCGAGATCTATTTCTTATATTACATCGAGGTATTTATTAAAGGTAAACAAATTATCCAACAAGATCATTAATCTTAGGTTTCTTACAATATACAATATTTAAAACCTCTCTACACATGAGAGGTGAAGGAGTTCTACTTTCATTGATCATAGTATTGATGAATTAAAGGGAGTCGGTTTCTTGAGAACCGAAAGAACTAGATTCATGAGCTGAAACAATCGTCTTGGAAATGCTAGCCAAGTTTTGGAGGGCGTCGTGCCAATAGTCCATTATTTTCCTAATCATACAAAAAAAGGGTTTGGATTATAAAGACAAACTAAAAAGATTTTGAGACATTGAAAACGTCTCTATAAATCTGGGTTGGTAAAGGGTTTGGGGAAGTCCAAGCACAAGGTGCTTTATCCCTCGCGGATGAACTATCCATTCAAAGTTAGTGGAACAACTATGCGATATTTGTAAATCCTTTTTGTGCGGATTTCTTCATATCATGTAGGAATGTATCCTAGACTGTGTTGATCCATGTTACAACATGGCTGCAAGAATAAGGTCATGCCTTTGGCGTTTGGGCCTAAGCCCATTCTAGGGAAATATCCCATTTGGCACATCATTCTAATTGAGGAGAGGCTAAACATGCTAAAGTTAGGGTGCTTAGATGAGTCTTTACCTTCTAAGAGGATTGTACATATCTCGAACTCGCTTAGTTCAACCTTAGGGTGTCAATGTGGGTAAACCTTATGACTTATGTGGTGTTTATCGCGTTGTTGACTGTTATAACTTGGTCGTTGGCGATGAACTGAGCTTTTGATGTAGGGTAGAGACTAAAGCCTTGGATTGATGAAGCCATGGTCTTCCCAAGATTAAGTTATAGGAAGGTTGTATGTTAATGAAACAAAACTCAACCTGGAAGGGGATGTCGGCCACTCGGACATGGAACTTATAACAACCCATTATCTTGAGGCAAGAGTTGTCGAAATCTCAAACACACAGGTCGGATGGTATGATCTTGTCTCGAGATATACATGTCTTAACAAGAGTCCTTCAAGGACATATGTTGACGGCAAATTCATTATCTATCAAGACCATTGGAACGATCTTTTCCTCCATTTTCACAGAAATGCAGAGGCTTTGTCATGATTTGTTTCGGCTAATGGAAGATCCTTATCTTCGAAGCTAATCATGTTGTGTTGCGAGCTAGCAGATATGATCCCTACTAGCTCTTTAGAGGTAGTGTTGGTAGAGACATTATCATTGCTTAACTCATTGATGACTGTTTTCATGTGCTCGATAGAGTACTTAAGGATTTCCTAGATGGAAATGTTAGCATTTGTCCTTTTCAGTTGATTAAGAAGGTTGACTCCTAGGTTAAGATCTCTAGGCTCATTCTCCTTTCTAGTTCGAACAGGAAGTTAGGAGGTCTATGGCACCTTGGCCGGTGTGATTGTCAAGAAATTGGGTTGAAAATCCGTTCCACCACGCATTGTTGCAATGTCAATCGGGGCGTAGATGTGGACATTCTTGTTCGACTTCTAACATTTAGAAGCCTCGCCGGAGCAGGCTTTGGACTTCTCTTTGGGCTAGGGATTGATCACATTGATCTCTAGTTCAGTGTTATGGATTAGGCCTAGTAACACATTGTAGTCAAGAGATGCTTCGTTAGTGGTGAGCATATTGAATTTAAGATCAGGTAACATATTCTTTTCTATTTCGGCTTGGTGATCATATTTTGATCGATCAAGTTCTTGATCAAGTGTTTAAGGGCACTACAATTGTCAGTAGTGTGGCCCTTTTCTTTGTGATAGTCACGTTAAACTTTCTCATATTTTCCCCAGAAATGTCTATATGTTCTTGGGGAAAGTGCTTTGACGAGATTCTTTTCTTGGAGAATCTTCATCACTTGAATTAATGCATTCGTAGGTCGTCAAAGACTTTGGGAGGTTTGTGTGGCTTTGGAGGTGTTCCCTTAATGGGAATAGTTGTATCTACTTTGGGCTATGAATATTTACTTGGGCTCTCCTTTTAAAGCGATTGCTCTTTCCAGGATGTAGTTACTTGGTGTATTTGCGACTTTTCCTTTCTCTGGAAACGATTTGAAGGTGGGGTAACCTTGAATGTTTTTCCCTCTTTTCCTTTCTTTTCAATAACGTCGTCGAAGTTAATTCCAGTTTTTAGCAATTTCTTCATTGTTTGGAATGTTTTGACGACGAGTGTAACAAAATATCGTTCGTTCAAATTTTCCAAAATCATATAGATTTGACATTGTTCGTTTGGGAGAGAATCGATTTCCTTAGTGAAAACTTTCTATCGTTCAATAAACACGGAGAATTTATCATTTTCTCCCTGTTTGATTTTCTTCAACCTCTTTTCTGTTTGTTCGAAGTTGAGATGCATTGAGAAGCATTTTATGAACGTTGTAGCTAGTTATTCTACGCTCTATAAATAAACTATCATTTTCTCCCTTCTTGTGTTTGCTATAGGCTACGCGAATACTTAGTTTGTTGAATCTAAATATAGAAACTAGGCTGATGACGCACATGCAACAATAGTGGGATGGTCGTACGCACACGTACACTATCGACTCGAGTCACATTGCTTCTACCATTGAGGAGTTTTGCTCCATTATGCGCTCTCCTTCTCGACATCGCATGTATCTCCCTTCGGTGGAAGATGCATTACCTTCTCCGAAACTTTTGCGGGAGCACTTTGCAACTGATGAGAATAATTCTCATTTCCTAGTCTGGAATGGGAGTATCAATATAGCTATGGGACAAAAGCCTCTAGAGCGATCAAATGGTCATGAAGAACTATTCGTAAGATCTTGATTGTGCTCATGGCTCATTTTCTTCTATTCCCTGATGCGGCGCACTAACATTTCTCTCGTATATTGGAAGTCGTCTTACTAATGGAGGATTCCCAACGTGATTAGTGAGGGCTTATTCTCACTGAGACAATTCTTGGGGTCGGTTAGACTCATTCTAGCTAGACACACATGTCTAGGAGAGGGTTTCCTTTCATTCTTTATCTTCGGATGATGGAAAAGCTCAGTTTCCTTCATCCTCCTTCATATGGTATTAATTATGATCATACCTTAAGACTCGTACGGAGAGTAGCTACTGGTTTACACGCTCATCCTATCGACGATGATCATCCCATTTAGTTTGTGTTCCCTCATTCCATATCTTGTAAACTGCGACCTTTATGTTAGGACAACATTTTACTATGTTGTTTGGCTTGACAAAGGTTACCACTTTTACTCGTTTAAATCCGATCACCCATCTAACGTCCTAAAAATGTTTTTATCTTGTACGCGAGATCTTCTCTCTTCTTAAACGTCTACCAATTTTAGTGTCCACCTAACGTCTTGTATTTTAGGGGATGAAGGATTTAATCCGAAGATTTATTTATCCATTCAAATGCTCCATCCTTAAGAGCGTTTTGTGCGATCCGAAATTTGTCGGTCTCACACCATAACTATCCTTTTGAATGCTCCGCCCATGGAGAGGACGCATCGAAGGACTTAAATAAAAAGCACGGCCTGTGTACTTTAAAAAAATGATTTTTTCTATGAAGTCTATGCTATGGAACCCCGTGACTTACCTTCCTCTCAAATATCACAAAAAGGTAGATAGGAGAACTATCCATATAGAATGTTGTCCTATATGTTTGAGATGAGGAACTAAAGTGGAGTTTTATATCATAGACATTTCCTTGCTTGGCCCATACATGTTCCAGATTAGTACGTGTTCAAACATAATAATACGGTTAACTTTAAGAGTCTGTACTTTACTTAATTAATAAAACTAAAGAAAAGAAAACATATTATTCACGAATTAAGGGTTTGGTGTTTGGTTACGCGTGAGGAAAGGGCTGCAACATATATGTTTTATGCGCCTATCCCATGGGATAGTCTTTACTTGTATGTAGTTGGTCATTGTTTATGAAGGTACGTTACACATTTGCATTATGAGTTCAGAATTCTTTTGCTTGTGAATTCCCTAACTCATCGTGTCTCTAATATAGAAGGAGTAATCCCAACTCTAAAGAGATTTCGATCAAAGTTGACATTAAGCAATTAAAATTCACTTTGATTTCCACTTATCGTGTCTTAATTCTATTTAACATGATCTCCTATTCTTAGTCTAGAGGTGACTCTGAATTGTAAATTGATTTCCTGGACTTAAAGAAGATGAAATGGATCCTCGAATGTATTCCTTGGGCACACATGTGAACTAGAATCCTTATTTTGCCGATGTGCTTGAAGGTTTGCTAGTTGGTTAGACAGTAAATCCTTGTACATAAAGGATTTCACCAATACACTAGAATGTGGATTAAGAAACGAAGAGGGGAACTAGAGCCTCAAAGTATGTCACAACTGAAATCGAGAATTTACCCAAAGGGGTTGGAAAATCTTAAAAGGTCTTGAGCATGTCGAAAATATTTTAATACTTCGCACTCAATTAGGGAATTTTTCTGGGTTACGAGGAACCCGATATGACTTCGATAAAATGAGCGTTTTTCCAAAAGTGTCATGATAATTCATAAAATCTCTAGGGAGGTCGAAAATATTTTTATCAACCTATTACGGATTTTTCATAATTTTACGGGGTAAGGAGCTCCAGATACGAGTGTTCCAAATTAAGTCGTTTTCCTAACGTGCTCCAAAATTTATGTAAAAAAAAATTAATTTTGTCGAAAATAATATTTTTAACCATCCCTAAATTTTTGGAATTTTTTTAAGATCATTTAGAGGCTCCAATTGAAGGAACAAGGTTGTTTGGTATATAAAAGGAACCTAAACAAGCCTTAAGAAATTTCCCGAAAATTAGAAATTCAAAATTTATATCCTAAATTGGATGAATATAAAGTTGGAGGGCCAAATTGGACGTTATTAATAGCCTAGGGGCCAAATGAATTTGAATTCTGTGAATATAATTTGAATTTGGAAATTTGGGATGAACTATATATGAATTAAATGAATTAATTCAGTAAATAAGTTCTAGACATAATTTAAAGAAATTAAAGCCTTGAGGTCCAAGTTGAATACATCTCAAGACTTCAAAAAACCAGAAATAAGAAATTCTTGGAAAATGAATTAGAGAAGTTCATCGTTTTTTTCCTTGGATATTCTTGATTTCTTCTTCCATTGCTGGTTTTCAACGACGCCTTCTACAACAAGATGCTTCAACTTCGCCCGCTTAGAAGTTACTTCAGGAGTCAACAACAACCTCGTCGTCTTACTTCTCGTCGGGAGCTCATTAGAATTCAGCATCGTAGAAAAGAGGAACACTCTATCTTACTCAATCTGGACTTTCGACATCCGATAGAACGTCTTCCTAGCTTCTCCCTTGTTATGGAAAAGTAGAGATCGTCACTACGTAGGCTCACTAACCTAATGAATGTCCTAGGGAGATGTTTTGACTAACATAAAAGAAGAATAGAGAAATCGAAAAAAACACATTTCTTTGTAGATCTGGAATACGAACGACGATTACCTCATGTAACTCGTCATTCCTCAAGGATTTGGCTCCATGAACAACATTGGAGTATTCCTCATCGCCTAGAACTCCAATTGCGATAATTCCATGTTGAGTCGACGATGTACAACGCGCTTGAAGAAGTGGACGACAAGTATACCTCCGACGATCAAAACTCGACGATTCCAACGAGTTTAGAATTTTATAAATGAGGCTAGTCATGACCTAGCCTCTTCATACTAAAAATAAAGTAACATAGGACTCTAACAGCTAGGGTAAACCAATCATTCAATCATCATTCATACATTCATCAATTAAATACAAACTAAAATCAAATTAAAAAAATTACAGATTCAAACGTCGGTGTACATAACTAACGTCTTGAATGAACTATAACATTACTAGAGTAAAAGCCTACCTGAAGAAAATATAAGAACTGGAAGAACAGAAGCTGGAACCTAGCCAAAATCACCTTGAACTTGTTCTTGAGTTGGTTGCTTTCTCTTCAAGCCTCTTCTCTCTCTAAGATAATTAGAATTTTACAAAATAGCCCTGCCTGACTCAAATTAATGAGGTGTTCTCCTTATATGCCCCTTATTCAAGGGTATCTTTGGGATATTTTAATTCCTTTAGTTGGTTTAACTAGAAACTTACTCAACAGGTCACCCAAAGTACAATTTGTGTTCCCTTTAGTTGAAGCCAATCTCCTTCAGTAGATAACTTATCCACCTTGATTCTCCAATTTGAAACATTTAAAATAATGGAGTGTGGAAAAGTTAACGTTTTAAAAATCAAGCCTTTATTTTATTTCGGTTTCAGCCAACTTCATTTAAACAAAACTTTAAATGGTTATATCTTTTGATTCAGATCACCATTCTGGATGAACTAGGATGCGTTTTAAAGGTGACCTTTTTATATACCACATTCGTATTGGACAAAATCTTCAAGACTGGACGCAAGTCAATGCAATTCTTGATGGAGCAACGGAGGTCTTAAAGTGCACAACTTTACTTACGAGCGACCTAGTGTGGGTTATAGGTTGAACAATGAGCGTTACTTGGTATCAAAAGAAATATAACTCAATTACCTTTCTAAAGATATCTCGTTTTCTCAAAATGATTGAGCCAATTAAATTATATGAGTTTTCAAAGTCACCAATGCTTCAGTTCGCTCTAGGAACGAAGTGAGTGAACCTTCATCGTATTGTCAACCTGTGTAGACCACCTTAAATGTCGAATGAGCACGTGGGACCAGATCCATTTGGACGAACTATATATTAGATTTCAAACAAAAATTACAATCCGAAAACAATGTAGTACATAATTAGTTATGAAATAATTATCGAGGACATGTCTGGTTGATCTTGTCTTGGTCGAATGGTCTTCTAACGTTGATTTGAAGGGGTTAAGAGCATTTAAGTTACTATGAATAGTAATAAACATTTAAGAGGACTCTTCAAGATTTACAAAACATTCAAGAACAACTAATTCTGGTTAGTATAGCTACGTGGATGTTTTTTTAAAGTTGAAGTTTCCTCCATAATTTCTTCAACAATAAATATCTTAAAATCAATGATTTAAGCGTTTTTGAAATAAACCCCGCGCCTGACATCATCATCATGTGAGAACGTGCGTTTTTTAATCCTTTTGGGTGCAAAGTCTAGAACATTGACCTCAGTTAACCCGCTCCTAACTCGCCCGATTCAACTTGATTCTAACAATTTTGTCCCTTTGAATGCCTTCTTCACAAAATTTCTAACAATAATATGATAGGATCGGCTTAATCAATAGAGACGGGGGTCTGGCGATTGATGAAGGCTTATGAAAAACGATTTGAAAGAAGTATTGTTAGGGATTTAATTCACTTTCTATTCTAGGCAAACCCTTGTAAACACTTGAAACAGAATCAAGTGCGGAAATGTTTACTTAGGTTTGAAGCTTAGGAACAAGAATGATAAGATGATTGAAAGTAACAACACATCAGTTTGTTTATGGATGTTCAGATCAAATTCTCCTACGTCACCCCTTCTTACAACCACCGGAAGGATTCACTATAATATGCTTTGAATCAAATATAGTTTACATGAATAGCTCATTATTGAACAGAACAGACTATGTTCAACTTACAATATGATGAAGAATATTACTTAGCTAAAACGATGCTTTGATTCTAACTCCTTCTTGATAAACACATAGTAAAGCAAGAAAGTAGCTAACAGTTTCGAATGATTGAATAGATCGATTAATTTCACTCTCTATAATTCCAGTATGCAAGTCCGTTCTTCCGTTGTCCTTAAGAATCTTGAAATATGAACAGGTACCAACGGTCGAATCTTCATAATAAAACGTGGCGAGCTTCCATTGGAACGCCTCCATAGTACACAGCAGACTCTGAATACAAGAATTGTGGTCGTACACAAATGGTAGTGCGCCGAATATTCTTCATAAATGTACCTACAAAACAAATACTGTGAAGGATATTCACTTACGTGGCATTGGTTGATTTGTTGCAGCTGGCTGTCGTACTGATCTTCACTAGAAAGTGGAGCAGGAGTAGCGTACAGCTAGAGCACATGGGTAGGCGGGTGCTAGCTTCAAGCAACTACTTAAGAATGACATTAGATGTATTTCAATTAGACGACCTCGTCTAATGAAATCAGACATTCCTGTTTAATAACAAAATTCATTAGACCACCTGGTTTAATGAGATTAGACTTTACGTCTAATTATAATCACTTTAGACTAATATGAAGGAGTTAGACTGGACGTCTAACTTTCACCAGTTAGACTGCATGTCTAACTCCACGAGTTAGACTGCACGTCTAATTACGGTTCTACTTCAGACTAGTCTGAAGGAGTTAGATTGCACGTCTAGCTTTCACCAGTTAGACGACACATCCAACTTTCTCTTTCCATTTAGATTACACGTCTAACTCCATGAGTTAGACTGCACATCTAATTAAAAGTCCATTAGACTACACGTATAATTATGAGTCCATTAGACTGCACGTCTAATTACGAGTCCATTAGACTCCACGTCTAATTACGAGTCCATTAGACTCCACGTCTAATTACGAGTCCATTAGACTACACGTCTAACTCTACGAGTTAGACTGCACGTCTAATTACGAGTCCATTAGACTGCACTTCTAACTCCACGAGTTAGACTACACGTCTAATACCTCTTAGTTAGACTACAAGTCTAATTGCAAGTCCATTAGACTGCACGTTTAACTCCACGTGTTAGACTGCACGTCTAACTCCGTGCATCTAAAGCTAAATCGGTCTAATGAGCCTCATTATAACCAAGTCTAATAAAGCCTGATTTCGATACGCCTGCTTCAAAATCAATTAGACGCATGGATAATCCATTCATCATCAAAATTACGATAGTAAAACTTATTTCAACACTTAGTCAAAATAATTTGACCCAACATAATATTATACTCAAAATAAGATTTTTCGAACTGACCAATTTGGACAGTGTTTGGAGAAGATGACCTCACTTTAAAAAACGCGTATTCAAGTCTGATCAAATAGGCACAAATTTTATAACCCAATATGTAAAATACTAAAGAAAAGAATAAAGATATAACCTAGGTCGTGCATGTTCTGTTTTTCTTTACCGTTCATGGCAATGGCGTGTTTTGAGGAATTGGCTGCGTGACAAAGCAACATCCCTACAAAAAAACTTGAACACGATAGAAATACATACAAACATAGCATGTTGTAATCATGTGTCCCGATATAGAGACTCTGTATACATTCTTAAGATGATGCATCTGAGCAGTTCTATCTGACGATCGAAGATGAAGAGATACCTCCTAAGTTAGTATCACCTACAAAGTACAATTGAAGTATCACCTACAAAGTACAATTGATAATAAACTAACAACCATGAGTCGTGGTGTATCTTATGTTTCATCTATTACCTGATCACATTCATCCAGGACTTATATCAACGATAGAAGTAGAACCCGGGCCTTGTTGACCGGAATATACACTAGGATGAGAATTTAGATTTTGGCTACAAAAGTTTATATTGTTCGATAATAATGAAAACCTACAAAAAATCACACATAACAATTGTATTGAAGATGTTCATTTCTTACGTTCCAAGAGAACCATAAGATGCAACATATAAAAAAAAAAATCATCAAAACAATGACGAAAAACTATCAAGACAATTAAGTTCTTTTATCGCAAGATAATGAGCAACTTACTAAGAAAAGAATGAGTTCACACATCGACAAATGATGAGCAATTGGCATAACAAATAAAGAATCCTTGTTATATAAAATAACAAGCCACTCCTAGCATACAACAAGTTCTCACATCGACAAAATGATGAGCAACTTGTGTAAAAAGTAAAAAATCCTCGTTATATAATATAACAAGCCACTACTAAGAAGCAACAAGTTTTCACCTCGACAAGATGATGAACAATTTGTATAACAAGTAAAGAATCTTCGTTATATAAGATAAAGAGCAACCCCTTGAAAACAATAAGTTTTCATATCGATGAGATGATGAGTAACTTGTATAACAAGTAAAGAATCCATATTATATAAGATAACGAGCCACTCCTAGGAAACAACGAATGTTTTCAAATGCTTCTTTGGAGCCCTAGTCTACAATACCTAGAGAGAAAGAAATACAAGAATTCATAGCACGAATAAGATAATAGAAGGAAAGTTTATGATGATATTGTCTCTGATAGCAACGCTCTCATACATAAATGGAGTGGAATTCCGATTAATGAAGACAGTTGGAAGCTCAGTCAAAGATTGAATATACCATATAAAATCATTACAAGGAAAGGAAGTTTCAAATAGTTCTTGTTTAATAACTTGTTTGTAATTCAATTGTTTATTATTCTGTTTTTTTAACTTAGTTCTTTCAAACTCATTTGGTATTTTAAAAAACGCTAAGGTCTGTCTAGCTTTATTTCTTGAACTCATTTTCCTCTTTTGAAAATTTTAATTAAATTAAACTGATAGGATCGGCTTTATCAATAGAGACGGGGGTCTGGCTAAGGATGAAGACTTATGAAAAACGGTTTGAAAGAAATCCTGTTAGGGATTTAATTCGCTTTCTATTCGACGCAAACACTTGTAAACACTTGAAATAGATTCAAGGCGAAATTGTTTACATGGGTTTGAAACACAAGATGAAATATGAAAATATGACAGAAATGAAGAACACAGTAGTTTGTTTATGGATGTTCGGAGAAACTCTCCTATGCCACCCCTTCTTCCAACCACCGAAAGGATTCACTATAATATGATTCGAATCAAATACAGTTTACACACACTTAGCTCACTATTGAACATAACACTTTATGTTCAATTACAAGATGAAGAATATCACTCAGCTAAAGGTGTTTTGATTCTAGCTCTTTCTTGATTCACACACAGTACAATCAGAAAGCAGCTTCACAGTATGAATATTCAAAGGCTTGATTATTAAGCATTATTATATATTTTTCTCTTATCTATGTCAAATGTCCATTAAATTATAATTTATAATTTATTAAATTGAACGTTTTTATTTTATTTATGTCATAAATTTATCATTTAATACCGAGAATTTGATAAGAAATATCGTAATATATATATATATATATATATTAAGCATTATTATATGTTTTTCTCTTATCTATGTTAAATGTCCATTAATTTATCATTTATTAAATTAAACATTTTTTTCTCTTATTTATGTTTAATGTCCATGAATTTATCATTTAATACCACGAGAATTTGATGAGAAATATGGTAAGATATAAATAAAATATTATTTATTTATATATATTTTAAATAAAATTAATATTATTTAAATTTATTGAATTATTTTATTATATAAAAATTAAGTTTATCCAAATTGAATATTCAACATAAATTTTAAATTAATCAAGTGTATAAAATTATAAAAATAACTGTATGATTGAAATTTATTATGTTTATTAGAAAAATATTTTAAAAAAAGATTAAATATATAAACGATAAGTTGTATCGTATACCAATCATATCAATTAGCAACATTGGTTAGTTAGAAGTTAGTAGTTGTAATAAAATGTCTTTAAAATTTGAATTATGGATCAAATTTTATAAAATTTTACTTTTATCTAATATTATATCGATCCATCAATTAACAACATTGGTTAGTTAGAAGGGTAGTACTTCTAATAAAATATGTTTAAAATTTGAATTATGGATCAAAATTTATAAAATTTTAGTTTGATCCAATATTATTCATTTTATCGTTGATATTTTTATTTAAAAAATATTATAAAATTATCTAATTAATTAATTTACATTTTTTATTCACAATAAGGTCTGAAAATCAACCATAGACTACACAACAACAATAAACTACTAATTACATGATACTTTGGATTATAAATCAAAGTTTCACCTAATATAGATCAGGAATAATGACAAACTTATTTAAATTTATATTAAATTGGAAATAAATTGTAAGAAATTCTTACTAAGAAACTACTCTGAATAGTTTGAACCACAATGAAAAACTATGATTGAAGAAATAAGCTCTCAAACGAAACACATGTTAGTTTTCTAATATTATGTTCAAACTTTGAGTAAACTTTTCATATTATTATATAAGTTTTGAATGTCGCTATTGAGAGTTACCACGTGGTCTAAAGAGGGAGTGAAATTGCCTTTGAAATCCATCACCTTTAGCTCAAAATCGGCAATGATTATGTCAGAGGTTGGATTTAACACAAATGGCCAAGGAGACCATCCTTCAGTTAGCACTGTATTCCCTTTAACCGTAAGGGATAAAAAGTTTAGGATTCATAAGGTATATGCTGTTTTTTTTCGAAAAAGAGAAGGAATAGAAACTTTACCATAGGTCGAAAGAGGGATTGAAATTACCTTTGAAATTTATCCGCTTCAGTTCGAAATCGTCAACGTTGAAGCTGTCACTCAGCGTCTGCGGATCGAAGATCACTCATCTAGTGCAGGATAGTGTCAGGCCAATCAAAAATCCTAACAGAAAAGTAAAAGAATGAATATGTGAGAGACGTCCAATATCCTAGCAAAAAAGTGAAAGAATGAATATGTGAGAGACGAAAAAGTAAAAGAATGAATATGTGAGAGAAATAAATGTTTACAAAGATTTGTATTATTTTTCTGAAAACGGAAAAATGAAAGAAGGAATATGTGAGAGAAAGAAAAGTTTACAAAGATTTGTATTGTTTTTCTCTTATTTATGTTTAATGCCCATTAATTTTTCATTTATTAAATTTAACGTTTTCTCTTACGTTTTTCTCTTATTTATGTCTAATTTATCATTTATAAAATTTAATATTTTTCTTTTATTTATGTTTAATGCCTGTTAATTTATCATTTAATACTATAAGAATTTTATGAGAAATATGGTAAGCGGTGATATTTTTATATATAAATATTTATAATATATAATAATACTATATAATTAATAAATATAATGGGAAATATAAATTAGTAATTAATTATGACAGGTGAGAGAAAAAAATACTTAATAATTAAATTAAGGGAAAGAAATATATATATATTAGGAAAGAAATTTATATTTATATATATATATATTAAGAGAGAGAAATAATAATTAAGATAAATAAATTAGGAAAGAGAAATTACATGATTTGTGGATGATTGTGGAGAGAGCGTGTTGGACACCTCCAACATTATAAACCGTTGGTGTGAAGTGAATCGATAATGAGTTCCACAGTTGAATGAGATTATTCATTTTTTACCCTATGTTTAGGAAGGGGAATGCTTTCCGTGCGAACCACTCCGCGTAACCAGTTCTGGAGGCAGCTAGGTCCCCTCACTTAGCTTCAGTTAACCATAGCCTTAAGCGCGCTCCGAAAGAAAAGATCCTGCTAAACTAGAATCAGGGGATCCGCTCAATGGTCTATTTGAGGTACCTGCCCGATTCTAAGAAATAGAAGAAGTTACTTGACCGCTTCTTATTCGTGGGTCGCGTCAATAGTCCTTTTACCTTTACCTATATGGCCTGGCTTGCCTTAAGGAACCACTTTAGGTCCTTATTCTGTGTCTTATCCTTGCGGATTCCTGGTTTCTGGAGGAGCCTGTGTCTTCGGCGCAGGGTTGGAACCACTATTTGAGTCTAGAAGAAAAGAAAGAAAGTAGTACGGTATGCATGTAGCAGAGGTGACTGAGACCAGATCTCGATTTTTCATATATAAATGTAACTAATGTATCTCCTTCATAAATAAAAAGAGTTGGCTCTGTCACCCTTGCTCGAAACCCCGTCAACTATCTGCGCACCGGATCTAAAATTGGTATTTTGCATGGTTCATGACACTTTTATAAACCGCATTTATAGTTCTCATCATGTCACTAGCTCATGCGAATGCGGCCTCACACCTAGGGCGAAAGATTTGTGATTGAATACCTGGTTCTATCAAAGCAGACAATCAATACCTAAAGAACCGCTCCGTGGGCTTCCTATCCTTTACAGTTGAGCTACCTGATCTATGACCACCCTCGTACTAGCGTGATCGTCGGAAGAAGACGGTGATGTTAGCTGTTAGCTCGAAAGCGAGTTCCCCGAGGTTGAGAGGAAGACAATGAATGGAATGGTCTGGCAGTCGCTATAGAATATCGACTTAGTCTTAGTGAAGCTAGTCTTACATGAAAGAGGGAGGACTATGTAAATTACTTTTTAGAGTCCAATTCCGTGTTGCTTGTCAGTCCTGTCTAATTACTTCGCCCTTGTTTGGAAAGATTCAGTCGACAGTGGAACTTCATATTCTCTTAGTAGAAAGAGAAGAGTAAGAACTCAATTTGGAAGAAAAGAGGGCTATCTTTGATAGGTGACTGATTGAACCAACGGAGCAGTACTTTACTTATGGACTTTGTAGGCTTGCCTGGCAAGTTCAAGAATAGTTGTTGCCCTGGATTCTTGGTTTTCCAGGCCAATGCACAATCTTTCTTTCAGTCGTCGCGCTGATAAGAATCAGAGTTCTGAGGGTCGATGTAATTGAGTCGAACACAGGGTCCAGAGCGATCTAATTGAGCTTATTAGATTAGCCGATAAACTTCTGGATGTCTTGAAGTGAAGAAAGAGTACCAAGAAAGGCTAATGGTGTCTGAAGCTGATTACCTCTTCCCCGAGGGAGATTGAATGAGCTACCTTTACGTAGATAGATCGATTGAACCGCCCCTGCTCCGGAAATCTTTGGTCTTTATGTAAGCTGAGATAAATCAATTTGAACAAATAGTCACTAAAGCCAGACCTGGTCATAGTGGTAGGCGAAGATCTAATCACGGCCCCTATACCTATAATTCAGGACTTTTTCAGTATGTATCTAAGAAAGAAGGACAGGACCAGAGTGACTTATGAGGTCACCTTGTTGCTAGGCTCTAAAAGGCCTTTCTAAAAACTGACTCCTTCATCCGGACTCTATTTAGATATGGAGTGGGTCGAGAAGTCGTGATCAGATTCAGTCATTCATGGGCAAGTCGACTATGATAGAGTTAATCTAGGGTTCTTTATCCTTGGTAGAGCGGAAGGAGATTCAGACTAAGTTAAGGCAAGGCTTGTTTTCACTTTCTCTTTGCTCGATGATTTCCATTATTCCATTCCGCCCGAGCGAATCCATTATGAATCTATCTATAATAAAAGAAGAAATCATCCAGGTGACGAAAGAAGCTTGGAAAATATTATGCTAAATAGATAAAAAGTAGATTTTCTTTCCTTGCCATAGTTGAAGAAAGCGACATAGAAGCGCCAGGAAATTGATAGCATCAAACAAAAGAGAGAAAGAAATGAAAGAATCATTGTTGACATCTGGCATGTGTTCATTCAGTTTTTTCTTTGTAGGAAAAGGCCCAGTAGCAATGGAAGGCCACGTATCAGTTTTATGTAATGGAGAAAGGAGATGCGTGCTGAATTGTGTGATTGAGAGCAGTGAGCTAGCACCAGTGGATGGAGTCCATGGAAAGTAGTTTATCAGCATGAATTTGCATATGGATCGAACCGAAGGTAGGCTTTGTGAACCTTGTAAATCCCGGTAGTTGTTCTGTCTTTCTTCTCGACAGTAAATCGAGTGCCCCCCTCGACCTGACTTATTCAGGTCTTTAGGTGAGTTCGCGTAATCGTAAGTATCTCAGTGCAACTCCGAATAGCTGGCGATGGTTGTCGCAATTGTTGGAAACATTTTTGCTCTGTTATTGTCTGATTTTTGGTTGTCTGATCACAGTCGAAATTATGTATCCACTTATCGTATTTTTGCCCCTACTCGGTAGTGGAGTAGTATGTTTTTTCGGACGTTTTCTAGGCTTAGAAGGAACAACTATAATGACCACTACGTGCCTTTCATTCTCTTTGATCCTATCTTTGATTGCTTTTTATGAAGTCGCACCGGGAGGACTGAGCAAGTTGGCTCCAGTACTCAAATGAATGTTGCGCTGACTACTAGTAAGGGAATTCTTCATACCCCTCAGCTTAGCGCATGGAGGGGCAAGTCGTTCTTATTGAATTGAAAATCCTCCCAGTGGCCTGATCGAATTGTGATATTGTAATCGTCGTCTCATTGGCCCAAGATGGCCCTAAATTCCTCCATAGTGGGGCACATCTCTTGTTCTCCAAAGCGGTAGGTATGGTAGTGAGGGTCCCATTTGGTTCTTAGTTGGATAAGGAACTCGGGGTTGAGATCGAGGTCTCGGCTTGAGGGGGGAAATAGGGTGTGGGATACTAAGTGATGAGGAGAAGGATGTTTCTATCAATTTGAGAGATCCTCCGTTTAAATAGAATAAAGGGCCCCTTGGGGCTTATACATGGAACAATTACATAAAATATTCTATTAGCTTTTACCTTTCTATAAACTTATGTAAAATGGCCAAGGCTTTAGAATCGGGTATAATTTAGAAGCCGGCTTGCGCTAGATTGGCCCATACCTCTGGCAGGCATCGCAGCTCTTAGCATGTGCATTGCAATCTAACAAGACCGTAGGCTAGTAGTGGCCATGACTCCGGATCAACTAACGCATCTTCACAAACCCATGTCCCCCACTTAGGGGAGTCCGTTTTTCGATGAGCTAACTAGAAGCTTAGAGGAGAGCGCTAGCGTGCACACTTCCGTTGATGTGCCGATGAAATCTTTTTTACATTTTTTAGTCGGACGGAGAGATAAGTTTTGTCACCAGAGCGGGAAAAGCCTCACTTCTAATAGTAGGACGGCTCGGAACGAGGAGCTTTCAGTTTATGGTTCAAAATCATTCTTATTTCCGAGGCAATCAGTCGAAAGAAGGAAAGCCTGCCTACTTTTGATGACATGAGATTATCGACCCTTTAAAGTAAAAAAGTAAAGGCAGCCGATCCCTACTTTTTCCTTCATCTGGCTGGACTGTCGATAGAGTAGGTAGGCTGGAGTGCTCTTTTATTTTGTAACCCACGATCGAGAAAGAGAATGTCCTCTCAAGGCGGATCTTTCAACCGCTTCCTTGAAAGCCGACGCCTGGATCACCTGGCATTCCTCTAGTTAACCTGTCGCGGGGTCCCCCCAGTTCACTTTCTCCCAAAGCCTCCCTTGATTCGACTTTTGGCAGGCCATTGTCTAAGGGTCTAGGGGTTCGTTCCAGTGTGCTAATATAATCTCTTCTGCCAGTCTTACTTAAGTGCTTCCATGGCGATCGAATAATAGGATACTTTCTATATCGATAGAACAAATAGGTATGATCCGGCTTGAAAAAGTCTGTAATAGGGCTTTTGAATATGAGGAATTAAGGAATATACGCCCTCTGAGAAAGAGTGTAAGATGCCTTCTCTCCGAGCAAGTTCGTTTGCATCCTTTAGGCAAGTAGAGTAGGCCCGTCTTAGAAAAAAGGGATTTTTAGAAAGCTGGTTATAGGTTGCTTTCGAGGAAAAGCAAGTCTTCTCCGGGTTTACCGTATAGAGGCTTATAAGATCTAAATAAAGTATTACATTAGGAAATATACAAGATATATTATTATTATTATATATCCTGAAATAGTGTCAGTCTTTCTACCTTCCCTTACATAGTGAATATTGGTTCCTTGGTCACCTGGGGAAGCTAACTAGATATCTTTATCTGTTAGGTGTCTAACTATCTTTCTCCGAAAGTGCGGCAGTGGTGAATGCTAAGCCCCTCTAGCCCTAGAGGCCAGATTTCATCTCAAATCGGGGTTCTTCTTTCAAACCTAGCTAGGGGATTGGATTCCGCTCTATCAATTCCGTAACTCTTATCGTAGATAGCAGCAAACTGCACTTCTGAAAGAAGAGAAAAGATCATATCGACAACAGCAAGTAAAGTCTGACGAGAAATAAATGATCCTTCGCATCAAGATCTACCGGTGATCATTGATGATAGTATGAAGGACAATATAGAAGGCCAGTGCAGCCCTAGTTGAAGTCACACAACTCAAGATCAGATTTTATTCTCTTAAGATATTTCTCAAAGCAATTAGTCTATTCAGATGATTGGCCGACAAAAAGGATATCTCATCATTATGTATTTTTCCATGTAAAAATACAAGAACGAGATATTGGTAGCTGATTGACTAAGGGTTTGGAAGCTATTTCGTCTGAGGTTATTGATCGTCCTAGCCCGGAAGAGAAGGGACTGAAGGTAATTCTATGCTATGTTTGTTATATCCAATTCTTTAAGAAAAGTATGTATTTGAAGTTTTTTAAGATCTTACTTCTTGTGGAAGAGAGGAAGGCACTAAGACCCGCTAGAAGGACTCTAAGGGAAGAAAGAAAGCCGTCCTTGTGCAATGCTGAAAGATCGGTAAACAAACCCTATAGAAGTCGGAATAGGATACTTCACTAAGGAAGTGGCACCAGCGGTTAACTATACTAATCATAGCCATTCTGAGTTGCGTTTGGGTATGGAATGGTCAGTAATAGCCTATCTTTTCTCTAGCCTGGAGCCCGGTATGAACTAAAGGGATCGATCCCAATAGCTTGGCAGTAGGACTTGTTTCAGCTATTCACAAGGATAGCTCAAGGTTGGAGGCAGGGCTAGATAAAGAAGGAGAAAGGGGCGTAAGCACTTCACTCGCTAGGGGATGGGTTTAGCTAACATGCCCGAAAGGGGCGCTAACCCAAACATAAATTCATCATAAAAGCGTGGATTTTCCTGCCAAAGGAAATAGCTTCTACGGCCTATGTATGAACAAAACTCGCTAACCAAGTGTAATAGTTTGTAATAGAAGTCGGGATAGAATGATTCTTTGTATGCGCGAGCTGAAATTGAGTTTCATTAGAGCCATTCTCTCACTTAGTCCAAGGTTACATCTTTTCTGGGATCGGGTGGAATTCTGTGATGTATCTCTGGAAATATTCTTTTGCCTTGGACGAGGGCCCACCTGGGTAGGGGAGGAAGCTTAACCCAATCTTTCTTGCTAAAGCCCTCGGGAGGACTTTTTAAAAGAAAGGATGACGAGACTTATTCATTTCGCTTAGGCAGGAGGAGAGAACAAAACTAGCGAGCCAGAACTACTAGCTACTAGGAGGGAGGAGCGGATAAGCAGAAGCGGAAACCTATCAATTAGACTAGATATGCATTGCAGCTCTTGGAGTCTAAGACTTCTCACTCTTTAGCCTCATTGGAATATCAAAGATAAACTAAGAGAACAAGGTTAATCTTACGTAGGAAGGGGCGTAGAAGGACTTGACCCCTATTTAATGGTCGCCTCGCAGGTATTTATTGTAGTTGCCGAACGAGCTACTTTTGCCGATACCCATAGAATCGGGAACTTGGAGAGCTCTGGGCTGTCTCCCTACTAGTAAGTAGTAAGCAGGCCGCCTTCCAAGTCTTTATAAATAAATCCCCTGAGAGGGGCTAGCTATCAGCTATAAGGACAGCTGAAGATCGGCTTCATAAGGGAATCTCTAACATCTCTTTAGATGGGCAGAGGGAGTGCAAAAATCTATACACCTATCTCCGGAAGTTCGGTAGTCGGCTTTTATATATAAATCAAGCAGTTTTCGGTAGTTAAGTTGTCTTAGCTTGTTGTAAGGCTAAAGCTTAGAGAATATCTAATATCTGTTTCTATCCTGAGGCATGTTGCTAACAGTCTGCTAGACGACGAGCGGGATAAGAAAGAAGATATCTTAGGTTTTGGATGGTAGCTTCACTTGCTTAACTTACAGGTAGTTGCATAAGGACTCTAAGCCCAATGGGATGTTTCCGCTGTCCTATTATATTAGCTAGATGGATTTTGAGTAGCTAAGGCTAAGCTAGTAAATGAGTTAAGTTAGCAGGCACTATCCAAAAAAGAAGTAGAAGTCTACGTAGCGTAGGTAGTGAGTGCTTCCTGGGAATCCATTTCTTTGCTAGTGCACTAATGTAATGGAAGGCCTTAGGTAGAGAAGGCGGATAGCTAGCCCCTCCGGTTGCTAGGCGTAAGGGGAAGAATATCTTTCTTACCTTCTTTCTGGTATAAGGACAAGTTTGCTTCAGCTAGATGTAGCCACTGGATGTATAACCCTTAGTCATGTAGCTCCTAATTGAATAGTTCTTCTAGACGAGCCAGATATTCAATATCCTGGCTCTTCAAGACCTATCTTACTCAGCTAAAGACAATCCCTTAAACCCTATTCATCTATTACTGAAGATGGAATACTTGATGCTATTGAAATACTAGTAAAGCAAGAGCTGAATAAACAGCTACTATTAACGTTATACACTACTAATATAGTTTTATAAAGTAAAGGCATAAGAAAAAGACAACAATAGAACACACAGAGTAAAGATATTGAGAATCTGTTCTACCAATGGATGGTTATTACAAGATGTCTTATTAGTACTACTATAATAGTAGTAAATACTAATAGTAGCAGGTAATCCGGTAAGTAATTAATTCTCCTCTGAAGTTGAGGTAAATTCTTAGAAGCTAGAGGTGGTAATATATTCCGTCTATCTAGTTCTGCTAACCATCCCTTTATCTTAGTAGCCCCCCTGATTGAGGGATTTCACACCACCAGTAAGGAAAGAAAGCTAAGCCCTGGGAAGCTTCCTCCATGGAATCCCGCTCTTTCTTTAAAAAGATACAAGCCCTCGTTCGTATGTACCCCAAAAAAGGTTGCTGCTGAACTTCAATCTTTTGTTCGGAAAAGGCACTTCTTAGAAATCGGTTACTGGCCTCTCCCTCCCCGAGGAGGACACATAACTCCGGTTTGCCAAGCTAGTACACTTACTAGAGCTTCGCTACATAGGGGTGAGAGCTTAGAATCCCACTAGTTACCTTATCTTTACTTTACTGTGAGTAACATCCGTACTATGAGAAGAAGAAAGCTTACCAACTCAACTATTGAAAGTTGAGTAAAGAACTTCCCGAGGTTGGGTTCTGAGATCCGAGTTAGTGTAACTAAGAGCGAAGTCACGGAACTCTTTTTAGTTAGCTTCAGAGTAAAGTCCCGCTTTGTATAGAAAGATAGAAGTCCCGTTCCCTCGCCTTGGAATAGGATAAAGAAAGAGGATAGAGTGAGTGGAATATGTAGGCGTAGGCAGTGGAAAACTTATCTTTCCGGTAGTAGAAGGGAAGCTCATTAGGTTAGCTCGTCCGGTAAGAAAAAGTGCAAGTGACTTCTAGTTCTGTGCTCTAGGGCTTTGACTTCTAATAAGGAGAACTTGTAAATCGCGAACCTGCTGCTCAAGGAACAAACCCTCCATCTACCACCCCGACTCAGGGGACACAGATCCACAACCACAAAGCCAACCAAGAGTAGCAGATGCTAGACCTGTAGACCCACCCAGTACTCCATCCAGTTCAGAATCAGCCCGCAGCGCAGTTCCTGAACCTGTGGATCACTACGATACGAGGAAGAGAAGAGATCCGAAGAATCCTACACGGCCGTGTACTTGGCTCCCACTCCCATGAATCAGATAGTGCCATACGTCCCACCACAGCCGTCCGATCCTCTGATGGAGAAGATCCGTCGCCTTGAACGGGAAGTTAATAAGTTAAGTGGGGACAAGTATGATGTTGCAGATCTTGAGAATATCTCCCTATACCCCAAAGTCAGGCGGTTTTAAGTGGCCAGAAATAGATAAGTATAATGGAACCGGATGCATAACGAAATAGGATAAAAAGAGGCTTTTCTCGGAGCAGGCAGAATGTATGTCGGAACTCTACAGCCCATGGGAATCGACAATGAGCTACTTGTCCAACTATTCCAGCGCAGTTTGACCGGACCCGCGCTGACTTGGTTGATGAACACAGACCCAAATACCATTCTTAATGGTAAACTTTCTCCGATCTGCGATCCACTGGAAGAATCAATTCATTTATCTTATATACGGGTAGGAACTGTAAAAGTCTCCCCTTCTCTATCCCTATCGTCTGTACTTAAAGTACCTAGTTTTCCTACCTATTCTTATATACGATAAATCGCCATCTCGTAGCACCACCACGACACCAATTCTTGTTATTTTTCCGAGCCCCCCATGCCGTGACTTCGACTTTGAGTATGATGAATGAGTGGAAATCATCACCGATGAACCTTTCAGAACGAATTGCGGGATGGTCGATCGGTTTGAGAAGGCTTTTTCCAGTAGTAGAATCTTCTGCAACTATATATACGTATATTCAACGGAAGGGTACAGGAAATTCAATAGTCTCTGTTGCTGTTCCAAGAACTGCGTATTCTATAGTTCTAGTTGCTGTGTAAGTAGATCTACTAGCATCAAGTATTCCAACGGATGTAAATGAAAGAGTATCAGTCATTTCTTTCTGTTGATGAAGTCCCCTTCAGATCTTACCACCGAACTGACCTTCCGCGCTCTTCGAAACCTTTTCCAATTCGACGGAATGGTAGTTTTCAATCTCATTTGAGTAGGTGAGAAGTATCAGGCTTTCACCCGATTTGTTATGGATTGGATGATGGATAAACCAGCAAGTAGCTTCGGATTCCCTATATTATGCTTTTTACTCTACTTGATCTATTCGTTTTGGCTTTCTCGTGGCGTATGATGAATAAGAATGGGCGGTCTCGAAAGAAATCTCTTCTAGTCAAAGACAAGAAAAGATATAATAGTTGGTACGGTCAAGAGTGTAATTTGACTAGTTGTCTTCTCTCTATCTTCTTACTGGTCTCCGGTCACTCAACTAATCTACTTGAAAAGTCTTGCCTCACCTCTTGTTTTATCCTGACGAGCTCCTATTTGATGGTACGAATCGTCTAATTACTTTCTATATTTTTGCACTTTCTGGACTAAGTAAAGCCAGTAAGCCCTCCAGCTGCATTAAGGAACTAAAGCGCTGGACTGGACCGGATAGCAGATCCAATCGAAGGGGCCTTGACTGCCCGGCTGAAATAAGACCATCGAGGCTATTGGTCCCCATCCAATTGAATGGGTTTTCCCCCTCCCCCTTTCCCGCGGGTTAGTGGATTTTTGTGCCGTTCGAGCTCTATTTTTTTTTTCGAACAAGGATTTCCCTTTAGTCCTGAGTGGGTCTGTCGTCCTCCTCATTATAGTCCTTCTAGAATCAATAGCATTTCGTCGAAATAGATCCTGTTTTTTCACCTTAGTAGTCCTATGCATAGTCAGTACTATAGCCCCAATCATGGCGACTAATAAAATAAGACTAGGAACCAAAAACCAGACAAAATAGTAGGTATAAAGTAAATTCCCCAATGTTTCCAAATTAGTCCAACTTCGTACCTTTACGGCATAAACCGTATATCTAAGAGAGGTCGTATTTCTTTGGGTTGGTAGTAATGGAATGCTTTCATTATCTAAAATAAAGAACATTTCCCACCAAAAGATCATTCCAATAATACCGCTCACTGGTAAATAGCGCAATACTTCTTCGTGAATCTCCGCTATTTGAATATGGAACATCATAACAACGAATAGGAATGAAACGGCTATAGCTCCTATATGAACTACTGGGAAGATCATAGCGAAGAAGTCGAGACCTAACAAAAGAAGTAAACCTGAAGTGTTGCGAAAGACTAGAATGGGGAACGAAACGGAATGTACCGGATTTTTAGCACGTACAACCATCAAACCAGAGACCAAAGCAGGGCTTGACAAAACAGAAAGTATCATGGTACGTCGTCCTTCCCTTCAATGGAACTTTCATGCTTCCGCAAGAACTAGCATGAAAGTCGAGTCGATCTATTACGACCAGCGCGGTTGTTCGTATTTCATTTTCTTCTTCCTTAGACTTAAAAAAAAGCACTCACTGAGTAAGGAATCAAAAATATCTCTCGACAGAATTGATTATGTGTCCAGGTCGATCAGAGGTTCGGCTTCCTTCTCCCCCACCTTTTAACCTTCCCTAAAAAAAAATAAAAAAGAAAATAGTGAATCAAGATCTAGATGGATCCCTATCTTTATCTCTATCCACGGAGATACATACCTATCTATATGGGGACATATCTATCCGGATAGAGGTGCGTCTAGATCAATTCATGGATAGATATGTCCTTATGAGCGAGCCAATCTTTATATGTTTTGACCACGTCCGTTCCCGCTACGAAGAGGAAGGTTTGGATCTTTCAATCTTATGTCGTGAGGGATGTGACCTATGTTAGGTCCATAAGATACCACAGCTTTTAGTGTTCTATGATTCACCTCCGAATAATGAGTAGGTAGTTCGATCCTTTTTTTTTTTCTCTTCATATTAAACTGATGGGGGGATGCGGAGCAATAGGTCGAATTACTATATAAAGAAGAGTTGTAAACTATAGGACTTTTTCTTCGAGTAGGGATATTTCGGTTTTTCTTGTTCCTTCTCTTTGATAAGAATAGGGATTTGAAATGATACAAATTCCTCTTCATTCTGTTGTGCTCAGCGAAGAAACTGCCTAAACAGACTTTTTCGGATCCAATTTCTAAGTCTGATTCTTGCATAGAAGAACGCAACTGTTGCAAAAACCGATCAAATAGTAGTAGGTGGCATCCCCTCTTAGTTTTGACTAGGCGGAACCATTCTGTTTTGGTTCTTTTCCACATTCTGACCGGGTGATCCAGGAATTTTCCTATTATTTTTTCAACTGATATTTCGATATAGAAAGATCTTCTTATTTCTTCACCGCGGGTTCTCGCATCATTTGATTGAAAAGATATTATATCACCGTGAGACACTTTAAAATGAGTAATGCTAACTATTCCATTATTCACACAAACCCTTCGATGACTTATCGGCTGCCTTGCTTGAGGAATAGTTTCACAAAAATGGAGACGAACCGGAATAACGTCCGATCTTGTTTCTGGATTGAGTAGAAAAGAAATATATTCAGTTCGTTTTGTTCCTCTGTGCATCTCTGTGATGGGTAAATCCCCATGAAAAAGGGGCAACTTTCGTGTAGTTTGTAATTGGATGTAACTGTTAAGATTTTCTCTCGGATAAATCTTTCTCTTAATAGATCTCTTCTTGTTTCTCAATCTTCGGAGAATGCGGCGTTGTATTATTGTAAGTTCTCCGTTCCAAACATTTCCTGAAAGTAGACGACAAGTTTTAAATCTTAATGCAGGCAAGGAAATCTTTTTTTTCAGTCTTTTTAGCCACATCGCGTATAACGGGAATCGAACCCCCTCTGCTGCTGCGGGCGGCGGATGGAGAATGTCCTACTTCGATCCAGAAACTTGTTAGGAGTAGGTTTTGGCTTGCCCCTTGATTATTATTAGTAAGATAGGTTTGGAACCTTTTACTAACCCCTTGTTTAATAATAGGGTAAGCTTCCTTTCGCTCTTCACCCATAGGTCGTTTTTTCATCAGCTGATGCGCAGGAGCGCACTTTCGGTTTCACCTTACTATATAAGGGAGTGTAATGAATAGAGATCTACCGCCAGCAGTATTCTCTTCCTATCACTTCTTCGTGATAAAAATATGATCTCGTCGGACCTCACCGGGCCTAAGAAGGGGAAGGAAGGTATGGGCAGGACCAACAAACAACGGGAGAGGGCTCGTAGCCCCCCCCCTCTCCCTCTTCCCCACGCCTATTTGTTCCCCCAGCCCCGGAGAGAGAGATGCAGAACTCTTTTATTTTTTTAAGATGAATAGATAGAGCCATGATACATTCCGTAATATTGTAAAAAATAAAAAAGTAAATAGACTCTTTTCGTCCCCTTTTTGATGTCTGCCTGAGGACCTATGTGAATGTTTTGGAATGGGGATGTTCGCCTTTTGTAACAAGTAGACCCACGATACGGACTAATAAATGTTCCTACTCTTACCCCTAAGTAAGATCTACGAATACTTTGTCAGTCCCCCACGGGACGCTTTCTCGCTTTTCATGAATGTGTCTCCCCCTCTGCTTATGTGAGACCCGACTTTTACTATCTATGAGTCGTTTTACGACCTTACTTTTTCGAAGGTCGGCGGGACATTGGTGCCTCAGCTCATGCATTGGTTTACCAAAATCACCTCTACTATCCCACTTCCTTCTATGAAAATGGCGAGCAGCCCTTAAACAAAAAGGCCAACAGAGGGCTCTTCTTTATATATTACATAAGCCCTAAAGTAGTCCGCTCCAAAAAAAAGCCTTTTTTTCTTGTTAGGGGTAGGTTTTGGCTTGCCCCTTTCCCCCAGAAGTAGGGGGCTTGTACTCTCTATGTAGTGGTCGGCCTTCGTTAAGCTTCGGCAAGAAAGAAGGGACTAGTTGCTTCCTTCATGCCTCTTTAGCTCTCTCTCCTTCCCCTACCTAGACGCATCGATTTTAGCTGCACTGCAGGAGCTGTTGTCGGTATTTGCTCTATTATATTAGGTTAACCCGAACGAAAGTTTCTATGCACTTTGGAGTGGAGTATCCTCGCTTTCCTTTCCTTAGGCAGTAGCTTCGGGAGATAAAACAGATATTCGGCTTTCAAGCTTAGAAGAAAGAAGGAGAGAATCTTTATCCCATCCCGCATCGCTTCTACCTTACTATAAGCAATTCATCCATGCATGCCAAAGCCGTCAGTCCCAGATTGAACCGAACCCACCGCTCCGTGGGGGCTTGAAGAACTGCCTTGATTGAGGGAGAAACTCTTTCTCTTTATAGGGTAGTGGATTCGGACAAGTAGACTGACTGATATGAGATTGAGCGAGGAAATGCCAAAGCCAATGCTAACTCTCTCTCCTGCGCTAGTTAATCATATGTCATCCTTAGAGTGCGTGCGGACACCTTTAAAGGAGAGTGACCCATCCCTTCCTTTAAGATGGGCCGGGCCTTATCGCAATGTCTTTGAAAGGTCACTCTTATTAAAAGAAAACTTCCTCTCAGTCGAGGATTTTCCTCACTATTTCAGTAAAGTTAGGACAAGGACTATAAACGATTTAATAGAGACAACCCCGTATTCTCTTAGCTATATGATAAACACAAGTCTTTGCCTTCCATCGCTGCGTTCCTTATTAAGGTTAGTTCAAGCCGGTCGAAAAAATTGAGTGACTGACCATCACTGACGTGACGACTCGGGAGCTCGCAGGGCTCATAGGATGGATCGAAGAGGAAATCCCTTCTCTTCATTTCATTGGGGTTGGAGAAATGTTCACGACGTAAGGTAAGTTAGTGGAAGCAAACAGGCAATCGGCTGCCAAAAGGACCCGTTTGTTGTTAAAGGCTAAGTTAATTTTTCGATATATCTCACCCGAGATGTAAGTTTACTAGTCTTCTGGTTTTGTTTCCCCTGCATCTATCTCATTCGCGGAGATAGGTTTCATTCAAAGAGAGCGAGACCTCTGCTCAACAATTGTGAGATATGCCATCCATCTGAACTACCGTCAATGAAATGAAGAGAAGGGTGGGTATAGAAAGAGAGGATGGACTCTATTCCCAAAAAAGGTTTAAGGTGAAATTCCTTAGCTATATCTAGTGGTGTGGTATTGTTTCCACTCCTCGTCTAAGGTACTGGCATCGAAAAACTGGAGGGCCCAATGCGCCCGCAACTAACTATGGCGGGGTCTGCGGGCCGGCAACCCGACCAGCTAAGAGCCACTCCAAGCTTGAGGAAGAATACGATATCACTCACTAAAGCAAGGCGTAATTGCTTGCTGCATTTCGCGCGCGGGAGCATTATAACAATGGCAGATCTCTTCCCTCTTCTTTTCATAGCTTTGTAAAGTACCCAACAAGTTAAAGACTTGTCTAAAGATTCAAGTTATTACCAGATCATCTAACATTAATCATTCCTAAAAATAGCCGATCTACGAATATAAAAAGTATTCTCCCACGGGGAACTAGTTTAGCTGCTCGAATCTGAACCATCGTGAATCTCCATATGCATACTGATATCCGTCCGGGTATCATCTGCAGGGGAACGAACTATCCCTCTTATCTTTGCCTCTCTTCGTCCTAGAGACCGTGCCATTCTGGAAGTCTGTGTCATGGTTGGAATCTTCGCTGGGAAGGTCTTTTTAGGTCTTCCTCTTTCTCCTCGGTCTGATCTGGTTGGTTCTAGTTAATTAGTTGTATTTATGGTTTCTGGTGCCATCGATCTAATTTGATTCCTGGTAGCATCTTTTTCAGATCCTCGATTTTATTCTTATAGCCCTGTGGTCTTGTGGCACTTATGAACTTGGAGAATGGGGAAGTCATTTTGAAAATGTTTCTTCAGATCAAGAACAATGGTGCAGCTGATCGATTGTTCTTTCTTGGAATTAAAACAAAAGGCCTTAGAGGTGCTTTCTTTCTAGATATGAAAGATGCGGTGACAGTTGTATCCGAATGATGGCTCCCGGAGAAGGGATGAACTTATGAGAATCATTCCTGAGGAGACTAGAATAAACTCGCTATAAATGGGTATTTTTTCCAACTACGGATCCCACCCCATAAACTTAAAATACATAACCCCAATTGCTACGGGAATACCATTTAATTGGCCTATGCCTCTTTGAACAGCCTCATCTTTTTTGATAAGAATCGATACGATCTTTATAAGGCTCCTCCTCCGCTCTGAAGGAAATTCAATGGGAAGAGACTATGTCCTCATCCATAGGATCCCATGTGCGTTTCTTGAAAACTTGCTTCCGATATGAAACTTTGGGTATTCAGAGATGCTTTTGTTATTCCCAATAAGATGGCTCGGTAACAAATCGCCTCTTCCAAAACACGCCCCATTCGTTCTGCCCGCAATAATCCAATAAGTTCTCCTTGTAAAAAAACATTCGACATTCCGTCTTCTAAAACCAACACTTTTGAGTTTATTTGACGTACAATAATTTCTATATGCCTATTATGGATCTGCACTCCCTAGGATCGATAAACCCTTTGGATCTTCCAAAGAGATACGGCTTTGCGCTATAGTTAGCTCAGCACTAATCAAGAATCCGTTTGGGTACTGATTGATCTTGGTTTGACATGGTTTACGCCTTACTGGTTCCCAGAAGAAATAGAAGCTCGAGAAGGAAAAAACAACCTAGTTCACTCGCTGAGTCTTTTTGCATTCGGTTAAAGCGCCCAAGAGGCAAATTCATAGGTTACACAAGGAAAGCCCACCCGTTCAGTTGCTGAAAGAGATAAGCTTGAAAAAAAAGAAATGCTAGTACTGAAGCAAGTGCAAGTATTAGTTCAGAGCCTCAGAGAGGTTAGGTTAAGCCCAGACCAAATCTTTATGCTTCTTTTTACTATTTTAATAGTAATTCTAGTCACAGTTTTGGGCTTTTTTTTGTATCTCCAACGACTGTTAAGCATATATTCTCAAAGGGTAGATGAAGTCATGGAATGGAATAAAAAGTTTCTGATGCCAATGTATTTTAAATACAGTTGGCTTAGAGGCGTATCCATTTCAGTTCGTGATAAACAAAAGGGAACCTCCGACCGGAGCTCTAGTGCGCCTCAAAATCCAAAGGCAAGCTAGAGAGATAGAAAGGATAGTCCCTCGTGCGAACTACTAGAAAATGGTGAGATCATTAGATCATTAGTGAAATAAGGACCAACAACGATCCTATCCGGAAAGGAGAAGGAGGAGTAGGAGGAGTCAGTTTTTTTTGAAGATCGAGGAGAAAATCGCACAATTATGCCATTCAGAATCAGTCTTCTACAGAGGGAAAGCCTGTTACGAGTAAGTGGAGAGGAAAGATCTCCGGAGATTCTTATCTTATTCCATTCCAGTGGCTCGACAAGTAACCAATGGCGAAAACTAAAAAATCTATGGTTTCCCGGTAGAACCCTATTTCGCCCAAGTTGTTGCGGAACCGGAAAAAAGAAGCGGTTTTTCGCACAGCTTGCTCATAGTGCAGGTCCCACTTGTATATTGTATTTGGCCGAAGAAGCATCGGACAGGTTGGAGTTCTTACCTTCTTGGGACTCCATAGACCAAGATCTGCTTTCATTATATGGGCAATACCGATCTACTTTAGTAGATCATATGGATTTAGAAAAAGCTTCACATTTTGATGAATTGGAAACATCCCTTTTCCATTTCTATTTACCCAGTTCATATCTTTCTTTCGTGTGTTCCCGGGAGGAATTCGATCTCTTCAATCTCGGGATACCACCTAAATAACTGCGGTCAGAGAGTCAAATAGGTCGGGAAGAAAGAGTCTGAGGTCGGGTTGGACGACATACATCTTGGCCGGTCTCACCACCACTAGAGATTAGAGATATATATAATCTTTCTTCTAAATAAAAAAAAAGAGATTGAATTATTATTTAAATAGCTGCATGACCGAAAAAGGATGCAAAGAACCGAAGGCTCTAATTTTAAGTTCTTCCCGCTTACATCCCCCTCAACATTCTTGGAAAACAATCGAATCGAAAGTCCGGAGGAGAATTGGCCATTCAATCTTGTGAACTAATCGAGACCAAAATAGGAAAAAGAGATACGAACGGAGAGGAATAACCAATCAATAAAAGAACATGAAACCATTCTGTTTCAATAGAGGTACGAGAAAAGGTTGGGGGCAATGAAGTAGGTGAAGTGGTTGAATTTTGCGAGCTGTTCCAACCACTGCTGGATTGAATTCCAAGAGCCAAACGAAAATGAATACCACACAGAAGAGTCAAGACCAGGCTCCCTAATAGAATGTTTAACCGATCCATTCCGGATCGACCGAATTGGTACAGAAGTTGTAACATGGGAAAACCACGGAAAACACGACTTATTTGAATAACCCGGTGACCTACCAATTGTAGAAGTAGGATCCTTGGCAAGCAATAAGCACTTAAATAATACAATTCAAGTGTACCATCTTCTTTCTCATTTCGAGGAAAGGGTGTGGAAGGAAAAGGAAACAACGGAGGGATCCGAATCGGACCTAAATGGGAATGACATGAAAAGTGTTTTTCAAAACCTAGCATTAAGGGCGTTACGACGATATACGAGAGGAATGGAGAAAAACTCGTGATTGGTGTGAAGGGGAAGATCTGTTTATGATATAGTTCAAGAAAGAGTCGTCTCATTTCCTTACTTCTTCGTTCTTTCTAATTCATGAACTTCAAGACTGGTTCTGAACGCCGCGTAACATCATCTTCAACTAACCTCCACCGCCCTTATCTCCATAGGGCCGAGAGGTGCGGCAACTAAAGAATTGCTTATACACTAAATATTGATATACGCTTACTAAAAGAAAGACTTACTTTCACATTCATTAGGCCAGCAAACTAAGAAAGAGAGATGTGCCTAAGGCTAAATGCAAGCAAACTGTGCACGCTAAGAGAAGAAAGAGGAGAGATGTGAGCAATTACTACCACAAGAAAGCCGCCCCTATCTCTAAAGAGACCCGTAACTTCGTTCGTACCTCGAAAGCTTAGGCTTCCAACTGAACTTAATGCCCTTTCGCGCCCCTTACTTAAGAAGCTAAGCGCTTTCAAAGCGCGCTAAGAAAGGTTGCTTTGCTTCTGTCAGCCTTTCTGTGCAACAGTCCACCAGTAGCTCCAGATATACTGTACATACTTCAGTCTTCCTTCTAGTTCTTACGGAAGCTCTTTCTTACCAGACCAGTCAAGTAGTACAAGAGCTCTATCTTATCTTATAGCCCTAGCGGCGGGTCGCCTTTTGAATTCAGTAAATAGAATCCACTTTTATATAGATAAGGAGTAGATGGATGAGTGAGTCCTCACTGACCTGAGCGATTTCAATCACCTAGCGGGCCTTTTATTTGGTAGGTAACATCGCCAAAGCGTATCATCAGATTTGACTACGAAGGAAGGGTCGATGTAATTGAGTCGACGGAGAGGAAGGGAAAGACTAATAAGGTTCATTTCGAAGAAGTGAAAGGGCACCGTCTTATTTCTTTCCAGAATTAGAGTTCGGCCGCAGCTGCCCCCCTTTCTTTTTGGGGGGATTCAGTTCCTTGCCAACTATCGACCCCGATCTCTTTTCATTTGTTTTAGGTATTACCAAACCTAGCCTAGCCTTCGTCAATCACACTAAAGCAAAGCACCCAAGGCAAAGCCTCCTTAATTAAGGGTTAGGTTAGTCAATCCGGCCCGAGACGCGTTCGTTGACAAAACCGCCGTAGGAATGGAGACCTTTCAATAGAGCGGAGGCGAACTGATCAACGAGAAAGAGGCCCTACTCACTACTTTCGAATACACCACAAGATCGAACTGCACTCATGCCTCTCCCGCATCAAGTTGACCCCCCCCAACGTAGTGATTCTATCAATCATGTACTACGGTAGGACCCTCTATGATGATTGGTATATCATTCATAAAGCCATTTGCACCAGGTGCACTGCGCTTTCCCTTGCCCAGATGTTCACCTTTCTAAGTCAAGTAATGGTGACCCGCCGAAGACTGGAGCTTCGTAACATGTTGACGAAGACCGGAGAACTGAGGGTTCGATCAGTAAAAGGGACGAGTCTCCCCTCCAGAAGAATAGCCCCGCTCTCTAACCGACTGATCTCGTTGATCATATAACTGGGAGGGAACGTGTCACATTAGAAGGTGAACGATCAGAGGTGTCCTCTAATCACCACGATGAGGCTGGTCCCTCTTTTAGTAGACTCAGCTATTCATATGAATGAAGAAAAGAATGCCGGGCTCTCTCTTTTTCTTTTTGCTTCCCTGCTGATACTTTCTGTTTCGTCGAGCCCCGAGGGTCCTCCGTGTGGGTTCAATTGGATGAATCTGTCAAGTCAAGGTCAACGTATGTAGCAGCAAGGATGGTGCATCGCCTATTTATCGTTCTCGCTCGGGAGCCAAAACGAACACGCCTGCTACCTATTGTACTGGACCTTCGACCAGGCATTCGACTTTTGTCGAATCAGAACCAACCACCACTGCTTTGCGCTCGAAGAGTTGAGCGGCCGCCGGTCCTTCCGTGCACGCACAGATATAGATTCATTCTTCGTATCTGGTCCAGCCTCTTTCCCAGCAATCTCTGGTATGCGGCTTTAGGCTTTCCGCGCGCTCCATCCGGTTGGTAAGAAGTCAGTCTTGTTTGGTAAGACGGAATTGGACAAAGAAAAGAGAGTGCTCGACCTCCACAACGGCCAACAAAGACCGTAATTACATAGAAAATGGCTCCTCCCCTTCTCCGTTTTTAAGGCGGCAAACAGTATGGCGGCTGGAAAGAAAGACGACCTCACCTTCTCTGGTTGGTGTCAGTGAGAGCAATTTGTCTATCCCCCACCTTCTTTTGTAGATAGAATCTTCAATGGGTGGAAAGAAGCAACCTTACGTTGAAAGGTGCTTGTTGAGTAAGGCCGGCTTTCGAGCCCAAGCCCCTTGTATAGGTTGGGTGCTTGAGCGCATCTTTCTCATATCGATCAAGGCTTGAAAAGTGAAATAAGGGGCGCGTTAGCTAGGCCGTTTTCTTGCAGGAGTGCTAACTAAGCCCTTACGTTTTCTTCGCTTGCTCTGCAGTACGAGCCTCATACAGAGCCGCGCCCTTTTAATATGATGAGAAGAGGCCCTCTTTTCTTTTCCGCACTAATCAATCCTTATTTTATTTACATTTACTATTATATTTTTTTGAGTGTATAGCTCAGTTGGTAGAGCATTAGGCTTTTAAACTAGTGGTCGTAGGTTCAAGTCCTGTTATACCCAAACCCACCTTAGACTGACGTATTCGTAAGGATGTGTAGTAGCGTTCAAAGATAACTCTTTTGCCTTTCGACTCGCTTCGGCCTCTTCCGTTGTAGATGCAGAGAAGCAGTCTCCTTTTGATGCACATAAAAAAGCCTGGTTATTCCTACACACAATACCGAAGCTCGCAGACTCATTAGTAAAATAAGAGGCATCAACATGTTGATGAATGGTGCCTGGAGGCGGCCTTAACTAGAGACCTCAGTGGGATGTCATTCTTGCCCTTATCTTTTCGTGCATTGGCCCAACCGGTTGGACTTCGTCCGTCCTATCTTCGTACATAATCAAATATGGCAGCTCTTCAATTACATCGAACCTCGCATGGATTTCTTTTTACCACAATCAGCCACCCTTCCTTCTATTGTTTTTCCATAAGTCAAGCTGGCTAGCCAAAGCTTCTTGAATGACCAACTCTTGCTCGTCCTTTTGGCCCTTTACTTTGAGTTCACCAACCGAAGATGACAGTTCTTCCATTCCTCATGCATTCAATAAGAGGTCCGGGGCTTTCGGAGATACTGAATTTTACGATCCTTTAAAGTCTCCGGCTCCTAGAACCAAGGCCGACACAAGACACAATCGCAGATGTTCGACTAAGAGAATGGTTCCTCCAAATGCAAAGTTCTTTGCCTCGGGTCAGTGGATGGAACACGGTCAGTGTAGTAGACAGGGTAATATCACGAACTAATAAAGCGGAATGGATAGGGATAGCTCGCTTACTACCTTCTGGTCTCATTCAGCGTCTACAGTGGAGAATTAGTTGTAGCGTGGAGGCAGAAATAGGAAAAGGAAGAATGTTGCGTCAATCTTCTTTTCGCTCTCAAAAGCTTGAAATATTTTATCCTTCGGGATTGGCTATTTCACTAGTCTTAGTTCGATGAAAGTAGCCTGGCTTGTTTAGCAGCTTGGCATGATCGAGTTCATTCAAGCGGGCGTGCACGGTAAGAAAGTTCAAACGTTCTTGCCATAGACCAAGGTTTTAACGACTCCAGTGGTTCATCTAAAATTGCTTTGTCTTTTTTCGGCGCAAGGATTGGAGTGAGGAACTTTACTTGGAGGCAAATAGGGGGGATTTCACCTAGACTCTTTTTCTAGTGCTTTCAAGGGCTCAGGGTTGACGACTGATTAGTTATAGGCATGGTTTGAGCCTAGAAAATGAGTCCCTAATTCACTCTTTCAGCCACTCTGAACTCTCTCTTTCTCTTAATCCTAGGATTCTTGCTTTTGCCTTACCTTCTTTAGATAAAGGGCCTCTTTTTTATAGAAGAGGCAGCTAGTTTATCGGCATCTGTTGTCGTTGAATGAATAACCGATTCAATTGTTCTTGTTGGCAGTTAGTTTGATTCAGTAGTGACGAAAGGTTATCATCTTCTATTCGTTGGATCCCGTATGCTTAACGAAATGCTCTTTCTAGGTCTTTCGAGAAGGGACGCCATATAGTTCAGGAAGGGCTTAGCAACATAGAACTAACTGATGAATCATCTAATTCCATAGGAAAGGACGTGTAACCTAAGGGGAATGACGTGATAGGAGTCTTCTTTCTTTCAAGAAAAGGCTATGGTATGGGCAGAGACCTTTTTGAATAGCAAGTCCAGGTTTAGGAGCACATCCCTGGTAGACAAGGAAGAAGGAAATGTAGCGAAGTCGGGATAGGTAGAAGGTGGAACTCTCTTGTTCACAATTGCCCATGGCTAAAACAAAGAGGGCGTAGAGCCGCGGTAGGAGACGGAATGGAGGTAATTTTTATTTTCTCTTACAGAATCAGCTGCTATTGCATACCTTGTTGCAAGATATGTAGCGGAGGAATTCGTCTAGTCACATGGAGCTGTTCACTTTTAAGTGAGATTTGGAAATTGATAGTTAGCCTGCAACTGCAGAGCTCCTTCTATAACAACTTCCTATTCTAATTCAATCTCGGACATTCAGTCAGTGAAGTTACTTTCTTTTTGGCTAGGCTAAGCCTTTCCTACGCCTTCCCCTGCTTTCCATTCAGTTTTCCTTTCCTTGGTTCATTCGTGGCATTGGTTTTCAAATTCATATTAGATCATCTGTCCGTGTCAGATTCTTTCACAGCGCATTCTCTACTATTGATTCTAGCACACCGGAAACCTGAACACTAAGAGTGGGTGGATAGGCTGACACCGGTTAATTGAACACTTTACTATGATCGATGCAGCGGGAACGCTCACTCGCACCAACGGATACTACCATAGCTAATTGAAGTGCTAGTCCAACAAGTTTATTGATTCAATTGTCAGTCCTCTACCACCGGCTAAAAGACCCTCAACGCAGACGTGTTGTTAGAGTGAACCGATGCTCCTCCAACAAGGTGCTCCCAAGCGACCTAGGGGACCTAATATAGCTCACTATCTTCCATCACCCCTATCCATTCCTACCTATTTTCCATCCGGAAATCCATTTTTCTGTCCAGAGATAAGCCATTTCCCCGGCCTCCTGGTCTCGACTATTCTTCTGTCTATTTCACTAATACACAGGTCATACAATCGAAGAGTATCATACTTTGCGTGATATGTCATCTATGACATGAATGATGAAAATCGTATCAATTGGAATTCAGTTAAGGCATACTGAAAGCCGCCAATGCCACTGAAGCTACTAGAGATCTATACTAATCTAATACCACAACAGAAAGGGGGACAAGTCACCACTCAGGGACCTACACCGGTACAAACTAATCCAGGACCTTCTGCCAGCGCTAACACCATCCGAGCTTGCACTGCTACTCGAAAAGAGATGCCTGTGAGACCCCCTCAAGTTTTGTAATTCGAAAGAGGAGAATGAAAAACTTCGGAGTCACTTTCTTTGCCTGCCCCCAGGAATGTTCCAAAAGCAGACGAAATCACTATGGAACCGGACCTCCTTGCCTGGAGGAATCAAAGATTCATGGCCGGAGATCAAGGCACAGATCAATCCGAAGTGAGCAGCAAGGGATGAAAAGCGTAGAAAACTCCAATGCGCTCCTGAAAACTACAGTGCAGAAATGGCTTCCGACACGGCAACATGGAACTTTTAGGCTTCTTCTTTTGGCTAGTGCCTTTCCTTATAGATGGCATAACCGGAGAAGTTGAGTTCTAGTCTTGGAGCTCGGTTCTGGCATCTCAGTTCAGTCCTACAGCTCATGGCCTATCTTATCACAACAAAAAGATTAGTTGTAGGCCCTCTCGAAGCGCTTCTAGAAAGTATTGCTTCCTTCACCAAGCATAGATTGGTTCCCTTTTATCTTTTGTTATAATGGATACTATTGCAAAGATTCCATCTTGCTCCCACCATGAAAAAGGAAGACGAATCAAAACCAGGGCCCTGGAAAGACGTCTAACGAGATAAATTGGGTTTCCATTGCTATTTTACAGGAGAAAAAAAGCAAATGATGTTATATTCTCCAAGGGCCCCCATCCAAATCTGTTATCTATCTTCGTAGTCTGGTATGTGTAAGTTATACCTGCCTTACAACTAGTTGCAGTTCCATTAAGATAAAGGTAACATTCATCTTCAATAGCTGGCATAGACGTTCGTTCAGCCAAAACATCAACCGTTTAGTTGTTGAAAGTATAGAGATAAGCTTCCCAAGGCCTTCCTTTTATGGTCCAATACCTTATGACGGACAAGCACCCGATGAAACTGACTGAATCTTGTCTCACTGCCAACCATTTGGTGGTAGAGTCCAAACCCATTTCCCGAATGAAGCCTCTTTCTAAGCGCTGTGCTCCCCTTCTAACTTGAGTGCCCAAAACCCAGGATTTTCAGTAGCCTCTTTCCAGGTTTCGGGAGAGCCTTTTCCTTATCAACTGATTTTTCTTTTTTTTCAGAAAGATTAGAAAACAGACCGACCAAAGAAAGCTACCATCACACCTAAACCTTTTGCCTTAAGCACTAGGCCACTAGTAGAGTCAACTTTCTCGCTTGTTGGTTCAAGCAGTCCTACCTTCCTTTTATTTGGGTGGGGATATTTGAAGAAGCGCAGGTCAGGTTTGGAACCAAGGGGCTGGTCTCGATCTCGCTTGGCGATTGTTGACTCAACCATAATTCAAATTTTAAAGACATTTTATTACAACTACTAACTTCTAACTAACCAATGTTGCTAATTGTTATGATTGGTATACGATGCAACTTATCATTTATATATTTAATCTTTTTTTTAAATATTTTTCTAATAAACATAATAAATTTCAATTATACAGTTATTTTTATAATTTTATACACTTGATTAATTTAAAACTTTTGTTGAATATTCAATTTGGATAAACTTAATTTTTATATAATAAAATAATTCAATAAATTTAAATAATATTAATTTTATTTAAAATGTATATAAATAAATAATATTTTATTTATATCTTACTATATTTCTCACCAAATTCTCATGGTATTAAATGATAAATTCATGGACATTAAACATAAATAAGAGAAAAACAATGTTTAATTTAATAAGTGATAAATTAATGGACATTTAACATAGATAAGAGAAAAACATATAATAATGCTTAATATATATATATATATATATTACGATATTTCTTATCAAATTCTCGGTATTAAATGATAAATTCATGACATAAATAAAATAAAAACGTTCAATTTAATAAATTATAAATTATAATTTAATAGACATTTGACATAGATAAGAGAAAAATATATAATAATGCTTAATATATATATATATATATTTATATAATTAATATGATGTTTAATAATATATTTTTAAATTTTATATACTCCATGAATTTAAAATTTTAAATAAACATTAAATTTTAATTTTAATTTAATTTTACAAATTAATGATTAATTTAATATATTTATATATTAGATTTTAAAAATATATTTACTTTCATCTTTAATTCAAATTTCTAAATAATTTATTAAAAATATTTTTATACATTAACTGCATATTTATTATTTATATAATTAATTAAATTTTCTTTTATTTATTATATATTTTATTTATTATTAATTAACCATGATTAAATATTTATACATACATAAAATTTTAAATTAAATTTAACAATAAAAAGTGGTCTAATAGTTCAATTTTTCATATTTAATATTTGAGACTCGAGTCTCAATTGATGCAAATTTATAAATATTAAAATCAAAGTGATGTTATACGTTTTCTATATATTTATTATTTATGTAATTAATTTTCTTTTTTTCATTATATGTTTGAACTATTGTTCTATTATTTTATTATTTTTAGGTTTTATAAAAATATATAATAGATTTTAAAATTATTTTTAATTTATTTTTTCATATTAATTTTCAAATAACTTAATAAAAAAATATTTTTATACATTCTTTTTATATATATTATTTATATAATTAATTAATTTCTTTATTTAATTATATATTTTATACATCATTCATTTATCATTAAATATATATACATACATACATAAAAAGTTTGAACTAAATTCAAAAAAAAAAATGATTAAAGTGTTCACATTTCATATTTGAGATAAGAGTTTGAGTCTCAATTAATATGAACTTAAGAATATTCAAATGAAAGTGATGGTACATGTGGGTGTGAATTGAAATTTGAGGGACGAGAGCATGATGGTTTGTATATAGAATTAATAATTACTTTATGTGAGTCCCTATGTAAATGCGTTTGAATTTTTGGTTGATGGGGAAAGTCTATAATAAAATACCAATTAGAAAAATGCTTAAAGTGAAGTAACAATATATATAATAACGGTTAAATTTAAAAAGCTCTAAATTAGTGGGTCTCGTACCATAATGCATATGTGAAAGACAATATGAATAGTCTATTCATGTTCTTTAATAACACAAATGTACCGACTTTGGATGTGAAAATAAATATTTAATGCGTATTTAATTGTGATATCTAATTACTAATTTTATTTTATTAATATATAAGTTTTAACAATAATTCATTAATTATATATATATAATAACACTTAATTTTAAAAATCTCTAGATTATAGGGTCATCGCACCACACCCAACGTCCCACTTTATGAGAAAAAACGAATCGGGTTACATAATCCATTGACTCGCGATTTCAAACAGGTTATAAAATAATATACAAAGTCACAACATAAAATTAAATTATAAAAGATGAAAATTCATTTTTAGATTATTAATATTCGTATTTATTAAATTCATTTAAATATAAAATATTTGTATCCAAGGTGTAGATCAATTTTTCTCAAAACATGAATATCATTAAATTTCCAGATAAATGGAATAAAATTATAGATCTTGTTAATAAAAAGGCTAAGAAAATGCGAATGTTTTCAAATGCTTCTTTGGAGCTCTAATCTATAATGCCTAGAGAGAAAGAAATACAAAAATTTATAGCTCGAATAAAAGAACAAAAGGAAAAGTTTAGGATGATATTGTCTCTAATGTCAACGCTCTCATACATAAATGGAGGGGAATTTCGATTAATGAAGACAGTTGGAAGCTCAGTCAAAGATTGAATATCCCATATAAAATCATTACAAGAAAAGGAAGTGTTTGTAATTCAATTGTTTCTTATTCTATTTTTTTTAACTTATTTGTTTCAAACTCATTTGGTATTTTAAAAAACGCTAAGTTCTGACTAGCTTTGTTCCTTGAACTCATTTTCCTATTTTGGAATTTTTAAAAAAAATTAAACTAATCCGTTTTCCAAAAAAAAATATAATTTTTTTAATTTTAGTTAAAATAAATATTTTATTTTTTCTACCATTTATTATATGAGAAATGATTGGGAGAAGGAATTTGAGAGAGGGAATGGGGGGAGGGAATGATGTGGCGCAATTTGATTAGCCACAAAAATAACAAAATTTTTCTCTCTTCTCTTTCTTTTCACATTTTATCCTTTTCCAACCAGTGATGTAGTGACACATCATTTATTCCCCCATTACCTCCCTCAAATTCCCTTCTTCTACCACTCCTCTTATTATATGCACCATTGTTTTAACAATTTTTTAATTCAACAAAATTATATATTAGATTATATAAATAATTGTACCTTAGTTTTTAATAAAAATTTCAAAATAATTTATTAAAAAAATAATATTATACGTTTTCTATGTATTTATTATTTATATAATTAATTTTCTTTTTTTTATTATATGTTTGAACTATTGTTCCATTATTTTATTTTATTTTGGTTTTATATAAATATATAATAGATTTTAAAATTATTTTTAATTTATTTTTTTATATTAATTTTCAAATAACTTAATAAAAAAAATATTTGTATACATTCTTTTTATATATATTATTTATACAATTAATTAATTTCGTTATTTAATTATATTTAATTTCCAAACAAAAATGATTAAAGTGTTCACATTTCATATTTGAGGTGAGAGTTTGAGTCTAAATTGATGTGAAGTTAAGAATATTCAAATGAAAGTGATGGTACATGTGTGTGTAAATTGAAATTTGATGGAAGGGAGCATGATGGTTTGTATATAGAGTTAATAATTACTTTATGTGAGTCCCTATGTAAATGCGTGTGAATTTTTGGTTGATGGGAAAAGTCTATAATAAAATATCAATTAGAAAAATGCTTAAAGTGAAGTAACAATATATATATAATAACGGTTTAATTTAAAAAGCTCTAAATTATTGGGTCTCGTAACATAGTGCTCGACACACTTTATGAGACAAAATGTACCGAGTTAAAAAATCTAAAAACTCGCCAATCATATAAACGAGTTATGAAATAATATGAAGAGTCATCAACTAAAAAATTTAATAAACGAAGATGAAAAGGCATTTTTATATTTTTAATCTTCATATTTATTAAATACAAATAATGGTATACATCCTCTATATATTTATTATTTATATAATTAATTTTCTTTTATTCAAATATATCTTTAATCTATTATTATATTATTTTAACTTTTTTTATTATTTTAATATAATTATATAATTGATTTAAAATTTATTTTTAATTTAGTTTTTAATTCAAATTTCCAAATAATTTATTAAAAAGCGTCAACTGTCCTCTCTTTCGCCCATATATTAACCCAATTTCTAATTCAAGAACTCTTAGATGTCAAATATAAGACAAACATAATTTTTTTAATTAGGATAACTAAGTTAATAAAAAAATTTAAAATTAACTAGATTTAATAATTAAACACATTTTGCTAATAAATCATGAAATGAAAGTGCATTTTATGAGAGATATTTGGTAGAATCTATTTATTTGTAATAATAAATGAATTTTCTAAAGTAATTTTAAACTATTTAAGAAACCCATATATTTTAGAATTTAATAGATAACACAATATCATTTTTCAACCTAAATATTGTGGTAATAACTAATATCTAAAAATTTAAGATCACATTTTCTATTCTAGTTAATAAAACCTGAGATGTAATTATAAGTCTTTATAAGATAAGATAATGCTAGTTTCCTAATTTATGAAAATATAAAATAAAATATATCAAAATATTTTAGTTAATGATTTTGATAATTTTAATATTTTAATAAAATAACACAAGAAACAAGCTTATTATTAATATGGATGTCTAAACTTTAATTTTTCCATTTTATAAATATCAATTTCTTTAACACCTTTTATAAATTGTAAATATCTATATTTTATAAATTTTAATGATTATTTAAGAAATATTTATTTAGAAGGTAAGAATTTGCATAAAATTTACCTTTAAAAAATATTGATATAATTTATTATTTGATCAATTTTAAATAATTATTTTAGGATTTTTTATAACAAATATCTAAATAAATTTTCTTTCTTTTAAAAGAGATTTATATAATAATTTCTTTTCATTTACATAAATTTCTTTGTTTAACATTAATTACTCTTAATAACTATTTGTTTGCTGGTGAATATTTTATTTTATAAATTATTTTTCAAATTCATAGTCTTTTAAATGAATATAAATACTCTCTAGTTCTTTGAATAAATTAACTTTAAGTTGTCATATCAAACACCATGAACAAATTATTCTTCAATCTTGTGTTGGTGTTAGTTCTTCTCATTTCTCGTAAGTTTAATTTCTCTCTTTTTATGATTAGTTTAAATTTAATGATATCATTAATAATAAAAACATGTATGACTATTTAATTTTTACAGAGAATGATAAAGTAGTGGCAAGAGTTTGTTTTAACAAGAGCGCTACATTTAAAGGCCTATGTTTTAAGGATAGCAGTTGTAAAAAATCTTGCTTACCCGAATCTGTTAACAATTTTGATGGGTATTGTGATAATTTTCATTGCATATGTGAAAGACTATGTGAATAGTCTATTCATGTTCTTTAATAACACAAATGTACCAACTATGGATGTGAAAATAAATATTTAATGCTTATTTAATTGTGATATCTAATTACTAATTTTATTTTATTATCATATAAGTTCTAACAATAATTCATTAATCATATATATATATAATAACACTTAATTTTAAATATTTCTAGATTATCGGATTATCGCACCACACCCAACGTCCCGCTTTATGAGAAAAAACGAATCGGGTCACATAATCCATTGACTCGCGAATTCAAGCGGGTTATAAAATAATATGAAAAGTCACAACATAAAATTAAATTAAAAAAGATGAAAATTCATTTTTAGATTATTAATATTCGTATTTATTAAATTCATTTAAATATAAAATATTTATATCCAAGGTGTAGATCAATTTTGCTCAGAACATGAATATCATTAAATTTCCAGATATATGGAACGAAATTATAGATCTTGTTAAGAAAAAGGCTAAGGAAATGCGAATGTTTTCAAATGTTTCTTTGGAGCTCTAGTCTACAATGCCTAGAGAGAAAGAAATACAAGAATTTATAGCACGAATAAAATAACAAAAGGAAAAGTTTAGGATGATATTGTCTTTGATGGCAACGCTCTCATACATAAATGGAAGGGAATTCCGATTAATGAAGATAGTTGGAAGCTCATTCAAAGATTGAATATCTCATATAAAATTATTACAAGGAAAGGAAGTTTCAAATAATTCTTGTTTAATGATTTGTTTGTAATTCAATTGTTTGTTATTCTATTTTTTTTAACTTATTTGTTTCAAACTGATTTGATATTTTAAAAAACTCTAAGTTCTGTCTAGCTTTATTCCTTGAACTCTTTTTCCTATTTTGGAATTTTAAAAAAAATTAAACTAATCCGTTTTCCAAAAAAAAATATAATTTTTTTAATTTTGGTTAAAATAAATATTTTTATTTTTTCTACCATTTATTATATGAAAAATGATTGGGAGAAGGAATTTGAGAGAAGGAATGAGGGAGTATGATGTGGCGCAATTTGATTAGCTACAAAAATAACAAAATTTCTCTCTTCTCTTTCTCTTCACATTTTATCCTTTTTCCAACTAGTGACGAAGTGACACATCATTTCTTCCACCATTACCTCTCTCAAATTCCCTTCTTCTATCACTCCTCTTATTATATATGCACCATTTTTTAACAATTTTTTAATTCAACAAAAATATATATTAGATTATATAAATAATTGTACTTTAGTTTTTAATTAAAATTTCAAAATAATTTATTAAAAAAATAATGTTATACGTTTTCTATATATTTATTATTTATATAATTAATTTTCTTTTTTTCATTATATGTTTGAACTATTGTTCCATTATTTTATTATTTTTGGGTTTTATATAAATATATAATAGATTTTAAAATTATTTTTAATTTATTTTTTCATATTAATTTCGAAATAACTTAATAAAAAAATATTTTTATACATTCTTTTTATATATATTATTTATACAATTAATTAATTTCGTTATTTAATTATATATTTTATACATCATTCATTAATCATTAAATATATATACATACATACATAAAAAGTTTGAATTAAATTCACCAAACAAAAATGATTAAAGTGTTCACATTTCATATGTGAGGTAAGAGTTTGAGTCTCAATTAATGTGAACTTAAGAATATTCAAATGAAAGTGATGGTACATGTGGGTGTGAATTGAAATTTGAGGGAAGGGAGCATGATGGTTTGTATATAGAGTTAATAATTACTTTATGTGAGTCCCTATGTAAATGCGTGTGAATTTTTGGTTGATGGGGAAAGTCTATAATAAAATATCAATTAGAAAAATGTTTAAAGTGAAGTAACAATATACATATAATAACGGTTAAATTTAAAAAGCTCTAAATTATTGGGTCTCGTAACATAGTGCTCGACACACTTTATGAGACAAAATGTACCGAGTTAAAAAATCTATTAACTCGCCAATCATATAAACGAGTTATGAAATAATATGAAGAGTCATCAACTAAAAAATTTAATTAATAAAAATGAAAAGGCATTTTTATATTTTTAATCTTCATATTTATTACATACAAATAATGGTATACATCCTCTATATATTAATTATTTATATAATTAATTTTCTTTTATTCAATATATCTTTAATCTATTGTTCTATTATTTTAACTTTTTTTATTATTTTAATATAATTATATAATTGATTTCAAAAATATTTTAAATTTAGTTTTTAATTCAAACTAGCATGATTTTCGTGCGATGCAAACGGACAATTTATAAAAAAATTAAAATTTCTATATTAAAATAATTTAATCACACTATATACTGTATTAACGGTTTTTATATTGTGTGTATATTCTTTCACATTTCTATTTTTATTAATATTTTGTGAAGTTATCTAATCTCAAATTTATTATAATTTTTCTTTATAAATTTTTTTTTTAAAATATAACTAAAATAAAATAATACAAATATGGTCATTTATTCAAAAATTTAGTTTTTTAGTTTTATTAGTTTAATTAAAAAAATATTAACGTGAATTATCCCACTATCTTAAATTGGCGAAAATAATATTTGAGGAAAATATGTTTGTATTTTTTTTTCTCTTTTGTACATAATTATTTCAGCTTCATTATATCCTCTCAAAAATTTCAAAAATAATTTATTATACATTAAAAGTCAAAATATTAATTATAATATATGTGAAATGTCTATTAAAAAATAATATTGAACCATCTTTTTTATGTCAAACACCATAAAACTCTTGTTTCAAAACTATATATATATATATATATATAATTTTATTTTGGTTAAACAATATCATTAATTATTATTTTTATTAAGAAAAAAAATTCAATTTTATAATATTTTGTATAAAAATATATATATTTATAATAATATTATAAATTAAATTAATAAATATTTATCAATTATTTAAAACATATCAAAATATAGAGTTAAATATATTTTGTATTATTTATATATATATAAATATATATATATAATATTTATTATATTTTTGTATTATATATATAAAAATAATTAAAAATTTAATATTATTCATTAAAATACAATTTTATTTATAGTTTTCTTATAAAATATCTTATTAGGTTTTGTTATAGAAAAAAAATTAATAATATAAAAAAATTTAAATTTTTGGAGAAAGAGAATTACCGGGTTCCTCTTGATTTCAAATCATCGTCTTCTTTTGCTTCCCAATTTTCTTCAAATCAAGTCGAATTTTTTCTTCTAGGTCTCTCTTACGTCGTCGTCGCCCTCATTCGTCGCATCGTCGTTGCCCACCTCCATTTATCGTGCTACTTATACCTAAGGAGAAATGAGAGTCAATTTAAGAAATACCTAGACCTAAGAAGAAAGGAGAGACGAATTTGATGAGAAATTCATATAAAATGTGTAAAAATAAAAATAAAAAAATATTTTCTTTTCTAAATCTACGGAGACAGAGAATACTCGTCTTACTCTTGATTTCGAATCTTCGTTTTCATTCGTTTCTCATTTTTTTTCAAATCAAGATCGAATATTTTCCTTTATGTCTCTCTTGCATCATCGTCGCCCTCCTCCGTTGCATCATCGTCGCTCTTCTCCATCACGTCGGCGTCGCCCTCCTCCTATTCTCATGCTACGTATACCTAAAGAGAAAGGAGTATCAATTTAAGAAAGACCTAAACCTAAGAAGAAATGAGAGACAAATGTAACGCGAGAATTTGATAAACCGTGAGAATTTGATTAGAAAATCATATAAAATGTGTAAAAATAAAAAATTAATTAATTTTAATTTTTTTTTTAAAAAAATTCAGAATCCACGGAGGTAGAGAAATCATCGATTTCCTTTTAATTTTGAATCCTCGTATTCATTCGCTTCCCGTTTTTTCTTCAAATCAAGATCGAATATTTTTCTCTGGTCTTTCTTCCGTTGTCGACACCCACCTCCTAAAGAGAAAAGAGAGATAATTGTACTGTGAGAATTTGATGAGAAATTCATATAAAATGTGTAAAATTTTGGTAAATATCACCCTAAATTTTTTGTTTTAAACATTATTATATATATTATCTTCGTTTACGTAGGGACTCAAATACATAGGGACTCACACATGCCATCTTACTCTTACTTTTGGCCTTCCTCATTAATCACAAATTCACATACGCATTTTCGTAAGGATTCACACATGCCATCCACATCGATCACAAATTCACCCACTCATACCCACATGCACAATCATTTATAAATTCGCGTAATTTGAGACTCGAACTCTGGTCTCTAATATTAAATGTGAACACTTTAACCATTAGACCACTTGTGTTTTTTGAATTTAATTTAAAATTTTATGTATGTATAAATATTTAATCCTTGTTAATTAATAATAGATAAAATATATAATAAATAAAAGAAAATTAATTAATTAATTATATGAATAATAAATATGTGAACACTTTAACCATTACCACTTGTATTTTTTAAATTGAATTTAAAATTTTATGTATATATAAATATTTAATCCTTGTTAATTAATAATAGATAAAATATATAATGAATAAAAGAAAATTAATTAATTAAGTGTATAAATAATAAATATTCATAGAAGGATAATAGGAAGAAAAAAAAATATATTTATATAAAATTAATGATAAAATATACTATATATAGATTTTAGGAGAGAGAAACGCTTAATATTAAATTTTTAATAAATTAAAATATTTATAATTTTTATTTTATGAAAAAAATTATAAAAATGATGTGTAAGAAAATATGAAATATATATATATATATATATATATAAATGAGGAAAAAAATAAAAAATAAATTAATTATTAGTGTTACAAAACGAAAATTAATTAGGAAGGTATATTATGAATACTAGTAAAATATCCTACGTTGTACGGGAAAAAATATAAATAAAGTTTTTATATGATATTTAATTCAATATGTTTATATATAATAAAAAAAATATTTATATAAAATTAATATAAATTTATATTAAAAGAAAATATATATACATATATGAACTTACAATATTTTAATTTTTTATAAACGAACTTATATGAACTAAATATTCTTATATAAATATAAACATGAACTTACACTATTTTAATTTCTTTATTAATTTTATAAGTTTTGTTCTTTTTAATGTTAAAGAATGAAATTTTTTAATGTAAATTTAGTGGTGTTCTGCAAAATGTGTACATAACAATCATTAAGAAATACTAAATCGTTGGAATAAGCTAAATTTAACATCTTCAACAAAAACGGTGTCACCCTCCATTACACCAAGTTTAGACAAAGACTTCTATACCAACTTGCTTTTAAGATGTGCTAAAATCTTCTTTTTAAATCTATGTAATTGTAATGAAAAGTGATCAGTTATGTTTACATGTTGTGTAGATGAAAGTTAAGATTTTAATTCCATTTAGGCCATCTGGTCCATTAGAGTCATTCCATGTCATCTCCATCTGCAAAATTTGTTTTCATAACTCAATCATTATGAAGATACAAAATCATTGGAAGAAGAAAAACCTAAATTTAACCTCTCTAACAAAAACGGTGTCACCTCCTTTACACCAAAATTTAGACAAAGACTTGTATACTCCACATACTTCCAATACGTGCTCAAATCTGATACAACTAAAATCATTTCATAACACACTCTTCACAATTAACTACATTATAACTGTCACTTTATTCTCGTCACTATATTTAACCATAATATTTTTCTCTCTTTTATCAAAATCTTCTTTCTGAATCTATGCAACTGTAATGAAAAGTGGTCAGTTATACAATTATCAATTCAAGTTTAGTAATAAAAAGAGAATCCAACATAAAAAATAAAGGGTTTATGTTTTGTATCATCATCACAACCAAAAATATGTTTATAGGTTCATTCATAAACACTTTTGCATTATATTTCTGAAAAAAAGTTAATAAATTTATGGATACAAAAAGATGTATTTGACTGAGATACAATGAAATAGAAACCTCCCACTCTGAAAGAGAGTAATATTTGAAAACAAATTTGTATCTAAACATTAATATGATACTTCAAATATTTTAGAGACATTAAGATTTCTTTTAAAAAAAGGTAAGATCTTGATTTATATTGTTTCTCTTTGAGCCAATATGAGTTTATAAGCTGCATATATCACTTATAGTGTACCATTTCTCGTGACAACACTCATACAAAAACATTTAATACCACGTCCTTCAAAATTTCCTTGAATGATACCCATTTTTCATGTCCTTCTGGATGATCCATTTGTTATAAACTACCAAACATCTTTCTGAATCTATTTAACTGAAATGAAAAGTTGTCAGTTATATAATTATCAATTCATGTTTAGTAATGAAAAGAGAATCTAACATAAAAAATAAAGAGTTTATGCTTTGTATCATCATCACAAACAAAAATATGTTTATATGTTCATTCATAAACACGTGTGTAATATACTTCTGAAAAACTGTTAATAAATTTATAGATAGAGAAAGATGTCCATAGTTGAGATACAATGAAAATTGAGACATCCCACTCTAAAAGAGAGCAATATTTGGAAACAATTTTGTATCTAAACATTAATATAAGATTTTATATATTCTAGAGATATTATGATTTCTTTTAAATAAAGGGAAAGAACTTTATTTATATTGTCTTCTCTTTGAGCCAGTATGAGTTCATAAGCTACAAGTATCACTTTGTGGGTACCCTTTCCAGTGGCAGCACTAATACAAAAAACATATAATGTCACGCCCTTTAATATTTTCCTTGAATGATGCCCATTTCTCATATGCTTCGGGAAGATCAATTTATTTGTAATCTACCCAACATGGTTTTTCAGAAAGCTCTAGAATAAACAATTATATTTTAAGCCGAACTGAATCATATTCGTATTCTGGCTGTTCAGATGAACAATCAATAACTTGTACCTGGTTTTCATAATGGTTATAAATAAGCAGCAGCACAGTATGATGATATTAATGAATATATAGTTTCATTTTACCAAAACAAAACATCTTTCTATGTGACTAAGAAATTCATGGATTAAACCAAAACCTTGCTGAGCTCCCTCGAGTAAACCAGACAAATCTGTGACAACAATTGTTATGTCATAATCGAATTAAAAATTGCCTAGAGTTGGAAGTAAAGTGATGAATTTTTATATAATCTCATAATTAACCCTAGATTCAATTATAAAAAGGTTTAAAATTGGCTCAAACTTTAATCAATTAGGAAGAATAAAATTTATTTAGACAACTTTTAAAAATCAAAAGTTGAGAAAATGGTGGAAGGTGCACTCTCCTCTGAAAATTATATAAAAGTTTTATTTATTAAAGGAGATGAGAAAGTAAGAATCTCTCTTTGTCATTTCGTCGAACACTTGGTATCCTACAACTATCACGTCACTCCTCCGATTCTTCTCATCTCTCCTCTTCCTCGTTGTCTTCATCGCCATCGTCGTCTCATCAGGGGAAGAAGACGATGCACTCACCATCTACGATGTCCTGCAACAAAACAATTTTCTGGTATGTCGTCTACCAAAAAGTGTAACAGAATACAAGATCAATCGAAACTTAGAAAAATCAATGTGTAACTTAAAGATATATGTAGTTACAGCGTGGAAGGTTAGTAGAAGACGACGCGATGAACGTCACATCCTCTTGTGCATCAATCTCATCTGGATTGAATTAAACATTAAAAATAATTGGAGCCCCGAGAAATCTATCCAATAATATAAAGAGAAAATAAAATATAAATTAATTATTAAAGTTATAAAAAGAAAATAAAAAAAAATATTAATTAGGAAGAAAAAATTAATATATATAAAAATAATTATGATAATAATAATAATAATTCTCAAATTTTCTCTTATATAATTACTAATTTAATATATATATATATATATATATATATATATATATATATATATATATATATATATATATATATATATATATATATATATATATATATATAAAAAGATGAGAGAGAAAAAAAATTAGGAAAGTAAATTAATATAGATAAATTATAGGTGAGAGAAATGTTATTTGTTTTTAAAATATTTAATTTTTAAATAAATAAAAAATACATATAATTTTTTTTTTATTAAAAAAAATATAAAATTTATTTGTGTGAAAATATAAAAAAAATTAAGGTTTTTATTGGATAACAGGTAGTTTTGAATTTCAGGATTTATTCGAAATATTCAATATTTTGAATAATGAGGTTGCTGTTTTATTGGTTATTTTGTGTATTGTTCTATTATTTGCCGGCGCAGTTGATAAATCTGCACAATTCCTTCTTCATGGGTAACCTGTGTGGTTACCCGATGCTATGGAGGGATCTACTCCTATTTCAGCGCTTATCCATGCTGTTAGCAGCGGGCATTTTTCTTGTAGCTCGTATTCTTCCTCTTTTCATAACCATACCTTATATAATGAATTTAATCTCGTTAATTGGTATAATAACATTATTTTTAGGAGTCACTTTAGCTCTGGCTCAAAAAGACATTAAGAGGGGTTTAGCCTATTCTACATTTATTTCATTTAATTACTCATGCTTATTCGAAAGCATTATTGTTTTTAGCATCTGGTTCGGTTATTCATTCAATGGAAGCTATTGTTGGATATTCGTCAGATAAAAGTCAGAATATGATTCTTATTGGGGGTTTAACAAAACACGTGCCAATTATAAAAAAAACGCTTTTTTTTAGGTACACCCTCTCTTTGTGGTATTCCACCCCTTGCTTGTTTTTGGTCTAAAGATGAAATTCTTAATGATAGTTGGTTGTATTCACATATTTTTGCAATAATAACTCTGTTCACAACAGGATTAACTGCTCATTTTTCTACTTCTTCTTCCAAGTGCAGGATAACCCCAAGGGGTTGTGGGTTTTTTTCTACCAATTGGGCTCTCCCTTCCCACCCCCATGGGGATGGTCTACAGGGTTCATAACTACTCCTCTTACTACGGGACGTTTCCCTAGCCAACGCTTAGATCCGACTCTACCCAAATGTAGGTGTTCTACGAAATTATTATATATATATCCCAAATTTTTTAAAAATAATAATAATAATAATATAGTTGTTTGGGTTCAATTCTTTTTAATACATATTTATATAAAATAAATTAGACCAACTTAAGTCCCTTAACAATAATTTGATTTTTTTTACATTAAATACAAGCTCCATAATTTTAATTATTTATTTTATACCCAACAAATAATTATATGAAAATCAAAATACCATTAATTAATCACTCCACATAATCCACAATCAATAGGATAATAAAAGCATTATTGACTTTTTTTTAAACGGATAAAGATTGTTGTTAATTTTTCATTAAAACAATTATGTTAAAAGTTATGGTTATTGATTTGTACTTTATAATCTCAATAAAAATTATCCTTATTAATCTGTATTAAGAAATATATAATTTTTCTAGATAAGACTGTCATAAAATAAAAAGTGAATTTTATTAATAAAAATATATTTCATCATAATTATCGCTAGTTACATTTAAGAATTATTGAAAATATGATTGAAATGTTAAAAAAAAAAGACTTTTTTTTAACATTTAAAAAGTAATCCTTCAATTTTTATTTCTTAAAAATCATTTTAGAAATAGTCTTAATGACTGTTTAAAATAATAATAATTTTTTTAAAATTAATACACAAAATAACTATATATCACCAAAAACAACTTTGCATAACCATGATTGATAGCACCATTATCGCCAAAACCTAATAAAAAAATCAAAGTTGTTTAATCTTGAATCCAATGAACCCATCATCTCCATCAAAACATCAATTGAAATATTAAAAATCAACATATTAAAGTGACGACTAAAAGGACTTGAAACCAACCAAACAAATCGGGAATTATTATTATTATTATATATATATATATATATAGTCTCTAGATAACTTTTCTCTCATCTGTCTTTGAATAACAAAATAAGACTTAAAAGAGACGAAACATAATAGATAGAAAAGTTATATTTTAAGAACTAATAAAAATATATGATAAGAAGTTTAGACTTATCATATGTGGTAGCTCAAGAGTTCATACCACATTACACAAATATGGATCTTCTTAAGGTTATAATAATATTTATTATCAGTTAATTTTATTTATAATAATTAGTTATAAATTAGAATAAAACTGAATTAATTAGAGGTTATAATAATATTTATTATCCATTAATGTGAACATATTCAATGTAATGTAAGTATATTTTTTTACAATTTAAATCTCCTAAATAGTTTTCATAATTAATATTAATATTTAATACAAATCTCAAATGACTTTTTAGATGAGAAGGGTTTATTATATTTGAATTTTTTATAAATAATCAAATTATTTAGATGAAATATTTAATAAAAAATATTAATATATATAGATGGTAGGTTATATATATTGAGTTTATTTTTATTAACATTTTTTTAATAAAAATAGGAGTATCAAAAACTAAAATTTACCATAAAATTAGTAGATAAAAATAGTAGTTGCACAATAAAATTAAATTCATAAAACACATTATTATTTCATTAAAATTATGAGTATTAAACAAATTATTCCAAGTTAGTGTATACATAAGAAATCTAAAGCTAAACACAATTATCTCAAAATTAAAATATTTTAAGTAAGCAAACATTCAGACAATAGATTGCATCTAGAAGTATAATGGCATATAATGGCTGAAAGTACCTGAAATAAACCAAATAAAATCAAGAATTAATGTAATAGAAAAATTAAAAAATCTTTTTACAAATAAATTTTATGATAAAATGATCTAAATTTCACTAACTTACCAATGCTCACACCTTCAGGCATGATAACACGATTATTACCAAAAACAACTTTGCATAACCATGATAGCACCATTATCGCCAAAACCTAATAAAAAAATCAAAGTTGTTTAATCTTGAATCCAATGAACCCATCATCTCCATCAAAACATCAATTGAAATATTAAAAATCAACATATTAAAGTGATGACTAAAAGGACTTGAAACCAACCAAACAAATCGGGAATTATTATATATATATATATATAGTCTCTAGATAACTTTGCTCTCCTCTGTCTTTGAATAACAAAATAAGACTTAAGGAGAGACGAAACATATATAATAGAGAAGAAAAGTTATATTTCAAGAACTAATAAAAATATATGATAAGAAGTTTAGACTTGAGCTCAAAAGTTCATACCACATTACACAAATATGGATCTTCTTTGAAATAACTGAAAGCCTCGTTTTCCCTATGAAAATGACAACATTATGTCTACAAAAACTCAAGAAAAAAATAGCCATTGCATCAATAACAAATAATGACCTTTTCAGAATATGTATAATCAACCACTTTCTATAACAAATAAAGAAAGAAGAGAGAGAAATATATATATTTAAGAAAGAGAAAATACCTATGATGATGAATTTTGGAGAGAGCCGTGATTAATATATATAATATTTTAGACGAGAATCATTAGGTTTATTTTTAAAATAATTAATAAAAAAATATTAATATATATATATAAGAGTAACAGACATAGAATAATTAATGATGAAAGTTAATACAATTGATGAAAAAATATATATTTTATATATTATTAGTGTGAATATATATATGGTAAGGGATAGAAAAACAATTAATTGATAAAGATAAATGAAGAGAGAGAAATATATATATATCTAAGAAAGAGAAAATACTATGATGATGTGAATAATTTTGGAGAGAGCGTGATGTACACCTCCAACCTTTTAAATTAAGCGTTAAGTTAGTGTATACATAAGAAATCTAAAGCTAAACACAATTATCTCAAAATTAAAATATTTTAAGTAAACAAACATTCAGACAATAGCTTGCATCTAGAAGTATAATGGCATATAATGGCTGAAAGTACCTGAAATAAACCAAATAAAATCAAGAATTAATGTAATAGAAAATTTAAAAAAATCTTTTTACAAATAAATTTTATGATAAAATGATCTAAATTTCACTAACTTACCAATGCTCACACCTTCAGGAATGATAACACGATTATTACCAAAAACAACTTTCCATAACCATGATAGCACCATTATCGCCAAAACCTAATAAAAAAATCAAAGTTGTTTAATCTTGAATCCAATGAACCCATCATCTCCATCAAAACATCAATTGAAATATTAAAAATCAACATATTAAAGTGATGACTAAAAGGACTTAAAACCAACCAAACAAATCGGGAATTATTATATATATATATATAGTCTCTAGATAACTTTGCTCTCCTCTGTCTTTGAATAATAAAATAAGACTTAAGGAGAGACGAAACATATATAATAGAGAAGAAAAGTTATATTTCAAGAACTAATAAAAATATATGATAAGAAGTTTAGACTTGAGCTCAAGAGTTCATACCACATTACACAAATATGGATCTTCTTTGAAATAACTGAAAGCCTCGTTTTCCCTATGAAAATGACAACATTATGTCTACAAAAACTAAAGAAAAAAATAGCCATTGCATCAATAACAAATACAGACCTTTTCAGAATATGTATAATCAACCACTTTCTATAACAAATAAAGAAAGAAGAGAGAGAAATATATATATTTAAGAAAGAGAAATACCTATGATGATGATGTTGATAATTTTGGAGAGAGCCGTGATTAATATATATAATATTTTAGACGAGAATCATTAGGTTTATTTTTAAAATAATTAATAAAAAAATATTAATATATATATATATATATAAAAGAGTAACAGACATAGAATAATTAATGATGAAAGTTAATACAATTGATGAAAAAATATATATTTTATATATTATTAGTGTGAATATATATATGGTAAGGGATAGAAAAACAATTAATTGAGAATATACTATGATGATGTGAATAATTTTGGAGAGAGCGTGATGTACACCTCCAACCTTTTAAATTAAGCGTTATTAGATATATATAGATTTCCAAATAATTTATTAAAAAGTGTCAACTGTCATCTCTTTCGCCTATATATTAACCCAATTTTTAAGTCAAGAACTCTTAGATGTCAAATATAAGACAAACATAATTTATTTTAATTAGGCTAACTAAGTTAATAAAAAATTTAAAATTAACTAGATTTAATAATTAAACACATTTTGCTAATAAATCATGAAATGAAAGTGCATTTTATGAGAGATATTTGGTAGAATCTATTTATGTAATAAGAAATTATTTTTCTAAAGTAATTTTAAACTAATTAAGAAACCAATATATTTTAGAATTTAATAGATAACACAATATCAGTTTTCAACCTAAATTTTGTGGTAATAACTCGTAAATAAAAATTAAAGATCACATATTCTATTCTAGTTAATAAAACCTGAGATGTAATTATAAGTATTTATAAGATAAGATAATACTAGTTTCCTAAATTATGAAAATATAAAATAAAATATATCAAAATATTTTAGTTAATGATTTTGATAATTTTAACATTTTAATAAAATAACATAAGAAACAAGGTTATTATTAATATGGATGTCTAAACTTTAATTTTTCCATTTTATAAATATCAATTTCTTTAACACCTTTTATAAATTGTAAATATCTATATTTTATAAATTTTAATGATTATTTAAGAAATATTTATTTAGAAGGTAAGAATCTGCATAAAATTTACCTTTAAAAAATATTGATATAATTTATTATTTGATCAATTTTAAATAATTATTTTAGGATTTTTTTATAACAAATATCTAAATAAATTTTCTTTCTTTTAAAATAGATTTATATAATAATTTCTTTTCATTTACATAAATTTCGTTATTTAACATTAATTACTCTAAATAACAATTTGTTTGCTGGTGAATATTTCATTTTATAAATTATTTTTCAAATTCATAGTCTTTTAAATGAATATAAATACTCTCTAGTTCTTTGAATAAATTAACTTTAAGTTGTCATATCAAACACCATGAACAAATTATTCTTCAATCTTGTGTTGGTGTTAGTTCTTCTCATTTCTCGTAAGTTTAATTTTCTCTCTATTTATGATTAGTTCAAATTTAATGATATCATTAATAATAAAAACATGTATGACTATTTAATTTTTACAGAGAATGATAACGTGTTGGCAAGAGTTTGTTTTAACAAGAGCGCTACATTTAAAGGCCTGTGTTTTAAGGATAGCAGTTGTAAAAAATCTTGTTTACCCGAATCTGTTAACAATTTTGATGGGTATTGTGATAATTTTGTCTGCATATGTGAAAGACTATGTGAATAGTCTATTCATGTTCTTTAATAACACAAATGTACCAACTATGGATGTGAAAATAAATATTTAATGCTTATTTAATTGTGATATCTAATTACTAATTATATTTTATTAGCATATAAGTTTTAACAATAATTCATTAATCATATATATATATCTAATAACGCTTAATTTAAAATGTTGGAGGTGTATCACACGCTCTCTCCACAATTATTAACAAATAAAATAAGGTAATTTCTCTTTCCTAATAATTATTTATCTTAATTATTTTCTCTCTCCAAATAATTATATATATATATATAAATTTCTTTCCTAATATATATATTTCTCTCCCTTAATTTAATTATTAAGTCTTTTTTACTCTTTCTTACCATATAAATATTTATATTTTTTTGCATTAATAATATAAAATATTTTTTATCAATAATTTTATATTAAAATATATAATATTACATAACATATTTATTTTTATACTTAATAATAACAAAATATATATATATATATAATGATGTTTAAATCAACATGCACACCATTAATCTACGTATATATCTAATAACGCTTAATTTAAAATGTTGGAGGTGTATCACACGCTCTCTCCACAATCATTAACAAATAAAATAAGGTAATTTCTCTTTCCTAATAATTATTTATCTTAATTATTTTCTCTCTCCAAATAATTATATATATATATAAATTTCTTTCCTAATATATATATTTCTCTCCCTTAATTTAATTATTAAGTATTTTTTACTTTTCTTACCATATAAATATTTATATTTTTTTGCATTAATAATATAAAATATTTTTTATCAATAATTTTATATTAAAATATATAATATTACATAACATATTTATTTTTATATTTAATAATAACAAAATATATATATATAATAATGTTTAAATTAACATGCACACCATTAATCTACGTTATTAATATATAATTCATATCATCAAATATTTGCTCTCTCCTCTCTCCTTCTCTTTATTTCATAATTTCTCTTTCCTAATAATTATTTATCTTAATTATTTTCTCTTTCCTAATATATATATATATATATATATATATATATATATATATATATAAAAGTTTCTTTTTTAATATATATATATATATATATATATATATTTCTCTCTCTTAATTTAGTTATTATGTATTTTTTACTGTCTTTTACCATATAAATATTTATATTTTTTTTAGACTAATAATATAAAATATTTTTTTTATCAATAATTTTATATTAAAATATATGATATTACATAACATATTTATTTTTATATTTAATAATAACAATCTATATATATAATAATGTTTAAAGTCAACAAGCACCACCTTAATCCATATATAATTCATATCATCAAATATTTTTTCTCTCCTCTCTCCTCTTTTTTATTTCTTAATTAAATTTTGTTTTTTCCATTATTATATATATTATATATAATATACATTTCATTATCATATATTATCTAAAACATTATTTATATTATTATTAATTCAAGATATAAACAAAAAAAAATTGGTTATAAATGAATCTAACTTCATAATTTTTATATTTATTTTATTTATATATAAATATAAACATTTTTTTTTAATTTTTATAAATGCACTTACATTCATAATTTTATATTTATTGGTTACCTTGTATTTATATATATATATATATATATATATATATATTATATATTAGTTTTAATCATTAATTTTATATAAATACATTTTATCTTTTATCATACATTTTTTCACTCATTATATATATATATATATATATATAATATTTTTTTATGAGTATAAATAATTTTTATGTTAATATAAAAATTAACTAATTGATAATAAATATTAAATATAAAATATATATGCATACACAAAATAATAAAATTATTTCAACAATCATAAGTGGTCTAGCGGTTTAAGTGTACACATTTCATGCGGAAGACCAGGGTTCGAATCCCAATACATGCAAAATTTTAAACAAATCATAGGCATCTGAAAGTGTGATGTTGGAATTAGTGGTTGATTTGACGAGTATTTAAATGTCTGAGTTCACGAGATGGAGGTTAGGTGGTTGGTATGACGAGCATTTGAAATTGTGAGGTCACGAGATGAAGGTCGGGTAGTGGGTGCTTTGTCGAGTGTGACGTCGGAATTAGTGGTTGGTTTGATGAACATTTGATAGTTTGAGGTCACGAGATGGAGGACGGGTGGTGGGTAGTTTGTCGAGTGTGAGGTTTGAATTAATGGTTGGTATGACGAGCATTTGAAATTGTGAGGTCACGAGATGGAGGTCGGGTGATGGGTGGTTTGTCGAGTGTGACGTCAGAATTAGTGGTTGGTTTGACGAGCATTTGAAAGTGTGAGGTCACGAGATGAATGCCGGATGGTGGTTAATGGTTGGTTGGTTTGACGTTGGATAAGAGTTTGTGATCAATTTGAGGATTGGTTGTTGAATTGTTGAAGTGAGAGTAAAAGAGAGGCTCACTAAGATTGGTGAGTGGTTTATTGAGGTATAGAGGCATATGAAAAAGTGTGAGTCACAAAATGATGGTCAATTGGAGGGTTATTGGTTGAGTTTGACGAGCATTTGAAAGTGTGAGGTCACAAGATGAAGGTCGGGTGATGGGTGGTTTGTCGAGTGTGAGATTGAAATTAGTGGTTGGTTTGACGAGCATTTGAAAGTGTGAGGTCACGAGATGAATGTCGGATGGTGGTTAATGGTTGGTTGGTTTGACGTTGGATAAGAGTTTGTGATCAATTTGAGGATTGGTTGTTGAATTGTTGAAGTGAGAGTAAAAGAGAGGCTCACTAAGATTGGTGAGTGGTTTATTGAGGTATAGAGGCATATGAAAAAGTGTGAGTCACAAAATGATGGTCAATTGGAGGGTTATTGGTTGAGTTTGACGAGCATTTGAAAGTGTGAGGTCACAAGATGAAGGTCAGGTGATGGGTGGTTTGTCGAGTGTGAGGTTGAAATTAATGGTTGGTTTGACGAGTATTTGAAAGTGTGAGGTCACGAGATGAATGTTGGATAGTGGTTGGTTTGATGTTGGATAAGAAGTCTGTGATCAATTGGGGGATTGGTTGTTGATTTGTTAAAGTGGAAATAAAAAAAGGTTGAATAAGATTGGTGAGTGGTTTGTCGAGAGATGGAGTCATATGAAAAGTGTGAGTCATAATTAAGGTCGACTAAGATTGATGAGTGATTTGCCGAAGGGATAAAAATTGCATATAAAAAAATATGAGTCACAAGATGAGGGTCAATTGAGCGGTTAAGTGAGTGCCGAAGGGATACAATATAAGTTAATATTAAGTTTAAAATAAAACTTAATTTATCTAAAATATTTATAAATAAATAATATTTTATATATATTTTCATCCGTGCAAATGCACGGGATTCATGCTAGTATATATAATAACACTTAATTTTAAATATTTCTAGATTATCGGATTATCGCACCACACCCAACGTCCCGCTTTATGATAAAAAACGAATCGGGTTCCATAATCCATTGACTCGAGAATTCAATCGGGTTATAAAATAATATGAAAAGTCACAACATAAAATTAAATTAAAAAAAGATGAAAATTCAATTTTAGATTATTAATATTCGTATTTATTAAATTCATTTAAATATAATATATTTATATCCATGGTGTAGATCAATTTTGCTCAGAACATGAATATCATTAAATTTCTAGATAAATGGAACGAAATTATAGATCTTGTTAAGAAAAAGGCTAAGGAAATGCGAATGTTTTCAAATGTTTCTTTGGAGCCCTAGTCTACAATGCCTAGAGAGAAAGAAATACAAGAATTTATAACAAAAGGAAAAGTTTAGGATGATATTGTCTTTGATGGCAACGCTCTCATACATAAATGGAGCGGAATTCCTATTAATGAAGATAGTTGGAAACTCAGTCAAAGATTGAATATCTCATATAAAATCATTACAAGGAAATGAAGTTTCAAATAATTCTTGTTTAATGACTTGTTTGTAATTCAATTGTTTGTTATTCTATTTTTTTTTTAACTTATTTGTTTCAAACTCATTTGGTATTTTAAAAAACTCTGTCTAGCTTTATTCCTTGAACTCATTTTCCTATTTTGGAATTTTTAAAAAAATTAAACTAATCCGTTTTCCAAAAAAAAATATAATTTTTTTAATTTTGGTTAAAATAAATATTTTTATTTTTTCTACCATTTATTATATGAGAAATGATTGAGAAAAGAAATTTGAGAGAGGGAATGAGGGAGGGAATGATGTGGCGCAATTTGATTAGCCACAAAAATAACAAAATTTATCTCTCTTCTCTTTCTTTTCACATTTTATCCTTTTTTCCAAACAGTGATGTAGTGACATATCATTTCTTCCCCCATTACCGAACCATTTCCTGTTCTACCCACCTTTTAAACAACTTTTCCCAAACTACCCACATTTTCATTCACTTTCCCAAACTACCCACCTTTCTCTCTCTAAATCATTAATTATCCTTTTAATTACACATCTTCCACATTAATCCAATAATTACTATATTTTATAAATATATATAATTAAAATTAATAATACATATATTAAATAAAATATATTACATTAATATTAAAATAATATATATATATATATATTATTTTTACTTATTTATAAATATAATATATAATTAAAAATAATACATAGTACTTGATTTTATAAATATAATATATATAATTAAAATTAAATATACTAAATTAAATAATTAAAATAAATATTATAAACTAAAATAAAATAAATAACATAAACCTAAAATAAAAGAAAATAAATTAACTAAACTTTAAAATATTTATAAAAGTAATCAATTTAAAAAATCTTAAAATAAAATAAATTATAAAAATTTTAAAATATTTATAATATTTTACACATTTATGTAAAATATAAATCTTATTTTAATATTTATGTAATATATGTATTATTTTAATATTTATATAATATAATATATTTTATTTAGTGTAAAATATTTTATTTTAGTTTATAATATTTATTTGAATTATTTAATTTATAATGTTTAATATTAATTATATATATTATATTTATTATATTTATAAAATTAAGTAAAAATAAAATAGGTGTGTTATTTTAATATTTATGTAATATATGTGTTATTTTAATATATAATATTAGAAGTTTATGTAATGTATTTTATTTTAGTGTATAATATTTATTTAAATTATTTAATTTATAATTTTAATTATATGTTATATTTATATATATATATATATGTTATTTTAATATTAATGTAATATATTTTATTTAATAAATGTATTATTAATTTAATTATATATATTTATATTTATAAAATAGAGTAATTAGTGGATTAGTATGAAAGATGTGTAATTAAAAGATTAATTAATGATTTAGAGAGAGAAATGTGGGTAGTTTGGGAAAGTGAATGAAACGGTGGGTAGTTTGGGAAAAATTGTTTGAAAGGTGGGTAGAACAGTAATTGGTTCCCCATTACCTCCCTCAAATTCCCTTCTCCTACCACTCCTCTTATTATATGCACCATTTTTTTTAACAATTTTTTAATTTAACAAAATTATATATTAGATTATATAAATAATTGTACCTTAGTATTTAATTAAAATTTCAAAATAATCTATTAAAAAAATAATGTTATACGTTTTCTATATATTTATTATTTATATAATTAATTTTCATTTTTTCATTATATGTTTGAACTATTGTTCCATTATTTTATTATTTTTGGGTTTTATATAATTATATAATAGATTTTAAAATTATTTTTAATTTATTTTTTCATATTAATTTCCAAATAACTTAAGAAAAAAATATTTTTATACATTCTTTTTATATATATTATTTATACAATTAATTAATTTCGTTATTTAATTATATATTTTATACATCATTTATTAATCATTAAATATATATACATACATACATACATAAAAATTTTGAATTAAATTCACCAAACAAAAATGATTAAAGTGTTCACATTTCATATTTGAGGTAAGAGTTTGAGTCTCAATTAATGTGAACTTAAGAATATTCAAATGAAAGTGATGGTACATGTGGGTGTGAATTGAAATTTGAGGGAAGGGAGCATGATGGTTTGTATATAGAGTTAATAATTACTTTATGTGAGTCTCTATGTAAATGCGTGTGAATTTTTGGTTGATGGGGAAAGTCTATAATAAAATATCAATTAGAAAAATGTTTAAAGTGAAGTAACAATATATATATAATAACGGTTAAATTTAAAAAGCTCTAAATTATTGGGTCTCGTACCATAGTTCTCGACACACTTTATGAGACAAAATGTACCGAGTTAAAAAATCTATTAACTCGCCAATCATATAAACGATTTATGAAATAATATGAAGAGTTATCGACTTAAAAAATTTAATTAATGAAGATGAAAAGGCATTTTTATATTTTTAATCTTCATATTTATTAAATACAAATAATGGTATACATCCTCTATATATTTATTATTTATATAATTAAGTTTCTTTTATTCAATATATCTTTAATCTATTATTCTATTATTTTAACTTTTTTTTATCATTTTAATATAATTATATAATTGATTTCAAAAATATTTTTAATTTAGTTTTTAATTCAAATTTCCAAATAATTTATTAAAAAGCGTCAACTGTACTCTCTTTCGCCCATATATTAACCCAATTTCTAATTCAAGAACTATTAGATGTCAAATATAAGACAAACATAATTTTTTTAATTAGGCTAACTAAGTTAATAAAAAATTTTAAATTAACTAGATTTAATAATTAAACACATTTTGCTAAGAAATCATGAAATGAAAGTGCATTTTATGAGAGATATTTGGTAGAATCTATTTATTTGTAATAATAAATTAATTTTCTAAAGTAATTTTAAACTATTTAAGAAACTCATATATTTTAGAATTTAATAGATAACACAATATCAATTTTCAACCTAAATATTGTGGTAATAACTAATATCTAAAAATTTAAGATCACATTTTCTATTCTAGTTAATAAAACATGAGATGTAATTATAAGTCTTTATAAGATAAGATAATGCTAGTTTCCTAATTTATGAAAATATAAAATAAAATATATCAAAATATTTTAGTTAATGATTTTGATAATTTTAATATTTTAATAAAATAACACAAGAAACAAGCTTATTATTAATATGGATGTCTAAACTTTAATTTTTCCATTTTATAAATATCAATTTCTTTAACACCTTTTATAAATTGTAAATATCTATATTTATAAATTTTAATGATTATTTAAGAAATATTTATTTAGAAGGTAAGAATTTGCATAAAATTTACCTTTAAAAAATATTGATATAATTTATTATTTGATCAATTTTAAATAATTATTTTAGGATTTTTTTATAACAAATATCTAAATAAATTATTTTTCTTTTAAAAGAGATTTATATAATAATTTCTTTTCATTTACATAAATTTCTTTGTTCAACATTAATTACTCTTAATAACTATTTGTTTGCTGGTGAATATTTTATTTTATAAATTATTTTTCAAATTCATAGTCTTTTAAATGAATATAAATACTCTCTAGTTCTTTGAATAAATTAACTTTAAGTTGTCATATCAAACACCATGAACAAATTATTCTTCAATCTTGTGTTGGTGTTAGTTCTTCTCATTTCTCGTAAGTTTAATTTCTCTCTATTTATGATTAGTTTAAATTTAATGATATCATTAATAATAAAAACATGTATGACTATTTAATTTTTACAGAGAATGATAAAGTAGTGGCAAGAGTTTGTTTTAACAAGAGCGCTACATTTAAGGGCCTCTGTTTTAAGGATAGCAGTTGTAAAAAATCTTGCTTACCCGAATCTGTTAACAATTTTGATGGGTATTGTGATAATTTTCATTGCATATGTGAAAGACTATGTGAATAGTCTATTCATGTTCTTTAATAACACAAATGTACCAACTATGGATGTGAAAATAAATATTTAATACTTATTTAATTGTGATATCTAATTACTAATTTTATTTTATTAGCATATAAGTTTTAACAATAATTCATTAATCATATATATATATAATAACACTTAATTTTAAATATTTCTAGATTATCGGATTATCGCACCACACCCAACGTCCCGCTTTATGAGAAAAAACGAATCGGGTTACATAATCCATTGACTCGCGAATTCAAGCGGGTTATAAAATAATATGAAAAGTCACAACATAAAATTAAATTAAAAAAGTTGAAAATTCAATTTGTATATCAATTTTGCTCAGAACATTAATATCATTAAATTTCCAGATAAATGGAACGAAATTATAGATCTTGTTAAGAAAAAAGCTAAGGAAATGTGAATGTTTTCAAATGCTTCTTTGGAGCCCTATTCTACAATGCCTAGAGAGAAAGAAATACAAGAATTTATAGCACGAATAAAATAACAAAAGGAAATGTTTAGGATGATATTGTCTCTAATGGCAACGCTCTCATACATAAATGGAGGGGAATTTCGATTAATGAAGATAGTTGTAAACTCAGTCAAAGATTGAATATTCCATATAAAATCATTAGAAAAAAAGGAAGTTTCAAATAGTTCTTGTTTAATGACTTGTTTGTAATTCAATTGTTTGTTATTCTATTTTTTTTAACTTATTTGTTCAAACTGATTTGATATTTTAAAAAACTCTAAGTTCTGTCTAGCTTTATTCCTTGAACTCTTTTTCCTATTTTGGAATTTTTAAAAAAATTAAACTAATCCGTTTTCCAAAAAAAAAATATAATTTTTTTAATTTTGGTTAAAATAAATATTTTAAATTTTTCTACCATTTATTATATGAAAAATAATTGGGAGAGGGAATTTGAGAGAAGGAATGAGGGAGGGAATGATGTGGCGCAATTTGATTAGCTACAAAAATAACAAAATTTCTCTCTTCTCTTTCTCTTCACATTTTATCCTTTTTCCAACTAGTGACGAAGTGACACATCATTTCTTCCACCATTACCTCTCTCAAATTCCCTTCTTCTATCACTCCTCTTATTATATATGCACCATTTTTTTAACAATTTTTTAATTCAACAAAAATATATATTAGATTATATAAATAATTTTACTTTAGTTTTTAATTAAAATTTCAAAATAATTTATTAAAAAAATAATGTTATACGTTTTCTTTTCTTTTTTTCATTATATGTTTGAACTATTGTTCCATTATTTTATTATTTTTGGGTTTTATATAAATATATAATAGATTTTAAAATTATTTTTAATTTATTTTTTCATATTAATTTCCAAATAACTTAATAAAAAAATATTTTTATACATTCTTTTTATATATATTATTTATACAATTAATTAATTTTGTTATTTAATTATATATTTTATACATCATTCATTAATCATTAAATATATATACATACATACATAAAAAGTTTGAATTAAATTCACCAAACAAAAATGATTAAAGTGTTCACATTACATATGTGAGGTAAGAGTTTGAGTCTCAATTAGTGTGAATTGAAATTTGAGGGAAGGGAGCATGATTGTTTGTATATAGAGTTAATAATTACTTTATGTGAGTCCCTATGTAAATGCGTGTGAATTTTTGGTTGATGGGGAAAGTCTATAATAAAATATCAATTAGAAAAATGCTTAAAGTGAAGTAACAATATACATATAATAACGGTTAAATTTAAAAAGCTCTAAATTATTGGGTCTCGTAACATAGTGCTCGACACACTTTATGAGACAAAATGTACCGAGTTAAAAAATCTATTAACTCGCCAATCATATAAACAAGTTATGAAATAATATGAAGAGTCATCAACTAAAAAATTTAATTAATGAAGATGAAAAGGCATTTTTATATTTTTAATCTTCATATTTATTAAATACAAATAATGGTATACATCCTCTATATATTTATTATTTATATAATTAATTTTCTTTTATTCAATATATCTTTAATCTATTGTTCTATTATTTTAACTTTTTTTATTATTTTAATATAATTATATAATTTATTTCAAAAATATGTTTAATTTAGTTTTTAATTCAAATTTCCAAATAATTTATTAAAAAGCGTCAACTGTCCTCTCTTTCGTCCATATATTAACCCAATTTTTAAGTCAAGAACTCTTAGATGTCAAATATAAGACAAACATAATTTAGTTTAATTAGGCTAACTAAGTTAATAAAAAATTTAAAATTAACTAGATTTAATAATTAAACACATTTTGCTAATAAATCATGAAATAAAAGTGCATTTTATGAGGGATATTTGGTAGAATCTATTTATTTGTAATAAGAAATTATTTTTCTAAAGTAATTTTAAACTAATTAAGAAACCCATATATTTTAGAATTTAATAGATAACACAATATCAATTTTCAACCTAAATATTGTGGTAATAACTAATATCTAAAAATTTAAGATCACATTTTCTATTCTTTTTAATAAAACCTGAGATGTAATTATAAGTCTTTATAAGATAAGATAATGCTAGTTTCCTAATTTATGAAAATATAAAATAAAATATATCAAAATATTTTAGTTAATGATTTTGATAATTTTAATATTTTAATAAAATAACACAAGAAACAAGCTTATTATTAATATGGATGTCTAAACTTTAATTTTTCCATTTTATAAATATCAATTTCTTTAACACCTTTTATAAATTGTAAATATCTATATTTTATAAATTTTAATGATTATTTAAGAAATATTTATTTAGAAGGTAAGAATTTGCATAAAATTTACCTTTAAAAAATATTGATATAATTTATTATTTGATCAATTTTAAATAATTATTTTAGGATTTTTTATAACAAATATCTAAATAAATTTTCTTTCTTTTAAAAGAGATTTATATAATAATTTCTTTTCATTTACATAAATTTCTTTGTTTAACATTAATTACTCTTAATAACTATTTGTTTGCTGGTGAATATTTTATTTTATAAATTATTTTTCAAATTCATAGTCTTTTAAATGAATATAAATACTCTCTAGTTCTTTGAATAAATTAACTTTAAATTGTCATATCAAACACCATGAACAAATTATTCTTCAATCTTGTGTTGGTGTTAGTTCTTCTCATTTCTCGTAAGTTTAATTTCTCTCTTTTTATGATTAGTTTAAATTTAATGATATCATTAATAATAAAAATATGTATGACTATTTAATTTTTACAGAGAATGATAAAATAGTGGCAAGAGTTTGTTTTAACAAGAGCGCTACATTTAAAGGCCTGTGTTTTAAGGATAGCAGTTGTAAAAAATCTTGCTTACCCGAATCTGTTAACAATTTTGATGGGTATTGTGATAATTTTCATTGCATATGTGAAAGACTATGTGAATAGTCTATTCATGTTCTTTAATAACACAAATGTACCAACTATGGATGTGAAAATAAATAATTAATGCTTATTTAATTGTGATATCTAATTACTAATTTTATTTTATTAGCATATAAGTTTTAACAATAATTCATTAATCATATATATATATATAATAACACTTAATTTTAAATATTTCTAGATTATCGGATTATCGCACCACACCCAACGTCCCGCTTTATGAGAAAAAACGAATCGGGTTACATAATCCATTGACTCGCGAATTCAAGCGGGTTATAAAATAATATGAAAAGTCACAACATAAAATTAAATTAAAAAAGTTGAAAATTCAATTTGTATATCAATTTTGCTCAGAACATTAATATCATTAAATTTCCAGATAAATGGAACGAAATTATAGATCTTGTTAAGAAAAAAGCTAAGGAAATGCGAATGTTTTCAAATGCTTCTTTGGAGCCTATTCTACAATGCCTAGAGAGAAAGAAATACAAGAATTTATAGCACGAATAAAATAACAAAAGGAAATGTTTAGGATGATATTGTCTCTAATGGCAACGCTCTCATACATAAATGGAGGGGAATTTCGATTAATGAAGATAGTTGTAAACTCAGTCAAAGATTGAATATTCCATATAAAATCATTAGAAAAAAAGGAAGTTTCAAATAGTTCTTGTTTAATGACTTGTTTGTAATTCAATTGTTTGTTATTCTATTTTTTTTAACTTATTTGTTCAAACTGATTTGATATTTTAAAAAACTCTAAGTTCTGTCTAGCTTTATTCCTTGAACTCTTTTTCCTATTTTGGAATTTTTAAAAAAATTAAACTAATCCGTTTTCCAAAAAAAAAATATAATTTTTTTAATTTTGGTTAAAATAAATATTTTAAATTTTTCTACCATTTATTATATGAAAAATAATTGGGAGAGGGAATTTGAGAGAAGGAATGAGGGAGGGAATGATGTGGCGCAATTTGATTAGCTACAAAAATAACAAAATTTCTCTCTTCTCTTTCTCTTCACATTTTATCCTTTTTCCAACTAGTGACGAAGTGACACATCATTTCTTCCACCATTACCTCTCTCAAATTCCCTTCTTCTATCACTCCTCTTATTATATATGCACCATTTTTTTAACAATTTTTTAATTCAACAAAAATATATATTAGATTATATAAATAATTTTACTTTAGTTTTTTAATTAAAATTTCAAAATAATTTATTAAAAAAATAATGTTATACGTTTTCTTTTCTTTTTTTCATTATATGTTTGAACTATTGTTCCATTATTTTATTATTTTTGGGTTTTATATAAATATATAATAGATTTTAAAATTATTTTTAATTTATTTTTTCATATTAATTTCCAAATAACTTAATAAAAAAATATTTTTATACATTCTTTTTATATATATTATTTATACAATTAATTAATTTTGTTATTTAATTATATATTTTATACATCATTCATTAATCATTAAATATATATACATACATACATAAAAAGTTTGAATTAAATTCACCAAACAAAAATGATTAAAGTGTTCACATTCCATATGTGAGGTAAGAGTTTGAGTCTCAATTAATGTGAACTTAAGAATATTCAAATGAAAGTGATGGTACATGTGGGTGTGAATTGAAATTTGAGGAAAGGGAGCATGATTGTTTGTATATAGAGTTAATAATTACTTTATGTGAGTCCATCTGTAATGCGTGTGAATTTTTGGTTGATGGGGAAAGTCTATAATAAAATATCAATTAGAAAAATGCTTAAAGTGAAGTAACAATATACATATAATAACGGTTAAATTTAAAAAGCTCTAAATTATTGGGTCTCGTAACATAGTGCTCGACACACTTTATGAGACAAAATGTACCGAGTTAAAAAATCTATTAACTCGCCAATCATATAAACGAGTTATGAAATAATATGAAGAGTCATCAACTTAAAAATTTAATTAATGAAGATGAAAAGGCATTTTTATATTTTTAATCTTCATATTTATTAAATACAAATAATGGTATACATCCTCTATATATTTATTATTTATATAATTAATTTTCTTTTATTCAATATATCTTTAATCTAGTGTTCTATTATTTTAACTTTTTTTATTATTTTAATATAATTATATAATTTATTTCAAAAATATTTTTAATTTAGTTTTTAATTCAAATTTCCAAATAATTTATTAAAAAGCGTCGACTGTCCTCTCTTTCGTCCATATATTAACCCAATTTTTAAGTCAAGAACTCTTAGATGTCAAATATAAGACAAACATAATTTTTTTTAATTAGGCTAACTAAGTTAATAAAAAATTTAAAATTAACTAGATTTAATAATTAAACACAGTTTGCTAATAAATCATGAAATGAAAGTGCATTTTATGAGGGATATTTGGTAGAATCTATTTATTTGTAATAAGAAATTATTTTTCTAAAGTAATTTTAAACTAATTAAGAAACCCATATATTTTAGAATTTAATAGATAACACAATATCAATTTTCAACCTAAATATTGTGGTAATAACTAATATCTAAAAATTTAAGATCACATTTTCTATTCTAGTTAATAAAACCTGAGATGTAATTATAAGTCTTTATAAGATAAGATAATGCTAGTTTCCTAATTTATGAAAATATAAAATAAAATATATCAAAATATTTTAGTTAATGATTTTGATAATTTTAATATTTTAATAAAATAACACAAGAAATAGGCTTATTATTAATATGGATGTCTAAACTTTAATTTTTCCATTTTATAAATATCAATTTCTTTAACACCTTTTATAAATTGTAAATATCTATATTTTATAAATTTTAATGATTATTTAAGAAATATTTATTTAGAAGGTAAGAATTTGCATAAAATTTACCTTTAAAAAATATTGATATAATTTATTATTTGATCAATTTTAAATAATTATTTTAGGATTTTTTATAACAAATATCTAAATAAATTTTCTTTCTTTTAAAAGAGATTTATATAATAATTTCTTTTCATTTATATAAATTTCTTTGTTTAACATTAATTACTCTTAATAACTATTTGTTTGCTGGTGAATATTTTATTTTATAAATTATTTTTCAAATTCATAGTCTTTTAAATGAATATAAATACTCTATAGTTCTTTGAATAAATTAACTTTAAGTTGTCATATCAAACACCATGAACAAATTATTCTTCAATCTTGTGTTGGTGTTAGTTCTTCTCATTTCTCGTAAGTTTAATTTCTCTCTTTTTATGATTAGTTTAAATTTAATGATATCATTAATAATAAAAACATGTATGACTATTTAATTTTTACAGAGAATGATAAAGTAGTGGCAAGAGTTTGTTTTAACAAGAGCGCTACATTTAAAGGCCTGTGTTTTAAGGATAGCAGTTGTAAAAAATCTTGCTTACCCGAATCTGTTAACAATTTTGATGGGTATTGTGATAATTTTCATTGCATATGTGAAAGACTATGTGAATAGTCTATTCATGTTCTTTAATAACACAAATGTACCAACTATGGATGTGAAAATAAATATTTAATGCTTATTTAATTGTGATATCTAATTACTAATTTTATTTTATTAGCATATAAGTTTTAACAATAATTCATTAATCATATATATATATATAATAACACTTCATTTTAAATATTTCTAGATTATCGGATTATCGCACCACATTCAACGTCCCGCTTTATGAGAAAAAACGAATCGGGTTACATAATCCATTGACTCGCGAATTCAAGCGGGTTATAAAATAATATGAAAAGTCACAACATAAAATTAAATTAAAAAAGTTGAAAATTCAATTTGTAGATCAATTTTGCTCCGAACATTAATATCATTAAATTTCCAGATAAATGGAACGAAATTATAAATCTTGTTAAGAAAAAGGCTAAGGAAATGCGAATGTTTTCAAATGCTTCTTTGGAGCCCTATTCTACAATGCCTAGAGAGAAAGAAATACAAGAATTTATAGCACGAATAAAATAACAAAAGGAAATGTTTAGGATGATATTGTCTCTAATGGCAACGCTCTCATACATAAATGGAGGGGAATTCCGATTAATGAAGATAGTTGTAAACTCAGTCAAAGATTGAATATTCCATATAAAATCATTAGAAAAAAAGGAAGTTTCAAATAGTTCTTGTTTAATGACTTGTTTGTAATTCAATTGTTTGTTATTCTATTTTTTTTAACTTATTTGTTTCAAACTGATTTGATATTTTAAAAAACTCTAAGTTCTGTCTAGCTTTATTCCTTGAACTCTTTTTCCTATTTTGGAATTTTTAAAAAAATTAAACTAATCCGTTTTCCAAAAAAAAAATATAATTTTTTTAATTTTGGTTAAAATAAATATTTTAATTTTTTCTACCATTTATTATATGAAAAATGATTGGGAGAGGGAATTTGAGAGAAGGAATGAGGGAGGGAATGATGTGGCGCAATTAGATTAGCTACAAAAATAACAAAATTTCTCTCTTCTCTTTCTCTTCACATTTTATCCTTTTTCCAACTAGTGACGAAGTGACACATCATTTCTTCCACCATTACCTTTCTCAAATTCCCTTCTTCTATCACTCCTCTTATTATATATGCACCATTTTTTTAACAATTTTTTAATTCAACAAAAATATATATTAGATTATATAAATAATTTTACTTTAGTTTTTAATTAAAATTTCAAAATAATTTATTAAAAAAATAATGTTATACGTTTTCTTTTCTTTTTTTCATTATATGTTTGAACTATTGTTCCATTATTTTATTATTTTTGGGTTTTTAATAAATATATAATAGATTTTAAAATTATTTTTAATTTATTTTTTCATATTAATTTCCAAATAACTTAATAAAAAAATATTTTTATACATTCTTTTTATAAATATTATTTATACAATTAATTAATTTCGTTATTTAATTATATATTTTATACATCATTCATTAATCATTAAATATATATACATATATACATAAAAAGTTTGAATTAAATTCACCAAACAAAAATGATTAAAGTGTTCACATTACATATGTGAGGTAAGAGTTTGAGTCTCAATTAGTGTGAATTGAAATTTGAGGGAAGGGAGCATGATTGTTTGTATATAGAGTTAATAATTACTTTATGTGAGTCCCTATGTAAATGCGTGTGAATTTTTGGTTGATGGGGAAAGTCTATAATAAAATATCAATTAGAAAAATGCTTAAAGTGAAGTAACAATATACATATAATAACGGTTAAATTTAAAAAGCTCTAAATTATTGGGTCTCGTAACATAGTGCTCGACACACTTTATGAGACAAAATGTACCGAGTTAAAAAATCTATTAACTCGCCAATCATATAAACGAGTTATGAAATAATATGAAGAGTCATCAACTAAAAAATTTAATTAATGAAGATGAAAAGGAATTTTTATATTTTTAATCTTCATATTTATTAAATACAAATAATGGTATACATCCTCTATATATTTATTATTTATATAATTAATTTTCTTTTATTCAATATATCTTTAATCTATTGTTCTATTATTTTAACTTTTTTTTATTATTTTAATATAATTATATAATTTATTTCAAAAATATTTTTAATTTAGTTTTTAATTCAAATTTCCAAATAATTTATTAAAAAGCGTCAACTGTCCTCTCTTTCGTCCATATATTAACCCAATTTTTAAGTGAAGAACTCTTAGATGTCAAATATAAGACAAACATAATTTATTTTAATTAGGCTAACTAAGTTAATAAAAAATTTAAAATTAACTAGATTTAATAATTAAACACATTTTGCTAATAAATCATGAAATGAAAGTGCATTTTATGAGGGATATTTGGTAGAATCTATTTATTTGTAATAAGAAATTATTTTTCTAAACTAATTTTAAACTAATTAAGAAACCCATATATTTTAGAATTTAATAGATAACACAATATATATTTTCAACCTAAATATTGTGGTGATAACTAATATCTAAAAATTTAAGATCACATTTTCTATTCTAGTTAATAAAACCTGAGATGTAATTATAAGTCTTTATAAGATAAGATAATGCTAGTTTCCTAATTTATGAAAATATAAAATAAAATATATCAAAATATTTTAGTTAATGATTTTGATCATTTTAATATTTTAATAAAATAACACAAGAAACAAGCTTATTATTAATATGGATGTCTAAACTTTAATTTTTCCATTTTATAAATATCAATTTCTTTAACACCTTTTATAAATTGTAAATATCTATATTTTATAAATTTTAATGATTATTTAAGAAATATTTATTTAGAAGGTAAGAATTTGCATAAAATTTACCTTTAAAAAATATTGATATAATTTATTATTTGATCAATTTTAAATAATTATTTTAGGATTTTTTATAACAAATATCTAAATAAATTTTCTTTCTTTTAAAAGAGATTTATATAATAATTTCTTTTCATTTACATAAATTTCTTTGTTTAACATTAATTACTCTTAATAACTATTTGTTTGCTGGTGAATATTTTATTTTATAAATTATTTTTCAAATTCATAGTCTTTTAAATGAATATAAATACTCTATAGTTCTTTGAATAAATTAACTTTAAGTTGTCATATCAAACACCATGAACAAATTATTCTTCAATCTTGTGTTGGTGTTAGTTCTTCTCATTTCTCGTAAGTTTAATTTCTCTCTTTTTATGATTAGTTTAAATTTAATGATATCATTAATAATAAAAACATGTATGACTATTTAATTTTTACAGAGAATTATAAAGTAGTGGCAAGAGTTTGTTTTAACAAGAGCGCTACATTTAAAGGCCTGTGTTTTAAGGATAGCAGTTGTAAAAAATCTTGCTTACCCGAATCTGTTAACAATTTTGATGGGTATTGTGATAATTTTCATTGCATATGTGAAAGACTATGTGAATAGTCTATTCATGTTCTTTAATAACACAAATGTACCAACTATGGATGTGAAAATAAATATTTAATGCTTATTTAATTGTGATATCTAATTACTAATTTTATTTTATTAGCATATAAGTTTTAACAATAATTCATTAATCATATATATATATATAATAACACTTAATTTTAAATATTTCTAGATTATCGGATTATCGCACCACACCCAACGTCCCGTTTTATGAGAAAAAACAAATCGGGTTACATAATCCATTGACTCGCGAATTCAAGCAGGTTATAAAATAATATGAAAAGTCACAACATAAAATTAAATTAAAAAAGATGAAAATTCAATTTGTAGATCAATTTTGCTCAGAACATTAATATCATTAAATTTCCAGATAAATGGAACGAAATTATAGATCTTGTTAAGAAAAAGGCTAAGGAAATGAGAATGTTTTCAAATGCTTCTTTGGAGCCCTATTCTACAATGCCTAGAGAGAAAGAAATACAAGAATTTATAGCACGAATAAAATAACAAAAGGAAATGTTTAGGATGATATTGTCTCTAATGGCAACGCTCTCATACATAAATGGAGGGGAATTCCGATTAATGAAGATAGTTGTAAACTCAGTCAAAGATTGAATATTCCATATAAAATCATTAGAAAAAAAGGAAGTTTCAAATAGTTCTTGTTTAATGACTTGTTTGTAATTCAATTGTTTGTTATTCTATTTTTTTTAACTTATTTGTTTCAAACTGATTTGATATTTTAAAAAACTCTAAGTTCTGTCTAGCTTTATTCCTTGAACTCTTTTTCCTATTTTGGAATTTTTTAAAAAATTAAACTAATCCGTTTTCCAAAAAAAAAATATAATTTTTTTAATTTTGGTTAAAATAAATATTTTCATTTTTTCTACCATTTATTATATGAAAAATGATTGAGAGAAGGAATTTGAGAGAAGGAATGAAGGAGGGAATGATGTGGCGCAATTTGATTAGCTACAAAAATAACAGAATTTCTCTCTTCTCTTTCTCTTCACATTTTATCCTTTTTCCAACTAGTGACGAAGTGACACATCATTTCTTCCACCATTACCTCTCTCAAATTCCCTTCTTCTATCACTCCTCTTATTATATATGCACCATTTTCTTAACAATTTTTTAATTCAACAAAAATATATATTAGATTATATAAATAATTTTACTTTAGTTTTTAATTAAAATTTCAAAATAATTTATTAAAAAAATAATGTTATACGTTTTCTATATATTTATTATTTATATAATTAATTTTCTTTTTTTCATTATATGTTTGAACTATTGTTCCATTATTTTATTATTTTTGGGTTTTATATAAATATATAATAGATTTTAAAATTATTTTTAATTTATTTTTTCATATTAATTTCCAAATAACTTAATAAAAAAATATTTTTATACATTCTTTTTATATATATTATTTATACAATTAATTAATTTTGTTATTTAATTATATATTTTATACATCATTCATTAATCATTAAATATATATACATACATACATAAAAAGTTTGAATTAAATTCACCAAACAAAAATGATTAAAGTGTTCACATTACATATGTGAGGTAAGAGTTTGAGTCTCAATTAGTGTGAATTGAAATTTGAGGGAAGGGAGCATGATTGTTTGTATATAGAGTTAATAATTACTTTATGTGAGTCCCTATGTAAATGCGTGTGAATTTTTTGTTGATGGGGAAAGTCTATAATAAAATATCAATTAGAAAAATGCTTAAAGTGAAGTAACAATATACATATAATAACGGTTAAATTTAAAAAGCTCTAAATTATTGGGTCTCGTAACATAGTGGTGCTCGACACACTTTATGAGACAAAATGTACCGAGTTAAAAAATCTATTAACTCGCCAATCATATAAACGAGTTATGAAATAATATGAAGAGTCATCAACTAAAAAATTTAATTAATGAAGATGAAAAGGCATTTTTATATTTTTAATCTTCATATTTATTAAATACAAATAATGGTATACATCCTCTATATATTTATTATTTATATAATTAATTTTCTTTTATTCAATATATCTTTAATCTATTGTTCTATTATTTTAACTTTTTTTATTATTTTAATATAATTATATAATTTATTTCAAAAATATTTTTAATTTAGTTTTTAATTCAAATTTCCAAATAATTTATTAAAAAGCGTCAACTGTCCTCTCTTTCGTCCATATATTAACCCAATTTTTAAGTCAAGAACTCTTAGATGTCAAATATAAGACAAACATAATTTATTTTAATTAGGCTAACTAAGTTAATAAAAAATTTAAAATTAACTAGATTTAATAATTAAACACATTTTGCTAATAAATCATGAAATGAAAGTGCATTTTATGAGGGATATTTGGTAGAATCTATTTATTTGTAATAAGAAATTATTTTTCTAAACTAATTTTAAACTAATTAAGAAACCCATATATTTTAGAATTTAATAGATAACACAATATCAATTTTCAACCTAAATATTGTGGTAATAACTAATATCTAAAAATTTAAGATCACATTTTCTATTCTAGTTAATAAAACCTGAGATGTAATTATAAGTCTTTATAAGATAAGATAATGCTAGTTTCCTAATTTATGAAAATATAAAATAAAATATATCAAAATATTTTAGTTAATGATTTTGATAATTTTAATATTTTAATAAAATAACACAAGAAACAAGCTTATTATTAATATGGATGTCTAAACTTTAATTTTTCCATTTTATAAATATCAATTTCTTTAACACCTTTTATAAATCGTAAATATCTATATTTTATAAATTTTAATGATTATTTAAGAAATATTTATTTAGAAGGTAAGAATTTGCATAAAATTTACCTTTAAAAAATATTGATATAATTTATTATTTGATCAATTTTAAATAATTATTTTAGGATTTTTTATAACAAATATCTAAATAAATTTTCTTTCTTTTAAAAGAGATTTATATAATAATTTCTTTTCATTTACATAAATTTCTTTGTTTAACATTAATTACTCTTAATAACTATTTGTTTGCTGGTGAATATTTTATTTTATAAATTATTTTTCAAATTCATAGTCTTTTAAATGAATATAAATACTCTCTAGTTCTTTGAATAAATTAACTTTAAGTTGTCATATCAAACACCATGAACAAATTATTCTTCAATCTTGTGTTGGTGTTAGTTCTTCTCATTTCTCGTAAGTTTAATTTCTCTCTTTTTATGATTAGTTTAAATTTAATGATATCATTAATAATAAAAACATGTATGACTATTTAATTTTTACAGAGAATGATAAAGTAGTGGCAAGAGTTTGTTTTAACAAGAGCGCTACATTTAAAGGCCTGTGTTTTAAGGATAGCAGTTGTAAAAAATCTTGCTTACCCGAATCTGTTAACAATTTTGATGGGTATTGTGATAATTTTCATTGCATATGTGAAAGACTATGTGAATAGTCTATTCATGTTCTTTAATAACACAAATGTACCAACTATGGATGTGAAAATAAATATTTAATGCTTATTTAATTGTGATATCTAATTACTAATTTTATTTTAGTAGCATATAAGTTTTAACAATAATTCATTAATCATATATATATATAATAACACTTAATTTTAAATATTTCTAGATTATCGTATTATCGCACCACACCCAACGTCCCGCTTTATGAGAAAAAACGAATCGGGTTACATAATCCATTGACTCGCGAATTCAAGCGGGTTATAAAATAATATGAAAAGTCACAACATAAAATTAAATTAAAAAGTTGAAAATTCAATTTGTAGATCAATTTTGCTCAGAACATTAATATCATTAAATTTCCAGATAAATGGAACGAAATTATAGATCTTGTTAAGAAAAAGGCTAAGGAAATGCGAATGTTTTCAAATGCTTCTTTGGAGCCCTATTCTACAATGCCTAGAGAAAAGAAATACAAGAATTTATAACACGAATAAAATAACAAAAGGAAATGTTTAGGATGATATTGTCTCTAATGGCAACGCTCTCATACATAAATGGAGGGGAATTCCGATTAATGAAGATAGTTGTAAACTCAGTCAAAGATTGAATATTCCATATAAAATCATTAGAAAAAAAGGAAGTTTCAAATAGTTCTTGTTTAATGACTTGTTTGTAATTCAATTGTTTGTTATTCTATTTTTTTTAACTTATTTGTTTCAAACTGATTTGATATTTTAAAAAACTCTAAGTTCTGTCTAGCTTTATTCCTTGAACTCTTTTTCCTATTTTGGAATTTTTAAAAAAATTAAACTAATCCGTTTTCCAAAAAAAAATATAATTTTTTTAATTTTGGTTAAAATAAATATTTTAATTTTTTCTTCCATTTATTATATGAAAAATGATTGGGAGAGGGAATTTGAGAGAAGGAATGAGGGAGGGAATGATGTGGCGCAATTTGATTAGCTACAAAAATAACAAAATTTCTCTCTTCTCTTTCTCTTCACATTTTATCCTTTTTCCAACTAGTGACGAAGTGACGCATCATTTCTTCCATCATTACCTCTCTCAAATTCCCTTCTTCTATCACTCCTCTTATTATATATGCACCATTTTTTTAACAATTTTTTAATTCAACAAAAATATATATTAGATTATATAAATAATTTTACTTTAGTTTTTAATTAAAATTTCAAAATAATTTATTAAAAAAATAATGTTATACGTTTTCTTTTCTTTTTTTCATTATATGTTTGAACTATTGTTCCATTATTTTATTATTTTTGGGTTTTATATAAATATATAATATATTTTAAAATTATTTTTAATTTATTTTTTCATATTAATTTCCAAATAACTTAATAAAAAAATATTTTTATACATTCTTTTTATATATATTATTTATACAATTAATTAATTTCGTTATTTAATTATATATTTTATACATCATTCATTAATCATTAAATATATATACATACATACATAAAAAGTTTGAATTAAATTCACCAAACAAAAATGATTAAAGTGTTCACATTACATATGTGAGGTAAGAGTTTGAGTCTCAATTAGTGTGAATTGAAATTTGAGGGAAGGGAGCATGATTGTTTGTATATAGAGTTAATAATTACTTTATGTGAGTCCCTATGTAAATGCGTGTGAATTTTTGGTTGATGGGGAAAGTCTATAATAAAATATCAATTAGAAAAATGCTTAAAGTGAAGTAACAATATACATATAATAACGGTTAAATTTAAAAAGCTCTAAATTATTGGGTCTCGTAACATAGTGCTCGACACACTTTATGAGACAAAATGTACCGAGTTAAAAAATCTATTAACTCGCCAATCATATAAACGAGTTATGAAATAATATGAAGAGTCATCAACTAAAAAATTTAATTAATGAAGATGAAAAGGCATTTTTATATTTTTAATCTTCATATTTATTAAATACAAATAATGGTATACATCCTCTATATATTTATTATTTATATAATTAATTTTCTTTTATTCAATATATCTTTAATCTATTGTTCTATTATTTTAACTTTTTTTATTATTTTAATATAATTATATAATTTATTTCAAAAATATTTTTAATTTAGTTTTTAATTCAAATTTCCAAATAATTTATTAAAAAGCGTCAACTGTCCTCTCTTTCGTCCATATATTAACCCAATTTTTAAGTCAAGAACTCTTAGATGTCAAATATAAGACAAACATAATTTATTTTAATTAGGCTAACTAAGTTAATAAAAAATTTAAAATTAACTAGATTTAATAATTAAACACATTTTGCTAATAAATCATGAAATGAAAGTGCATTTTATGAGGGATATTTGGTAGAATCTATTTATTTGTAATAAGAAATTATTTTTCTAAACTAATTTTAAACTAATTAAGAAACCCATATATTTTAGAATTTAATAGATAACACAATATCAATTTTCAACCTAAATATTGTGATAATAACTAATATCTAAAAATTTAAGATCACATTTTCTATTCTAGTTAATAAAACCTGAGATGTAATTATAAGTCTTTATAAGATAAGATAATGCTAGTTTCCTAATTTATGAAAATATAAAATAAAATATATCAAAATATTTTAGTTAATAATTTTGATAATTTTAATATTTTAATAAAATAACACAAGAAACAAGCTTATTATTAATATGGATGTCTAAACTTTAATTTTTCCATTTTATAAATATCAATTTCTTTAACACCTTTTATAAATTGTAAATATCTATATTTTATAAATTTTAATGATTATTTAAGAAATATTTATTTAGAAGGTAAGAATTTGCATAAAATTTACCTTTAAAAAATATTGATATAATTTATTATTTGATCAATTTTAAATAATTATTTTAGGATTTTTTATAACAAATATCTAAATAAATTTTCTTTCTTATAAAAGAGATTTATATAATAATTTCTTTTCATTTACATAAATTTCTTTGTTTAACATTAATTACTCTTAATAACTATTTGTTTGCTGGTGAATATTTTATTTTATAAATTATTTTTCAAATTCATAGTCTTTTAAATGAATATAAATACTCTCTAGTTCTTTGAATAAATTAACTTTAAGTTGTCATATCAAACACCATGAACAAATTATTCTTCAATCTTGTGTTGGTGTTAGTTCTTCTCATTTCTCGTAAGTTTAATTTCTCTCTTTTTATGATTAGTTTAAATTTAATGATATCATTAATAATAAAAATATGTATGACTATTTAATTTTTACAGAGAATGATAAAGTAGTGGCAAGAGTTTGTTTTAACAAGAGCGCTACATTTAAAGGCCTGTGTTTTAAGGATAGCAGTTGTAAAAAATCTTGCTTACCCGAATCTGTTAACAATTTTGATGGGTATTGTGATAATTTTCATTGCATATGTGAAAGACTATGTGAATAGTCTATTCATGTTCTTTAATAACACAAATGTACCAACTATGGATGTGAAAATAAATATTTAATGCTTATTTAATTGTGATATCTAATTACTAATTTTATTTTAGTAGCATATAAGTTTTAACAATAATTCATTAATCATATATATATATAATAACACTTAATTTTAAATATTTCTAGATTATCGGATTATCGCACCACACCCAACGTCCCGCTTTATGAGAAAAAACGAATCGGGTTACATAATCCATTGACTCGCGAATTCAAGCGGGTTATAAAATAATATGAAAAGTCACAACATAAAATTAAATTAAAAAGTTGAAAATTCAATTTGTAGATCAATTTTGCTCAGAACATTAATATCATTAAATTTCCAGATAAATGGAACGAAATTATAGATCTTGTTAAGAAAAAGGCTAAGGAAATGCGAATGTTTTCAAATGCTTCTTTGGAGCCCTATTCTACAATGCCTAGAGAAAAGAAATACAAGAATTTATAACACGAATAAAATAACAAAAGGAAATGTTTAGGATGATATTGTCTCTAATGGCAACGCTCTCATACATAAATGGAGGGGAATTCCGATTAATGAAGATAGTTGTAAACTCAGTCAAAGATTGAATATTCCATATAAAATCATTAGAAAAAAAGGAAGTTTCAAATAGTTCTTGTTTAATGACTTGTTTGTAATTCAATTGTTTGTTATTCTATTTTTTTTAACTTATTTGTTTCAAACTGATTTGATATTTTAAAAAACTCTAAGTTCTGTCTAGCTTTATTCCTTGAACTCTTTTTCCTATTTTGGAATTTTTAAAAAAATTAAACTAATCCGTTTTCCAAAAAAAAAATATAATTTTTTTAATTTTGGTTAAAATAAATATTTTAATTTTTTCTTCCATTTATTATATGAAAAATGATTGGGAGAGGGAATTTGAGAGAAGGAATGAGGGAGGGAATGATGTGGCGCAATTTGATTAGCTACAAAAATAACAAAATTTCTCTCTTCTCTTTCTCTTCACATTTTTGACGAAGTGACGCATCATTTCTTCCACCATTACCTCTCTCAAATTCCCTTTTTCTATCACTCCTCTTATTATATATGCACCATTTTTTTAACAATTTTTTAATTCAACAAAAATATATATTAGATTATATAAATAATTTTACTTTAGTTTTTAATTAAAATTTCAAAATAATTTATTAAAAAAATAATGTTATACGTTTTCTTTTCTTTTTTTCATTATATGTTTGAACTATTGTTCCATTATTTTATTATTTTTGGGTTTTATATAAATATATAATAGATTTTAAAATTATTTTTAATTTATTTTTTCATATTAATTTCCAAATAACTTAATAAAAAAATATTTTTATACATTCTTTTTATATATATTATTTATACAATTAATTAATTTCGTTATTTAATTATATATTTTATACATCATTCATTAATCATTAAATATATATACATACATACATACATAAAAAGTTTGAATTAAATTCACCAAACAAAAATGATTAAAGTGTTCACATTACATATGTGAGGTAAGAGTTTGAGTCTCAATTAGTGTGAATTGAAATTTGAGGGAAGGGAGCATGATTGTTTGTATATAGAGTTAATAATTACTTTATGTGAGTCCCTATGTAAATGCGTGTGAATTTTTGGTTGATGGGGAAAGTCTATAATAAAATATCAATTAGAAAAATGCTTAAAGTGAAGTAACAATATACATATAATAACGGTTAAATTTAAAAAGCTCTAAAGTAACATAGTGCTCGACACACTTTATGAGACAAAATGTACCGAGTTAAAAAATCTATTAACTCGCCAATCATATAAACGAGTTATGAAATAATATGAAGAGTCATCAACTAAAAAATTTAATTAATGAAGATGAAAAGGCATTTTTATATTTTTAATCTTCATATTTATTAAATACAAATAATGGTATACATCCTCTATATATTTATTATTTATATAATTAATTTTCTTTTATTCAATATATCTTTAATCTATTGTTCTATTATTTTAACTTTTTTTATTATTTTAATATAATTATATAATTTATTTCAAAAATATTTTTAATTTAGTTTTTAATTCAAATTTCCAAATAATTTATTAAAAAGCGTCAACTGTCCTCTCTTTCGTCCATATATTAACCCAATTTTTAAGTCAAGAACTCTTAGATGTCAAATATAAGACAAACATAATTTATTTTAATTAGGCTAACTAAGTTAATAAAAAATTTAAAATTAACTAGATTTAATAATTGAACACATTTTGCTAATAAATCATGAAATGAAAGTGCATTTTATGAGGGATATTTGGTAGAATCTATTTATTTGTAATAAGAAATTATTTTTCTAAACTAATTTTAAACTAATTAAGAAACCCATATATTTTAGAATTTAATAGATAACACAATATCAATTTTCAACCTAAATATTGTGGTAATAACTAATATCTAAAAATTTAAGATCACATTTTCTATTCTAGTTAATAAAACCTGAGATGTAATTATAAGTCTTTATAAGATAAGATAATGCTAGTTTCCTAATTTATGAAAATATAAAATAAAATATATCAAAATATTTTAGTTAATGATTTTGATAATTTTAATATTTTAATAAAATAACACAAGAAACAAGCTTATTATTAATATGGATGTCTAAACTTTAATTTTTCCATTTTATAAATATCAATTTCTTTAACACCTTTTATAAATTGTAAATATCTATATTTTATAAATTTTAATGATTATTTAAGAAATATTTATTTAGAAGGTAAGAATTTGCATAAAATTTACCTTTAAAAAATATTGATATAATTTATTATTTGATCAATTTTAAATAATTATTTTAGGATTTTTTATAACAAATATCTAAATAAATTTTCTTTCTTTTAAAAGAGATTTATATAATAATTTCTTTTCATTTACATAAATTTCTTTGTTTAACATTAATTACTCTTAATAACTATTTGTTTGCTGGTGAATATTTTATTTTATAAATTATTTTTCAAATTCATAGTCTTTTAAATGAATATAAATACTCTCTAGTTCTTTGAATAAATTAACTTTAAGTTGTCATATCAAACACCATGAACAAATTATTCTTCAATCTTGTGTTGGTGTTAGTTCTTCTCATTTCTCGTAAGTTTAATTTCTCTCTTTTTATGATTAGTTTAAATTTAATGATATCATTAATAATAAAAACATATATGACTATTTAATTTTTACAGAGAATGATAAAGTAGTGGCAAGAGTTTGTTTTAACAAGAGCGCTACATTTAAAGGCCTGTGTTTTAAGGATAGCAGTTGTAAAAAATCTTGCTTACCCGAATCTGTTAACAATTTTGATGGGTATTGTGATAATTTTCATTGCATATGTGAAAGACTATGTGAATAGTCTATTCATGTTCTTTAATAACACAAATGTACCAACTATGGATGTGAAAATAAATATTTAATGCTTATTTAATTGTGATATCTAATTACTAATTTTATTTTATTAGCATATAAGTTTTAACAATAATTCATTAATCATATATATATATATAATAACACTTAATTTTAAATATTTCTAGATTATCGGATTATCGCACCACACCCAACGTCCCGCTTTATGAGAAAAAACGAATCGGGTTACATAATCCATTGACTCGCGAATTCAAGCGGGTTATAAAATAATATGAAAAGTCACAACATAAAATTAAATTAAAAAGTTGAAAATTCAATTTGTAGATCAATTTTGATCAGAACATTAATATCATTAAATTTCCAGATAAATGGAACGAAATTATAGATCTTGTTAAGAAAAAGCTAAGGAAATGCGAATGTTTTCAAATGCTTCTTTGGAGCCCTATTCTACAATGCCTAGAGAAAAGAAATACAAGAATTTATAACACGAATAAAATAACAAAAGGAAATGTTTAGGATGATATTGTCTCTAATGGCAACGCTCTCATACATAAATGGAGGGGAATTCCGATTAATGAAGATAGTTGTAAACTCAGTCAAAGATTGAATATTCCATATAAAATCATTAGAAAAAAAGGAAGTTTCAAATAGTTCTTGTTTAATGACTTGTTTGTAATTCAATTGTTTGTTATTCTATTTTTTTTTAACTTATTTGTTTCAAACTGATTTGATATTTTAAAAAACTCTAAGTTCTGTCTAGCTTTATTCCTTGAACTCTTTTTCCTATTTTGGAATTTTTAAAAAAATTAAACTAATCCGTTTTCCAAAAAAAAAATATAATTTTTTTAATTTTGGTTAAAATAAATATTTTAATTTTTTCTTCCATTTATTATATGAAAAATGATTGGGAGAAGGAATTTGAGAGAAGTAATGAGGGAGGGAATGATGTGGCGCAATTTGATTAGCTACAAAAATAACAAAATTTCTCTCTTCTCTTTCTCTTCACATTTTATCCTTTTTCCAACTAGTGACGAAGTGACGCATCATTTCTTCCACCATTACCTCTCTCAAATTCCCTTCTTCTATCACTCCTCTTATTATATATGCACCATTTTTTTAACAATTTTTTAATTCAACAAAAATATATATTAGATTATATAAATAATTTTACTTTAGTTTTTAATTAAAATTTCAAAATAATTTATTAAAAAAATAATGTTATACGTTTTCTTTTCTTTTTTTCATTATATGTTTGAACTATTGTTCCATTATTTTATTATTTTTGGGTTTTATATAAATATATAATAGATTTTAAAATTATTTTTAATTTATTTTTTCATATTAATTTCCAAATAACTTAATAAAAAAATATTTTTATACATTCTTTTTATATATATTATTTATACAATTAATTAATTTCGTTATTTAATTATATATTTTATACATCATTCATTAATCATTAAATATATATACATACATACATAAAAATTTTGAATTAAATTCACCAAACAAAAATGATTAAAGTGTTCACATTACATATGTGAGGTAAGAGTTTGAGTCTCAATTAATGTGAACTTAAGAATATTCAAATGAAAGTGATGGTACATGTGGGTGTGAATTGAAATTTGAGGAAAGGGAGCATGATTGTTTGTATATAGAGTTAATAATTACTTTATGTGAGTCCCTCTGTAATGCGTGTGAATTTTTGATTGATGGGGAAAGTCTATAATAAAATATCAATTAGAAAAATGCTTAAAGTGAAGTAACAATATACATATAATAACGGTTAAATTTAAAAAGCTCTAAATTATTGGGTCTCGTAACATAGTGCTCGACACACTTTATGAGACAAAATGTACCGAGTTAAAAAATCTATTAACTCGCCAATCATATAAACGAGTTATGAAATAATATGAAGAGTCATCAACTAAAAAATTTAATTAATGAAAATGAAAAGGCATTTTTATATTTTTAATCTTCATATTTATTACATACAAATAATGGTATACATCCTCTATATATTAATTATTTATATAATTAATTTTCTTTTATTCAATATATCTTTAATCTATTGTTCTATTATTTTAACTTTTTTTTATTATTTTAATATAATTATATAATTTATTTCAAAAATATTTTTAATTTAGTTTTTAATTCAAACTAGCATGATTTTCGTGCGATGCAAACGGACAATTTATAAAAAAATTAAAATTTCTATATTAAAATAATTTAATCACACTATATACTGTATTAACGGTTTTTATATTGTGTGTATATTCTTTCACATTTCTATTTTTATTAATATTTTGTGAAGTTATCTAATCTCAAATTTATTATAATTTTTCTTTATAGATTTTTTTTTAAAATATAACTAAAATAAAATAATACAAATATGGTCATTTATTCAAAAATTTAGTTTTTTAGTTTTATTAATTTAATTAAAAAAATATTAACGTGAATTATCCCACTATCTTAAATTGGCGAAAATAATATTTGAGGAAAATATGTTTGTATTTTTTTTTCTCTTTTGTACATAATTATTTCAGCTTCATTATATCCTCTCAAAAATTTCAAAAATAATTTATTATACATTAAAAGTCAAAATATTAATTATAATATATGTGAAATGTCTATTAAAAAATAATATTGAACCATCTTTTTTATGTCAAACACCATAAAACTCTTGTTTCAAAACTATATATATATATATATATATATAATTTTATTTTGGTTAAACAATATCATTAATTATTATTTTTATTAAGAAAAAAAATTCAATTTTATAATATTTTGTATAAAAATATATATATTTATAATAATATTATAAATTAAATTAATAAATATTTATCAATTATTTAAAACATATCAAAATATAGAGTTAAATATATTTTGTATTATTTATATATATATATAAATATATATATATATAATATTTATTATATTTTTGTATTATATATATAAAAATAATTAAAAAATTAATATTATTCATTAAAATACAATTTTATTTATAGTTTTCTTATAAAATATCTTATTAGGTTTTGTTATAGAAAAAAAATTAATAATATAAAAAAATTTAAATCTTTGGAGAAAGAGAATTACCGGGTTCCTCTTGATTTCAAATCATCGTCTTCTTTTGCTTCCCAATTTTCTTCAAATCAAGTCGAATTTTTTCTTCTAGGTCTCTCTTACGTCGTCGTCGCCCTCCTTCGTCGCATCGTCGTTGCCCACCTCCATTTATCGTGCTACTTATACCTAAGGAGAAATGAGAGTCAATTTAAGAAATACCTAGACCTAAGAAGAAAGGAGAGACGAATTTGATGAGAAATTCATATAAAATGTGTAAAAATAAAAATAAAAAAATATTTTCTTTTCTAAATCTACGGAGACAGAGAATACTCGTCTTACTCTTGATTTCGAATCTTCGTTTTCATTCGCTTCTCATTTTTTTTCAAATCAAGATCGAATATTTTCCTTTATGTCTCTCTTGCATCATCGTCGCCCTCCTCCGTTGCATCATCGTCGCTCTTCTCCATCACGTCGGCGTCGCCCTCCTCCTATTCTCATGCTACATATACCTAAAGAGAAAGGGGTATCAATTTAAGAAAGACCTAAACCTAAGGAGAAAGGAGAGACAAATGTAACGCGAGAATTTGATAAACCGTGAGAATTTGATTAGAAAATCATATAAAATGTGTAAAAATAAAAAATTAATTAGTTTTAATTTTTTTTAAAAAAAAATTCAGAATCCACGGAGGTAGAGAAATCATCGATTTCCTTTTAATTTTGAATCCTCGTATTCATTCGCTTCCCGTTTTTTCTTCAAATCAAGATCGAATATTTTTCTCTGGTCTTTCTTCCGTTGTCGACACCCACCTCCTAAAGAGAAAAGAGAGATAATTGTACTGTGAGAATTTGATGAGAAATTCATATAAAATGTGTGAAATTTTGGTAAATATCACCCTAAATTTTTTGTTTTAAACATTATTATATATATTATCTTCGTTTACGTAGGGACTCACACATGCCATCTTACCCTTACTTTTGGCCTTCCTCATTAATCACAAATTCACATACGCATTTTCGTAAGGATTCACACATGCCATCCACATCGATCACAAATTCACCCACTCATACCCACATGCACAATCATTTATAAATTCGCGTAATTTGAGACTCGAACTCTGGTCTCTAATATTAAATGTGAACACTTTAACCATTAGACCACTTGTGTTTTTTGAATTTAATTTAAAATTTTATGTATGTATAAATATTTAATCCTTGTTAATTAATAATAGATAAAATATATAATAAATAAAAGAAAATTAATTAATTAATTATATGAATAATAAATATGTGAACACTTTAACCATTATCACTTGTATTTTTTAAATTGAATTTAAAATTTTATGTATATATAAATATTTAATCCTTGTTAATTAATAATAGATAAAATATATAATGAATAAAAGAAAATTAATTAATTAAGTGTATAAATAATAAATATTCATAGAAGGATAATAGGAAGAAAAAAAAATATATTTATATAAAATTAATGATAAAATATACTATATATAGATTTTAGGAGAGAGAAACGTTTAATATTAATTTTTTAATAAATTAAAATATTTATAATTTTTATTTTATGAAAAAAATTATAAAAATGATGTGTAAGAAAATATGAAATATATATATATATATAAATGAGGAAAAAAATAAAAAATAAATTAATTATTAGTGTTACAAAACGAAAATTAATTAGGAAGGTATATTATGAATACTAGTAAAATATCCTACGTTGTACGGGAAAAAATATAAATAAAGTTTTTATATGATATTTAATTCAATATGTTTATATATAATAAAAAAAATATTAATATAAAATTAATATAAATTTATATTAAAAGAAAATATATATACATATATGAACTTACAATATTTTAATTTTTTATAAACGAACTTATATGAACTAAATATTCTTATATAAATATAAACATGAACTTACACTATTTTAATTTCTTTATTAATTTTATAAGTTTTGTTCTTTTTAATGTTAAAGAATGAAATTTTTTAATGTAAATTTAGTGGTGTTCTGCAAAATGTGTACATAACAATCATTAAGAAATACTAAATCGTTGGAATAAGCTAAATTTAACATCTTCAACAAAAACGGTGTCACCCTCCATTACACCAAGTTTAGACAAAGACTTCTATACCAACTTGCTTTTAAGATGTGCTAAAATCTTCTTTTTAAATCTATGTAATTGTAATGAAAAGTGATCAGTTATGTTTACATGTTGTGTAGATGAAAGTTAAGATTTTAATTCCATTTAGGCCATCTGGTCCATTAGAGTCATTCCATGTCATCTCCATCTGCAAAATTTGTTTTCATAACTCAATCATTATGAAGATACAAAATCGTTGGAAGAAGAAAAACCTAAATTTAACCTCTCTAACAAAAACGGTGTCACCTCCTTTACACCAAAATTTAGACAAAGACTTGTATACTCCACATACTTCCAATACGTGCTCAAATCTGATACAACTAAAATCACTTCATAACACACTCTTCACAATTAACTACATTATAACTGTCACTTTATTCTCGTCACTATATTTAACCATAATATTTTTCTCTCTTTTATCAAAATCTTCTTTCTGAATCTATGCAACTGTAATGAAAAGTGGTCAGTTATACAATTATCAATTCAAGTTTAGTAATAAAAAGAGAATCCAACATAAAAAATAAAGGGTTTATGTTTTGTATCATCATCACAACCAAAAATATGTTTATAGGTTCATTATTAACACTTTTGCATTATATTTCTGAAAAAACGTTAATAAATTTATGGATACAAAAAGATGTATTTGGCTGAGATACAATGAAATAGAAACCTCCCACTCTGAAAGAGAGTAATATTTGAAAACAAATTTGTATCTAAACATTAATATGATACTTCAAATATTTTAGAGACATTAAGATTTCTTTTAAAAAAAGGTAAGATCTTGATTTATATTGTTTCTCTTTGAGCCAATATGAGTTTATAAGCTGCATATATCACTTATAGTGTACCATTTCTCGTGACAACACTCATACAAAAACATTTAATACCACGTCCTTCAAAATTTCCTTGAATGATACCCATTTTTCATGTCCTTCTGGATGATCCATTTGTTATAAACTACCAAACATCTTTCTGAATCTATGTAACTGAAATGAAAAGTTGTCAGTTATATAATTATCAATTCATGTTTAGTAATGAAAAGAGAATCTAACATAAAAAATAAAGAGTTTATGCTTTGTATCATCATCACAAACAAAAATATGTTTATATGTTCATTCATAAACACGTGTGTAATATACTTCTGAAAAACTGTTAATAAATTTATAGATAGAGAAAGATGTCCATAGTTGAGATACAATGAAAATTGAGACATCCCACTCTAAAAGAGAGCAATATTTGGAAACAATTTTGTATCTAAACATTAATATAAGATTTTATATATTCTAGAGATATTATGATTTCTTTTAAATAAAGGGAAAGAACTTTATTTATATTGTCTTCTCTTTGAGCCAGTATGAGTTCATAAGCTACAAGTATCACTTTGTGGGTACCCTTTCCAGTGGCAGCACTAATACAAAAAACATATAATGTCACGCCCTTTAATATTTTCCTTGAATGATGCCCATTTCTCATATGCTTCGGGAAGATCAATTTATTTGTAATCTACCCAACATGGTTTTTCAGAAAGCTCTAGAATAAACAATTATATTTTAAGCCGAACTGAATCATATTCGTATTCTGGCTGTTCAGATGAACAATCAATAACTTGTACCTGGTTTTTATAATGGTTATAAATAAGCAGCAGCACAGTATGATGACATTAATGAATATATAGTTTCATTTTACCAAAACAAAACATCTTTCTATGTGACTAAGAAATTCATGGATTAAACCAAAACCTTGCTGAGCTCCCTCGAGTAAACCAGACAAATCTGTGACAACAATTGTTATGTCATAATCGAATTAAACAATGCCTAGAGTTGGAAGTAAAGTGATGAATTTTTATATAATCTCATAATTAACCCTAGATTCAATTATAAAAAGGTTTAAAATTGGCTCAAACTTTAATCAATTAGGAAGAATAAAATTTATTTAGACAACTTTTAAAAATCAAAAGTTGAGAAAATGGTGGAAGGTGCACTCTCCTCTGAAAATTATATAAAAGTTTTATTTATTAAAGGAGATGAGAAAGTAAGAATCTCTCTTTTCATTTCGTCGAACACTTGGTATCCTACAACTATCACGTCACTCCTCCGATTCTTCTCATCTCTCCTCTTCCTCGTCGTCTTCATCGCCATCGTCGTCTCATCAGGGGAAGAAGACGATGCACTCACCATCTACGATGTCCTGCAACAAAACAATTTTCTGGTATGTCGTCTACCAAAAAGTGTAACAGAATACAAGATCAATCGAAACTTAGAAAAATCAATGTGTAACTTAAAGATATATGTAGTTACAGCGTGGAAGGTTAGTAGAAGACGACGCGATGAACGTCACATCCTCTTGTGCATCAATCTCATCTGGATTGAATTAAACATTAAAAATAATTGGAGCCCCGAGAAATCTATCCAATAATATAAAGAGAAAATAAAATATAAATTAATTATTAAAGTTATAAAAAGAAAATAAAAAAAATATTAATTAGGAAGAAAAAATTAATATATATAAAAATAATTATAATAATAATAATAATAATTCTCAAATTTTCTCTTATATAATTACTAATTTAATATATATATATATATATATATAAAAAGATGAGAGAGAAAAAAAATTAGGAAAGTAAATTAATATATATAAATTATAGGTGAGAGAAATGTTATTTGTTTTTAAAATATTTAATTTTTCAATAAATAAAAAATACATATAATTTTTTTTTTATTAAAAAAAATATAAAATTTATTTGTGTGAAAATATAAAAAAAATTAAGGTTTTTATTGGATAACAGGTAGTTTTGAATTTCAGGATTTATTCGAAATATTCAATATTTTGAATAATGAGGTTGCTGTTTTATTGGTTATTTTGTGTATTGTTCTATTATTTGCCGGCGCAATTGATAAATCTGCACAATTCCTTCTTCATGGGTAACCTGTGTGGTTACCCGATGCTATGGAGGGATCTACTCCTATTTCAGCGCTTATCCATGCTGTTAGCAGCGGGCATTTTTCTTGTAGCTCGTATTCTTCCTCTTTTCATAACCATACCTTATATAATGAATTCAATCTCGTTAATTGGTATAATAACATTATTTTTAGGAGTCACTTTAGCTCTGGCTCAAAAAGACATTAAGAGGGGTTTAGCCTATTCTACATTTATTTCATTTAATTACTCATGCTTATTCGAAAGCATTATTGTTTTTAGCATCTGGTTCGGTTATTCATTCAATGGAAGCTATTGTTGGATATTCGTCAGATAAAAGTCAGAATATGATTCTTATTGGGGGTTTAACAAAACACGTGCCAATTATAAAAAAAAACGCTTTTTTTTAGGTACACCCTCTCTTTGTGGTATTCCACCCCTTGCTTGTTTTTGGTCTAAAGATGAAATTCTTAATGATAGTTGGTTGTATTCACATATTTTTGCAATAATAACTCTGTTCACAACAGGATTAACTGCTCATTTTTCTACTTCTTCTTCCAAGTGCAGGATAACCCCAAGGGGTTGTGGGTTTTTTTCTACCAATTGGGGCTCTCCCTTCCCACCCCCATGGGGATGGTCTACAGGGTTCATAACTACTCCTCTTACTACGGGACGCTTCCCTAGCCAACGCTTAGATCCGACTCTACCCAAATGTAGGTGTTCTACGAAATTATTATATATATCCCAATTTTTTTAAAAATAATAATAATAATAATATAGTTGTTTGGGTTCAATTCTTTCTAATACATATTTATATAAAATAAATTAGACCAACTTAAGTCCCTTAACAATAATTTGATTTTTTTTACATTAAATACAAGCTCCATAATTTTAATTATTTATTTTATACCCAACAAATAATTATATGAAAATCAAAATACCATTAATTAATCACTCCACATAATCCACAATCAATAGGATAATAAAAGCATTATTGACTTTTTTTTAAACGGATAAAGATTGTTGTTAATTTTTCATTAAAACAATTATGTTAAAAGTTATGGTTATTGATTTGTACTTTATAATCTCAATAAAAATTATCCTTATTAATCTGTATTAAGAAATATATAATTTTTCTAGATAAGACTGTCATAAAATAAAAAATGAATTTTATTAATAAAAATATATTTCATCATAATTATCGCTAGTTACATTTAAGAATTATTGAAAATATGATTGAGATGTTAAAAAAAAACAGACTTTTTTTTAACATTTAAAAAGTAATCCTTCAATTTTTATTTCTTAAAAATCATTTTAGAAATAGTCTTAATGACTGTTTAAAATAATAATAATTTTTTTAAAATTAATACACAAAATAACTATATATCACCAAAAACAACTTTGCATAACCATGATTGATAGCACCATTATCGCCAAAACCTAATAAAAAAATCAAAGTTGTTTAATCTTGAATCCAATGAACCCATCATCTCCATCAAAACATCAATTGAAATATTAAAAATCAACATATTAAAGTGACGACTAAAAGGACTTGAAACCAACCAAACAAATCGGGAATTATTATTATTATTATTATTATATATATATATATATAGTCTCTAGATAACTTTGCTCTCATCTGTCTTTGAATAACAAAATAAGACTTAAAAGAGACGAAACATAATAGATAGAAAAGTTATATTTTAAGAACTAATAAAAATATATGATAAGAAGTTTAGACTTATCATATGTGGTAGCTCAAGAGTTCATACCACATTACACAAATATGGATCTTCTTAAGGTTATAATAATATTTATTATCAGTTAATTTTATTTATAATAATTAGTTATAAATTAGAATAAAACTGAATTAATTAGAGGTTATAATAATATTTATTATCCATTAATGTGAACATATTCAATGTAATGTAAGTATATTTTTTTACAATTTAAATCTCCTAAATAGTTTTCATAATTAATATTAATATTTAATACAAATCTCAAATGACTTTTTAGATGAGAAGGGTTTATTATATTTGAATTTTTTATAAATAATCAAATTATTTAGATGAAATATTTAATAAAAAATATTAATATATATAGATGGTAGGTTATATATATTGAGTTTATTTTTATTAACATTTTTTTAATAAAAATAGGAGTATCAAAAACTAAAATATACCATAAAATTAGTAGATAAAAATAGTAGTTGCACAATAAAATTAAATTCTTAAAACACATTATTATTTCATTAAAATTATGAGTATTAAACAAATTATTCCAAGTTAGTGTATACATAAGAAATCTAAAGCTAAACACAATTATTTCAAAATTAAAATATTTTAAGTAAGCAAACATTCAGACAATAGCTTGCATCTAGAAGTATAATGGCATATAATGGCTGAAAGTACCTGAAATAAACCAAATAAAATCAAGAATTAATGTAATAGAAAAATTAAAAAATCTTTTTACAAATAAATTTTATGATAAAATGATCTAAATTTCACTAACTTACCAATGCTCACACCTTCAGGCATGATAACACGATTATTACCAAAAACAACTTTGCATAACCATGATAGCACCATTATCGCCAAAACCTAATAAAAAAATCAAAGTTGTTTAATCTTGAATCCAATGAACCCATCATCTCCATCAAAACATCAATTGAAATATTAAAAATCAACATATTAAAGTGATGACTAAAAGGACTTGAAACCAACCAAACAAATCGGGAATTATTATATATATATATAGTCTCTAGATAACTTTGCTCTCCTCTGTCTTTGAATAACAAAATAAGACTTAAGGAGAGACGAAACATATATAATAGAGAAGAAAAGTTATATTTCAAGAACTAATAAAAATATATGATAAGAAGTTTAGACTTGAGCTCAAGAGTTCATACCACATTACACAAATATGGATCTTCTTTGAAATAACTGAAAGCCTCGTTTTCCCTATGAAAATGACAACATTATGTCTACAAAAACTCAAGAAAAAAATAGCCATTGCATCAATAACAAATAATGACCTTTTCAGAATATGTATAATCAACCACTTTCTATAACAAATAAAGAAAGAAGAGAGAGAAATATATATATTTAAGAAAGAGAAAATACCTATGATGATGAATTTTGGAGAGAGCCGTGATTAATATATATAATATTTTAGACGAGAATCATTAGGTTTATTTTTAAAATAATTAATAAAAAAATATTAATATATATATATATAAGAGTAACAGACATAGAATAATTAATGATGAAAGTTAATACAATTGATGAAAAAATATATATTTTATATATTATTAGTGTGAATATATATATGGTAAGGGATAGAAAAACAATTAATTGATAAAGATAAATGAAGAGAGAGAAATATATATATATATATATATCTAAGAAAGAGAATATACTATGATGATGTGAATAATTTTGGAGAGAGCGTGATGTACACCTCCAACCTTTTAAATTAAGCGTTATTAGATATATATAGATTTCCAAATAATTTATTAAAAAGTGTCAACTGTCATCTCTTTCGCCCATATATTAACCCAATTTTTAAGTCAAGAACTCTTAGATGTCAAATATAAGACAAACATAATTTATTTTAATTAGGCTAACTAAGTTAATAAAAAATTTAAAATTAACTAGATTTAATAATTAAACACATTTTGCTAATAAATCATGAAATGAAAGTGCATTTTATGAGAGATATTTGGTAGAATCTATTTATGTAATAAGAAATTATTTTTCTAAAGTAATTTTAAACTAATTAAGAAACCAATATATTTTAGAATTTAATAGATAACACAATATCAGTTTTCAACCTAAATTTTGTGGTAATAACTCGTAAATAAAAATTAAAGATCACATATTCTATTCTAGTTAATAAAACCTGAGATGTAATTATAAGTATTTATAAGATAAGATAATACTAGTTTCCTAAATTATGAAAATATAAAATAAAATATATCAAAATATTTTAGTTAATGATTTTGATAATTTTAACATTTTAATAAAATAACATAAGAAACAAGGTTATTATTAATATGGATGTCTAAACTTTAATTTTTCCATTTTATAAATATCAATTTCTTTAACACCTTTTATAAATTGTAAATATCTATATTTTATAAATTTTAATGATTATTTAAGAAATATTTATTTAGAAGGTAAGAATCTGCATAAAATTTACCTTTAAAAAATATTGATATAATTTATTATTTGATCAATTTTAAATAATTATTTTAGGATTTTTTTATAACAAATATCTAAATAAATTTTCTTTCTTTTAAAATAGATTTATATAATAATTTATTTTCATTTACATAAATTTCGTTATTTAACATTAATTACTCTAAATAACAATTTGTTTGCTGGTGAATATTTTATTTTATAAATTATTTTTTAAATTCATAGTCTTTTAAATGAATATAAATACTCTCTAGTTCTTTGAATAAATTAACTTTAAGTTGTCATATCAAACACCATGAACAAATTATTCTTCAATCTTGTGTTGGTGTTAGTTCTTCTCATTTCTCGTAAGTTTAATTTTCTCTCTATTTATGATTAGTTCAAATTTAATGATATCATTAATAATAAAAACATGTATGACTATTTAATTTTTACAGAGAATGATAACGTGTTGGCAAGAGTTTGTTTTAACAAGAGCGCTACATTTAAAGGCATGTGTTTTAAGGATAGCAGTTGTAAAAAATCTTGTTTACCCGAATCTGTTAACAATTTTGATGGCTATTGATAATTTTGTCTGCATATGTGAAAGACTATGTGAATAGTCTATTCATGTTCTTTGATAACACAAATGTACCAACTATGGATGTGAAAATAAATATTTAATTCTTATTTAATTGTGATATCTAATTACTAATTATATTTTATTAGCATATAAGTTTTAACAATAATTCATTAATCATATATATATATTAATAACGCCTTAATTTAAAATGTTGGAGGTGTATTACACGCTCTCTCCACAATCATTAACAAATAAAATAAGGTAATTTCTCTTTCCTAATAATTATTTATCTTAATTATTTTCTCTCTCCAAATAATTATATATATATATAAATTTCTTTCCTAATATATATATTTCTCTCCCTTAATTTAATTATTAAGTATTTTTTACTTTTCTTACCATATAAATATTTATATTTTTTTGCATTAATAATATAAAATATTTTTTATCAATAATTTTATATTAAAATATATAATATTACATAACATATTTATTTTTATATTTAATAATAACAAAATATATATATATATATAATAATGTTTAAATTAACATGCACACCATTAATCTACGTTATTAATATATAATTCATATCATCAAATATTTGCTCTCTCCTCTCTCCTCTCTCCTTCTCTTTATTTCATAATTTCTCTTTCCTAATAATTATTTATCTTAATTATTTTCTCTTTCCTAATATATATATATATATATATAAGTTTCTTTTTTAATATATATATATATATTTCTCTCCCTTAATTTAGTTATTATGTATTTTTTACTGTCTTTTACCATATAAATATTTATATTTTTTTAGACTAATAATATAAAATATTTTTTTTATCAATAATGTTATATTAAAATATATGATATTACATAACATATTTATTTTTATATTTAATAATAACAATCTATATATATAATAATGTTTAAAGTCAACAAGCACCACCTTAATCCATATATAATTCATATCATCAAATATTTTTTCTCTCCTCTCTCCTCTTTTTTATTTCTTAATTAAATTTTGTTTTTTCCATTATTATATATATTATATATAATATACATTTCATTATCATATATTATCTAAAACATTATTTATATTATTATTAATTCAAGATATAAACAAAAAAAAAAATTGGTTATAAATGAATCTAACTTCATAATTTTTATATTTATTTTATTTATATATAAATATAAACATTTTTTTTTTAATTTTTATAAATGCACCTACATTCATAATTTTATATTTATTGGTTACCTTATATTTTTATATATATATATATATATATATTATATATTAGTTTTAATCATTAATTTTATATAAATACATTTTATCTTTTATCATACATTTTTTCACTCATTATATATATATATATATATAATATTTTTTTATGAGTATAAATAATTTTTATGTTAATATAAAAATTAACTAATTGATAATAAATATTAAATATAAAATATATATGCATACACAAAATAATAAAATTATTTCAACAATCATAAGTGGTCTAGCGGTTTAAGTGTACACATTTCATGCGGAAGACCAGGGTTCGAATCCCAATACATGCAAAATTTTAAACAAATCATAGGCATTTGAAAGTGTGATGTTGGAATTAGTGGTTGATTTGACGAGCATTTAAATGTCTGAGTTCACGAGATGGAGGTTAGGTGGTTGGTATGACGAGCATTTGAAATTGTGAGGTCACGAGATGAAGGTCGGGTAGTGGGTGCTTTGTCGAGTGTGACGTCGGAATTAGTGGTTGGTTTGATGAACATTTGATAGTTTGAGGTCACGAGATGGAGGACGGGTGGTGGGTAGTTTGTCGAGTGTGAGGTTTGAATTAATGGTTGGTATGACGAGCATTTGAAATTGTGAGGTCACGAGATGGAGGTCGGGTGATGGGTGGTTTGTCGAGTGTGACGTCAGAATTAGTGGTTGGTTTGACGAGCATTTGAAAGTGTGAGGTCACGAGATGAATGCCGGATGGTGGTTAATGGTTGGTTGGTTTGACGTTGGATAAGAGTTTGTGATCAATTTGAGGATTGGTTGTTGAAGTGAGAGTAAAAGAGAGGCTCACTAAGATTGGTGAGTGGTTTATTGAGGTATAGAGGCATATGAAAAAGTGTGAGTCACAAAATGATGGTCAATTGGAGGGTTATTGGTTGAGTTTGACGAGTATTTGAAAGTGTGAGGTCACAAGATGAAGGTCGGGTGATGGGTGGTTTGTCGAGTGTGAGATTGAAATTAGTGGTTGGTTTGACGAGCATTTGAAAGTGTGAGGTCACGAGATGAATGCCGGATGGTGGTTAATGGTTGGTTGGTTTGACGTTGGATAAGAGTTTGTGATCAATTTGAGGATTGGTTGTTGAATTGTTGAAGTGAGAGTAAAAGAGAGGCTCACTAAGATTGGTGAGTGGTTTATTGAGGTATAGAGGCATATGAAAAAGTGTGAGTCACAAAATGATGGTCAATTGGAGGGTTATTGGTTGAGTTTGACGAGTATTTGAAAGTGTGAGGTCACAAGATGAAGGTCGGGTGATGGGTGGTTTGTCGAGTGTGAGATTGAAATTAGTGGTTGGTTTGACGAGCATTTGAAAGTGTGAGGTCACGAGATGAATGCCGGATGGTGGTTAATGGTTGGTTGGTTTGACGTTGGATAAGAGTTTGTGATCAATTTGAGGATTGGTTGTTGAATTGTTGAAGTGAGAGTAAAAGAGAGGCTCACTAAGATTGGTGAGTGGTTTATTGAGGTATAGAGGTATATGAAAAAGTGTGAGTCACAAAATGATGGTCAATTGGAGGGTTATTGGTTGAGTTTGACGAGCATTTGAAAGTGTGAGGTCACAAGATGAAGGTCAGGTGATGGGTGGTTTGTCGAGTGTGAGGTTGAAATTAATGGTTGGTTTGACGAGTATTTGAAAGTGTGAGGTCACGAGATGAATGTTGGATAGTGGTTGGTTTGATGTTGGATAAGAAGTCTGTGATCAATTGGGGGATTGGTTGTTGATTTGTTAAAGTGGAAATAAAAAAAGGTTGAATAAGATTGGTGAGTGGTTTGTCGAGAGATGGAGTCATATGAAAAGTGTGAGTCATAATTAAGGTCGACCAAGATTGATGAGTGATTTGCCGAAGGGATAAAAATTGCATATAAAAAAATATGAGTCACAAGATGAGGGTCAATTGAGCGGTTAAGTGAGTGCCGAAGGGATACAATATAAGTTAATATTAAGTTTAAAATAAAACTTAATTTATCTAAAATATTTATAAATAAATAATATTTTATATATATTTTCATCCGTGCAAATGCACGGGATTCATGCTAGTATATATAATAACACTTAATTTTAAATATTTCTAGATTATCGGATTATCGCACCACACCCAACGTCCCGCTTTATGAGAAAAAACGAATTGGGTTCCATAATCCATTGACTCGCGAATTCAATCGGGTTATAAAATAATATGAAAAGTCACAACATAAAATTAAATTAAAAAAAGATGAAAATTCAATTTTAGATTATTAATATTCGTATTTATTAAAATCATTTAAATATAATATATTTATATCCATGGTGTAGATCAATTTTGCTCAGAACATGAATATCATTAAATTTCTAGATAAATGGAACGAAATTATAGATCTTGTTAAGAAAAAGGCTAAGGAAATGCGAATGTTTTCAAATGTTTATTTGGAGCCCTAGTCTACAATGCCTAGAGAGAAAGAAATACAAGAATTTATAACAAAAGGAAAAGTTTAGGATGATATTGTCTTTGATGGCAACGCTCTCATACATAAATGGAGCGGAATTCCTATTAATGAAGATAGTTGGAAACTCAGTCAAAGATTGAATATCTCATATAAAATCATTACAAGGAAATGAAGTTTCAAATAATTCTTGTTTAATGACTTGTTTGTAATTCAATTGTTTGTTATTCTATTTTTTTTTAACTTATTTGTTTCAAACTCATTTGGTATTTTAAAAAACTCTGTCTAGCTTTATTCCTTGAACTCATTTTCCTATTTTGGAATTTTTAAAAAAATTAAACTAATCGTTTTCCAAAAAAAAATATAATTTTTTTAATTTTGGTTAAAATAAATATTTTTATTTTTTCTACCATTTATTATATGAGAAATGATTGAGAAAAGAAATTTAAGAGAGGGAATGAGGGAGGGAATGATGTGGCGCAATTTGATTAGCCACAAAAATAACAAAATTTATCTCTCTTCTCTTTTTTTCACATTTTATCCTTTTTTCCAAACAGTGATGTAGTGACATATCATTTCTTCCCCCATTACCGAACCATTTCCTGTTCTACCCACCTTTTAAACAACTTTTCCCAAACTACCCACATTTTCATTCACTTTCCCAAACTACCCACCTTTCTCTCTCTAAATCATTAATTATCCTTTTAATTACACATCTTCCACATTAATCCAATAATTACTATATTTTATAAATATATATAATTAAAATTAATAATGCATATATTAAATAAAATATATTACATTAATATTAAAATAATATATATATATATATATTATTTTTACTTATTTATAAATATAATATATTATTAAAAATAATACATAGTACTTGATTTTATAAATATAATATATATAATTAAAATTAAATATACTAAATTAAATAATTAAAATAAATATTATAAACTAAAATAAAATAAATAACATAAACCTAAAATAAAAGAAAATAAATTAACTAAACTTTAAAATATTTATAAAAGTAATCAATTTAAAAAATCTTAAAATAAAATAAATTATAAAAATTTTAAAATATTTATAATATTTTACACATTTATGTAAAATATAAATCTTATTTTAATATTTATGTAATATATGTATTATTTTAATATTTATATAATATAATATATTTTATTTAGTGTATAATGTTTTATTTTAGTTTATAATATTTATTTGAATTATTTAATTTATAATGTTTAATATTAATTATATATATTATATTTATTATATTTATAAAATTAAGTAAAAATAAAATAGGTGTGTTATTTTAATATTTATGTAATATATGTGTTATTTTAATATATAATATTAGAAGTTTATGTAATGTATTTTATTTTAGTGTATAATATTTATTTAAATTATTTAATTTATAATTTTAATTATATGTTATATTTATATATATATATATATATATGTTATTTTAATATTAATGTAATATATTTTATTTAATAAATGTATTATTAATTTAATTATATATATTTATATTTATAAAATAGAGTAATTAGTGGATTAGTATGAAAGATGTGTAATTAAAAGATTAATTAATGATTTAGAGAGAGAAATGTGGGTAGTTTGGGAAAGTGAATGAAAAGGTGGGTAGTTTAGGAAAAATTGTTTGAAAGGTGGGTAGAACAGTAATTGGTTCCCCATTACCTCCCTCAAATTCCCTTCTCCTACCACTCCTCTTATTATATGCACCATTTTTTTAACAATTTTTTAATTTAACAAAATTATATATTAGATTATATAAATAATTGTACCTTAGTATTTAATTAAAATTTCAAAATAATCTATTAAAAAAATAATGTTATACGTTTTCTATATATTTATTATTTATATAATTAATTTTCATTTTTTCATTATATGTTTGAACTATTGTTCCATTATTTTATTATTTTTGGGTTTTATATAATTATATAATAGATTTTAAAATTATTTTTAATTTATTTTTTCATATTAATTTCCAAATAACTTAAGAAAAAAATATTTTTATACATTCTTTTTATATATATTATTTATACAATTAATTAATTTCGTTATTTAATTATATATTTTATACATCATTTATTAATCATTAAATATATATACATACATACATAAAAATTTTGAATTAAATTCACCAAACAAAAATATTAAAGTGTTCACATTTCATATTTGAGATAAGAGTTTGAGTCTCAATTAATGTGAACTTAAGAATATTCAAATGAAAGTGATGGTACATGTGGGTGTGAATTGAAATTTGAGGGAAGGGAGCATGATGGTTTGTATATAGAGTTAATAATTACTTTATGTGAGTCCCTATGTAAATGCGTGTGAATTTTTGGTTGATGGAGAAAGTCTATAATAAAATATCAATTAGAAAAATGTTTAAAGTGAAGTAACAACATATATATAATAACGGTTAAATTTAAAAAGCTCTAAATTATTGGGTCTCGTACCATAGTTCTCGACACACTATATGAGACAAAATGTACCGAGTTAAAAAATCTATTAACTCGCCAATCATATAAACGATTTATGAAATAATATGAAGAGTTATCGACTTAAAAAATTTAATTAATGAAGATGAAAAGGCATTTTTATATTTTTAATCTTCATATTTATTAAATACAAATAATGGTATACATCCTCTATATATTTATTATTTATATAATTAAGTTTCTTTTATTCAATATATCTTTAATCTATTATTCTATTATTTTAACTTTTTTTTATCATTTTAATATAATTATATAATTGATTTCAAAAATATTTTTAATTTAGTTTTTAATTCAAATTTCTAAATAATTTATTAAAAAGCGTCAACTGTACTCTCTTTCGCCCATATATTAACCCAATTTCTAATTCAAGAACTATTAGATGTCAAATATAAGACAAACATAATTTTTTTAATTAGGCTAACCAAGTTAATAAAAAATTTAAAATTAACTAGATTTAATAATTAAACACATTTTGCTAAGAAATCATGAAATGAAAGTGCATTTTATGAGAGATATTTGGTAGAATCTATTTATTTGTAATAATAAATTAATTTTCTAAAGTAATTTTAAACTATTTAAGAAACTCATATATTTTAGAATTTAATAGATAACACAATATCAATTTTCAACCTAAATATTGTGGTAATAACTAATATCTAAAAATTTAAGATCACATTTTCTATTCTAGTTAATAAAACATGAGATGTAATTATAAGTCTTTATAAGATAAGATAATGCTAGTTTCCTAATTTATGAAAATATAAAATAAAATATATCAAAATATTTTAGTTAATGATTTTGATAATTTTAATATTTTAATAAAATAACACAAGAAACAAGCTTATTATTAATATGGATGTCTAAACTTTAATTTTTCCATTTTATAAATATCAATTTCTTTAACACCTTTTATAAATTGTAAATATCTATATTTTATAAATTTTAATGATTATTTAAGAAATATTTATTTAGAAGGTAAGAATTTGCATAAAATTTACCTTTAAAAAATATTGATATAATTTATTATTTGATCAATTTTAAATAATTATTTTAGGATTTTTTTATAACAAATATCTAAATAAATTATTTTTCTTTTAAAAGAGATTTATATAATAATTTCTTTTCATTTACATAAATTTCTTTGTTCAACATTAATTACTCTTAATAACTATTTGTTTGCTGGTGAATATTTTATTTTATAAATTATTTTTCAAATTCATAGTCTTTTAAATGAATATAAATACTCTCTAGTTCTTTGAATAAATTAACTTTAAGTTGTCATATCAAACACCATGAACAAATTATTCTTCAATCTTGGTGTTAGTTCTTCTCATTTCTCGTAAGTTTAATTTCTCTCTATTTATGATTAGTTTAAATTTAATGATATCATTAATAATAAAAACATGTATGACTATTTAATTTTTACAGAGAATGATAAAGTAGTGGCAAGAGTTTGTTTTAACAAGAGCGCTACATTTAAGGGCCTGTGTTTTAAGGATAGCAGTTGTAAAAAATCTTGCTTACCCGAATCTGTTAACAATTTTGATGGGTATTGTGATAATTTTCATTGCATATGTGAAAGACTATGTGAATAGTCTATTCATGTTCTTTAATAACACAAATGTACCAACTATGGATGTGAAAATAAATATTTAATACTTATTTAATTGTGATATCTAATTACTAATTTTATTTTATTAGCATATAAGTTTTAACAATAATTCATTAATCATATATATATGTAATAACACTTAATTTTAAATATTTCTAGATTATCGGATTATCGCACCACACCCAACGTCCCGCTTTATGAGAAAAAACGAATCGGGTTACATAATCCATTGACTCGCGAATTCAAGCGGGTTATAAAATAATATGAAAAGTCACAACATAAAATTAAATTAAAAAATTTGAAAATTCAATTTGTAAATCAATTTTGCTCAGAACATTAATATCATTAAATTTCCAGATAAATGGAACGAAATTATAGATCTTGTTAAGAAAAAAGGCTAAGGAAATGCGAATGTTTTCAAATGCTTCTTTGGAGCCCTATTCTACAATTCCTAGAGAGAAAGAAATACAAGAATTTATAGCACGAATAAAATAACAAAAGGACATGTTTAGGATGATATTGTCTCTAATGGCAACGCTCTCATACATAAATGGAGGGGAATTCCGATTAATGAAGATAGTTGTAAACTCAGTCAAAGATTGAATATTCCATATAAAATCATTAGAAGAAAAGGAAGTTTCAAATAGTTCTTGTTTAATGACTTGTTTGTAATTCAATTGTTTGTTATTCTATTTTTTTTTTAACTTATTTGTTTCAAACTGATTTGATATTTTAAAAAACTCTAAGTTCTGTCTAGCTTTATTCCTTGAACTCTTTTTCCTATTTTGGAATTTTTAAAAAAATTAAACTAATCCGTTTTCCAAAAAAAAAAATATAATTTTTTTAATTTTGGTTAAAATAAATATTTTTATTTTTTCTACCATTTATTATATGAAAAATGATTGGGAGAAGGAATTTGAGAGAAGGAATGAGGGAGGGAATGATGTGGCGCAATTTGATTAGCTACAAAAATAACAAAATTTCTATCTTCTCTTTCTTTTCACATTTTATCCTTTTTCCAACTAGTGACGAAGTGACACATCATTTCTTCCACCATTACCTCTCTCAAATTCCCTTCTTCTATCACTTCTCTTATTATATATGCACCATTTTTTTAACAATTTTTTAATTCAACAAAAATATATATTAGATTATATAAATAATTTTACTTTAGTTTTTAATTAAAATTTCAAAATAATTTATTAAAAAAATAATGTTATACGTTTTCTATATATTTATTATTTATATAATTAATTTTCTTTTTTTCATTATATGTTTGAACTATTGTTCCATTATTTTATTATTTTTGGGTTTTATATAAATATATAATAGATTTTAAAATTATTTTTAATTTATTTTTTCATATTAATTTCCAAATAACTTAATAAAAAAATATTTTTATACATTCTTTTTATATATATTATTTATACAATTAATTAATTTCGTTATTTAATTATATATTTTATACATCATTCATTAATCATTAAATATATATACATACATACATAAAAAGTTTGAATTAAATTCACCAAACAAAAATGATTAAAGTGTTCACATTACATATGTGAGGTAAGAGTTTGAGTCTCAATTAATGTGAACTTAAGAATATTCAAATGAAAGTGATGGTACATGTGGGTGTGAATTGAAATTTGGGGGAAGGGAGCATGATTGTTTGTATATAGAGTTAATAATTACTTTATGTGAGTCCCTATGTAAATGCGTGTGAATTTTTGGTTGATGGGGAAAGTCTATAATAAAATATCAATTAAAAAAATGCTTAAAGTGAAGTAACAATATATATATAATAACGGTTAAATTTAAAAAGCTCTAAATTATTGGGTCTCGTAACATAGTGCTTGACACACTTTATGAGACAAAATGTACCGAGTTAAAAAATCTATTAACTCGCCAATCATATAAACGAGTTATGAAATAATACGAAGAGTCATCAACTAAAAAATTTAATTAATGAAGATGAAAAGGCATTTTTATATTTTTAATCTTCATATTTATTAAATACAAATAATGGTATACATCCTCTATATATTTATTATTTATATAATTAATTTTCTTTTATTGAATATATCTTTAATCTATTGTTCTATTATTTTAACTTTTTTATTATTTTAATATAATTATATAATTTATTTCAAAAATATTTTTAATTTAGTTTTTAATTCAAATTTCCAAATAATTTATTAAAAAGCGTCAACTGTCCTCTCTTTCGTCCATATATTAACCCAATTTTTAAGTCAAGAACTCTTAGATGTCAAATATAAGACAAACATAATTTATTTTAATTAGGCTAACTAAGTTAATAAAAAATTTAAAATTAACTAGATTTAATAATTAAACACATTTTGCTAATAAATCATGAAATGAAAGTGCATTTTATGAGGGATATTTGGTAGAATCTATTTATTTGTAATAAGAAATTATTTTTCTAAAGTAATTTTAAACTAATTAAGAAACCCATATATTTTAGAATTTAATAGATATCAAAATATCAATTTTCAACCTAAATATTGTGGTAATAACTAATATCTAAAAATTTAAGATCACATTTTCTATTCTAGTTAATAAAACCTGAGATGTAATTATAAGTCTTTATAAGATAAGATAATGCTAGTTTCCTAATTTATGAAAATATAAAATAAAATATATCAAAATATTTTAGTTAATGATTTTGATAATTTTAATATTTTAATAAAATAACACAAGAAACAAGCTTATTATTAATATGGATGTCTAAACTTTAATTTTTCCATTTTATAAATATCAATTTCTTTAACACCTTTTATAAATTGTAAATATCTATATTTTATAAATTTTAATGATTATTTAAGAAATATTTATTTAGAAGGTAAGAATTTGCATAAAATTTACCTTTAAAAAATATTGATATAATTTATTATTTGATCAATTTTAAATAATTATTTTAGGATTTTTTATAACAAATATCTAAATAAATTTTCTTTCTTTTAAAAGAGATTTATATAATAATTTCTTTTCATTTACATAAATTTCTTTGTTTAACATTAATTACTCTTAATAACTATTTGTTTGCTGGTGAATATTTTATTTTATAAATTATTTTTCAAATTCATAGTCTTTTAAATGAATATAAATACTCTCTAGTTCTTTGAATAAATTAACTTTAAGTTGTCATATCAAACACCATGAACAAATTATTCTTCAATCTTGTGTTGGTGTTAGTTCTTCTCATTTCTCGTAAGTTTAATTTCTCTCTTTTTATGATTAGTTTAAATTTAATGATATCACTAATAATAAAAACATGTATGACTATTTAATTTTTACAGAGAATGATAAAGTAGTGGCAAGAGTTTGTTTTAACAAGAGCGCTACATTTAAAGGCCTGTGTTTTAAGGATAGCAGTTGTAAAAAATCTTGCTTACCCGAATCTGTTAACAATTTTGATGGGTATTGTGATAATTTTCATTGCATATGTGAAAGACTATGTGAATAGTCTATTCATGTTCTTTAATAACACAAATGTACCAACTATGGATGTGAAAATAAATATTTAATGCTTATTTAATTGTGATATCTAATTACTAATTTTATTTTATTAGCATATAAGTTTTAACAATAATTCATTAATCATATATATATATATATAATAACACTTAATTTTAAATATCTCTAGATTATCGGATTATCGCACCACACCCAACGTCCCGCTTTATGAGAAAAAACGAATCGGGTTACATAATCCATTGACTCGCGAATTCAAGCGGGTTATAAAATAATATGAAAAGTCACAACATAAAATTAAATTAAAAAAGATTAAAATTCAATTTGTAGATCAATTTTGCTCAGAACATTAATATCATTAAATTTCCAGATAAATGGAACGAAATTATAGATCTTGTTAAGAAAAAGGCTAAGGAAATGCGAATGTTTTCAAATGCTTCTTTGGAGCCCTATTCTACAATGCCTAGAGAGAAATAAATACAAGAATTTATAGCACGAATAAAATAACAAAAGGAAATGTTTAGGATGATATTGTCTCTAATGGCAACGCTCTCATACATAAATGGAGGGGAATTCCGATTAATGAAGATAGTTGTAAACTCAGTCAAAGATTGAATATTCCATATAAAATCATTAGAAAAAAAAGGAAGTTTCAAATAGTTCTTGTTTAATGACTTGTTTGTAATTCAATTGTTTGTTATTCTATTTTTTTTAACTTATTTGTTTCAAACTGATTTGATATTTTAAAAAACTCTAAGTTCTGTCTAGCTTTATTCCTTGAACTCTTTTTCCTATTTTGGATTTTTTTAAAAAATTAAACTAATCCGTTTTCCAAAAAAAAATATAATTTTTTTAATTTTGGTTAAAAAAATATTTTTATTTTTTCTACCATTTATTATATGAAAAATGATTGGGAGAAGGAATTTGAGAGAAGGAATGAGGGAGGGAATGATGTGGCGCAATTTGATTAGCTACAAAAATAACAAAATTTCTCTCTTCTCTTTCTCTTCACATTATATCCTTTTTCCAACTAGTGACGAAGTGACACATCATTTCTTCCACCATTACCTCTCTCAAATTCTCTTCTTCTATCACTCCTCTTATTATGTATGCACCATTTTTTTAACAATTTTTTAATTCAACAAAAATATATATTAGATTATATAAATAATTTTACTTTAGTTTTTAATTAAAATTTCAAAATAATTTATTAAAAAAATAATGTTATACGTTTTCTATATATTTATTATTTATATAATTAATTTTCTTTTTTTCATTATATGTTTGAACTATTGTTCCATTATTTTATTATTTTTGGGTTTTATATAAATATATAATAGATTTTAAAATTATTTTTAATTTATTTTTTCATATTAATTTCCAAATAACTTAATAAAAAAATATTTTTATACATTCTTTTTATATATATTATTTATACAATTAATTAATTTCGTTATTTAATTATATATTTTATACATCATTCATTAATCATTAAATATATATACATACATACATAAAAAGTTTGAATTAAATTCACCAAACAAAAATGATTAAAGTGTTCACATTACATATGTGAGGTAAGAGTTTGAGTCTCAATTAATGTGAACTTAAGAATATTCAAATGAAAGTGATGGTACATGTGGGTGTGAATTGAAAATTGAAGGAAGGGAGCATGATTGTTTGTATATAGAGTTAATAATTACTTTATGTGAGTCCTTATGTAAATGCGTGTGAATTTTTGGTTGATGGGGAAAGTCTATAATAAAATATCAATTAGAAAAATGCTTAAAGTGAAGTAACAATATACATATAATAACGGTTAAATTTAAAAAGCTCTAAATTATTGGGTCTCGTAACATAGTGTTCGACACACTTTATGAGACAAAATGTACCGAGTTAAAAAATCTATTAACTCGCCAATCATATAAACGAGTTATGAAATAATACGAAGAGTCATCAACTAAAAAATTTAATTAATGAAGATGAAAAGGCATTTTTATATTTTTAATCTTCATATTTATTAAATACAAATAATGGTATACATCCTCTATATATTTATTATTTATATAATTAATTTTAATTTATTGAATATATCTTTAATCTATTGTTCTATTATTTTAACTTTTTTTATTATTTTAATATAATTATATAATTTATTTCAAAAATATTTTTAATTTAGTTTTTAATTCAAATTTTCAAATAATTTATTAAAAAGCGTCAACTGTCCTCTCTTTCGTCCATATATTAACCCAATTTTTAAGTCAAGAACTCTTAGATGTCAAATATAAGACAAACATAATTTATTTTAATTAGGCTAACTAAGTTAATAAAAAATTTAAAATTAACTAGATTTAATAATTAAACATATTTTGCTAAAAAATCATGAAATGAAAGTGCATTTTATGAGGGATATTTGGTAGAATCTATTTATTTGTAATAAGAAATTATTTTTCTAAAGTAATTTTAAACTAATTAAGAAACCCATATATTTTAGAATTTAATAGATAACACAATATCAATTTTCAACCTAAATATTGTGGTAATAACTAATATCTAAAAATTTAAGATCACATTTTCTATTCTAGTTAATAAAACCTGAGATGTAATTATAAGTCTTTATAAGATAAGATAATGCTAGTTTCCTAATTTATGAAAATATAAAATAAAATATATCAAAATATTTTAGTTAATGATTTTGATAATTTTAATATTTTAATAAAATAACACAAGAAACAAGCTTATTATTAATATGGATGTCTAAACTTTAATTTTTCCATTTTATAAATATCAATTTCTTTAACACCTTTTATAAATTGTAAATATCTATATTTTATAAATTTTAATGATTATTTAAGAAATATTTATTTAGAAGGTAAGAATTTGCATAAAATTTACCTTTAAAAAATATTGATATAATTTATTATTTGATCAATTTTAAATAATTATTTTAGGATTTTTTATAACAAATATCTAAATAAATTTTCTTTCTTTTAAAAGAGATTTATATAATAATTTCTTTTCATTTACATAAATTTCTTTGTTTAACATTAATTACTCTTAATAACTATTTGTTTGCTGGTGAATATTTTATTTTATAAATTATTTTTCAAATTCATAGTCTTTTAAATGAATATAAATACTCTCTAGTTCTTTGAATAAATTAACTTTAAGTTGTCATATCAAACACCATGAACAAATTATTCTTCAATCTTGTGTTGGTGTTAGTTCTTCTCATTTCTCGTAAGTTTAATTTCTCTCTTTTTATGATTAGTTTAAATTTAATGATATCATTAATAATAAAAACATGTATGACTATTTAATTTTTACAGAGAATGATAAAGTAGTGGCAAGAGTTTGTTTTAACAAGAGCGCTACATTTAAAGGCCTGTGTTTTAAGGATAGCAGTTGTAAAAAATCTTGCTTACCCGAATCTGTTAACAATTTTGATGGGTATTGTGATAATTTTCATTGCATATGTGAAAGACTATGTGAATAGTCTATTCATGTTCTTTAATAACACAAATGTACCAACTATGGATGTGAAAATAAATAATTAATGCTTATTTAATTGTGATATCTAATTACTAATTTTATTTTATTAGCATATAAGTTTTAACAATAATTCATTAATCATATATATATATAATAACACTTAATTTTAAATATTTCTAGATTATCGGATTATCGCACCACACCCAACGTCCCGCTTTATGAGAAAAAACGAATCGGGTTACATAATCCATTGACTCGCGAATTCAAGCGGGTTATAAAATAATATGAAAAGTCACAACATAAAATTAAATTAAAAAAGTTGAAAATTCAATTTGTAGATCAATTTTGCTCAGAACATTAATATCATTAAATTTCCAGATAAATGGAACGAAATTATAAATCTTGTTAAGAAAAAGGCTAAGGAAATGCGAATGTTTTCAAATGCTTCTTTGGAGCCCTATTTTACAATGCCTAGAGAGAAAGAAATACAAGAATTTATAGCACGAATAAAATAACAAAATGAAATGTTTAGGATGATATTGTCTCTAATGGCAACGCTCTCATACATAAATGGAGGGGAATTCCGATTAATGAAGATAGTTGTAAACTCAGTCAAAGATTGAATATTCCATATAAAATCATTAGAAAAAAAGGAAGTTTCAAAGAGTTCTTGTTTAATGACTTGTTTGTAATTCAATTGTTTGTTATTCTATTTTTTTAACTTATTTGTTTCAAACTGATTTGATATTTTAAAAAACTCTAAGTTCTGTCTAGCTTTATTCCTTGAACACTTTTTCCTATTTTGGAATTTTTAAAAAAATTAAACTAATCCGTTTTCCAAAAAAAAAATATAATTTTTTTAATTTTGGTTAAAATAAATATTTTAATTTTTTCTACCATTTATTATATGAAAAATGATTGGGAGAGGGAATTTGAGAGAAGGAATGAGGGAGGGAATGATGTGGCGCAATTAGATTAGCTACAAAAATAACAAAATTTCTCTCTTCTCTTTCTCTTCACATTTTATCCTTTTTCCAACTAGTGACGAAGTGACACATCATTTCTTCCACCATTACCTCTCTCAAATTCCCTTCTTCTATCACTCATCTTATTATATATGCACCATTTTTTTAACAATTTTTTAATTCAACAAAAATATATATTAGATTATATAAATAATTTTACTTTAGTTTTTATTTAAAATTTCAAAATAATTTATTAAAAAAATAATGTTATACGTTTTCTTTTCTTTTTTTCATTATATGTTTGAACTATTGTTCCATTATTTTATTATTTTTGGGTTTTATATAAATATATAATACATTTTAAAATTATTTTTAATTTATTTTTTCATATTAATTTCCAAATAACTTAATAAAAAAATATTTTTATACATTCTTTTTATAAATATTATTTATACAATTAATTAATTTCGTTATTTAATTATATATTTTATACATCATTCATTAATCATTAAATATATATACATACATACATAAAAAGTTTGAATTAAATTCACCAAATAAAAATGATTAAAGTGTTCACATTACATATGTGAGGTAAGAGTTTGAGTCTCAATTAGTGTGAATTGAAATTTGAGGGAAGGGAGCATGATTGTTTGTATATAGAGTTAATAATTACTTTATGTGAGTCCCTATGTAAATGCGTGTGAATTTTTGGTTGATGGGGAAAGTCTATAATAAAATATCAATTAGAAAAATGCTTAAAGTGAAGTAACAATATACATATAATAACGGTTAAATTTAAAAAAGCTCTAAATTATTGGGTCTCGTAACATAGTGCTCAACACACTTTATGAGACAAAATGTACCGAGTTAAAAAATCTATTAACTCGCCAATCATATAAACAAGTTATGAAATAATATGAAGAGTCATCAACTAAAAAATTTAATTAATGAAGATGAAAAGGCATTTTTATATTTTTAATCTTCATATTTATTAAATACAAATAATGGTATACATCCTCTATATATTTATTATTTATATAATTAATTTTCTTTTATTCAATATATCTTTAATCTATTGTTCTATTATTTTAACTTTTTTTATTATTTTAATATAATTATATAATTTATTTCAAAAATATTTTTAATTTAGTTTTTAATTCAAATTTCCAAATAATTTATTAAAAAGCGTCAACTGTCCTCTCTTTCGTCCATATATTAACCCAATTTTTAAGTCAAGAACTCTTAGATGTCAAATATAAGACAAACATAATTTATTTTAATTAGGCTAACTAAGTTAATAAAAAATTTAAAATTAACTAGATTTAATAATTAAACACATTTTGCTAATAAATCATGAAATGAAAGTGCATTTTATGAGGGATATTTGGTAGAATCTATTTATTTGTAATAAGAAATTATTTTTCTAAACTAATTTTAAACTAATTAAGAAACCCATATATTTTAGAATTTAATAGATAACACAATATCAATTTTCAACCTAAATATTGTGGTAATAACTAATATCTAAAAATTTAAGATCACATTTTCTATTCTAGTTAATAAAACCTGAGATGTAATTATAAGTCTTTATAAGATAAGATAATGCTAGTTTCCTAATTTATGAAAATATAAAATAAAATATATCAAAATATTTTAGTTAATGATTTTGATAATTTTAATATTTTAATAAAATAACACAAGAAACAAGCTTATTATTAATATGGATGTCTAAACTTTAATTTTTCCATTTTATAAATATCAATTTCTTTAACACCTTTTATAAATTGTAAATATCTATATTTTATAAATTTTAATGATTATTTAAGAAATATTTATTTAGAAGGTAAGAATTTGCATAAAATTTACCTTTAAAAAATATTGATATAATTTATTATTTGATCAATTTTAAATAATTATTTTAGGATTTTTTATAACAAATATCTAAATAAATTTTCTTTCTTTTAAAAGAGATTTATATAATAATTTCTTTTCATTTACATAAACTTCTTTGTTTAACATTAATTACTCTAAATAACTATTTGTTTGCTGGTGAATATTTCATTTTATAAATTATTTTTCAAATTCATAGTCTTTTAAATGAATATAAATACTCTCTAGTTCTTTGAATAAATTAACTTTAAGTTGTCATATCAAACACCATGAACAAATTATTCTTCAATCTTGTGTTGGTGTTAGTTCTTCTCATTTCTCGTAAGTTTAATTTTCTCTCTATTTGTGATTAGTTTAAATTTAATGATATCATTAATAATAAAAACATGTATGACTATTTAATTTTTACAGAGAATGATAAAGTAGTGGCAAGAGTTTGTTTTAACAAGAGCGCTACATTTAAAGGCCTGTGTTTTAAGGATAGCAGTTGTAAAAAATCTTGCTTACCCGAATCTGTTAACAATTTTGATGGGTATTGTGATAATTTTCATTGCATATGTGAAAGACTATGTGAATAGTCTATTCATGTTCTTTAATAACACAAATGTACCAACTATGGATGTGAAAATAAATATTTAATGCTTATTTAATTGTGATATCTAATTACTAATTTTATTTTATTAGCATATAAGTTTTAACAATAATTCATTAATCATATATATATAGATAATAATACTTAATTTTAAATATTTCTAGATTATCGGATTATCGCACCACACCCAACGTCCCGCTTTATGAGAAAAAACGAATCGGGTTACATAATCCATTGACTCGCGAATTCAAGCAGGTTATAAAATAATATGAAAAGTCACAACATAAAATTAAATTAAAAAAGATGAAAATTCAATTTGTAGATCAATTTTGCTCAGAACATTAATATCATTAAATTTCCAGATAAATGGAACGAAATTATAGATCTTGTTAAGAAAAAGGCTAAGGAAATGAGAATGTTTTCAAATGCTTCTTTGGAGCCCTATTCTACAATGCCTAGAGAGAAAGAAATACAAGAATTTATAGCACGAATAAAATAACAAAAGGAAATGTTTAGGATGATATTGTCTCTAATGGCAACGCTCTCATACATAAATGGAGGGGAATTCCGATTAATGAAGATAGTTGTAAACTCAGTCAAAGATTGAATATTCCATATAAAATCATTAGAAAAAAAGGAAGTTTCAAATAGTTCTTGTTTAATGACTTGTTTGTAATTCAATTGTTTGTTATTCTATTTTTTTTAACTTATTTGTTTCAAACTGATTTGATATTTTAAAAAACTCTATGTTCTGTCTAGCTTTATTCCTTGAACTCTTTTTCCTATTTTGAAATTTTTAAAAAAATTAAACTAATCCGTTTTCCAAAAAAAAAATATAATTTTTTTAATTTTGGTTAAAATAAATATTGGGAGAAGGAATTTGAGAGAGGGAATGAGGGAGAGAATGATGTGGCGCAATTTGATTAGCTACAAAAATAACAAAATTTCTGTCTCTTCTCTTTCTCTTCACATTTTATACTTTTTCCAACTAGTGATGAAGTGACACATCATTTCTTCCAACATAGTGCTCGACAATGCCCTATTCTACAATGCCTAGAGAAAAGAAATACAAGAATTTATAGCACGAATAAAATAACAAAAGGAAATGTTTAGGATGATATTGTCTCTAATGGCAACGCTCTCATACATAAATGGAGGGGAATTCCGATTAATGAAGATAGTTGTAAACTCAGTCAAAGATTGAATATTAGAAAAAAAGGAAGTTTCAAATAGTTCTTGTTTAATGACTTGTTTGTAATTCAATTGTTTGTTATTCTATTTTTTTTAACTTATTTGTTTCAAACTGATTTGATATTTTAAAAAACTCTAAGTTCTGTCTAGCTTTATTCCTTGAACTCTTTTTCCTATTTTGGATTTTTTTAAAAAATTAAACTAATCCGTTTTCCAAAAAAAAAATATAATTTTTTTAATTTTGGTTAAAATAAATATTTTTATTTTTTCTACCATTTATTATATGAAAAATGATTGGGAGAAAGAATTTGAGAGAAGGAATGAGGGAGGGAATGATGTGGCGCAATTTGATTAGCTACAAAAATACCAAAATTTCTCTCTTCTCTTTCTCTTCACATTTTATCCTTTTTCCAACTAGTGACGAAGTGACACATCATTTCTTTCACCATTACCTCTCTCAAATTCCCTTCTTATATCACTCCTCTTATTATATATGCACCATTTTTTTAACAATTTTTTAATTCAACAAAAATATATATTAGATTATATAAATAATTTTACTTTAGTTTTTAATTAAAATTTCAAAATAATTTATTAAAAAAATAATGTTATACGTTTTCTTTTCTTTTTTTCATTATATGTTTGAACTATTGTTCCATTATTTTATTATTTTTGGGTTTTATATAAATATATAATAGATTTTAAAATTATTTTTAATTTATTTTTTCATATTAATTTCCAAATAACTTAATAAAAAAATATTTTTATACATTCTTTTTATATATATTATTTATACAATTAATTAATTTCGTTATTTAATTATATATTTTATACATCATTCATTAATCATTAAATATATATACATACATACATAAAAAGTTTGAATTAAATTCACCAAACAAAAATGATTAAAGTGTTCACATTACATATGTGAGGTAAGAGTTTGAGTCTCAATTAATGTGAACTTAAGAATATTCAAATGAAAGTGATGGTACATGTGGGTGTGAATTGAAATTTGAGGAAAGGGAGCATGATTGTTTGTATATAGAGTTAATAATTACTTTATGTGAGTCCCTCTGTAATGCGTGTGAATTTTTGGTTGATGGGGAAAGTCTATAATAAAATATCAATTAGAAAAATGCTTAAAGTGAAGTAACAATATACATATAATAACGGTTAAATTTAAAAAGCTCTAAATTATTGGGTCTCGTAACATAGTGCTCGACACACTTTATGAGACAAAATGTACCGAGTTAAAAAATCTATTAACTCGCCAATCATATAAACGAGTTATGAAATAATACGAAGAGTCATCAACTAAAAAATTTAATTAATGAAGATGAAAAGGCATTTTTATATTTTTAATCTTCATATTTATTAAATACAAATAATGGTATACATCCTCTATATATTTATTATTTATATAATTAATTTTCTTTTATTGAATATATCTTTAATCTATTGTTCTATTATTTTAACTTTTTTATTATTTTAATATAATTATATAATTTATTTCAAAAATATTTTTAATTTAGTTTTTAATTCAAATTTCCAAATAATTTATTGAAAAGCGTCAACTGTCCTCTCTTTCGTCCATATATTAACCCAATTTTTAAGTCAATAACTCTTAGATGTCAAATATAAGACAAACATAATTTATTTTAATTAGGCTAACTAAGTTAATAAAAAATTTAAAATTAACTAGATTTAATAATTTAACACATTTTGCTAATAAATCATGAAATGAAAGTGCATTTTATGAGGGATATTTGGTAGAATCTATTTATTTGTAATAAGAAATTATTTTTCTAAAGTAATTTTAAACTAATTAAGAAACCCATATATTTTAGAATTTAATAGATATCAAAATATCAATTTTCAACCTAAATATTGTGGTAATAACTAATATCTAAAAATTTAAGATCACATTTTCTATTCTAGTTAATAAAACCTGAGATGTAATTATAAGTCTTTATAAGATAAGATAATGCTAGTTTCCTAATTTATGAAAATATAAAATAAAATATATCAAAATATTTTAGTTAATGATTTTGATAATTTTAATATTTTAATAAAATAACACAAGAAACAAGCTTATTATTAATATGGATGTCTAAACTTTAATTTTTCCATTTTATAAATATCAATTTCTTTAACACCTTTTATAAATTGTAAATATCTATATTTTATAAATTTTAATGATTATTTAAGAAATATTTATTTAGAAGGTAAGAATTTGCATAAAATTTACCTTTAAAAAATATTGATATAATTTATTATTTGATCAATTTTAAATAATTATTTTAGGATTTTTTATAACAAATATCTAAATAAATTTTCTTTCTTTTAAAAGAGATTTATATAATAATTTCTTTTCATTTACATAAATTTCTTTGTTTAACATTAATTACTCTTAATAACTATTTGTTTGCTGGTGAATATTTTATTTTATAAATTATTTTTCAAATTCATAGTCTTTTAAATGAATATAAATACTCTCTAGTTCTTTGAATAAATTAACTTTAAGTTGTCATATCAAACACCATGAACAAATTATTCTTCAATCTTGTGTTGGTGTTAGTTCTTCTCATTTCTCGTAAGTTTAATTTCTCTCTTTTTATGATTAGTTTAAATTTAATGATATCATTAATAATAAAAACATGTATGACTATTTAATTTTTACAGAGAATGATAAAGTAGTGGCAAGAGTTGGTTTTAACAAGAGCGCTACATTTAAAGGCCTGTGTTTTAAGGATAGCAGTTGTAAAAAATCTTGCTTACCCGAATCTGTTAACAATTTTGATGGGTATTGTGATAATTTTCATTGCATATGTGAAAGACTATGTGAATAGTCTATTCATGTTCTTTAATAACACAAATGTACCAACTATGGATGTGAAAATAAATATTTAATGCTTATTTAATTGTGATATCTAATTACTAATTTTATTTTATTAGCATATAAGTTTTAACAATAATTCATTAATCATATATATATATATATATAATAACACTTAATTTTAAATATCTCTAGATTATCGGATTATCGCACCACACCCAACGTCCCGCTTTATGAGAAAAAACGAATCGGGTTACATAATCCATTGACTCGCGAATTCAAGCGGGTTATAAAATAATATGAAAAGTCACAACATAAAATTAAATTAAAAAAGATTAAAATTCAATTTGTAGATCAATTTTGCTCAGAACATTAATATCATTAAATTTCCAGATAAATGGAACGAAATTATAGATCTTGTTAAGAAAAAGGCTAAGGAAATGCGAATGTTTTCAAATGCTTCTTTGGAGCCCTATTCTACAATGCCTAGAGAGAAATAAATACAAGAATTTATAGCACGAATAAAATAACAAAAGGAAATGTTTAGGATGATATTGTCTCTAATGGCAACGCTCTCATACATAAATGGAGGGGAATTCCGATTAATGAAGATAGTTGTAAACTCAGTCAAAGATTGAATATTCCATATAAAATCATTAGAAAAAAAAGGAAGTTTCAAATAGTTCTTGTTTAATGACTTGTTTGTAATTCAATTGTTTGTTATTCTATTTTTTTTAACTTATTTGTTTCAAACTGATTTGATATTTTAAAAAACTCTAAGTTCTGTCTAGCTTTATTCCTTGAACTCTTTTTCCTATTTTGGATTTTTTTTAAAAATTAAACTAATCCGTTTTCCAAAAAAAAATATAATTTTTTTAATTTTGGTTAAAATAAATATTTTTATTTTTTCTACCATTTATTATATGAAAAATGATTGGGAGAAGGAATTTGAGAGAAGGAATGAGGGAGGGAATGATGTGGCGCAATTTGATTAGCTACAAAAATAACAAAATTTCTCTCTTCTCTTTCTCTTCACATTATATCCTTTTTCCAACTAGTGACGAAGTGACACATCATTTCTTCCACCATTACCTCTCTCAAATTCTCTTCTTCTATCACTCCTCTTATTATGTATGCACCATTTTTTTAACAATTTTTTAATTCAACAAAAATATATATTAGATTATATAAATAATTTTACTTTAGTTTTTAATTAAAATTTCAAAATAATTTATTAAAAAAATAATGTTATACGTTTTCTATATATTTATTATTTATATAATTAATTTTCTTTTTTTCATTATATGTTTGAACTATTGTTCCATTATTTTATTATTTTTGGGTTTTATATAAATATATAATAGATTTTAAAATTATTTTTAATTTATTTTTTCATATTAATTTCCAAATAACTTAATAAAAAAATATTTTTATACATTCTTTTTATATATATTATTTATACAATTAATTAATTTCGTTATTTAATTATATATTTTATACATCATTCATTAATCATTAAATATATATACATACATACATAAAAAGTTTGAATTAAATTCACCAAACAAAAATGATTAAAGTGTTCACATTACATATGTGAGGTAAGAGTTTGAGTCTCAATTAATGTGAACTTAAGAATATTCAAATGAAAGTGATGGTACATGTGGGTGTGAATTGAAAATTGAAGGAAGGGAGCATGATTGTTTGTATATAGAGTTAATAATTACTTTATGTGAGTCCTTATGTAAATGCGTGTGAATTTTTGGTTGATGGGGAAAGTCTATAATAAAATATCAATTAGAAAAATGCTTAAAGTGAAGTAACAATATACATATAATAACGGTTAAATTTAAAAAGCTCTAAATTATTGGGTCTCGTAACATAGTGTTCGACACACTTTATGAGACAAAATGTACCGAGTTAAAAAATCTATTAACTCGCCAATCATATAAACGAGTTATGAAATAATACGAAGAGTCATCAACTAAAAAATTTAATTAATGAAGATGAAAAGGCATTTTTATATTTTTAATCTTCATATTTATTAAATACAAATAATGGTATACATCCTCTATATATTTATTATTTATATAATTAATTTTAATTTATTGAATATATCTTTAATCTATTGTTCTATTATTTTAACTTTTTTTATTATTTTAATATAATTATATAATTTATTTCAAAAATATTTTTAATTTAGTTTTTAATTCAAATTTTCAAATAATTTATTAAAAAGCGTCAACTGTCCTCTCTTTCGTCCATATATTAACCCAATTTTTAAGTCAAGAACTCTTAGATGTCAAATATAAGACAAACATAATTTATTTTAATTAGGCTAACTAAGTTAATAAAAAATTTAAAATTAACTAGATTTAATAATTAAACATATTTTGCTAAAAAATCATGAAATGAAAGTGCATTTTATGAGGGATATTTGGTAGAATCTATTTATTTGTAATAAGAAATTATTTTTCTAAAGTAATTTTAAACTAATTAAGAAACCCATATATTTTAGAATATAATAGATAACACAATATCAATTTTCAACCTAAATATTGTGGTAATAACTAATATCTAAAAATTTAAGATCACATTTTCTATTCTAGTTAATAAAACCTGAGATGTAATTATAAGTCTTTATAAGATAAGATAATGCTAGTTTCCTAATTTATGAAAATATAAAATAAAATATATCAAAATATTTTAGTTAATGATTTTGATAATTTTAATATTTTAATAAAATAACACAAGAAACAAGCTTATTATTAATATGGATGTCTAAACTTAAATTTTTCCATTTTATAAATATCAATTTCTTTAACACCTTTTATAAATTGTAAATATCTATATTTTATAAATTTTAATGATTATTTAAGAAATATTTATTTAGAAGGTAAGAATTTGCATAAAATTTACCTTTAAAAAATATTGATATAATTTATTATTTGATCAATTTTAAATAATTATTTTAGGATTTTTTATAACAAATATCTAAATAAATTTTCTTTCTTTTAAAAGAGATTTATATAATAATTTCTTTTCATTTACATAAATTTCTTTGTTTAACATTAATTACTCTTAATAACTATTTGTTTGCTGGTGAATATTTTATTTTATAAATTATTTTTCAAATTCATAGTCTTTTAAATGAATATAAATACTCTCTAGTTCTTTGAATAAATTAACTTTAAGTTGTCATATCAAACACCATGAACAAATTATTCTTCAATCTTGTGTTGGTGTTAGTTCTTCTCATTTCTCGTAAGTTTAATTTCTCTCTTTTTATGATTAGTTTAAATTTAATGATATCATTAATAATAAAAACATGTATGATGATGCAGCGTGCGTGGCTAGGATGAACCTTTATCAAGATTCGTTGATTCTTACGAATACCGAAAGTCGATAGATATTGAGGAAACCTCGTTTTCTGATTAATAATCTTCCCCTAACAAAGTGTTTTAAGATCCTTTAAATACTCAAACCCTAGCTTGCAAAAGAAATAAACAACTTTTAATAAATTGCAAAAAACACCCAAAACTAATAAAAAATGCGATTTTAAGCCCCTAAACGTTTCCGCCCGAAAAACACTAGGCAATCGTCGAAATCTGACACTTGCGAGATATTTTCGGATGCTGCAACTTTCGCATAAACGCCTCTTCAACTCGCACCGCATCATTCCCCTCAGGGTAGAAAAGATTCGTCCTCGAATCTGGAACCGCATCATCCTCATCAGAAGAAGACTCACCCACAAAAGGAACAAGATGCTTCACATTGAACACATCAGAGGTACGCACATGGCTGGGAAGGCGTAAACGATAAGCATTGGGGTTGATCTTCTCCACAATCTCAACAGGACCAATCTTCTTAGCAGCAAACTTGCTATATTCATGAGCTGGAAAACGATCCTTAGTCAGAATAGCCCACACAAAGTCACCAACTTCAAAATCAACAGCACGCCTTCTCGAATCAGCCTTCTCCTTGTACTTGGCAGTAGCAGCAACCAAGCGGTCATGAGTGGTCTGATGAACCTGAGCCAACTGACCAACAAAATCCGCAGCAGTGGAATAAGGACGCACCTTGCTGGGCAGCGCTAACAAATCAAGAGGAGCACGCAGAGACAGCCCGTAAATCACATGGAAAGGACTGAAACCAGTGGAGCGATTAACAGCATGATTGTGAGCAAACTCGGCCTGAGGCAGCTTCAGATCCCAAGCCTTAGGATGATCCCCAATTAAACTGCGCAGAAGGTTCCCCAAAGACCTATTAACAACTTCAGTTTGGCCATCAGTTTGCGGGTGATAGGCACTGCTAAAATTCAGCTGAGTATTAACCAAACGCCAAAGACTCCTCCAAAAGTGACTCACAAAGCGAGTGTCCCGATCAGAAACTATGGAGGCAGGAAGTCCATGAAGGCGATACACATCCATGAAATAAAGCTGTGCAACAGCCACAGCATCAGAGGTTTTCTTGCAGGGAATGAAATGAACCATCTTCGAGAATCGGTCAACCACCACAAAAATCGAATCAGAACCACGCTGGGTACGTGGCAGCCCAAGGACAAAATCCATACTGACATCAGACCATGGTTGAGTGGGAATAGGCAGAGGCAAGTATAACCCGGCATTAGTCGAAGCGCCCTTAGCCAACTGACAAACACGACAACGAGCAACAAAACGCCCCACCTCTTTGCGCATCGAAGGCCAGAAATAAGAAGCTGCAAGAAGCTGGAAGATACGATCACGCCCAACATGGCCTTCTTTGTGGAGTTCCTGAATCATCCTCAAACGCAGGCTGCAATCTGGAATGCACAGCTGCACACCACGGAAAAGGAACCCATCCTTTTTTGGGGTAAGAAGGGCCGGGACAGCACAAGGACTAAGGCTTTCTCGAATGTGTCCCTTAGCCAGCAAGTCCTCCACCTGTCTACGCAACTCTTCATGTTCTTTGGGACTCATGCGGTAATGAGGACGGTTGGGTAGGGCAGCACCTGGAACCAAGTCAATGTGATGCTGGATATCACGCAAAGGAGGCAAGGCACAAGGCAGATTCTCAGGAAAAACATCTGCAAACTCCTGTAACAGCGGCTGCACTGGAATAGGCACCTCAGAACTAGCACCACAGGTAATCAGCGAACAAAATGGAGCAAACACCATGCCCGATTCGACCATGGCGGTCTGAAAAGGACCCCGAGACAACAAGGTGGTAGGGGGGGCGCATGATGAGTGGGGGCAGCACCCTTCTTGGGCTGATTTGGCATCAACACAATCTTGACTCAGCCAGGACAGACGATAAGGCTTGGGGTGAGGTTCAGTGGACAGACCCAGCTTCGAAACTGCAACCTCAGAAATCACATTCTCACAACTCCCAGCATCAATGATGAAGGTGCAAACTTTGCCACCGATGGTACAAGTGGAATGGAACAGATTATTACGTAACCACTCGTTGTCAGGAGCACGAGGGGTTAAACATGATCGACGAATCACCAAAAGGGGGCCAACATCACCAGAAACATACTCCTCCGCTGCCTCATCATCATAAACATCATACACTGGGGCTGAATCTGAAGGAAGAGCAGAGTCAGGATCCTCCACCTCAGTAAAAAGACCACGATTGGTGGACTTTGGGTTGCGACACTCTGCTTGGCGATGGCCAACTTCACCACAATTGAAACAACGCAAGCCACTGGGACGTCCCTGCGGGGGGGCTGTAGTGCTGCGAGGGGGGGCTGGGGTGGGATGGGCCGGCTGGGAAGAACCAATGCCACTAGTGGGGACAACCTGTTTTCCAAAGCTACCCGAACCGCGCCTGGCTAGCTGTTTCTCAGCCTGTGAAGCACGCTGATGTGCCTCAGAAACAGTCAAGGGATCAAACATATTCAAAATATCCTGCAACTGGAGGCGAAGGCCACCAATATAGCGAGAAACCAACTGGAGAGGGGACTCAGACAGGTCAACACGAGCCACAAAGGTGTAAAACTCAGTGGAATAGTCATCCACGGAACGAGAACCCTGACGAAGATTCTGGAACCGCTGGTACAGGTTACGTTCGTAATTATATGGTAGAAACGCAGCCCTAATATGCTTCCTGAATTTGTCCCAATTCGTGAGCTTTGCCTTACCATGACGAACACGTGTCTGTTTCAACTGCTGCCACCATGCTTGTGCACGACCATGTAAGCGGATCGTAACAAGGGGTACACGACGATTTGCAGGAACTTCCTTGAAATCCAGAATCTCTTCAACCTGAGAAAACCAATCAATAAACTCTTCCGGTGGTAGACTACCATCGAACTTAGGGATGTCCACCCTGAAAGCCTGCTCCCAGCGATGATTGGGGCGTTCAGGGGATCGATTCCGAAGACCACCGAGAGAGTTTTCATCTGTCATCGTAACATCATCTTCAGGGTGGTGCATGTGCATAGATGCATCCATCCGTTGCGTCAACCATTCAACCTGCCGCCTCAAATCGTCGTTATCACGGCGAAACTCAGCGTTTTCACGTCGCAACTCAGCAAGGTCACCATCATCAGCACCAGGGGTAGGGTTGCGCGGTTGTCTTCGGGGCGGCATACCTCAGGGTCGACTGGAAACTGATACCAACTGATGCAGCGTGCGTGGCTAGGATGAACCTTTATCAAGATTCGTTGATTCTTACGAATACCGAAAGTCGATAGATATTGAGGAAACCTCGTTTTCTGATTAATAATCTTCCCCTAACAAAGTGTTTTAAGATCCTTTAAATACTCAAACCCTAGCTTGCAAAAGAAATAAACAACTTTTAATAAATTGCAAAAAACACCCAAAACTAATAAAAAATGCGATTTTAAGCCCCTAAACGTTTCCGCCCGAAAAACACTAGGCAATCGTCGAAATCTGACACTTGCGAGATATTTTCGGATGCTGCAACTTTCGCATAAACGCCTCTTCAACTCGCACCGCATCATATGACTATTTAATTTTTACAGAGAATGATAAAGTAGTGGCAAGAGTTTGTTTTAACAAGAGCGCTACATTTAAAGGCCTGTGTTTTAAGGATAGCAGTTGTAAAAAATCTTGCTTACCCGAATCTGTTAACAATTTTGATGGGTATTGTGATAATTTTCATTGCATATGTGAAAGACTATGTGAATAGTCTATTCATGTTCTTTAATAACACAAATGTACCAACTATGGATGTGAAAATAAATAATTAATGCTTATTTAATTGTGATATCTAATTACTAATTTTATTTTATTAGCATATAAGTTTTAACAATAATTCATTAATCATATATATATATAATAACACTTAATTTTAAATATTTCTAGATTATCGGATTATCGCACCACACCCAACGTCCCGCTTTATGAGAAAAAACGAATCGGGTTACATAATCCATTGACTCGCGAATTCAAGCGGGTTATAAAATAATATGAAAAGTCACAACATAAAATTAAATTAAAAAAGTTGAAAATTCAATTTGTAGATCAATTTTGCTCAGAACATTAATATCATTAAATTTCCAGATAAATGGAACGAAATTATAAATCTTGTTAAGAAAAAGGCTAAGGAAATGCGAATGTTTTCAAATGCTTCTTTGGAGCCCTATTTTACAATGCCAATAAAATAACAAAATGAAATGTTTAGGATGATATTGTCTCTAATGGCAACGCTCTCATACATAAATGGAGGGGAATTCCGATTAATGAAGATAGTTGTAAACTCAGTCAAAGATTGAATATTCCATATAAAATCATTAGAAAAAAAGGAAGTTTCAAATAGTTCTTGTTTAATGACTTGTTTGTAATTCAATTGTTTGTTATTCTATTTTTTTTAACTTATTTGTTTCAAACTGATTTTATATTTTAAAAAACTCTAAGTTCTGTCTAGCTTTATTCCTTGAACTCTTTTTCCTATTTTGGATTTTTTTAAAAAATTAAACTAATCCGTTTTCCAAAAAAAAAATATAATTTTTTTAATTTTGGTTAAAATAAATATTTTTATTTTTTCTACCATTTATTATATGAAAAATGATTGGGAGAAAGAATTTGAGAGAAGGAATGAGGGAGGGAATGATGTGGCGCAATTTGATTAGCTACAAAAATACCAAAATTTCTCTCTTCTCTTTCTCTTCACATTTTATCCTTTTTCCAACTAGTGACGAAGTGACACATCATTTCTTCCACCATTACCTCTCTCAAATTCCCTTCTTATATCACTCCTCTTATTATATATGCACCATTTTTTTAACAATTTTTTAATTCAACAAAAATATATATTAGATTATATAAATAATTTTACTTTAGTTTTTAATTAAAATTTCAAAATAATTTATTAAAAAAATAATGTTATACGTTTTCTTTTCTTTTTTTCATTATATGTTTGAACTATTGTTCCATTATTTTATTATTTTTGGGTTTTATATAAATATATAATAGATTTTAAAATTATTTTTAATTTATTTTTTCATATTAATTTCCAAATAACTTAATAAAAAAATATTTTTATACATTCTTTTTATATATATTATTTATACAATTAATTAATTTCGTTATTTAATTATATATTTTATACATCATTCATTAATCATTAAATATATATACATACATACATAAAAAGTTTGAATTAAATTCACCAAACAAAAATGATTAAAGTGTTCATATTTCATATGTGAGGTAAGAGTTTGAGTCTCAATTAATGTGAACTTAAGAATATTCAAATGAAAGTGATGGTACATGTGGGTGTGAATTGAAATTTGAGGGAAGGGAGTATGATGGTTTGTATATAGAGTTAATAATTACTTTATGTGAGTCCCTATGTAAATGCGTGTGAATTTTTGGTTGATGGGGAAAGTCTATAATAAAATATCAATTAGAAAAATGTTTAAAGTGAAGTAACAATATACATATAATAACGGTTAAATTTAAAAAGCTCTAAATTATTGGGTCTCGTAACATAGTGCTCGACACACTTTATGAGACAAAATGTACCGAGTTAAAAAATCTATTAACTCGCCAATCATATAAACGAGTTATGAAATAATATGAAGAGTCATCAACTAAAAAATTTAATTAATGAAAATGAAAAGGCATTTTTATATTTTTAATCTTCATATTTATTACATACAAATAATGGTATACATTCTCTATATATTAATTATTTATATAATTAATTTTCTTTTATTCAATATATCTTTAATCTATTGTTCTATTATTTTAACTTTTTTTATTATTTTAATATAATTATATAATTTATTTCAAAAATATTTTTAATTTAGTTTTTAATTCAAACTAGCATGATTTTCGTGCGATGCAAACGGACAATTTATAAAAAAATTAAAATTTCTATATTAAAATAATTTAATCACACTATATACTGTATTAACGGTTTTTATATTGTGTGTATATTCTTTCACATTTCTATTTTTATTAATATTTTGTGAAGTTATCTAATCTCAAATTTATTATAATTTTTCTTTATAGATTTTTTTTTAAAATATAACTAAAATAAAATAATACAAATATGGTCATTTATTCAAAAATTTAGTTTTTTAGTTTTATTAATTTAATTAAAAAAATATTAACGTGAATTATCCCACTATCTTAAATTGGCGAAAATAATATTTGAGGAAAATATGTTTGTATTTTTTTTTCTCTTTTGTACATAATTATTTCAGCTTCATTATATCCTCTCAAAAATTTCAAAAATAATTTATTATACATTAAAAGTCAAAATATTAATTATAATATATGTGAAATGTTTATTAAAAAATAATATTGAACCATCTTTTTTATGTCAAACACCATAAAACTCTTGTTTCAAAACTATATATATATATATATATATATATATATATATATATATATATAAAATTTTATTTTGGTTAAACAATATCATTAATTATTATTTTTATTAAGAAAAAAAATTCAATTTTATAATATTTTGTATAAAAATATATATATTTATAATAATATTATAAATTAAATTAATAAATATTTATCAATTATTTAAAACATATCAAAATATAGAGTTAAATATATTTTGTATTATTTATATATATATAAATATATATATATATAATATTTATTATATTTTTGTATTATATATATAAAAATAATTAAAAAATTAATATTATTCATTAAAATACAATTTTATTTATAGTTTTCTTATAAAATATCTTATTAGGTTTTGTTATAGAAAAAAAATTAATAATATAAAAAAATTTAAATCTTTGGAGAAAGAGAATTACCGGGTTCCTCTTGATTTCAAATCATCGTCTTCTTTTGCTTCCCAATTTTCTTCAAATCAAGTCGAATTTTTTCTTCTAGGTCTCTCTTACGTCGTCGTCGCCCTCCTTCGTCGCATCGTCGTTGCCCACCTCCATTTATCGTGCTACTTATACCTAAGGAGAAATGAGAGTCAATTTAAGAAATACCTAGACCTAAGAAGAAAGGAGAGACGAATTTGATGAGAAATTCATATAAAATGTGTAAAAATAAAAATAAAAAAATATTTTCTTTTCTAAATCTACGGAGACAGAGAATACTCGTCTTACTCTTGATTTCGAATCTTCGTTTTCATTCGCTTCTCATTTTTTTTCAAATCAAGATCGAATATTTTCCTTTATGTCTCTCTTGCATCATCGTCGCCCTCCTCCGTTGCATCATCGTCGCTCTTCTCCATCACGTCGGCGTCGCCCTCCTCCTATTCTCATGCTACATATACCTAAAGAGAAAGGGGTATCAATTTAAGAAAGACCTAAACCTAAGGAGAAAGGAGAGACAAATGTAACGCGAGAATTTGATAAACCGTGAGAATTTGATTAGAAAATCATATAAAATGTGTAAAAATAAAAAATTAATTAGTTTTAATTTTTTTTTAAAAAAAATTCAGAATCCACGGAGGTAGAGAAATCATCGATTTCCTTTTAATTTTGAATCCTCGTATTCATTCGCTTCCCGTTTTTTCTTCAAATCAAGATCGAATATTTTTCTCTGGTCTTTCTTCCGTTGTCGACACCCACCTCCTAAAGAGAAAAGAGAGATAATTGTACTGTGAGAATTTGATGAGAAATTCATATAAAATGTGTAAAATTTTGGTAAATATCACCCTAAATTTTTTGTTTTAAACATTATTATATATATTATCTTCGTTTACGTAGGGACTCACACATGCCATCTTACCCTTACTTTTTATATATATATTTATATATATATATATATATATATAAATATTTTTTTAAAAATAATATATATAAATTTAGGAGACTCTTAATATTAAGTTTGTATCTCTAATAATTAATTTTATTTTTTTACTTTTTCTCTTCTCATTTATATATATATTTTTCATATTGTCTTATGAAAAAAAATTAATAGAAAAAGAAATTAGTAATTACAAAATGAGAGATAAATTAATAATTATTATATTTTTTTTTTCAGGAATTTAATCGTTTACAAATTTATTTATTTTCTTAAAATTTACTTATATTATGAAACAATTATTAATTATATATTTATATTATATATTTTCTCTTCATATAAATATATTCTCTTTTATTAAATTAAATATTTTATAAAAAAAAATATTTATATTTTTCATACTAATAATAATTCTCAAATTATCTCTTATAATAATTACTAATTTAACTATTATTTCATAATTACTAATTTATCTTTATTTCCGTTAATATATATATTAATTTTTTCTTCCTGATTAATATTTTTTATTTATTTTCTTTCTCATCATATATATATATATATATATATATATATATATATATATATATATATATATATATATATATATATATATATATATATATATATATATATATATATATATTACCATAATTATTAATTTATCTTTCTTATTTTTATTTATTTATTTTTTCTCTCTAATATAAATATATTATTTTTCACACAAATTACATAAAATATATATTATCTTATTAATAATTTTATATTTAATATTAAATATCTATTTATTTTTATGTAAAAATATTTATAATATACATAATAATAATAATAATAATAATAATAATAATAATAATTCTCATTTATCAATAATTTTATATAAATATTTTTTTTAATATTTTCACACAAATAAATTATATATTTTTTTTAATAAAAGAAAAAATTATATATATTTTAATTTATTTAAAAATTAAATATTTTAAAAACAAATAACATTTCTCTCACCTAAAATTTATATATATTAATTTACTTTCCTATTTTTTTTTCTCTCTTATCTTTTATTTATTTATTTATTTATATATATATATATATATATATATATATATAATATACCTAATAATAATAATAATTCTCAAATTTTCTCTTATAATAATTATTAATTTAACTCTAATTTCATAATTACTAATTTCTCTTTCTTTCCATTTTTATATATATTAATTTTTTCTTCTTAATTAATATTTTTTTTATTTTCTTTTATAACTTTAATAATTAATTTATATTTTATTTTCTCTTTATATTATTTGATAGATTCCGAAAGATCTAATTATTTTTAATGTTTAACTCAATTCAGAATTTTTTAGATAAAGAAGTAATGCAGAAGGCAGTTGTGTGAGAAGATGAGATTGATGCACAGGAGGATGTGGCGTTCATTGCGTCGCCTTCTACTAACATTCCACGTTGTAACTACAGGTATCCTTAAAATACACATTGATTTTTCTGAGTTTCAATTGATCTTGTATTCTGTTACACCTTTTGAGAAAATTGTTCTGTTGCAGGACATCGTAGATGGTGAGTGCATTGTCTCCTTCTCCCGATAAGACGACGATGGCGATGAAGACGACGAGGAAGAGGAGAGATGAGAAGAATCGGAGGAGTGATGTAATAGTTGTAGGATACCAAGTGTTCGACGAAATGACAAAGAGAGGTTCTTACTTTCTGATCTCCTTTAATAAATAAAACTTTTATATAATTTTCAGAGGAGAGTGCACCTTCCACCATTTTCTCAACTTTTGATTTCTAAGAGTTGTCTAAATAAATTTATTCATCCTAATTGCTTAAAGTTTGAGCCAATTTTGAACTTTTTTTTATAATTGAATTTAGGGTTAATTATGAGATTATATAAAAAATCACCACTTTACTTCCAACTCTAGGCATTGTTTAATTCGATTATGACATAACAATAGTTGTCACAGATTTGCCTGGTTTACTCGAGGGAGATCACCAAGGTTTGGTTTAATCCATGAATTTCTTAGTCACACAGATGATTTGTTTTGGTAAAATGAAACTATATATTCATTAATGTTATCATACTGTGCTAATGCTTATTTATAACCATTATGAAAACCAGGTACAAGTTATTGATAGTTCATCTGAACTGCCAGAATATGAATATGATTCAGTTCGGCTTGAAATATAATTGTTTATTCCAGAGCTTTCTGAAAAAATATGTTGTGTAGATTATAAATAAATTGATCTTCCAAAAGCATATGAGAAATGGGCATTATTCAAGGAAAATATTAAAGGACGTGACATTATATGTTTTTTGTATTAGTGCTGCCATTGGAAATGGTACCCACAAAGTGATACCTGCAGCTTATGAACTCATACTGGCTCAAAAAGAAGACAGTATAAATAAATTTCTTACCCTTTATTTAAAAGAAATCTTAATATCTCTAGAATATTTAAAATCTTATATTAATGTTTAGATGCAAATTTGTTTCCAAATATTACTCTCTTTTAGAGTGGAATGTCTCAATTTTTATTGTATCTCAACTATGAACATCTTTCTGTATTTATAAATTTATTAGCAGTTTTTCAGAAGTATATTGCACATGTGTTTGAACCTATAAACATATTTTTGTTTGTGATGATGATACAAAACATAAACTCTTTATTTTTTTTATGTTAGATTCTCTTTTCATTACTAAATATGAATTGATAATTATATAACTGACAACTTTTCATTTCAGTTACATAGATTCAGAAACATGTTTGGTAGTTTATAACAAAATAGATCATCCAGAAACACATGAAAAATGGGTATCATTCAAGGAAATTTTGAATGATGTGGTATTAAATGTTTTTGTATGAGTGTTGTCACGAGAAATAGTACCTTAAAAGTGATATATACAGCTTATAAACTCATATTGGCTCAAAGAGAAACAATATAAATCAAGGTCTTACCTTTTTTTTAAAGAAATCTTAATGTCTCTAGAATATTTGAAATAGCATATTAATGTTTAGATACAAATTTGTTTTCAAATATTACTCTCTTTCAGAGTGGGATGTTTCTATTTTCATATCTCAGTCAAATACATCTTTTTATATTCATAAATTTATTAATGTTTTTTCAGAAGTATAATGCAAAAGTGTTTATGAATGAACCTATAAACATATTTTTGGTTATGATGATGATACAAAACATAAACCCTTTATTTTTTTATGTTGAATTCTCTTTTCATTACTAAACTTGAATTGATAATTGTATAACTGACAACTTTTTATTACAGTTGCATAAATTCAGAAAGAAGATTTTGATACAAGAGAGAAAGGTATTAGGGATAAATATAGTGACGATAATAAAGTGACAGTTATAATGTAGTTAATTGTGAAGAGTGTGTAATGAAATGATTTTAGTTGTATCAGATTTCAGCACGTATTGAAAGTATGTGGAGTATATAAGTCTCTGTCTAAATTTTGGTGTGAAAGAGGTGACACCGTTTTGTTGGAGATGTTAAATTTAGGTTTTTTTTCTTCCAATGATTCAATATAATTGTTGTTGTAAAAAGTTTGAGAGTCAAAAATTTCATATAATATCTCATTTTTTAGAGCGTTATTTATAGTGAAATTTTAACGAATGGTATGTACATAAAAAAAAGTTATATTATGGATGATCATCGTATGTGTCACAAAAATATTGAATCGGTAACTCACTTACTTTTGTATTGTCGAAGGTGACTAGTATTTTGGAATATTTTATGTAGTATTACTGGAATTTATTAGTTTATGGCGAAAGTCTAGTGGTAGTTGTTGAGAAGATTGGATTTATGCGACTGATATGACATACCTACATATTTGGATTATCATCTCAATTATTTCTTGATGGACTATCTGATTGAAGAGAAATCGTCGAAATTTCAATGATTGTAGTCGTTCGATGCGTATCATTCATAATACTATTGTTATGACGATTCATAATATTATTATTATTATGACGATTTCTTAGATTTGTTCAGGAAAGTTAGTAGAGTCTGTCGGAGAGTTAATCGTTATTCTCGAAGATTATGAATTCGATTATTTATTGAGTATCGTTTTTTTCTTCCTTTTTTCTTTTATGTTTTGTCGTTGTGATTAAACAATTTTTTTTATTTTTAATATAAATAAACATTTTTCAAAAATAAATAAATAAAAATAGTTTTTAAAAATAATAAATAAATAAAATTTAATAAGATATCCTTAAATTACAAAATAAAAAATATTAATATTAAACTTATTTTAAAACACAAATGAACCCACTTATTTAAACCCAAATCAAATAAGCTCAATCTACTGTTGAATTGGCCCATCCTATTTACTGATAAACCCTCATTATTTTTCTGGCAAAATAAAGTTACAGATCTTATTTATCATCAAACAAAGTATAACATAACAATAAAAGAAAAGAATAACAAAAATAGAAACTTTCTTGTTCAAACACTTATTACCAGAACACATTTAAACATAAGATGATAGTTTAAGTGACAAAATATTTAAAAGTATTAAAAGTATTAGATGTCTCAAGTTCTAAAGTCATCATAAATAAATTCCGATTAAAATGAAAAAAAAATTATAATGAAACTTTCCTCGCTCAAATCTTGTCACTAAATTACATATACATGATAAGTATTATCCTTATTTAAACATCAATTACTTTCATTAAAATATATATAATTAAACAAAGCAGTCCAATACAAATAAAAAGAAAAAAAAGTTACACAATAACCAAAGGGATGCGAGTATAATCACTAAAACAAACACATAGAAATGTTGTTATTGTTGCGTGTAGGAGACAATTTGGTCTGAAATTGTTTGCTGTGTGAATCTTAGCATTTATGTGGAAGTTTGATGCGGCATTTTTTGGGCAAGGCCAAGACCGCCACAGGGTCAATACCCATGTCGCGAATCTTGGACTTGTATTTACATAGACATGGAAGATTAGCCTTTCGAATTACCCCGCAACAACCCTTCGTGGGAGCCGGAGGTGGACTGCCTTCTACCGCCGGAAGGCACTGCAGAAATTCGTCCAAGCCGACGCCACAAATCTTGTTAGTAGTAGCTGCAGCAGAAGAGGAAGATCTAAAAATAAGAAGGGAAATGGAGATGACCAAGAACATTTGTACTAGCAAATTTCTACCCATTTTTCTTTCTTTCTTTGGTGAGTGTTGATTTGATTAAGAATTAAGATAGTGATATATTATTTATAGGGCAGATTCATAATATTTCTATTTGTCGTCACGAGAACGCTTAAGATTAATTAATTAATTAATTAATTAATTAATTAAAATGATTTTAAAACCACAACATGATAGGTCGATCACATGATCGCATGTGGACTACAAGAGTCAAGGATCTATTGTGTGGGTAAAGTATCATTATTAACTCATTGCATATATTTTAATTGGATTTAACTTTTAAACAATATTTTTATTTTCACTAGCATTTAGTTTGTGCATTTGCACGATTAATAATATAAAAAACCGTGAAAAAAATTAAGGATAATATTTTTAATTTTATTTTTAACCGTTTTAAATTTATGGGTTGACAGGATGAGGTGCATCATCTTGCTTGCACATTACCCAAGGCACGCCAGTCTTTAGCCCCACGGCCATCTCTGCTGCCCATTTCGTGTATTCCACACCAGGCGCCCCAATTTCATACTCCATGGGACCGTATTCATTTTCTATCTGTCATTTCATGGAATTTTTAATTAATCTTTATCTCAAAGGAGGAACCTGCGACAGAATTATAGGGCCCCCTGTGACTCATAGAGCTCTTCATCTTTCATCATATCCACTATCTTCTTGGTGAATTTTTCCATTGCAGCCTTCATTCATTACATTTTCAGTGTCAATACCAAAACTCAGATTAACATAGGAATTGTGGAAATTACATTCATTGATGGAGGAACACCTTGAAAGGCTCATTATCTGTTCTAAAGCTGATGCCAGGAAACAGGAAAACCTCTGGGAGAGAAGAAGAAGAATGTTGAATGTCTTCACAGAAAGAAAAAAAGAAAAAAAGGAAAAGAAGCAGATGAAGATCATAGATACTGTTTTACCTGACGAAGAAGCCACGTCCATGATATAGAGATCAAGAATCTGCAGATTCATGTAGATCTATAAATGAATTTGGTACTAAATATCCAAATTCAATACCATGTCTTATAATAACAGCTAGATGCATTTCCAATTACACCATTTGAAGCGTGAATTTGGCAGAGTAAGAAAGAAAAAAAAGATTCAAACTTAAAATGATACTGGACATCCTTTGAAGCGTGAAAAAATAGCTTACATCAATTGGCTAATGGGTTGTTGAGTTATATTAGTTATTTTTCTTCGCCTTACATTCTCAAGGTGTGTCAGTTGCACATTAACACCTCGCAAGGCCTTCTTAACCTGGAAATAAACATCAAGTTAGATCATCAAATGTAAGTTTCGGTTCAGGTCAGTTTGACACCTAATCATACATTTCTTATCAAATGTAGAAGAAAGTTGTAAATTACCTTGATGCGGTCTTGGTCAGATAAAGGCCTAAGTAGATCTCTAATATGGAATTTTTTTTGAATAAAATCTGTCACTGGAATGGGATCAAAAAATGCTCTTGCAAACATATCTACAAAATCAAAATTATATGTTGATTTCAATTCAATATACAACCATACAATTTCATGCATAATACTATAAAAGTCTATCCTCACATATTTTTTACAAAACCTTAATCAAGAATATCAATTGAATCTCCAACTAAGTGTATAAAAGGCTATTGCTGTGAAGATTCTTATAGATGTAAAAAGAATTGAAGACATGTAGATAGACTACAAACCGATATTAAGCGATAACCCCATCTGAGTAGGACGAAGGCTTTGGTAGAACCCTAGCCAATACTCTAGACCAAGGCTTGGGGAAAAAGAATCATACCAAGGCACACCGGGCAGGAGTTCTGCTCTGTAGAAGTTGCAGCAGAAGTCTGCACATGTTCAATTGACTCAGTGTATTGCACATCAAATGTGAAAAGTACTCGGCAAGCCTCAACCTGAAGAGTTAAAAGAAATGTACACTTGAAGATTGCAGAAGCAATATCTAATAATTTATTTTAATATATTATAAATCACTCATTTCATGGAATTTTTTTAAAATTCACCTAGTATCAATTAAGGAATCAAATTAATTATTAAAAATATTAGATAAATTAATCAAAATTATAAATAAATAAAAACTAATAAAATACGCTTACATTATAATGTTACAAAATTGTAATATTAAACTTATTTTAAATAACACTACTCGTCTCACTAAACATAATTGTCGCGGTTAAAAATTAAACAGGCTTTCGATAATCTTTTAGAGTGTTTTAAAATAAAAGTAAAAAATTAAGTTAATTTAATTGTATTTGTGTAAAATCTCAAATTTTAATATTTTGTTAAGCATATACAAATAGATAAATGGATATATAAATAAATAGACAATTTTCTTTAAAAAATAAGTAAAAGTAAACATAATAAGAGATTACATCTAAAAGATGGATAAATATGAACTAATTAAATATGATATTTATTTTAAAAATAAATGAATATATACTTTAGAGTTGATAACTTTAAAACCACATTAGACTGTTTGAGTCAAAAATACATGGACCAAATTAGACTGCTTGAGCAAAAACTACATTTTTACATTAGCTAAAACTACTACCACTTATTATAGATCTGTAAAATGAAAACGTATATGTTTTTGAAAATAAATTGGCTAAAAATTGTATTTATTACATGTTGTGAAGGAACCTGGTGACATTGAAGCTGAGTTTGCAAAGGTTGGTTTTAAACAAGTGCTGAAGAAGTTCCTAACATTTCGCGATCCAGCCCCCTTTTTCTTCCCTAAAACCACCGATAATTTCATTGACTCGTACCACACCCCGATTGCCTTACCCCACTGGTTGTCCGAGGAAGATCTCGACTATTATGTTTCCAATTACGAGAAAACTGGATTCACTGGAGGCATAAACTACTATCGTGCTTTCAAGTTGTAAGTAACCATGCATGCATGCATTTTTTTTTTACTTGTTAAGTATCACATCCTTATTATTAATCCTTATTATTAAGTAATTGTCTCAGAGATTGGGAACTGTTGGCGCCATGGGAAGGTGCTAAAGTGAATGTGCCGGTGAAATTTGTGGTTGGGGACCTTGATCTGGTCTATCACATACCACTAGTGAAGGAGTATGTACACGGTGGTGGGTTCAAGAAAGACGTGCCATTGTTGGACGATGAGATTGTGGTCGTGGAGGATGTTGCCCATTTTATAAACCAAGAGAAACCTCAAGATGTCAATTACCACATCCACAACTTCATTAAAAGTTATATATAATTGACTCGACGACAAATCATTTCTTTCTGCAATGTCTCCTCCTCGTTTATGCACGTTACAGTACTTCGTCTCGTGTTTCTGGAGTCTATTATTATTATTGTAATAAAGACAAGATTATTGTTACTTGATTTTATTTAATCATGTTATTACGTACAATGACTAGTTGACGAAGCTTGGCTTGAAGTGGCGTGCCTTTATAAGGCTTGTCTACTCCTCATGTATGCACCTTAGACTTCGTATTGTGTTTGGGGAGGTTATTTACATAGTCTATTATTGTTATTATTATTATTATAATATTTTTGGTTGATGGGGAAAGTCTATAATAAAATATCAATTAGAAAAATGTTTAAAGTGAAGTAACAATATACATATAATAACGGTTAAATTTAAAAAGCTCTAAATTATTGGGTCTCGTAACATAGTGCTCGACACACTTTATGAGACAAAATGTACCGAGTTAAAAAATCTATTAACTCGCCAATCATATAAACGAGTTATGAAATAATATGAAGAGTCATCAACTAAAAAATTTAATTAATGAAAATGAAAAGGCATTTTTATATTTTTAATCTTCATATTTATTACATACAAATAATGGTATACATCCTCTATATATTAATTATTTATATAATTAATTTTCTTTTATTCAATATATCTTTAATCTATTGTTCTATTATTTTAACTTTTTTTATTATTTTAATATAATTATATAATTTATTTCAAAAATATTTTTAATTTAGTTTTTAATTCAAACTAGCATGATTTTCGTGCGATGCAAACGGACAATTTATAAAAAAATTAAAATTTCTATATTAAAATAATTTAATCACACTATATACTGTATTAACGGTTTTTATATTGTGTGTATATTCTTTCACATTTCTATTTTTATTAATATTTTGTGAAGTTATCTAATCTCAAATTTATTATAATTTTTCTTTATAGATTTTTTTTTTAAATATAACTAAAATAAAATAATACAAATATGGTCATTTATTCAAAAATTTAGTTTTTTAGTTTTATTAATTTAATTAAAAAAATATTAACGTGAATTATCCCACTATCTTAAATTGGCGAAAATAATATTTGAGGAAAATATGTTTGTATTTTTTTTTCTCTTTTGTACATAATTATTTCAGCTTCATTATATCCTCTCAAAAATTTCAAAAATAATTTATTATACATTAAAAGTCAAAATATTAATTATAATATATGTGAAATGTCTATTAAAAAATAATATTGAACCATCTTTTTTATGTCAAACACCATAAAACTCTTGTTTCAAAACTATATATATATATATATATATATATATATATATATATATATATATATATATATATATATATATATAATTTTATTTTGGTTAAACAATATCATTAATTATTATTTTTATTAAGAAAAAAAATTCAATTTTATAATATTTTGTATAAAAATATATATATTTATAATAATATTATAAATTAAATTAATAAATATTTATCAATTATTTAAAACATATCAAAATATAGAGTTAAATATATTTTGTATTATTTATATATATATAAATATATATATATATATAATATTTATTATATTTTTGTATTATATATATAAAAATAATTAAAAAATTAATATTATTCATTAAAATACAATTTTATTTATAGTTTTCTTATAAAATATCTTATTAGGTTTTGTTATAGAAAAAAAATTAATAATATAAAAAAATTTAAATCTTTGGAGAAAGAGAATTACCGGGTTCCTCTTGATTTCAAATCATCGTCTTCTTTTGCTTCCCAATTTTCTTCAAATCAAGTCGAATTTTTTCTTCTAGGTCTCTCTTACGTCGTCGTCGCCCTCCTTCGTCGCATCGTCGTTGCCCACCTCCATTTATCGTGCTACTTATACCTAAGGAGAAATGAGAGTCAATTTAAGAAATACCTAGACCTAAGAAGAAAGGAGAGACGAATTTGATGAGAAATTCATATAAAATGTGTAAAAATAAAAATAAAAAAATATTTTCTTTTCTAAATCTACGGAGACAGAGAATACTCGTCTTACTCTTGATTTCGAATCTTCGTTTTCATTCGCTTCTCATTTTTTTTCAAATCAAGATCGAATATTTTCCTTTATGTCTCTCTTGCATCATCGTCGCCCTCCTCCGTTGCATCATCGTCGCTCTTCTCCATCACGTCGGCGTCGCCCTCCTCCTATTCTCATGCTACATATACCTAAAGAGAAAGGGGTATCAATTTAAGAAAGACCTAAACCTAAGGAGAAAGGAGAGACAAATGTAACGCGAGAATTTGATAAACCGTGAGAATTTGATTAGAAAATCATATAAAATGTGTAAAAATAAAAAATTAATTAGTTTTAATTTTTTTTTAAAAAAAATTCAGAATCCATGGAGGTAGAGAAATCATCGATTTCCTTTTAATTTTGAATCCTCGTATTCATTCGCTTCCCGTTTTTTCTTCAAATCAAGATCGAATATTTTTCTCTGGTCTTTCTTCCGTTGTCGACACCCACCTCCTAAAGAGAAAAGAGAGATAATTGTACTGTGAGAATTTGATGAGAAATTCATATAAAATGTGTAAAATTTTGGTAAATATCACCCTAAATTTTTTGTTTTAAACATTATTATATATATTATCTTCGTTTACGTAGGGACTCACACATGCCATCTTACCCTTACTTTTGGCCTTCCTCATTAATCACAAATTCACATACGCATTTTCGTAAGGATTCACACATGCCATCCACATCGATCACAAATTCACCCACTCATACCCACATGCACAATCATTTATAAATTCGCGTAATTTGAGACTCGAACTCTGGTCTCTAATATTAAATGTGAACACTTTAACCATTAGACCACTTGTGTTTTTTGAATTTAATTTAAAATTTTATGTATGTATAAATATTTAATCCTTGTTAATTAATAATAGATAAAATATATAATAAATAAAAGAAAATTAATTAATTAATTATATGAATAATAAATATGTGAACACTTTAACCATTACCACTTGTATTTTTTAAATTGAATTTAAAATTTTATGTATATATAAATATTTAATCCTTGTTAATTAATAATAGATAAAATATATAATGAATAAAAGAAAATTAATTAATTAAGTGTATAAATAATAAATATTCATAGAAGGATAATAGGAAGAAAAAAAAATATATTTATATAAAATTAATGATAAAATATACTATATATAGATTTTAGGAGAGAGAAACGTTTAATATTAATTTTTTAATAAATTAAAATATTTATAATTTTTATTTTATGAAAAAAATTATAAAAATGATGTGTAAGAAAATATGAAATATATATATATATATAAATGAGGAAAAAAATAAAAAATAAATTAATTATTAGTGTTACAAAACGAAAATTAATTAGGAAGGTATATTATGAATACTAGTAAAATATCCTACGTTGTACGGGAAAAAATATAAATAAAGTTTTTATATGATATTTAATTCAATATGTTTATATATAATAAAAAAAATATTTATATAAAATTAATATAAATTTATATTAAAAGAAAATATATATACATATATGAACTTACAATATTTTAATTTTTTATAAACGAACTTATATGAACTAAATATTCTTATATAAATATAAACATGAACTTACACTATTTTAATTTCTTTATTAATTTTATAAGTTTTGTTCTTTTTAATGTTAAAGAATGAAATTTTTTAATGTAAATTTAGTGGTGTTCTGCAAAATGTGTACATAACAATCATTAAGAAATACTAAATCGTTGGAATAAGCTAAATTTAACATTTTCAACAAAAACGGTGTCACCCTCCATTACACCAAGTTTAGACAAAGACTTCTATACCAACTTGCTTTTAAGATGTGCTAAAATCTTCTTTTTAAATCTATGTAATTGTAATGAAAAGTGATCAGTTATGTTTACATGTTGTGTAGATGAAAGTTAAGATTTTAATTCCATTTAGGCCATCTGGTCCATTAGAGTCATTCCATGTCATCTCCATCTGCAAAATTTGTTTTCATAACTCAATCATTATGAAGATACAAAATCGTTGGAAGAAGAAAAACCTAAATTTAACCTCTCTAACAAAAACGGTGTCACCTCCTTTACACCAAAATTTAGACAAAGACTTGTATACTCCACATACTTCCAATACGTGCTCAAATCTGATACAACTAAAATCACTTCATAACACACTCTTCACAATTAACTACATTATAACTGTCACTTTATTCTCGTCACTATATTTAACCATAATATTTTTCTCTCTTTTATCAAAATCTTCTTTCTGAATCTATGCAACTGTAATGAAAAGTGGTCAGTTATACAATTATCAATTCAAGTTTAGTAATAAAAAGAGAATCCAACATAAAAAATAAAGGGTTTATGTTTTGTATCATCATCACAACCAAAAATATGTTTATAGGTTCATTCATAAACACTTTTGCATTATATTTCTGAAAAAACGTTAATAAATTTATGGATACAAAAAGATGTATTTGGCTGAGATACAATGAAATAGAAACCTCCCACTCTGAAAGAGAGTAATATTTGAAAACAAATTTGTATCTAAACATTAATATGATACTTCAAATATTTTAGAGACATTAAGATTTCTTTTAAAAAAAGGTAAGATCTTGATTTATATTGTTTCTCTTTGAGCCAATATGAGTTTATAAGCTGCATATATCACTTATAGTGTACCATTTCTCGTGACAACACTCATACAAAAACATTTAATACCACGTCCTTCAAAATTTCCTTGAATGATACCCATTTTTCATGTCCTTCTGGATGATCCATTTGTTATAAACTACCAAACATCTTTCTGAATCTATGTAACTGAAATGAAAAGTTGTCAGTTATATAATTATCAATTCATGTTTAGTAATGAAAAGAGAATCTAACATAAAAAATAAAGAGTTTATGCTTTGTATCATCATCACAAACAAAAATATGTTTATATGTTCATTCATAAACACGTGTGTAATATACTTCTGAAAAACTGTTAATAAATTTATAGATAGAGAAAGATGTCCATAGTTGAGAAACAATGAAAATTGAGACATCCCACTCTAAAAGAGAGCAATATTTGGAAACAATTTTGTATCTAAACATTAATATAAGATTTTATATATTCTAGAGATATTATGATTTCTTTTAAATAAAGGGAAAGAACTTTATTTATATTGTCTTCTCTTTGAGCCAGTATGAGTTCATAAGCTACAAGTATCACTTTGTGGGTACCCTTTCCAGTGGCAGCACTAATACAAAAAACATATAATGTCACGCCCTTTAATATTTTCCTTGAATGATGCCCATTTCTCATATGCTTCGGGAAGATCAATTTATTTGTAATCTACCCAACATGGTTTTTCAGAAAGCTCTAGAATAAACAATTATATTTTAAGCCGAACTGAATCATATTCGTATTCTGGCTGTTCAGATGAACAATCAATAACTTGTACCTGGTTTTCATAATGGTTATAAATAAGCAGCAGCACAGTATGATGACATTAATGAATATATAGTTTCATTTTACCAAAACAAAACATCTTTCTATGTGACTAAGAAATTCATGGATTAAACCAAAACCTTGCTGAGCTCCCTCGAGTAAACCAGACAAATCTGTGACAACAATTGTTATGTCATAATCGAATTAAACAATGCCTAGAGTTGGAAGTAAAGTGATGAATTTTTATATAATCTCATAATTAACCCTAGATTCAATTATAAAAAGGTTTAAAATTGGCTCAAACTTTAATCAATTAGGAAGAATAAAATTTATTTAGACAACTTTTAAAAATCAAAAGTTGAGAAAATGGTGGAAGGTGCACTCTCCTCTGAAAATTATATAAAAGTTTTATTTATTAAAGGAGATGAGAAAGTAAGAATCTCTCTTTTCATTTCGTCGAACACTTGGTATCCTACAACTATCACGTCACTCCTCCGATTCTTCTCATCTCTCCTCTTCCTCGTCGTCTTCATCGCCATCGTCGTCTCATCAGGGGAAGAAGACGATGCACTCACCATCTACGATGTCCTGCAACAAAACAATTTTCTGGTATGTCGTCTACCAAAAAGTGTAACAGAATACAAGATCAATCGAAACTTAGAAAAATCAATGTGTAACTTAAAGATATATGTAGTTATAGCATGGAAGGTTAGTAGAAGACGACGCGATGAACGTCACATCCTCTTGTGCATCAATCTCATCTGGATTGAATTAAACATTAAAAATAATTGGAGCCCCGAGAAATCTATCCAATAATATAAAGAGAAAATAAAATATAAATTAATTATTAAAGTTATAAAAAGAAAATAAAAAAAATATTAATTAGGAAGAAAAAATTAATATATATAAAAATAATTATAATAATAATAATAATAATTCTCAAATTTTCTCTTATATAATTACTAATTTAATATATATATATATATATATATATATATATATATATATAAAAAGATGAGAGAGAAAAAAAATTAGGAAAGTAAATTAATATATATAAATTATAGGTGAGAGAAATGTTATTTGTTTTTAAAATATTTAATTTTTCAATAAATAAAAAATACATATAATTTTTTTTTTATTAAAAAAAATATAAAATTTATTTGTGTGAAAATATAAAAAAAATTAAGGTTTTTATTGGATAACAGGTAGTTTTGAATTTCAGGATTTATTCGAAATATTCAATATTTTGAATAATGAGGTTGCTGTTTTATTGGTTATTTTGTGTATTGTTCTATTATTTGCCGGCGCAATTGATAAATCTGCACAATTCCTTCTTCATGGGTAACATGTGTGGTTACCCGATGCTATGGAGGGATCTACTCCTATTTCAGCGCTTATCCATGCTGTTAGCAGCGGGCATTTTTCTTGTAGCTCGTATTCTTCCTCTTTTCATAACCATACCTTATATAATGAATTCAATCTCGTTAATTGGTATAATAACATTATTTTTAGGAGTCACTTTAGCTCTGGCTCAAAAAGACATTAAGAGGGGTTTAGCCTATTCTACATTTATTTCATTTAATTACTCATGCTTATTCGAAAGCATTATTGTTTTTAGCATCTGGTTCGGTTATTCATTCAATGGAAGCTATTGTTGGATATTCGTCAGATAAAAGTCAGAATATGATTCTTATTGGGGGTTTAACAAAACACGTGCCAATTATAAAAAAAAACGCTTTTTTTTAGGTACACCCTCTCTTTGTGGTATTCCACCCCTTGCTTGTTTTTGGTCTAAAGATGAAATTCTTAATGATAGTTGGTTGTATTCACATATTTTTGCAATAATAACTCTGTTCACAACAGGATTAACTGCTCATTTTTCTACTTCTTCTTCCAAGTGCAGGATAACCCCAAGGGGTTGTGGGTTTTTTTCTACCAATTGGGGCTCTCCCTTCCCACCCCCATGGGGATGGTCTACAGGGTTCATAACTACTCCTCTTACTACGGGACGCTTCCCTAGCCAACGCTTAGATCCGACTCTACCCAAATGTAGGTGTTCTACGAAATTATTATATATATATCCCAAATTTTTTAAAAATAATAATAATAATAATATAGTTGTTTGGGTTCAATTCTTTCTAATACATATTTATATAAAATAAATTAGACCAACTTAAGTCCCTTAACAATAATTTGATTTTTTTTACATTAAATACAAGCTCCATAATTTTAATTATTTATTTTATACCCAACAAATAATTATATGAAAATCAAAATACCATTAATTAATCACTCCACATAATCCACAATCAATAGGATAATAAAAGCATTATTGACTTTTTTTTAAACGGATAAAGATTGTTGTTAATTTCTCATTAAAACAATTATGTTAAAAGTTATGGTTATTGATTTGTACTTTATAATCTCAATAAAAATTATCCTTATTAATCTGTATTAAGAAATATATAATTTTTCTAGATAAGACTGTCATAAAATAAAAAATGAATTTTATTAATAAAATATATTTCATCATAATTATCGCTAGTTACATTTAAGAATTATTGAAAATATGATTGAAATGTTAAAAAAAAACAGACTTTTTTTTAACATTTAAAAAGTAATCCTTCAATTTTTATTTCTTAAAAATCATTTTAGAAATAGTCTTAATGACTGTTTAAAATAATAATAATTTTTTTAAAATTAATACACAAAATAACTATATATCACCAAAAACAACTTTGCATAACCATGATTGATAGCACCATTATCGCCAAAACCTAATAAAAAAATCAAAGTTGTTTAATCTTGAATCCAATGAACCCATCATCTCCATCAAAACATCAATTGAAATATTAAAAATCAACATATTAAAGTGACGACTAAAAGGACTTGAAACCAACCAAACAAATCGGGAATTATTATTATTATTATTATATATATATATATATATATATATATAGTCTCTAGATAACTTTGCTCTCATCTGTCTTTGAATAACAAAATAAGACTTAAAGAGACGAAACATAATAGATAGAAAAGTTATATTTTAAGAACTAATAAAAATATATGATAAGAAGTTTAGACTTATCATATGTGGTAGCTCAAGAGTTCATACCACATTACACAAATATGGATCTTCTTAAGGTTATAATAATATTTATTATCAGTTAATTTTATTTATAATAATTAGTTATAAATTAGAATAAAACTAATTAATTAGAGGTTATAATAATATTTATTATCCATTAATGTGAACATATTCAATGTAATGTAAGTATATTTTTTTACAATTTAAATCTCCTAAATAGTTTTCATAATTAATATTAATATTTAATACAAATCTCAAATGACTTTTTAGATGAGAAGGGTTTATTATATTTGAATTTTTTTATAAATAATCAAATTATTTAGATGAAATATTTAATAAAAAATATTAATATATATAGATGGTAGGTTATATATATTGAGTTTATTTTTATTAACATTTTTTTAATAAAAATAGGAGTATCAAAAACTAAAATATACCATAAAATTAGTAGATAAAAATAGTAGTTGCACAATAAAATTAAATTCATAAAACACATTATTATTTCATTAAAATTATGAGTATTAAACAAATTATTCCAAGTTAGTGTATACATAAGAAATCTAAAGCTAAACACAATTATTTCAAAATTAAAATATTTTAAGTAAGCAAACATTCAGACAATAGCTTGCATCTAGAAGTATAATGGCATATAATGGCTGAAAGTACCTGAAATAAACCAAATAAAATCAAGAATTAATGTAATAGAAAAATTAAAAAATCTTTTTACAAATAAATTTTATGATAAAATGATCTAAATTTCACTAACTTACCAATGCTCACACCTTCAGGCATGATAACACGATTATTACCAAAAACAACTTTGCATAACCATGATAGCACCATTATCGCCAAAACCTAATAAAAAAATCAAAGTTGTTTAATCTTGAATCCAATGAACCCATCATCTCCATCAAAACATCAATTGAAATATTAAAAATCAACATATTAAAGTGATGACTAAAAGGACTTGAAACCAACCAAACAAATCGGGAATTATTATATATATATATATATAGTCTCTAGATAACTTTGCTCTCCTCTGTCTTTGAATAACAAAATAAGACTTAAGGAGAGACGAAACATATATAATAGAGAAGAAAAATTATATTTCAAGAACTAATAAAAATATATGATAAGAAGTTTAGACTTGAGCTCAAGAGTTCATACCACATTACACAAATATGGATCTTCTTTGAAATAACTGAAAGCCTCGTTTTCCCTATGAAAATGACAACATTATGTCTACAAAAACTCAAGAAAAAAATAGCCATTGCATCAATAACAAATAATGACCTTTTCAGAATATGTATAATCAACCACTTTCTATAACAAATAAAGAAAGAAGAGAGAGAAATATATATATTTAAGAAAGAGAAAATACCTATGATGATGAATTTTGGAGAGAGCCGTGATTAATATATATAATATTTTAGACGAGAATCATTAGGTTTATTTTTAAAATAATTAATAAAAAAATATTAATATATATATATATAAGAGTAACAGACATAGAATAATTAATGATGAAAGTTAATACAATTGATGAAAAAATATATATTTTATATATTATTAGTGTGAATATATATATGGTAAGGGATAGAAAAACAATTAATTGATAAAGATAAATGAAGAGAGAGAAATATATATATATATATCTAAGAAAGAGAAAATACTATGATGATGTGAATAATTTTGGAGAGAGCGTGATGTACACCTCCAACCTTTTAAATTAAGCGTTAAGTTAGTGTATACATAAGAAATCTAAAGCTAAACACAATTATCTCAAAATTAAAATACATAAGAAATCTAAAGCTAAACACAATTATCTCAAAATTAAAATATTTTAAGTAAACAAACATTCAGACAATAGCTTGCATCTAGAAGTATAATGGCATATAATGGCTGAAAGTACCTGAAATAAACCAAATAAAATCAAGAATTAATGTAATAGAAAAATTAAAAAAATCTTTTTACAAATAAATTTTATGATAAAATGATCTAAATTTCACTAACTTACCAATGCTCACACCTTCAGGAATGATAACACAATTATTACCAAAAACAACTTTGCATAACCATGATAGCACCATTATCGCCAAAACCTAATAAAAAAATCAAAGTTGTTTAATCTTGAATCCAATGAACCCATCATCTCCATCAAAACATCAATTGAAATATTAAAAATCAACATATTAAAGTGATGACTAAAAGGATTTGAAACCAACCAAACAAATCGGGAATTATTATATATATATATATAGTCTCTAGATAACTTTGCTCTCCTCTGTCTTTGAATAATAAAATAAGACTTAAGGAGAGACGAAACATATATAATAGAGAAGAAAAGTTATATTTCAAGAACTAATAAAAATATATGATAAGAAGTTTAGACTTGAGCTCAAGAGTTCATACCACATTACACAAATATGGATCTTCTTTGAAATAACTGAAAGCCTCGTTTTCCCTATGAAAATGACAACATTATGTCTACAAAAACTAAAGAAAAAAATAGTCATTGCATCAATAACAAATACAGACCTTTTCAGAATATGTATAATCAACCACTTTCTATAACAAATAAAGAAAGAAGAGAGAGAAATATATATATTTAAGAAAGAGAAATACCTATGATGATGATGTTGATAATTTTGGAGAGAGCCGTGATTAATATATATAATATTTTAGACGAGAAAATAATTAATATATATATAAAAATATTTTTAAAATAATTAATAAAAAAATATTAATATATATATATATATATAAAAGAGTAACAGACATAGAATAATTAATGATGAAAGTTAATACAATTGATGAAAAAATATATATTTTATATATTATTAGTGTGAATATATATATGGTAAGGGATAGAAAAACAATTAATTGATAAAGATAAATGAAGAGAGAGAAATATATATATATATATATATCTAAGAAAGAGAATATACTATGATGATGTGAATAATTTTGGAGAGAGCGTGATGTACACCTCCAACCTTTTAAATTAAGCGTTATTAGATATATATAGATTTCCAAATAATTTATTAAAAAGTGTCAACTGTCATCTCTTTCGCCCATATATTAACCCAATTTTTAAGTCAAGAACTCTTAGATGTCAAATATAAGACAAACATAATTTATTTTAATTAGGCTAACTAAGTTAATAAAAAATTTAAAATTAACTAGATTTAATAATTAAACACATTTTGCTAATAAATCATGAAATGAAAGTGCATTTTATGAGAGATATTTGGTAGAATCTATTTATGTAATAAGAAATTATTTTTCTAAAGTAATTTTAAACTAATTAAGAAACCAATATATTTTAGAATTTAATAGATAACACAATATCAGTTTTCAACCTAAATTTTGTGGTAATAACTCGTAAATAAAAATTAAAGATCACATATTCTATTCTAGTTAATAAAACCTGAGATGTAATTATAAGTATTTATAAGATAAGATAATACTAGTTTCCTAAATTATGAAAATATAAAATAAAATATATCAAAATATTTTAGTTAATGATTTTGATAATTTTAACATTTTAATAAAATAAAATAAGAAACAAGGTTATTATTAATATGGATGTCTAAACTTTAATTTTTCCATTTTATAAATATCAATTTCTTTAACACCTTTTATAAATTGTAAATATCTATATTTTATAAATTTTAATGATTATTTAAGAAATATTTATTTAGAAGGTAAGAATCTGCATAAAATTTACCTTTAAAAAATATTGATATAATTTATTATTTGATCAATTTTAAATAATTATTTTAGGATTTTTTTATAACAAATATCTAAATAAATTTTCTTTCTTTTAAAATAGATTTATATAATAATTTCTTTTCATTTACATAAATTTCGTTATTTAACATTAATTACTCTAAATAACAATTTGTTTGCTGGTGAATATTTTATTTTATAAATTATTTTTCAAATTCATAGTCTTTTAAATGAATATAAATACTCTCTAGTTCTTTGAATAAATTAACTTTAAGTTGTCATATCAAACACCATGAACAAATTATTCTTCAATCTTGTGTTGGTGTTAGTTCTTCTCATTTCTCGTAAGTTTAATTTTCTCTCTATTTATGATTAGTTCAAATTTAATGATATCATTAATAATAAAAACATGTATGACTATTTAATTTTTACAGAGAATGATAACGTGTTGGCAAGAGTTTGTTTTAACAAGAGCGCTACATTTAAAGGCATGTGTTTTAAGGATATCAGTTGTAAAAAATCTTGTTTACCCGAATCTGTTAACAATTTTGATGGCTATTGTGATAATTTTGTCTGCATATGTGAAAGACTATGTGAATAGTCTATTCATGTTCTTTGATAACACAAATGTACCAACTATGGATGTGAAAATAAATATTTAATGCTTATTTAATTGTGATATCTAATTACTAATTATATTTTATTAGCATATAAGTTTTAACAATAATTCATTAATCATATATATATATTAATAACGCCTTAATTTAAAATGTTGGAGGTGTATCACACGCTCTCTCCACAATTATTAACAAATAAAATAAGGTAATTTCTCTTTCCTAATAATTATTTATCTTAATTATTTTCTCTCTCCAAATAATTATATATATATAAATTTCTTTCCTAATATATATATTTCTCTCCCTTAATTTAATTATTAAGTCTTTTTTACTCTTTCTTACCATATAAATATTTATATTTTTTCGCATTAATAATATAAAATATTTTTTATCAATAATTTTATATTAAAATATATAATATTACATAACATATTTATTTTTATACTTAATAATAACAAAATATATATATATATAATGATGTTTAAATCAACATGCACACCATTAATCTACGTATCTATATATATATAATGATGCTTAATTTTTAAAGTGTCCGGATTGCCGGGTCGAGAGCTGTGGTTAATTTGGATACTTGGGTCGGATTGTGGGTTGACCCGTTTTTAAATTTAAAACGGTTAAAAATAAAATTAAAAATGCTAGAGGTATGTTTCGAACTTGCAACCTAACAAAACAAGTACAACTCTTTAACCAACTAGGCTACAAAGACTTTATATTTTAAATTCAACACCAAATTTGATAAACGCGGGACGTTTTAATATTAATATAAGTTCAACTTTTTAACTAACTAATCTATATATATATAATGATGCTTAATTTTTAAAGTGTCCGGATTGCCGGGTCGAGAGCTGTGGTTAATTTGGATACTTGGGTCGGATTGTGGGTTGACCCGTTTTTAAATTTAAAACGGTTAAAAATAAAATTAAAAATGCTAGAGGTATGTTTCGAACTTGCAACCTAACAAAACAAGTACAACTCTTTAACCAACTAGGCTACAAAGACTTTATATTTTAAATTCAACACCAAATTTGATAAACGCGGGACGTTTTAATATTATTATAAGTTCACCTTTTTAACTAACTAATATATAATGATGTTGAGTAAATGAATATATGGGTCGGATTATGAATTGACTCACCCATAAACTTAAAACGGTTAAAAAATGTCAAAAAATGTTATCCGTAATTTTTTTTCACGATTTTTATATTATTACTCGTGCAAATGCACGGGCTAAATGCTAGTATATCTAATAACGCTTAATTTAAAATGTTGGAGGTGTATTACACGCTCTCTCCACAATCATTAACAAATAAAATAAGGTAATTTCTCTTTCCTAATAATTATTTATCTTAATTATTTTCTCTCTCCAAATAATTATATATATATATAAATTTCTTTCCTAATATATATATTTCTCTCCCTTAATTTAATTATTAAGTATTTTTTACTTTTCTTACCATATAAATATTTATATTTTTTTGCATTAATAATATAAAATATTTTTTTATCAATAATTTTATATTAAAATATATAATATTACATAACATATTTATTTTTATATTTAATAATAACAAAATATATATATATATATAATAATGTTTAAATTAACATGCACACCATTAATCTACGTTATTAATATATAATTCATATCATCAAATATTTGCTCTCTCCTCTCTCCTCTCTCCTTCTCTTTATTTCATAATTTCTCTTTCCTAATAATTATTTATCTTAATTATTTTCTCTTTCCTAATATATATATATATATATATATATAAGTTTCTTTTTTAATATATATATATATATTTCTCTCCCTTAATTTAGTTATTATGTATTTTTTACTGTCTTTTACCATATAAATATTTATATTTTTTTAGACTAATAATATAAAATATTTTTTTTATCAATAATGTTATATTAAAATATATGATATTACATAACATATTTATTTTTATATTTAATAATAACAATCTATATATATAATAATGTTTAAAGTCAACAAGCACCACCTTAATCCATATATAATTCATATCATCAAATATTTTTTCTCTCCTCTCTCCTCTTTTTTATTTCTTAATTAAATTTTGTTTTTTCCATTATTATATATATTATATATAATATACATTTCATTATCATATATTATCTAAAACATTATTTATATTATTATTAATTCAAGATATAAACAAAAAAAAAAAATTGGTTATAAATGAATCTAACTTCATAATTTTTATATTTATTTTATTTATATATAAATATAAACATTTTTTTTTTAATTTTTATAAATGCACCTACATTCATAATTTTATATTTATTGGTTACCTTATATTTTTATATATATATATATATATTATATATTAGTTTTAATCATTAATTTTATATAAATACATTTTATCTTTTATCATACATTTTTTCACTCATTATATATATATATATATATATATATATAATATTTTTTTATGAGTATAAATAATTTTTATGTTAATATAAAAATTAACTAATTGATAATAAATATTAAATATAAAATATATATGCATACACAAAATAATAAAATTATTTCAACAATCATAAGTGGTCTAGCGGTTTAAGTGTACACATTTCATGCGGAAGACCAGGGTTCGAATCCCAATACATGCAAAATTTTAAACAAATCATAGGCATTTGAAAGTGTGATGTTGGAATTAGTGGTTGATTTGACGAGCATTTAAATGTCTGAGTTCACGAGATGGAGGTTAGGTGGTTGGTATGACGAGCATTTGAAATTGTGAGGTCACGAGATGAAGGTCGGGTAGTGGGTGCTTTGTCGAGTGTGACGTCGGAATTAGTGGTTGGTTTGATGAACATTTGATAGTTTGAGGTCACGAGATGGAGGACGGGTGGTGGGTAGTTTGTCGAGTGTGAGGTTTGAATTAATGGTTGGTATGACGAGCATTTGAAATTGTGAGGTCACGAGATGGAGGTCGGGTGATGGGTGGTTTGTCGAGTGTGACGTCAGAATTAGTGGTTGGTTTGACGAGCATTTGAAAGTGTGAGGTCACGAGATGAATGTCGGATGGTGGTTAATGGTTGGTTGGTTTGACGTTGGATAAGAGTTTGTGATCAATTTGAGGATTGGTTGTTGAAGTGAGAGTAAAAGAGAGGCTCACTAAGATTGGTGAGTGGTTTATTGAGGTATAGAGGCATATGAAAAAGTGTGAGTCACAAAATGATGGTCAATTGGAGGGTTATTGGTTGAGTTTGACGAGCATTTGAAAGTGTGAGGTCACAAGATGAAGGTCGGGTGATGGGTGGTTTGTCGAGTGTGAGATTGAAATTAGTGGTTGGTTTGACGAGCATTTGAAAGTGTGAGGTCACGAGATGAATGCCGGATGGTGGTTAATGGTTGGTTGGTTTGACGTTGGATAAGAGTTTGTGATCAATTTGAGGATTGGTTGTTGAATTGTTGAAGTGAGAGTAAAAGAGAGGCTCACTAAGATTGGTGAGTGGTTTATTGAGGTATAGAGGCATATGAAAAAGTGTGAGTCACAAAATGATGGTCAATTGGAGGGTTATTGGTTGAGTTTGACGAGCATTTGAAAGTGTGAGGTCACAAGATGAAGGTCAGGTGATGGGTGGTTTGTCGAGTGTGAGGTTGAAATTAATGGTTGGTTTGACGAGTATTTGAAAGTGTGAGGTCACGAGATGAATGTTGGATAGTGGTTGGTTTGATGTTGGATAAGAAGTCTGTGATCAATTGGGGGATTGGTTGTTGATTTGTTAAAGTGGAAATAAAAAAAGGTTGAATAAGATTGGTGAGTGGTTTGTCGAGAGATGGAGTCATATGAAAAGTGTGAGTCATAATTAAGGTCGACCAAGATTGATGAGTGATTTGCCGAAGGGATAAAAATTGCATATAAAAAAATATGAGTCACAAGATGAGGGTCAATTGAGCGGTTAAGTGAGTGCCGAAGGGATACAATATAAGTTAATATTAAGTTTAAAATAAAACTTAATTTATCTAAAATATTTATAAATAAATAATATTTTATATATATTTTCATCCGTGCAAATGCACGGGATTCATGCTAGTATATATAATAACACTTAATTTTAAATATTTCTAGATTATCGGATTATCGCACCACACCCAACGTCCCGCTTTATGAGAAAAAACGAATCGGGTTCCATAATCCATTGACTCGCGAATTCAATCGGGTTATAAAATAATATGAAAAGTCACAACATAAAATTAAATTAAAAAAAGATGAAAATTCAATTTTAGATTATTAATATTCGTATTTATTAAATTCATTTAAATATAATATATTTATATCCATGGTGTAGATCAATTTTGCTCAGAACATGAATATCATTAAATTTCTAGATAAATGGAACGAAATTATAGATCTTGTTAAGAAAAAGGCTAAGGAAATGCGAATGTTTTCAAATGTTTATTTGGAGCCCTAGTCTACAATGCCTAGAGAGAAAGAAATACAAGAATTTATAACAAAAGGAAAAGTTTAGGATGATATTGTCTTTGATGGCAACGCTCTCATACATAAATGGAGCGGAATTCCTATTAATGAAGATAGTTGGAAACTCAGTCAAAGATTGAATATCTCATATAAAATCATTACAAGGAAATGAAGTTTCAAATAATTCTTGTTTAATGACTTGTTTGTAATTCAATTGTTTGTTATTCTATTTTTTTTTAACTTATTTGTTTCAAACTCATTTGGTATTTTAAAAAACTCTGTCTAGCTTTATTCCTTGAACTCATTTTCCTATTTTGGAATTTTTAAAAAAATTAAACTAATCCGTTTTCCAAAAAAAAATATAATTTTTTTAATTTTGGTTAAAATAAATATTTTTATTTTTTCTACCATTTATTATATGAGAAATGATTGAGAAAAGAAATTTGAGAGAGGGAATGATGTGGCGCAATTTGATTAGCCACAAAAATAACAAAATTTATCTCTCTTCTCTTTCTTTTCACATTTTATCCTTTTTTCCAAACAGTGATGTAGTGACATATCATTTCTTCCCCCATTACCGAACCATTTCCTGTTCTACCCACCTTTTAAACAACTTTTCCCAAACTACCCACATTTTCATTCACTTTCCCAAACTACCCACCTTTCTCTCTCTAAATCATTAATTATCCTTTTAATTACACATCTTCCACATTAATCCAATAATTACTATATTTTATAAATATATATAATTAAAATTAATAATGCATATATTAAATAAAATATATTACATTAATATTAAAATAATATATATATATATATATTATTTTTACTTATTTATAAATATAATATATTATTAAAAATAATACATAGTACTTGATTTTATAAATATAATATATATAATTAAAATTAAATATACTAAATTAAATAATTAAAATAAATATTATAAACTAAAATAAAATAAATAACATAAACCTAAAATAAAAGAAAATAAATTAACTAAACTTTAAAATATTTATAAAAGTAATCAATTTAAAAAATCTTAAAATAAAATAAATTATAAAAATTTTAAAATATTTATAATATTTTACACATTTATGTAAAATATAAATCTTATTTTAATATTTATGTAATATATGTATTATTTTAATATTTATATAATATAATATATTTTATTTAGTGTATAATGTTTTATTTTAGTTTATAATATTTATTTGAATTATTTAATTTATAATGTTTAATATTAATTATATATATTATATTTATTATATTTATAAAATTAAGTAAAAATAAAATAGGTGTGTTATTTTAATATTTATGTAATATATGTGTTATTTTAATATATAATATTAGAAGTTTATGTAATGTATTTTATTTTAGTGTATAATATTTATTTAAATTATTTAATTTATAATTTTAATTATATGTTATATTTATATATATATATATGTTATTTTAATATTAATGTAATATATTTTATTTAATAAATGTATTATTAATTTAATTATATATATTTATATTTATAAAATAGAGTAATTAGTGGATTAGTATGAAAGATGTGTAATTAAAAGATTAATTAATGATTTAGAGAGAGAAATGTGGGTAGTTTGGGAAAGTGAATGAAAAGGTGGGTAGTTTAGGAAAAATTGTTTGAAAGGTGGGTAGAACAGTAATTGGTTCCCCATTACCTCCCTCAAATTCCCTTCTCCTACCACTCCTCTTATTATATGCACCATTTTTTTAACAATTTTTTAATTTAACAAAATTATATATTAGATTATATAAATAATTGTACCTTAGTATTTAATTAAAATTTCAAAATAATCTATTAAAAAAATAATGTTATACGTTTTCTATATATTTATTATTTATATAATTAATTTTCATTTTTTCATTATATGTTTGAACTATTGTTCCATTATTTTATTATTTTTGGGTTTTATATAATTATATAATAGATTTTAAAATTATTTTTAATTTATTTTTTCATATTAATTTCCAAATAACTTAAGAAAAAAATATTTTTATACATTCTTTTTATATATATTATTTATACAATTAATTAATTTCGTTATTTAATTATATATTTTATACATCATTTATTAATCATTAAATATATATACATACATACATACATAAAAATTTTGAATTAAATTCACCAAACAAAAATATTAAAGTGTTCACATTTCATATTTGAGGTAAGAGTTTGAGTCTCAATTAATGTGAACTTAAGAATATTCAAATGAAAGTGATGGTACATGTGGGTGTGAATTGAAATTTGAGGGAAGGGAGCATGATGGTTTGTATACAGAGTTAATAATTACTTTATGTGAGTCCCTATGTAAATGCGTGTGAATTTTTGGTTGATGGGGAAAGTCTATAATAAAATATCAATTAGAAAAATGTTTAAAGTGAAGTAACAATATATATATAATAACGGTTAAATTTAAAAAGCTCTAAATTATTGGGTCTCGTACCATAGTTCTCGACACACTTTATGAGACAAAATGTACCGAGTTAAAAAATCTATTAACTCGCCAATCATATAAACGATTTATGAAATAATATGAAGAGTTATCGACTTAAAAAATTTAATTAATGAAGATGAAAAGGCATTTTTATATTTTTAATCTTCATATTTATTAAATACAAATAATGGTATACATCCTCTATATATTTATTATTTATATAATTAAGTTTCTTTTATTCAATATATCTTTAATCTATTATTCTATTATTTTAACTTTTTTTTATCATTTTAATATAATTATATAATTGATTTCAAAAATATTTTTAATTTAGTTTTTAATTCAAATTTCTAAATAATTTATTAAAAAGCGTCAACTGTACTCTCTTTCGCCCATATATTAACCCAATTTCTAATTCAAGAACTATTAGATGTCAAATATAAGACAAACATAATTTTTTTAATTAGGCTAACTAAGTTAATAAAAAATTTAAAATTAACTAGATTTAATAATTAAACACATTTTGCTAAGAAATCATGAAATGAAAGTGCATTTTATGAGAGATATTTGGTAGAATCTATTTATTTGTAATAATAAATTAATTTTCTAAAGTAATTTTAAACTATTTAAGAAACTCATATATTTTAGAATTTAATAGATAACACAATATCAATTTTCAACCTAAATATTGTGGTAATAACTAATATCTAAAAATTTAAGATCACATTTTCTATTCTAGTTAATAAAACATGAGATGTAATTATAAGTCTTTATAAGATAAGATAATGCTAGTTTCCAAATTTATGAAAATATAAAATAAAATATATCAAAATATTTTAGTTAATGATTTTGATAATTTTAATATTTTAATAAAATAACACAAGAAACAAGCTTATTATTAATATGGATGTCTAAACTTTAATTTTTCCATTTTATAAATATCAATTTCTTTAACACCTTTTATAAATTGTAAATATCTATATTTTATAAATTTTAATGATTATTTAAGAAATATTTATTTAGAAGGTAAGAATTTGCATAAAATTTACCTTTAAAAAATATTGATATAATTTATTATTTGATCAATTTTAAATAATTATTTTAGGATTTTTTTATAACAAATATCTAAATAAATTATTTTTCTTTTAAAAGAGATTTATATAATAATTTCTTTTCATTTACATAAATTTCTTTGTTCAACATTAATTACTCTTAATAACTATTTGTTTGCTGGTGAATATTTTATTTTATAAATTATTTTTCAAATTCATAGTCTTTTAAATGAATATAAATACTCTCTAGTTCTTTGAATAAATTAACTTTAAGTTGTCATATCAAACACCATGAACAAATTATTCTTCAATCTTGTGTTGGTGTTAGTTCTTCTCATTTCTCGTAAGTTTAATTTCTCTCTATTTATCATTAGTTTAAATTTAATGATATCATTAATAATAAAAACATGTATGACTATTTAATTTTTACAGAGAATGATAAAGTAGTGGCAAGAGTTTGTTTTAACAAGAGCGCTACATTTAAGGGCCTGTGTTTTAAGGATAGCAGTTGTAAAAAATCTTGCTTACCCGAATCTGTTAACAATTTTGATGGGTATTGTGATAATTTTCATTGCATATGTGAAAGACTATGTGAATAGTCTATTCATGTTCTTTAATAACACAAATGTACCAACTATGGATGTGAAAATAAATATTTAATACTTATTTAATTGTGATATCTAATTACTAATTTTATTTTATTAGCATATAAGTTTTAACAATAATTCATTAATCATATATATATGTAATAACACTTAATTTTAAATATTTCTAGATTATCGGATTATCGCACCACACCCAACGTCCCGCTTTATGAGAAAAAACGAATCGGGTTACATAATCCATTGACTCGCGAATTCAAGCGGGTTATAAAATAATATGAAAAGTCACAACATAAAATTAAATTAAAAAATTTGAAAATTCAATTTGTAAATCAATTTTGCTCAGAACATTAATATCATTAAATTTCCAGATAAATGGAACGAAATTATAGATCTTGTTAAGAAAAAAGGCTAAGGAAATGCGAATGTTTTCAAATGCTTCTTTGGAGCCCTATTCTACAATTCCTAGAGAGAAAGAAATACAAGAATTTATAGCACGAATAAAATAACAAAAGGACATGTTTAGGATGATATTGTCTCTAATGGCAACGCTCTCATACATAAATGGAGGGGAATTCCGATTAATGAAGATAGTTGTAAACTCAGTCAAAGATTGAATATTCCATATAAAATCATTAGAAGAAAAGGAAGTTTCAAATAGTTCTTGTTTAATGACTTGTTTGTAATTCAATTGTTTGTTATTCTATTTTTTTTTTAACTTATTTGTTTCAAACTGATTTGATATTTTAAAAAACTCTAAGTTCTGTCTAGCTTTATTCCTTGAACTCTTTTTCCTATTTTGGAATTTTTAAAAAAATTAAACTAATCCGTTTTCCAAAAAAAAATATAATTTTTTTAATTTTGGTTAAAATAAATATTTTTATTTTTTCTACCATTTATTATATGAAAAATGATTGGGAGAAGGAATTTGAGAGAAGGAATGAGGGAGGGAATGATGTGGCGCAATTTGATTAGCTACAAAAATAACAAAATTTCTATCTTCTCTTTCTCTTCACATTTTATCCTTTTTCCAACTAGTGACGAAGTAACACATCATTTCTTCCACCATTACCTCTCTCAAATTCCCTTCTTCTATCACTTCTCTTATTATATATGCACCATTTTTTTAACAATTTTTTAATTCAACAAAAATATATATTAGATTATATAAATAATTTTACTTTAGTTTTTAATTAAAATTTCAAAATAATTTATTAAAAAAATAATGTTATACGTTTTCTATATATTTATTATTTATATAATTAATTTTCTTTTTTTCATTATATGTTTGAACTATTGTTCCATTATTTTATTATTTTTGGGTTTTATATAAATATATAATAGATTTTAAAATTATTTTTAATTTATTTTTTCATATTAATTTCCAAATAACTTAATAAAAAAATATTTTTATACATTCTTTTTATATATATTATTTATACAATTAATTAATTTCGTTATTTAATTATATATTTTATATATCATTCATTAATCATTAAATATATATACATACATACATAAAAAGTTTGAATTAAATTCACCAAACAAAAATGATTAAAGTGTTCACATTACATATGTGAGGTAAGAGTTTGAGTCTCAATTAATGTGAACTTAAGAATATTCAAATGAAAGTGATGGTACATGTGGGTGTGAATTGAAATTTGAGGGAAGGGAGCATGATTGTTTGTATATAGAGTTAATAATTACTTTATGTGAGTCCCTATGTAAATGCGTGTGAATTTTTGGTTGATGGGGAAAGTCTATAATAAAATATCAATTAAAAAAATGCTTAAAGTGAAGTAACAATATACATATAATAACGGTTAAATTTAAAAAGCTCTAAATTATTGGGTCTCGTAACATAGTGCTTGACACACTTTATGAGACAAAATGTACCGAGTTAAAAAATCTATTAACTCGCCAATCATATAAACGAGTTATGAAATAATACGAAGTGTCATCAACTAAAAAAATTAATTAATGAAGATGAAAAGGCATTTTTATATTTTTAATCTTCATATTTATTAAATACAAATAATGGTATACATCCTCTATATATTTATTATTTATATAATTAATTTTCTTTTATTGAATATATCTTTAATCTATTGTTCTATTATTTTAACTTTTTTATTATTTTAATATAATTATATAATTTATTTCAAAAATATTTTTAATTTAGTTTTTAATTCAAATTTCCAAATAATTTATTAAAAAGCGTCAACTGTCCTCTCTTTCGTCCATATATTAACCCAATTTTTAAGTCAAGAACTCTTAGATGTCAAATATAAGACAAACATAATTTATTTTAATTAGGCTAACTAAGTTAATAAAAAATTTAAAATTAACTAGATTTAATAATTAAACACATTTTGCTAATAAATCATGAAATGAAAGTGCATTTTATGAGGGATATTTGGTAGAATCTATTTATTTGTAATAAGAAATTATTTTTCTAAAGTAATTTTAAACTAATTAAGAAACCCATATATTTTAGAATTTAATAGATATCAAAATATCAATTTTCAACCTAAATATTGTGGTAATAACTAATATCTAAAAATTTAAGATCACATTTTCTATTCTAGTTAATAAAACCTGAGATGTAATTATAAGTCTTTATAAGATAAGATAATGCTAGTTTCCTAATTTATGAAAATATAAAATAAAATATATCAAAATATTTTAGTTAATGATTTTGATAATTTTAATATTTTAATAAAATAACACAAGAAACAAGCTTATTATTAATATGGATGTCTAAACTTTAATTTTTCCATTTTATAAATATCAATTTCTTTAACACCTTTTATAAATTGTAAATATCTATATTTTATAAATTTTAATGATTATTTAAGAAATATTTATTTAGAAGGTAAGAATTTGCATAAAATTTACCTTTAAAAAATATTGATATAATTTATTATTTGATCAATTTTAAATAATTATTTTAGGATTTTTTATAACAAATATCTAAATAAATTTTCTTTCTTTTAAAAGAGATTTATATAATAATTTCTTTTCATTTACATAAATTTCTTTGTTTAACATTAATTACTCTTAATAACTATTTGTTTGCTGGTGAATATTTTATTTTATAAATTATTTTTCAAATTCATAGTCTTTTAAATGAATATAAATACTCTCTAGTTCTTTGAATAAATTAACTTTAAGTTGTCATATCAAACACCATGAACAAATTATTCTTCAATCTTGTGTTGGTGTTAGTTCTTCTCATTTCTCGTAAGTTTAATTTCTCTCTTTTTATGATTAGTTTAAATTTAATGATATCATTAATAATAAAAACATGTATGACTATTTAATTTTTACAGAGAATGATAAAGTAGTGGCAAGAGTTTGTTTTAACAAGAGCGCTACATTTAAAGGCCTGTGTTTTAAGGATAGCAGTTGTAAAAAATCTTGCTTACCCGAATCTGTTAACAATTTTGATGGGTATTGTGATAATTTTCATTGCATATGTGAAAGACTATGTGAATAGTCTATTCATGTTCTTTAATAACACAAATGTACCAACTATGGATGTGAAAATAAATATTTAATGCTTATTTAATTGTGATATCTAATTACTAATTTTATTTTATTAGCATATAAGTTTTAACAATAATTCATTAATCATATATATATATATATAATAACACTTAATTTTAAATATCTCTAGATTATCGGATTATCGCACCACACCCAACGTCCCGCTTTATGAGAAAAAACGAATCGGGTTACATAATCCATTGACTCGCGAATTCAAGCGGGTTATAAAATAATATGAAAAGTCACAACATAAAATTAAATTAAAAAAGATTAAAATTCAATTTGTAGATCAATTTTGCTCAGAACATTAATATCATTAAATTTCCAGATAAATGCTTCTTTGGAGCCCTATTCTACAATGCCTAGAGAGAAATAAATACAAGAATTTATAACACGAATAAAATAACAAAAGGAAATGTTTAGGATGATATTGTCTCTAATGGCAACGCTCTCATACATAAATGGAGGGGAATTCCGATTAATGAAGATAGTTGTAAACTCAGTCAAAGATTGAATATTCCATATAAAATCATTAGAAAAAAAAGGAAGTTTCAAATAGTTCTTGTTTAATGACTTATTTGTAATTCAATTGTTTGTTATTCTATTTTTTTTAACTTATTTGTTTCAAACTGATTTGATATTTTAAAAAACTCTAAGTTCTGTCTAGCTTTATTCCTTGAACTCTTTTTCCTATTTTGGATTTTTTAAAAAAATTAAACTAATCCGTTTTCCAAAAAAAAATATAATTTTTTTAATTTTGGTTAAAATAAATATTTTTATTTTTTCTACCATTTATTATATGAAAAATGATTGGGAGAAGGAATTTGAGAGAAGGAATGAGGGAGGGAATGATGTGGCGCAATTTGATTAGCTACAAAAATAACAAAATTTCTCTCTTCTCTTTCTCTTCACATTATATCCTTTTTCCAACTAGTGACGAAGTGACACATCATTTCTTCCACCATTACCTCTCTCAAATTCTCTTCTTCTATCACTCCTCTTATTATATATGCACCATTTTTTTAACAATTTTTTAATTCAACAAAAATATATATTAGATTTTATAAATAATTTTACTTTAGTTTTTAATTAAAATTTCAAAATAATTTATTAAAAAAATAATGTTATACGTTTTCTATATATTTATTATTTATATAATTAATTTTCTTTTTTTCATTATATGTTTGAACTATTGTTCCATTATTTTATTATTTTTGGGTTTTATCTAAATATATAATAGATTTTAAAATTATTTTTAATTTATTTTTTCATATTAATTTCCAAATAACTTAATAAAAAAATATTTTTATACATTCTTTTTATATATATTATTTATACAATTAATTAATTTCGTTATTTAATTATATATTTTATACATCATTCATTAATCATTAAATATATATACATACATACATAAAAAGTTTGAATTAAATTCACCAAACAAAAATGATTAAAGTGTTCACATTACATATGTGAGGTAAGAGTTTGAGTCTCAATTAATGTGAACTTAAGAATATTCAAATGAAAGTGATGGTACATGTGGGTGTGAATTGAAAATTGAAGGAAGGGAGCATGATTGTTTGTATATAGAGTTAATAATTACTTTATGTGAGTCCTTATGTAAATGCGTGTGAATTTTTGGTTGATGGGGAAAGTCTATAATAAAATATCAATTAGAAAAATGCTTAAAGTGAAGTAACAATATACATATAATAACGGTTAAATTTAAAAAGCTCTAAATTATTGGGTCTCGTAACATAGTGTTCGACACACTTTATGAGACAAAATGTACCGAGTTAAAAAATCTATTAACTCGCCAATCATATAAACGAGTTATGAAATAATACGAAGAGTCATCAACTAAAAAATTTAATTAATGAAGATGAAAAGGCATTTTTATATTTTTAATCTTCATATTTATTAAATACAAATAATGGTATACATCCTCTATATATTTATTATTTATATAATTAATTTTCTTTTATTGAATATATCTTTAATCTATTGTTCTATTATTTTAACTTTTTTTATTATTTTAATATAATTATATAATTTATTTCAAAAATATTTTTAATTTAGTTTTTAATTCAAATTTTCAAATAATTTATTAAAAAGCGTCAACTGTCCTCTCTTTCGTCCATATATTAACCCAATTTTTAAGTCAAGAACTCTTAGATGTCAAATATAAGACAAACATAATTTATTTTAATTAGGCTAACTAAGTTAATAAAAAATTTAAAATTAACTAGATTTAATAATTAAACATATTTTGCTAAAAAATCATGAAATGAAAGTGCATTTTATGAGGGATATTTGGTAGAATCTATTTATTTGTAATAAGAAATTATTTTTCTAAAGTAATTTTAAACTAATTAAGAAACCCATATATTTTAGAATTTAATAGATAACACAATATCAATTTTCAACCTAAATATTGTGGTAATAACTAATATCTAAAAATTTAAGATCACATTTTCTATTCTAGTTAATAAAACCTGAGATGTAATTATAAGTCTTTATAAGATAAGATAATGCTAGTTTCCTAATTTATGAAAATATAAAATAAAATATATCAAAATATTTTAGTTAATGATTTTGATAATTTTAATATTTTAATAAAATAACACAAGAAACAAGCTTATTATTAATATGGATGTCTAAACTTTAATTTTTCCATTTTATAAATATCAATTTCTTTAACAACTTTTATAAATTGTAAATATCTATATTTTATAAATTTTAATGATTATTTAAGAAATATTTATTTAGAAGGTAAGAATTTGCATAAAATTTACCTTTAAAAAATATTGATATAATTTATTATTTGATCAATTTTAAATAATTATTTTAGGATTTTTTATAACAAATATCTAAATAAATTTTCTTTCTTTTAAAAGAGATTTATATAATAATTTCTTTTCATTTACATAAATTTCTTTGTTTAACATTAATTACTCTTAATAACTATTTGTTTGCTGGTGAATATTTTATTTTATAAATTATTTTTCAAATTCATAGTCTTTTAAATGAATATAAATACTCTCTAGTTCTTTGAATAAATTAACTTTAAGTTGTCATATCAAACACCATGAACAAATTATTCTTCAATCTTGTGTTGGTGTTAGTTCTTCTCATTTCTCGTAAGTTTAATTTCTCTCTTTTTATGATTAGTTTAAATTTAATGATATCATTAATAATAAAAACATGTATGACTATTTAATTTTTACAGAGAATGATAAAGTAGTGGCAAGAATTTGTTTTAACAAGAGCGCTACATTTAAAGGCCTGTGTTTTAAGGATAGCAGTTGTAAAAAATCTTGCTTACCCGAATCTGTTAACAATTTTGATGGGTATTGTGATAATTTTCATTGCATATGTGAAAGACTATGTGAATAGTCTATTCATGTTCTTTAATAACACAAATGTACCAACTATGGATGTGAAAATAAATAATTAATGCTTATTTAATTGTGATATCTAATTACTAATTTTATTTTATTAGCATATAAGTTTTAACAATAATTCATTAATCATATATATATAATAACACTTAATTTTAAATATTTCTAGATTATCGGATTATCGCACCACACCCAACGTCCCGCTTTATGAGAAAAAACGAATCGGGTTACATAATCCATTGACTCGCGAATTCAAGCGGGTTATAAAATAATATGAAAAGTCACAACATAAAATTAAATTAAAAAAGTTGAAAATTCAATTTGTAGATCAATTTTGCTCAGAACATTAATATCATTAAATTTCAGATAAATGGAACGAAATTATAAATCTTGTTAAGAAAAAGGCTAAGGAAATGCGAATGTTTTCAAATGCTTCTTTGGAGCCCTATTCTACAATGCCTAGAGAGAAAGAAATACAAGAATTTATAGCACGAATAAAATAACAAAAGGAAATGTTTAGGATGATATTGTCTTTAATGGCAACGCTCTCATACATAAATGGAAGGGAATTCCGATTAATGAAGATAGTTGTAAACTCAGTCAAAGATTGAATATTCCATATAAAATCATTAGAAAAAAAGGAAGTTTCAAATAGTTCTTGTTTAATGACTTGTTTGTAATTCAATTGTTTGTTATTCTATTTTTTTTAACTTATTTGTTTCAAACTGATTTGATATTTTAAAAAACTCTAAGTTCTGTCTAGCTTTATTCCTTGAACTCTTTTTCCTATTTTGGAATTTTAAAAAAAATTAAACTAATCCGTTTTCCAAAAAAAAAATATAATTTTTTTAATTTTGGTTAAAATAAATATTTTAATTTTTTCTACCATTTATTATATGAAAAATGATTGGGAGAGGGAATTTGAGAGAAGGAATGAGGGAGGGAATGATGTGGCGCAATTTGATTAGCTACAAAAATAACAAAATTTCTCTCTTCTCTTTCTCTTCACATTTTATCCTTTTTCCAACTAGTGACGAAGTGACACATCATTTCTTCCACCATTACCTCTCTCAAATTCCCTTCTTCTATCACTCCTCTTATTATATATGCACCATTTTTTTAACAATTTTTTAATTCAACAAAAATATATATTAGATTATATAAATAATTTTACTTTAGTTTTTAATTAAAATTTCAAAATAATTTATTACAAAAATAATGTTATACGTTTTCTTTTCTTTTTTTCATTATATGTTTGAACTATTGTTCCATTATTTTATTATTTTTGGGTTTTATATAAATATATAATAGATTTTAAAATTATTTTTAATTTATTTTTTCATATTAATTTCCAAATAACTTAATAAAAAAATATTTTTATACATTCTTTTTATATATATTATTTATACAATTAATTAATTTCGTTATTTAATTATATATTTTATACATCATTCATTAATCATTAAATATATATACATACATACATACATAAAAAGTTTGAATTAAATTCACCAAACAAAAATGATTAAAGTGTTCACATTACATATGTGAGGTAAGAGTTTGAGTCTCAATTAGTGTGAATTGAAATTTGAGGGAAGGGAGCATGATTGTTTGTATATAGAGTTAATAATTACTTTATGTGAGTCCCTATGTAAATTGTCACGGGCTCAGTCTTTTCACTGACGATCCGTGCGGCACTAGTTACGATCTTCGCAAGACGAGTAACTAGTCAGCCTTTCTCGATGCAACACTCGGCGTTTAATAAAATTGACACAAGAATTCTAGAGAGAGAGTAACTCTTACAAAAAAATAGTAGTATATTACTCGAATACTTGGTGATTTACAATGTAATACCTCACAGGTATTTATAGGACTAATTCTAGCTGTTACATTGATTGTGCACTAATTTAGGGATTCTTTATAATTATCAATCAAGGACATTCCTAATTAAGGACATTCCTTTTATATATCAATTAGTGATCCACTAATCAAGGAATTCCTTTGAACTCTCCATTAGGTGCGCTAATCAAGGACCTTCCTTCCAGCTTCCTTCCAATCTAGAATCTTCCTTGGGTTGGGCTTAAAAGGGCTCAAGCCTCCTCCTCTTCTTGGGCCAGGAGGATTGGGCCGTGACATTCTCCTTAAGCCTCCTCTTCCTGGGCCAAGAAGATTGGGCTGTGACATTCTCCCCCACTCAATCTGGCGACGTCCTCGTCGCTTCCTCCTTGTAGGCCCTGATGATATCTCCACATGAGATAAAAGTTTTGAGCGACGTGCTGGCTTTCTAACCCGTTTCTTCTCTAAGAAAGGGCCTTCGTATTGCCTCACAAGCCCCTTATAAATTTTGGAAAATTGTCTCTCTTGATGGAGGAGAAGTTTTACTATCACTCGGTTTCCTCCGAACTCCAAGTGTCTTCTCTTCTTTTCCTCCCATTTCTTCATTCTTTTGGCGGTCTTGGCTATTTTGCACTTCCCTTTCGTGAATGGAAACTCCTCTGGTTGCCTCTTCAATTCCTCCAATTTGGAAGGTTTAATGCGATAAAGAACCGTCGCTGATGGTTTAGTACATTTGACTAACTCTTCTCTGATATCCACCTCTCTCTTATGGTGGAGTTTCTCTGATACTCCAGCGGGCATTACATCGTGACCTTTCTCTAGTACAATTGTAACTTCTGGATGTATCTTCTCTTTAGACGCAATTTTCTCATCTTCTTTCCCAGCGACAAAAGATGATGAGTAGGTGTCCTCCGCACCTTTTGAGAGTTGCATGGCAGATAGGTGCCTAGTTTCTCTCTTGCCCTCTCTTGTTAAAGGTATTGTGCGAGTATTACCCTGCTCTAGAATGTACATCATATTGGCAGAAGGGAGTAGGATGGCATTTACCTTGTCAAGGAATTCTATGCCGAGAACCATTTTGTAGTCATCCATGTCGATAATGGAGAAATCCAAAAGGCCGGTCCACTCCCCCAAGTTGATCTTCACATTACGAGCAACTCCATAAGTCGCACTTGGTGCCGAGTTGACTGCTTTAAGCCACCCTTTCTCTTTAGTGTACTTAATCCCCAGTCTTCCCGCCTCCTTTACCTCTAGAAAATTGTTGTTGGCTCCCGTATCCAACAAAGCTTTAACCATGTGGTTTCTTACTCTAGTTTCCACAAATAGTCGTCCTTTCTTCGCGGACTTTGACTTATCAAATTTTGTTGTAACGGCACTGATTAGGTTTAACGACCCCAAGCGAGCTTCATCGTGAAGGCGTTCTTGCTCCTCCATCAATGCTGATAGTTTATTCTTCACAGGGCACTCTCTTGCTTTGTGCGGCCCTTCGCAAAAGAAACACTTTATCCGGGGTTTCTCTCCATGTTTCTCGTCACGATCTCCTTTACCATTGGATTTGGTAAACTTAACTGGGTCTTCATTGTTATAGATATGGTCTCCACCATTTTCCCCATTGTCATTCCTCTCATAGATCGACTTTGGTTTCTCTTGCCTTCTCATCTCGACAAGAGATTCAGCCACGGCAATTGCGGAGCTTAGATCTTGGACACTACGTCGTTCCAATTCCAACTTCGCCCACATTTGTAGACCATCAGTGAAGGCAAACAAGGCTTCGTCGTCTGAGTAGTTAGGGATCTCAAGGAGAGTAGCGATAAACTCCTTGACATACTCCTTGATACTCCCTCTTTGTGAGAGTCGCCGCAACTTGGCCCTTGCTTCTCGAATAGCGTTTTCAGGATAGAACTGTCTCTTGAGTTCCTCCTTGAATTCACCCCAGGTATTGATAGAACACGTACCTTTTTCAATGTCGCTACTCCTTCGCCTCCACCACAACATTGCGGTGTCTTCCAGGTATGTCGTGGCAGTATCAATCTTCCTCGCCTCTTCTACTAGGCCGAGTGCTTTGAAGTACTGGTCCAGACTCCATAAGAAGTTGTCGATCTCCTTCGCATTCCTCTCGCCTAAATACGCTTTAGGCCTTGGAATGTCTATCCTTATCGGATTGGGGACTCCTACGGGCGCGCGTCCGCACTCTTGCGCAACCGCCTTCTTGAGTAACGCCACATCCTCTTCGGTATCTTGTAACTTAGAAGTCATTACCTCGAGTTTCTCAGTCAAGGTCCTGATTTCACCAAGGAGGGTCTTCTCCACGATCTGAGCTTGCTCTTGACATTTGGACAAGCCTTCGTTCAGGGCACCTTGCATTCCTCCTCGGAGCTCGTCTCTCTCCTTCTCAAGCTCGGCAATGCGTTCCTCTAGGTCCCCGTCATTATCTTGTCCGTACGCCACGGTGAGTTCTACCTTCTCCAACCTGGCGATGATGTCAACGATAGCGTCTCTTGATCTTTCTCTTTCTTTGGTAGCTTTGGTTCCTCCCGCCTGAACTTTGCGAGAGTTCCTACCATCTTCTCCGGTCCCGTGGGGAAGATTCTCTACTTCGTCCACGACGACCTTTGAATTTTCTTCTGATCTCTTCGTCATTTCAGCTCTGATACCAATTGTCACGGGCTCAGTCTTTTCACTGACGATCCGTGCGGCACTAGTTACGATCTTCGCAAGACGAGTAACTAGTCAGCCTTTCTCGACGCAACACTCGGCGTTTAATAAAATTGACACAAGAATTCTAGAGAGAGAGTAACTCTTACAAAAAAATAGTAGTATATTACTCGAATACTTGGTGATTTACAATGTAATACCTCACAGGTATTTATAGGACTAATTCTAGCTGTTACATTGATTGTGCACTAATTTAGGGATTCTTTATAATTATCAATCAAGGACATTCCTAATTAAGGACATTCCTTTTATATATCAATTAGTGATCCACTAATCAAGGAATTCCTTTGAACTCTCCATTAGGTGCGCTAATCAAGGACCTTCCTTCCAGCTTCCTTCCAATCTAGAATCTTCCTTGGGTTGGGCTTAAAAGGGCTCAAGCCTCCTCCTCTTCTTGGGCCAGGAGGATTGGGCCGTGACATTCTCCTTAAGCCTCCTCTTCCTGGGCCAAGAAGATTGGGCTGTGACAAAATGCGTGTGAATTTTTGGTTGATGGGGAAAGTCTATAATAAAATATCAATTAGAAAAATGCTTAAAGTGAAGTAACAATATACATATAATAACGGTTAAATTTAAAAAGCTCTAAATTATTGGGTCTCGTAACATAGTGCTCGACACACTTTATGAGACAAAATGTACCGAGTTAAAAAATCTATTAACTCGCCAATCATATAAACAAGTTATGAAATAATATGAAGAGTCATCAACTAAAAAATTTAATTAATGAAGATGAAAAGGCATTTTTATATTTTTAATCTTCATATTTATTAAATACAAATAATGGTATACATCCTCTATATATTTATTATTTATATAATTAATTTTCTTTTATTCAATATATCTTTAATCTATTGTTCTATTATTTTAACTTTTTTTATTATTTTAATATAATTATATAATTTATTTCAAAAATATGTTTAATTTAGTTTTTAATTCAAATTTCCAAATAATTTATTAAAAAGCGTCAACTGTCCTCTCTTTCGTCCATATATTAACCCAATTTTTAAGTCAAGAACTCTTAGATGTCAAATATAAGACAAACATAATTTATTTTAATTAGGCTAACTAAGTTAATAAAAAATTTAAAATTAACTAGATTTAATAATTAAACACATTTTGCTAATAAATCATGAAATGAAAGTGCATTTTATGAGGGATATTTGGTATAATCTATTTATTTGTAATAAGAAATTATTTTTCTAAAGTAATTTTAAACTAATTAAGAAACCCATATATTTTAGAATTTAATAGATAACACAATATCAATTTTCAACCTAAATATTGTGGTAATAACTAATATCTAAAAATTTAAGATCACATTTTCTATTCTTTTTAATAAAACCTAAGATGTAATTATAAGTCTTTATAAGATAAGATAATGCTAGTTTCCTAATTTATGAAAATATAAAATAAAATATATCAAAATATTTTAGTTAATGATTTTGATAATTTTAATATTTTAATAAAATAACACAAGAAACAAGCTTATTATTAATATGGATGTCTAAACTTTAATTTTTCCATTTTATAAATATCAATTTCTTTAACACCTTTTATAAATTGTAAATATCTATATTTTATAAATTTTAATGATTATTAAAGAAATATTTATTTAGAAGGTAAGAATTTGCATAAAATTTACCTTTAAAAAATATTGATATAATTTATTATTTGATCAATTTTAAATAATTATTTTAGGATTTTTTATAACAAATATCTAAATAAATTTTCTTTCTTTTAAAAGAGATTTATATAATAATTTCTTTTCATTTACATAAATTTCTTTGTTTAAAATTAATTACTCTTAATAACTATTTGTTTGCTGGTGAATATTTTATTTTATAAATTATTTTTCAAATTCATAGTCTTTTAAATGAATATAAATACTCTCTAGTTCTTTGAATAAATTAACTTTAAGTTGTCATATCAAACACCATGAACAAATTATTCTTCAATCTTGTGTTGGTGTTAGTTCTTCTCATTTCTCGTAAGTTTAATTTCTCTCTTTTTATGATTAGTTTAAATTTAATGATATCATTAATAATAAAAACATGTATGACTATTTAATTTTTACAGAGAATGATAAAGTAGTGGCAAGAGTTTGTTTTAACAAGAGCGCTACATTTAAAGGCCTGTGTTTTAAGTATAGCAGTTGTAAAAAATCTTGCTTACCCGAATCTGTTAACAATTTTGATGGGTATTGTGATAATTTTCATTGCATATGTGAAAGACTATGTGAATAGTCTATTCATGTTCTTTAATAACACATATGTACCAACTATGGATGTGAAAATAAATAATTAATGCTTATTTAATTGTGATATCTAATTACTAATTTTATTTTATTAGCATATAAGTTTTAACAATAATTCATTAATCATATATATATATAATAACACTTAATTTAAAATATTTCTAGATTATCGGATTATCGCACCACACCCAACGTCCCGCTTTATGAGAAAAAACGAATCGGGTTACATAATCCATTGACTCGCGAATTCAAGCGGGTTATAAAATAATATGAAAAGTCACAACATAAAATTAAATTAAAAAAGTTGAAATTTCAATTTGTAGATCAATTTTGCTCAGAACATTAATATCATTAAATTTCCAGATAAATGGAACGAAATTATAGATCTTGTTAAGAAAAAGGCTAAGGAAATGCGAATGTTTTCAAATGCTTCTTTGGAGCCCTATTCTACAATGCCTAGAGAGAAAGAAATACAAGAATTTATAGCACGAATAAAATAACAAAAGGAAATGTTTAGGATGATATTGTCTCTAATGGCAACGCTCTCATACATAAATGGAAGGGAATTCCGATTAATGAAGATAGTTGTAAACTCAGTCAAAGATTGAATATTCCATATAAAATCATTAGAAAAAAAGGAAGTTTCAAATAGTTCTTGTTTAATGACTTGTTTGTAATTCAATTGTTTGTTATTCTATTTTTTTTAACTTATTTGTTTCAAACTGATTTGATATTTTAAAAAACTCTAAGTTCTGTCTAGCTTTATTCCTTGAACTCTTTTTCCTATTTTGGAATTTTTAAAAAAATTAAACTAATCCGTTTTCCAAAAAAAAAATATAATTTTTTTAATTTTGGTTAAAATAAATATTTTAATTTTTTCTACCATTTATTATATGAAAAATGATTGGGAGAGGGAATTTGAGAGAAGGAATGAGGGAGGGAATGATGTGGCGCAATTTGATTAGCTACAAAAATAACAAAATTTCTCTCTTCTCTTTCTCTTCACATTTTATCCTTTTTCCAACTAGTGACGAAGTGACACATCATTTCTTCCAGCATTACCTCTCTCAAATTCCCTTCTTCTATCACTCCTCTTATTATATATGCACCATTTTTTTAACAATTTTTTAATTCAACAAAAATATATATTAGATTATATAAATAATTTTACTTTAGTTTTTAATTAAAATTTCAAAATAATTTATTAAAAAAATAATGTTATACGTTTTCTTTTCTTTTTTTCATTATATGTTTGAACTATTGTTCCATTATTTTATTATTTTTGGGTTTTATATAAATATATAATAGATTTTAAAATTATTTTTAATTTATTTTTTCATATTAATTTCCAAATAACTTAATAAAAAAATATTTTTATACATTCTTTTTATATATATTATTTATACAATTAATTAATTTCGTTATTTAATTATATATTTTATACATCATTCATTAATCATTAAATATATATACATACATACATAAAAAGTTTGAATTAAATTCACCAAACAAAAATGATTAAAGTGTTCACATTACATATGTGAGGTAAGAGTTTGAGTCTCAATTAGTGTGAATTGAAATTTGAGGGAAGGGAGCATGATTGTTTGTATATAGAGTTAATAATTACTTTATGTGAGTCCCTATGTAAATGCGTGTGAATTTTTGGTTGATGGGGAAAGTCTATAATAAAATATCAATTAGAAAAATGCTTAAAGTGAAGTAACAATATACATATAATAACGGTTAAATTTAAAAAGCTCTAAATTATTGGGTCTCGTAACATAGTGCTCGACACACTTTATGAGACAAAATGTACCGAGTTAAAAAATCTATTAACTCGCCAATCATATAAACAAGTTATGAAATAATATGAAGAGTCATCAACTAAAAAATTTAATTAATGAAGATGAAAAGGCATTTTTATATTTTTAATCTTCATATTTATTAAATACAAATAATGGTATACATCCTCTATATATTTATTATTTATATAATTAATTTTCTTTTATTCAATATATCTTTAATCTATTGTTCTATTATTTTAACTTTTTTTATTATTTTAATATAATTATATAATTTATTTCAAAAATATGTTTAATTTAGTTTTTAATTCAAATTTCCAAATAATTTATTAAAAAGCGTCAACTGTCCTCTCTTTCGTCCATATATTAACCCAATTTTTAAGTCAAGAACTCTTAGATGTCAAATATAAGACAAACATAATTTAGTTTAATTAGGCTAACTAAGTTAATAAAAAATTTAAAATTAACTAGATTTAATAATTAAACACATTTTGCTAATAAATCATGAAATAAAAGTGCATTTTATGAGGGATATTTGGTAGAATCTATTTATTTGTAATAAGAAATTATTTTTCTAAAGTAATTTTAAACTAATTAAGAAACCCATATATTTTAGAATTTAATAGATAACACAATATCAATTTTCAACCTAAATATTGTGGTAATAACTAATATCTAAAAATTTAAGATTACATTTTCTATTCTTTTTAATAAAATCTGAGATGTAATTATAAGTCTTTATAAGATAAGATAATGCTAGTTTCCTAATTTATGAAAATATAAAATAAAATATATCAAAATATTTTAGTTAATGATTTTGATAATTTTAATATTTTAATAAAATAACACAAGAAACAAGCTTATTATTAATATGGATGTCTAAACTTTAATTTTTCCATTTTATAAATATCAATTTCTTTAACACCTTTTATAAATTGTAAATATCTATATTTTATAAATTTTAATGATTATTTAAGAAATATTTATTTAGAAGGTAAGAATTTGCATAAAATTTACCTTTAAAAAATATTGATATAATTTATTATTTGATCAATTTTAAATAATTATTTTAGGATTTTTTATAACAAATATCTAAATAAATTTTCTTTCTTTTAAAAGAGATTTGTATAATAATTTCTTTTCATTTACATAAATTTCTTTGTTTAACATTAATTACTCTTAATAACTATTTGTTTGCTGGTGAATATTTTATTTTATAAATTATTTTTCAAATTCATAGTCTTTTAAATGAATATAAATACTCTCTAGTTCTTTGAATAAATTAACTTTAAGTTGTCATATCAAACACCATGAACAAATTATTCTTCAATCTTGTGTTGGTGTTAGTTCTTCTCATTTCTCGTAAGTTTAATTTCTCTCTTTTTATGATTAGTTTAAATTTAATGATATCATTAATAATAAAAAATGTATGACTATTTAATTTTTACAGAGAATGATAAAGTAGTGGCAAGAGTTTGTTTTAACAAGAGCGCTACATTTAAAGGCCTGTGTTTTAAGGATAGCAGTTGTAAAAAATCTTGCTTACCCGAATCTGTTAACAATTTTGATGGGTATTGTGATAATTTTCATTGCATATGTGAAAGACTATGTGAATAGTCTATTCATGTTCTTTAATAACACAAATGTACCAACTATGGATGTGAAAATAAATATTTAATGCTTATTTAATTGTGATATCTAATTACTAATTTTATTTTATTAGCATATAAGTTTTAACAAAAATTCATTAATCATATATTTATATAATAACACTTAATTTTAAATATTTCTAGATTATCGGATTATCGCACCACATTCAACGTCCCGCTTTATGAGAAAAAACGAATCGGGTTACATAATCCATTGACTCGCGAATTCAAGCGGGTTATAAAATAATATGAAAAGTCACAACATAAAATTAAATTAAAAAAGTTGAAAATTCAATTTGTAGATCAATTTTGCTCAGAACATTAATATCATTAAATTTCCAGATAAATGGAACGAAATTATAAATCTTGTTAAGAAAAAGGCTAAGGAAATGCGAATGTTTTCAAATGCTTCTTTGGAGCCCTATTTTACAATGCCTAGAGAGAAAGAAATACAAGAATTTATAGCACGAATAAAATAACAAAATGAAATGTTTAGAATGATATTGTCTCTAATGGCAACGCTCTCATACATAAATGGAGGGGAAGTCCGATTAATGAAGATAGTTGTAAACTCAGTCAAAGATTGAATATTCCATATAAAATCATTAGAAAAAAAGGAAGTTTCAAAGAGTTCTTGTTTAATGACTTGTTTGTAATTCAATTGTTTGTTATTCTATTTTTTTAACTTATTTGTTTCAAACTGATTTGATATTTTAAAAAACTCTAAGTTCTGTCTAGCTTTATTCCTTGAACACTTTTTCCTATTTTGGAATTTTTAAAAAAATTAAACTAATCCGTTTTCTAAAAAAAAAATATAATTTTTTTAATTTTGGTTAAAATAAATATTTTAATTTTTTTCTACCATTTATTATATGAAAAATGATTGGGAGAGGGAATTTGAGAGAAGGAATGAGGGAGGGAATGATGTGGCGCAATTAGATTAGCTACAAAAATAACAAAATTTCTCTCTTCTCTTTCTCTTCACATTTTATCCTTTTTCCAACTAGTGACGAAGTGACACATCATTTCTTCCACCATTACCTCTCTCAAATTCCCTTCTTCTATCACTCCTCTTATTATATATGCACCATTTTTTTAACAATTTTTTAATTCAACAAAAATATATATTAGATTATATAAATAATTTTACTTTAGTTTTTATTTAAAATTTCAAAATAATTTATTAAAAAAATAATGTTATACGTTTTCTTTTCTTTTTTTCATTATATGTTTGAACTATTGTTCCATTATTTTATTATTTTTGGGTTTTATATAAATATATAATAGATTTTAAAATTATTTTTAATTTATTTTTTCATATTAATTTCCAAATAACTTAATAAAAAAATATTTTTATACATTCTTTTTATAAATATTATTTATACAATTAATTAATTTCGTTATTTAATTATATATTTTATACATCATTCATTAATCATTAAATATATATACATACATACATAAAAAGTTTGAATTAAATTCACCAAACAAAAATGATTAAAGTGTTCACATTACATATGTGAGGTAAGAGTTTGAGTCTCAATTAGTGTGAATTGAAATTTGAGGGAAGGGAGCATGATTGTTTGTATATAGAGTTAATAATTACTTTATGTGAGTCCCTATGTAAATGCGTGTGAATTTTTGGTTGATGGGGAAAGTCTATAATAAAATATCAATTAGAAAAATGCTTAAAGTGAAGTAACAATATACATATAATAACGGTTAAATTTAAAAAAGCTCTAAATTATTGGGTCTCGTAACATAGTGCTCAACACACTTTATGAGACAAAATGTACCGAGTTAAAAAATCTATTAACTCGCCAATCATATAAACAAGTTATGAAATAATATGAAGAGTCATCAACTAAAAAATTTAATTAATGAAGATGAAAAGGCATTTTTATATTTTTAATCTTCATATTTATTAAATACAAATAATGGTATACATCCTCTATATATTTATTATTTATATAATTAATTTTCTTTTATTCAATATATCTTTAATCTATTGTTCTATTATTTTAACTTTTTTTATTATTTTAATATAATTATATAATTTATTTCAAAAATATTTTTAATTTAGTTTTTAATTCAAATTTCCAAATAATTTATTAAAAAGCGTCAACTGTCCTCTCTTTCGTCCATATATTAACCCAATTTTTAAGTCAAGAACTCTTAGATGTCAAATATAAGACAAACATAATTTATTTTAATTAGGCTAACTAAGTTAATAAAAAATTTAAAATTAACTAGATTTAATAATTAAACACATTTTGCTAATAAATCATGAAATGAAAGTGCATTTTATGAGGGATATTTGGTAGAATCTATTTATTTGTAATAAGAAATTATTTTTCTAAACTAATTTTAAACTAATTAAGAAACCCATATATTTTAGAATTTAATAGATAACACAATATCAATTTTCAACCTAAATATTGTGGTAATAACTAATATTTAAAAATTTAAGATCACATTTTCTATTCTAGTTAATAAAACCTGAGATGTAATTATAAGTCTTTATAAGATAAGATAATGCTAGTTTCCTAATTTATGAAAATATAAAATAAAATATATCAAAATATTTTAGTTAATGATTTTGATAATTTTAATATTTTAATAAAATAACACAAGAAACAAGCTTATTATTAATATGGATGTCTAAACTTTAATTTTTCCATTTTATAAATATCAATTTCTTTAACACCTTTTATAAATTGTAAATATCTATATTTTATAAATTTTAATGATTATTTAAGAAATATTTATTTAGAAGGTAAGAATTTGCATAAAATTTACCTTTAAAAAATATTGATATAATTTATTATTTGATCAATTTTAAATAATTATTTTAGGATTTTTTATAACAAATATCTAAATAAATTTTCTTTCTTTTAAAAGAGATTTATATAATAATTTCTTTTCATTTACATAAACTTCTTTGTTTAACATTAATTACTCTAAATAACTATTTGTTTGCTGGTGAATATTTCATTTTATAAATTATTTTTCAAATTCATAGTCTTTTAAATGAATATAAATACTCTCTAGTTCTTTGAATAAATTAACTTTAAGTTGTCATATCAAACACCATGAACAAATTATTCTTCAATCTTGTGTTGGTGTTAGTTCTTCTCATTTCTCGTAAGTTTAATTTTCTCTCTATTTGTGATTAGTTTAAATTTAATGATATCATTAATAATAAAAACATGTATGACTATTTAATTTTTACAGAGAATGATAAAGTAGTGGCAAGAGTTTGTTTTAACAAGAGCGCTACATTTAAAGGCCTGTGTTTTAAGGATAGCAGTTGTAAAAAATCTTGCTTACCCGAATCTGTTAACAATATTGATGGGTATTGTGATAATTTTCATTGCATATGTGAAAGACTATGTGAATAGTCTATTCATGTTCTTTAATAACACAAATGTACCAACTATGGATGTGAAAATAAATATTTAATGCTCATTTAATTGTGATATCTAATTACTAATTTTATTTTATTAGCATATAAGTTTTAACAATAATTCATTAATCATATATATAGATAATAATACTTAATTTTAAATATTTCTAGATTATCGGATTATCGCACCACACCCAACGTCCCGCTTTATGAGAAAAAACGAATCGGGTTACATAATCCATTGACTCGCGAATTCAAGCAGGTTATAAAATAATATGAAAAGTCACAACATAAAATTAAATTAAAAAAGATGAAAATTCAATTTGTAGATCAATTTTGCTCAGAACATTAATATCATTAAATTTCCAGATAAATGGAACGAAATTATAGATCTTGTTAAGAAAAAGGCTAAGGAAATGAGAATGTTTTCAAATGCTTCTTTGGAGCCCTATTCTACAATGCCTAGAGAGAAAGAAATACAAGAATTTATAGCACGAATAAAATAACAAAAGGAAATGTTTAGGATGATATTGTCTCTAATGGCAACGCTCTCATACATAAATGGAGGGGAATTCCGATTAATGAAGATAGTTGTAAACTCAGTCAAAGATTGAATATTCCATATAAAATCATTAGAAAAAAAGGAAGTTTCAAATAGTTCTTGTTTAATGACTTGTTTGTAATTCAATTGTTTGTTATTCTATTTTTTTTAACTTATTTGTTTCAAACTGATTTGATATTTTAAAAAACTCTAAGTTCTGTCTAGCTTTATTCCTTGAACTCTTTTTCCTATTTTGAAATTTTTAAAAAAATTAAACTAATCCGTTTTCCAAAAAAAAAATATAATTTTTTTAATTTTGGTTAAAATAAATATTGGGAGAAGGAATTTGAGAGAGGGAATGAGGGAGAGAATGATGTGGCGCAATTTGATTAGCTACAAAAATAACAAAATTTCTGTCTCTTCTCTTTCTCTTCACATTTTATACTTTTTCCAACTAGTGATGAAGTGACACATCATTTCTTCCAACATAGTGCTCGACAATGCCCTATTCTACAATGCCTAGAGAAAAGAAATACAAGAATTTATAGCACGAATAAAATAACAAAAGGAAATGTTTAGGATGATATTGTCTCTAATGGCAACGCTCTCATACATAAATGGAGGGGAATTCCGATTAATGAAGATAGTTGTAAACTCAGTCAAAGATTGAATATTCCATATAAAATCATTAGAAAAAAAGGAAGTTTCAAATAGTTCTTGTTTAATGACTTGTTTGTAATTCAATTGTTTGTTATTCTATTTTTTTTAACTTATTTGTTTCAAACTGATTTGATATTTTAAAAAACTCTAAGTTCTGTCTAGCTTTATTCCTTGAACTCTTTTTCCTATTTTGGATTTTTTTTAAAAATTAAACTAATCCGTTTTCCAAAAAAAAAATATAATTTTTTTAATTTTGGTTAAAATAAATATTTTTATTTTTTCTACCATTTATTATATGAAAAATGATTGGGAGAAAGAATTTGAGAGAAGGAATGAGGGAGGGAATGATGTGGCGCAATTTGATTAGCTACAAAAATACCAAAATTTCTCTCTTCTCTTTCTCTTCACATTTTATCCTTTTTCCAACTAGTGACGAAGTGACACATCATTTCTTCCACCATTACCTCTCTCAAATTCCCTTCTTATATCACTCCTCTTATTATATATGCACCATTTTTTTAACAATTTTTTAATTCAACAAAAATATATATTAGATTATATAAATAATTTTACTTTAGTTTTTAATTAAAATTTCAAAATAATTTATTAAAAAAATAATGTTATACGTTTTCTTTTCTTTTTTTCATTATATGTTTGAACTATTGTTCCATTATTTTATTATTTTTGGGTTTTATATAAATATATAATAGATTTTAAAATTATTTTTAATTTATTTTTTCATATTAATTTCCAAATAACTTAATAAAAAAATATTTTTATACATTCTTTTTATATATATTATTTATACAATTAATTAATTTCGTTATTTAATTATATATTTTATACATCATTCATTAATCATTAAATATATATACATACATACATAAAAAGTTTGAATTAAATTCACCAAACAAAAATGATTAAAGTGTTCACATTACATATGTGAGGTAAGAGTTTGAGTCTCAATTAATGTGAACTTAAGAATATTCAAATGAAAGTGATGGTACATGTGGGTGTGAATTGAATTTTGAGGAAAGGGAGCATGATTGTTTGTATATATTTGTATATAGAGTTAATAATTACTTTATGTGAGTCCCTCTGTAATGCGTGTGAATTTTTGGTTGATGGGGAAAGTCTATAATAAAATATCAATTAGAAAAATGCTTAAAGTGAAGTAACAATATACATATAATAACGGTTAAATTTAAAAAGCTCTAAATTATTGGGTCTCGTAACATAGTGCTCGACACACTTTATGAGACAAAATGTACCGAGTTAAAAAATCTATTAACTCGCCAATCATATAAACGAGTTATGAAATAATATGAAGAGTCATCAACTAAAAATTTTAATTAATGAAGATGAAAAGGCATTTTTATATTTTTAATCTTCATATTTATTAAATACAAATAATGGTATACATCCTCTATATATTTATTATTTATATAATTAATTTTCTTTTATTCAATATATCTTTAATCTATTGTTCTATTATTTTAACTTTTTTTTATTATTTTAATATAATTATATAATTTATTTCAAAAATATTTTTAATTTAGTTTTTAATTCAAATTTCCAAATAATTTATTAAAAAGCGTCAACTGTCCTCTCTTTCGTCCATATATTAACCCAAAGTTAAGAACTCTTAGATGTCAAATATAAGACAAACATAATTTATTTTAATTAGGCTAACTAAGTTAATAAAAAATTTAAAATTAACTAGATTTAATAATTAAACACATTTTGCTAATAAATCATGAAATGAAAGTGCATTTTATGAGGGATATTTGGTAGAATCTATTTATTTGTAATAAGAAATTATTTTTCTAAACTAATTTTAAACTAATTAAGAAACCCATATATTTTAGAATTTAATAGATAACACAATATCAATTTTCAACCTAAATATTGTGGTAATAACTAATATCTAAAAATTTAAGATCACATTTTCTATTCTAGTTAATAAAACCTGAGATGTAATTATAAGTCTTTATAAGATAAGATAATGCTAGTTTCCTAATTTATGAAAATATAAAATAAAATATATCAAAATATTTTAGTTAATGATTTTGATAATTTTAATATTTTAATAAAATAACACAAGAAACAAGCTTATTATTAATATGGATGTCTAAACTTTAATTTTTCCATTTTATAAATATCAATTTCTTTAACACCTTTTATAAATTGTAAATATCTATATTTTATAAATTTTAATGATTATTAAAGAAATATTTATTTAGAAGGTAAGAATTTGCATAAAATTTACCTTTAAAAAATATTGATATAATTTATTATTTGATCAATTTTAAATAATTATTTTAGGATTTTTTTATAACAAATATCTAAATAAATTTTCTTTCTTTTAAAAGAGATTTATATAATAATTTATTTTCATTTACATAAATTTCTTTGTTTAACATTAATTACTCTTAATAACTATTTGTTTGCTGGTGAATATTTTATTTTATAAATTATTTTTCAAATTCATAGTCTTTTAAATGAATATAAATACTCTCTAGTTCTTTGAATAAATTAACTTTAAGTTGTCATATCAAACACCATGAACAAATTATTCTTCAATCTTGTGTTGGTGTTAGTTCTTCTCATTTCTCGTAAGTTTAATTTCTCTCTTTTTATGATTAGTTTAAATTTAATGATATCATTAATAATAAAAACATGTATGACTATTTAATTTTTACAGAGAATGATAAAGTAGTGGCAAGAGTTTGTTTTAACAAGAGCGCTACATTTAAAGGCCTGTGTTTTAAGGATAGCAGTTGTAAAAAATCTTGTTTACCCGAATCTGTTAACAATTTTGATGGGTATTGTGATAATTTTCATTGCATATGTGAAAGACTATGTGAATAGTCTATTCATGTTCTTTAATAACACAAATGTACCAACTATGGATGTGAAAATAAATATTTAATGCTTATTTAATTGTGATATCTAATTACTAATTTTATTTTATTAGCATATAAGTTTTAACAATAATTCATTAATCATATATATATATAATAACACTTAATTTTAAATATTTCTAGATTATCGGATTATCGCACCACACCCAACGTCCCGCTTTATGAGAAAAAACGAATCGGGTTACATAATCCATTGACTCGCGAATTCAAGCGGGTTATAAAATAATATGAAAAGTCACAACATAAAATTAAATTAAAAAATATGAAAATTCAATCTGTAGATCAATTTTGCTCAGAACATTAATATCATTAAATTTCCAGATAAATGGAACGAAATTATAGATCTTGTTAAGAAAAAGGCTAAGGAAATGCTAATGTTTTCAAATGCTTCTTTGGAGCCCTATTCTACAATGCCTAGAGAGAAAGAAATACAAGAATTTATAGCACGAATAAAATAACAAAAGGAAATGTTTAGGATGATATTGTCTCTAATGGCAACGCTCTCATACATAAATGGAGGGGAATTCCGATTAATGAAGATAGTTGGAAACTCAGTCAAAGGTTGAATATTCCATATAAAATCATTAGAAGGAAAGGAAGTTTCAAATAGTTCTTGTTTAATGACTTGTTTGTAATTCAATTGTTTGTTATTCTATTTTTTTTAACTTATTTGTTTCAAACTGATTTAATATTTTAAAAAACTCTAAGTTCTGTCTAGCTTTATTCCTTGAACTCTTTTTCCTATTTTGGAATTTTAAAAAAAATTAAACTAATCCGTTTTCCAAAAAAAAAATATAATTTTTTAAATTTTGGTTAAAATCAATATTGGGAGAAGGAATTTGAGAGAGGGAATGAGGGAGAGAATGATGTGGCGCAATTTGATTAGCTACAAAAATAACAAAATTTCTGTCTCTTCTCTTTCTCTTCACTTTTTATACTTTTTCCAACTAGTGATGAAGTGACACATCATTTCTTCCACCATTACCTCTCTCAAATTCCCTTCTTCTATCACTCCTCTTATTATATATGCACCATTTTTTAACAATTTTTTAATTCAACAAAAATATATATTAGATTATATAAATAATTGTACTTTAGTTTTTAATTAAAATTTCAAAATAATTTATTAAAAAAATAATGTTATACGTTTTCTATATATTTATTATTTATATAATTAATTTTCTTTTTTTCATTATATGTTTGAACTATTGTTCCATTATTTTATTATTTTTGGGTTTTATATAAATATATAATAGATTTTAAAATTATTTTTAATTTATTTTTTCATATTAATTTCGAAATAACTTAATAAAAAAATATTTTTATACATTCTTTTTATATATATTATTTATACAATTAATTAATTTCGTTATTTAATTATATATTTTATACATCATTCATTAATCATTAAATATATATACATACATACATAAAAAGTTTGAATTAAATTCACCAAACAAAAATGATTAAAGTGTTCATATTTCATATGTGAGGTAAGAGTTTGAGTCTCAATTAATGTGAACTTAAGAATATTCAAATGAAAGTGATGGTACATGTGGGTGTGAATTGAAATTTGAGGGAAGGGAGTATGATGGTTTGTATATAGAGTTAATAATTACTTTATGTGAGTCCCTATGTAAATGCGTGTGAATTTTTGGTTGATGGGAAAAGTCTATAATAAAATATCAATTAGAAAAATGTTTAAAGTGAAGTAACAATATACATATAATAACGGTTAAATTTAAAAAGCTCTAAATTATTGGGTCTCGTAACATAGTGCTCGACACACTTTATGAGACAAAATGTACCGAGTTAAAAAATCTATTAATTCGCCAATCATATAAACGAGTTATGAAATAATATGAAGAGTCATCAACTAAAAAATTTAATTAATGAAAATGAAAAGGCATTTTTATATTTTTAATATTCATATTTATTACATACAAATAATGGTATAGATCCTCTATATATTAATTATTTATATAATTAATTTTCTTTTATTCAATATATCTTTAATCTATTGTTCTATTATTTTAACTTTTTTTTATTATTTTAATATAATTATATAATTTATTTCAAAAATATTTTTAATTTAGTTTTTAATTCAAACTAGCATGATTTTCGTGCGATGCAAACGGACAATTTATAAAAAAATTAAAATTTCTATATTAAAATAATTTAATCACACTATATACTGTATTAACGGTTTTTATATTGTGTGTATATTCTTTCACATTTCTATTTTTATTAATATTTTGTGAAGTTATCTAATCTCAAATTTATTATAATTTTTCTTTATAAATTTTTTTTTAAAATATAACTAAAATAAAATAATACAAATATGGTCATTTATTCAAAAATTTAGTTTTTTAGTTTTATTAATTTAATTAAAAAAATATTAACGTGAATTATCCCACTATCTTAAATTGGCGAAAATAATATTTGAGGAAAATATGTTTGTATTTTTTTTTCTCTTTTGTACATAATTATTTCAGCTTCATTATATCCTCTCAAAAATTTCAAAAATAATTTATTATACATTAAAAGTCAAAATATTAATTATAATATATGTGAAATGTCTATTAAAAAATAATATTGAACCATCTTTTTTATGTCAAACACCATAAAACTCTTGTTTCAAAACTATATATATATATATATATATATATATATATATATATATATATATATATATATATATATATATATATATATATATATATATATATATATATATATATATATATAAAATTTTATTTTGGTTAAACAATATCATTAATTATTATTTTTATTAAGAAAAAAAATTCAATTTTATAATATTTTGTATAAAAATATATATATTTATAATAATATTATAAATTAAATTAATAAATATTTATCAATTATTTAAAACATATCAAAATATAGAGTTAAATATATTTTGTATTATTTATATATATATAAATATATATATATAATATTTATTATATTTTTGTATTATATATATAAAAATAATTAAAAAATTAATATTATTCATTAAAATACAATTTTATTTATAGTTTTCTTATAAAATATCTTATTAGGTTTTGTTATAGAAAAAAAATTAATAATATAAAAAAATTTAAATCTTTGGAGAAAGAGAATTACCGGGTTCCTCTTGATTTCAAATCATCGTCTTCTTTTGCTTCCCAATTTTCTTCAAATCAAGTCGAATTTTTTCTTCTAGGTCTCTCTTACGTCGTCGTCGCCCTCCTTCGTCGCATCGTCGTTGCCCACCTCCATTTATCGTGCTACTTATACCTAAGGAGAAATGAGAGTCAATTTAAGAAATACCTAGACCTAAGAAGAAAGGAGAGACGAATTTGATGAGAAATTCATATAAAATGTGTAAAAATAAAAATAAAAAAATATTTTCTTTTCTAAATCTACGGAGACAGAGAATACTCGTCTTACTCTTGATTTCGAATCTTCGTTTTCATTCGCTTCTCATTTTTTTTCAAATCAAGATCGAATATTTTCCTTTATGTCTCTCTTGCATCATCGTCGCCCTCCTCCGTTGCATCATCGTCGCTCTTCTCCATCACGTCGGCGTCGCCCTCCTCCTATTCTCATGCTACATATACCTAAAGAGAAAGGGGTATCAATTTAAGAAAGACCTAAACCTAAGGAGAAAGGAGAGACAAATGTAACGCGAGAATTTGATAAACCGTGAGAATTTGATTAGAAAATCATATAAAATGTGTAAAAATTAAAAATTAATTAGTTTTAATTTTTTTTAAAAAAAATTCAGAATCCACGGAGGTAGAGAAATCATCGATTTCCTTTTAATTTTGAATCCTCGTATTCATTCGCTTCCCGTTTTTTCTTCAAATCAAGATCGAATATTTTTCTCTGGTCTTTCTTCCGTTGTCGACACCCACCTCCTAAAGAGAAAAGAGAGATAATTGTACTGTGAGAATTTGATGAGAAATTCATATAAAATGTGTAAAATTTTGGTAAATATCACCCTAAATTTTTTGTTTTAAACATTATTATATATATTATCTTCGTTTACGTAGGGACTCACACATGCCATCTTACCCTTACTTTTGGCCTTCCTCATTAATCACAAATTCACATACGCATTTTCGTAAGGATTCACACATGCCATCCACATCGATCACAAATTCACCCACTCATACCCACATGCACAATCATTTATAAATTCGCGTAATTTGAGACTCGAACTCTGGTCTCTAATATTAAATGTGAACACTTTAACCATTAGACCACTTGTGTTTTTTGAATTTAATTTAAAATTTTATGTATGTATAAATATTTAATCCTTGTTAATTAATAATAGATAAAATATATAATAAATAAAAGAAAATTAATTAATTAATTATATAAATAATAAATATGTGAACACTTTAACCATTACCACTTGTATTTTTTAAATTGAATTTAAAATTTTATGTATATATAAATATTTAATCCTTGTTAATTAATAATAGATAAAATATATAATGAATAAAAGAAAATTAATTAATTAAGTGTATAAATAATAAATATTCATAGAAGGATAATAGGAAGAAAAAAAAATATATTTATATAAAATTAATGATAAAATATACTATATATAGATTTTAGGAGAGAGAAACGCTTAATATTAATTTTTTAATAAATTAAAATATTTATAATTTTTATTTTATGAAAAAAATTATAAAAATGATGTGTAAGAAAATATGAAATATATATATATATATATAAATGAGGAAAAAAATAAAAAATAAATTAATTATTAGTGTTACAAAACGAAAATTAATTAGGAAGGTATATTATGAATACTAGTAAAATATCCTACGTTGTACGGGAAAAAATATAAATAAAGTTTTTATATGATATTTAATTCAATATGTTTATATATAATAAAAAAAATATTTATATAAAATTAATATAAATTTATATTAAAAGAAAATATATATACATATATGAACTTACAATATTTTAATTTTTATAAACGAACTTATATGAACTAAATATTCTTATATAAATATAAACATGAACTTAAACTATTTTAATTTCTTTATTAATTTTATAAGTTTTGTTCTTTTTAATGTTAAAGAATGAAATTTTTTAATGTAAATTTAGTGGTGTTCTGCAAAATGTGTACATAACAATCATTAAGAAATACTAAATCGTTGGAATAAGCTAAATTTAACATCTTCAACAAAAACGGTGTCACCCTCCATTACACCAAGTTTAGACAAAGACTTCTATACCAACTTGCTTTTAAGATGTGCTAAAATCTTCTTTTTAAATCTATGTAATTGTAATGAAAAGTGATCAGTTATGTTTACATGTTGTGTAGATGAAAGTTAAGATTTTAATTCCATTTAGGCCATCTGGTGCATTAGAGTCATTCCATGTCATCTCCATCTGCAAAATTTGTTTTCATAACTCAATCATTATGAAGATACAAAATCGTTGGAAGAAGAAAAACCTAAATTTAACCTCTCTAACAAAAACGGTGTCACCTCCTTTACACCAAAATTTAGACAAAGACTTGTATACTCCACATACTTCCAATACGTGCTGAAATCTGATACAACTAAAATCATTTCATAACACACTCTTCACAATTAACTACATTATAACTGTCACTTTATTCTCGTCACTATATTTAACCATAATATTTTTTCTCTTTTATCAAAATCTTCTTTCTGAATCTATGCAACTGTAATAAAAAGTGGTCAGTTATACAATTATCAATTCAAGTTTAGTAATAAAAAGAGAATCCAACATAAAAAATAAAGGGTTTATGTTTTGTATCATCATCACAACCAAAAATATGTTTATAGGTTCATTCATAAACACTTTTGCATTATATTTCTGAAAAAACGTTAATAAATTTATGGATACAAAAAGATGTATTTGGCTGAGATACAATGAAATAGAAACCTCCCACTCTGAAAGAGAGTAATATTTGAAAACAAATTTGTATCTAAACATTAATATGATACTTCAAATATTTTAGAGACATTAAGATTTCTTTTAAAAAAAGGTAAGATCTTGATTTATATTGTTTCTCTTTGAGCCAATATGAGTTTATAAGCTGCATATATCACTTCTAGTGTACCATTTCTCGTGACAACACTCATACAAAAACATTTAATACCACGTCCTTCAAAATTTCCTTGAATGATACCCATTTTTCATGTCCTTCTGGATGATCCATTTGTTATAAACTACCAAACATCTTTCTGAATCTATGTAACTGAAAAGAAAAGTTGTCAGTTATATAATTATCAATTCATGTTTAGTAATGAAAAGAGAATCTAACATAAAAAATAAAGAGTTTATGCTTTGTATCATCATCACAAACAAAAATATGTTTATATGTTCATTCATAAACACGTGTGTAATATACTTCTGAAAAACTGTTAATAAATTTATAGATAGAGAAAGATGTCCATAGTTGAGATACAATGAAAATTGAGACATCCCACTCTAAAAGAGAGCAATATTTGGAAACAATTTTGTATCTAAACATTAATATAAGATTTTATATATTCTAGAGATATTATGATTTCTTTTAAATAAAGGGAAAGAACTTTATTTATATTGTCTTCTCTTTGAGCCAGTATGAGTTCATAAGCTACAAGTATCACTTTGTGGGTACCCTTTCCAGTGGCAGCACTAATACAAAAAACATATAATGTCACGCCCTTTAATATTTTCCTTGAATGATGCCCATTTCTCATATGCTTCGGGAAGATCAATTTATTTGTAATCTACCCAACATGGTTTTTCAGAAAGCTCTAGAATAAACAATTATATTTTAAGCCGAACTGAATCATATTCGTATTCTGGCTGTTCAGATGAACAATCAATAACTTGTACCTGGTTTTCATAATGGTTATAAATAAGCAGCAGCACAGTATGATGACATTAATGAATATATAGTTTCATTTTACCAAAACAAAACATCTTTCTATGTGACTAAGAAATTCATGGATTAAACCAAAACCTTGCTGAGCTCCCTCGAGTAAACCAGACAAATCTGTGACAACAATTGTTATGTCATAATCGAATTAAACAATGCCTAGAGTTGGAAGTAAAGTGATGAATTTTTATATAATCTCATAATTAACCCTAGATTCAATTATAAAAAGGTTTAAAATTGGCTCAAACTTTAATCAATTAGGAAGAATAAAATTTATTTAGACAACTTTTAAAAATCAAAAGTTGAGAAAATGGTGGAAGGTGCACTCTCCTCTGAAAATTATATAAAAGTTTTATTTATTAAAGGAGATGAGAAAGTAAGAATCTCTCTTTGTCATTTCGTCGAACACTTGGTATCCTACAACTATCACGTCACTCCTCCGATTCTTCTCATCTCTCCTCTTCCTCGTCGTCTTCATCTCCATCGTCGTCTCATCAGGGGAAGAAGACGATGCACTCACCATCTACGATGTCCTGCAACAAAACAATTTTCTGGTATGTCGTCTACCAAAAAGTGTAACAGAATACAAGATCAATCGAAACTTAGAAAAATCAATGTGTAACTTAAAGATATATGTAGTTACAGCGTGGAAGGTTAGTAGAAGACGACGCGATGAACGTCACATCCTCTTGTGCATCAATCTCATCTGGATTGAATTAAACATTAAAAATAATTGGAGCCCCGAGAAATCTATCCAATAATATAAAGAGAAAATAAAATATAAATTAATTATTAAAGTTATAAAAAGAAAATAAAAAAAATATTAATTAGGAAGAAAAAATTAATATATATAAAAATAATTATGATAATAATAATAATAATTCTCAAATTTTATCTTATATAATTACTAATTTAATATATATATATATATATATATATATATATATATATATATATAAAGATGAGAGAGAAAAAAAATTAGGAAAGTAAATTAATATATATAAATTATAGGTGAGAGAAATGTTATTTGTTTTTAAAATATTTAATTTTTAAATAAATAAAAAATACATATAATTTTTTTTTTATTAAAAAAAATATAAAATTTATTTGTGTGAAAATATAAAAAAATTAAGGTTTTTATTGGATAACAGGTAGTTTTGAATTTCAGGATTTATTCGAAATATTCAATATTTTGAATAATGAGGTTGCTGTTTTATTGGTTATTTTGTGTATTGTTCTATTATTTGCCGGCGCAGTTGATAAATCTGCACAATTCCTTCTTCATGGGTAACCTGTGTGGTTACCCGATGCTATGGAGGGATCTACTCCTATTTCAGCGCTTATCCATGCTGTTAGCAGCGGGCATTTTTCTTGTAGCTCGTATTCTTCCTCTTTTCATAACCATACCTTATATAATGAATTTAATCTCGTTAATTGGTATAATAACATTATTTTTAGGAGTCACTTTAGCTCTGGCTCAAAAAGACATTAAGAGGGGTTTAGCCTATTCTACATTTATTTCATTTAATTACTCATGCTTATTCGAAAGCATTATTGTTTTTAGCATCTTGTTCGGTTATTCATTCAATTGAAGCTATTGTTGGATATTCGTCAGATAAAAGTCAGAATATGATTCTTATTGGGGGTTTAACAAAACACGTGCCAATTATAAAAAAAAACGCTTTTTTTTAGGTACACCCTCTCTTTGTGGTATTCCACCCCTTGCTTGTTTTTGGTCTAAAGATGAAATTTTTAATGATAGTTGGTTATATTCACATATTTTTGCAATAATAACTCTGTTCACAACAGGATTAACTGCTCATTTTTCTACTTCTTCTTCCAAGTGCAGGATAACCACAAGGGGTTGTGGGTTTTTTTCTACCAATTGGGGCTCTCCCTTCCCACCCCCATGGGGATGGTCTACAGGGTTCATAACTACTCCTCTTACTACGGGACGCTTCCCTAGCCAACGCTTAGATCCGACTCTACCCAAATGTAGGTGTTCTACGAAATTATTATATATATATCCCAAATTTTTTAAAAAAAATAATAATAATAATATAGTTGTTTGGGTTCAATTCTTTCTAATACATATTTATATAAAATAAATTAGACCAACTTAAGTCCCTTAACAATAATTTGATTTTTTTTACATTAAATACAAGCTCCATAATTTTAATTATTTATTTTATACCCAACAAATAATTATATGAAAATCAAAATACCATTAATTAATCACTCCACATAATCCACAATCAATAGGATAATAAAAGCATTATTGACTTTTTTTTAAACGGATAAAGATTGTTGTTAATTTTTCATTAAAACAATTATGTTAAAAGTTATGGTTATTGATTTGTACTTTATAATCTCAATAAAAATTATCCTTATTAATCTGTATTAAGAAATATATAATTTTTCTAGATAAGACTGTCATAAAATAAAAAGTAAATTTTATTAATAAAAATATATTTCATCATAATTATCGCTAGTTACATTTAAGAATTATTGAAAATATGATTGAAATGTTAAAAAAAACGACTTTTTTTTAACATTTAAAAAGTAATCCTTCAATTTTTATTTCTTAAAAATCATTTTAGAAATAGTCTTAATGACTGTTTAAAATAATAATAATTTTTTTAAAATTAATACACAAAATAACTATATATCACCAAAAACAACTTTGCATAACCATGATTGATAGCACCATTATCGCCAAAACCTAATAAAAAAATCAAAGTTGTTTAATCTTGAATCCAATGAACCCATCATCTCCATCAAAACATCAATTGAAATATTAAAAATCAACATATTAAAGTAACGACTAAAAGGACTTGAAACCAACCAAACAAATCGGGAATTATTATTATTATTATATATATATATATATATATATATATATATATATATATATATATATATATATAGTCTCTAGATAACTTTGCTCTCATCTGTCTTTGAATAACAAAATAAGACTTAAAAGAGACGAAACATAATAGAAAGAAAAGTTATATTTTAAGAACTAATAAAAATATATGATAAGAAGTTTAGACTTATCATATGTGGTAGCTCAAGAGTTCATACCACATTACACAAATATGGATCTTCTTAAGGTTATAATAATATTTATTATCAGTTAATTTTATTTATAATAATTAGTTATAAATTAGAATAAAACTGAATTAATTAGAGGTTATAATAATATTTATTATCCATTAGTGTGAACATATTCAATGTAATGTAAGTATATTTTTTTACAATTTAAATCTCCTAAATAGTTTTCATAATTAATATTAATATTTAATACAAATCTCAAATGACTTTTTAGATGAGAAGGGTTTATTATATTTGAATTTTTTATAAATAATCAAATTATTTAGATGAAATATTTAATAAAAAATATTAATATATATAGATGGTAGGTTATATATATTGAGTTTATTTTTATTAACATTTTTTTAATAAAAATAGGAGTATCAAAAACTAAAATATACCATAAAATTAGTAGATAAAAATAGTAGTTGCACAATAAAATTAAATTCATAAAACACATTATTATTTCATTAAAATTATGAGTATTAAACAAATTATTCCAAGTTAGTGTATACATAAGACAATAGCTTGCATCTAGAAGTACTGAAAGTACCTGAAATAAACCAAATAAAATTAAGAATTAATGTAATAGAAAAATTAAAAAATCTTTTTACAAATAAATTTTATGATAAAATGATCTAAATTTCACTAACTTACCAATGCTCACACCTTCAGGCAGGATAACACGATTATTACCAAAAACAACTTTGCATAACCATGATAGCACCATTATCGCCAAAACCTAATAAAAAAATCAAAGTTGTTTAATCTTGAATCCAATGAACCCATCATCTCCATCAAAACATCAATTGAAATATTAAAAATCAACATATTAAAGTGATGATTAAAAGGACTTGAAACCAACCAAACAAATCGGGAATTATTATATATATATATATAGTCTCTAGATAACTTTGCTCTCCTCTGTCTTTGAATAACAAAATAAGACTTAAGGAGAGACGAAACATATATAATAGAGAAGAAAAGTTATATTTCAATAACTAATAAAAATATATGATAAGAAGTTTAGACTTGAGCTCAAGAGTTCATACCACATTACACAAATATGGATCTTCTTTGAAATAACTGAAAGCCTCGTTTTCCCTATGAAAATGACAACATTATGTCTACAAAAACTCAAGAAAAAAATAGCCATTGCATCAATAACAAATAATGACCTTTTCAGAATATGTATAATCAACCACTTTCTATAACAAATAAAGAAAGAAGAGAGAGAAATATATATATTTAAGAAAGAGAAAATACCTATGATGATGATGTTGATAATTTTGGAGAGAGCCGTGATTAATATATATAATATTTTAGACGAGAATCATTAGGTTTATTTTTAAAATAATTAATAAAAAAATATTAATATATATATATATAAGAGTAACAGACATAGAATAATTAATGATGAAAGTTAATACAATTGATGAAAAAATATATATTTTATATATTATTAGTGTGAATATATATATGGTAAGGGATAGAAAAACAATTAATTGATAAAGATAAATGAAGAGAGAGAAATATATATATATATCTAAGAAAGAGAAAATACTATGATGATGTGAATAATTTTGGAGGGAGCGTGATGTACACCTCCAACCTTTTAAATTAAGCGTTATTAGATATAAATAGATTTCCAAATAATTTATTAAAAAGCGTCAACTGTCCTCTCTTTCGTCCATATATTAACCCAATTTTTAAGTCAAGAACTCTTAGATGTCAAATATAAGACAAACATAATTTATTTTAATTAGGCTAACTAAGTTAATAAAAAATTTAAAATTAACTAGATTTAATAATTAAACACATTTTGCTAATAAATCATGAAATGAAAGTGCATTTTATGAGGGATATTTGGTAGAATCTATTTATTTGTAATAAGAAATTATTTTTCTAAAGTAATTTTAAACTAATTAAGAAACCCATATATTTTAGAATTTAATAGATAACACAATATCAATTTTCAACCTAAATATTGTGGTAATAACTAATATCTAAAAATTTAAGATCACATTTTCTATTCTAGTTAATAAAACCTGAGATATAATTATAAGTCTTTATAAGATAAGATAATGCTAGTTTCCTAATTTATGAAAATATAAAATAAAATATATCAAAATATTTTAGTTAATGATTTTGATAATTTTAATATTTTAATAAAATAACACAAGAAACAAGCTTATTATTAATATGGATGTCTAAACTTTAATTTTTCCATTTTATAAATATCAATTTCTTTAACACCTTTTATAAATTGTAAATATCTATATTTTATAAATTTTAATGATTATTTAAGAAATATTTATTTAGAAGGTAAGAATTTGCATAAAATTTACCTTTAAAAAATATTGATATAATTTATTATTTGATCAATTTTAAATAATTATTTTATGATTTTTTATAACAAATATCTAAATAAATTTTCTTTCTTTTAAAAGAGATTTATATAATAATTTCTTTTCATTTACATAAATTTCTTTGTTTAACATTAATTACTCTTAATAACTATTTGTTTGCTGGTGAATATTTTATTTTATAAATTATTTTTCAAATTCATAGTCTTTTAAATGAATATAAATACTCTCTAGTTATTTGAATAAATTAACTTTAAGTTGTCATATCAAACACCATGAACAAATTATTCTTCAATCTTGTGTTGGTGTTAGTTCTTCTCATTTCTCGTAAGATTAATTTCTCTCTTTTTATGATTAGTTTAAATTTAATGATATCATTAATAATAAAAACATGTATGACTATTTAATTTTTACAGAGAATGATAAAATAGTGGCAAGAGTTTGTTTTAACAAGAGCGCTACATTTAAAGGCCTGTGTTTTAAGGATAGCAGTTGTAAAAAATCTTGCTTACCCGAATCTGTTAACAATTTTGATGGGTATTGTGATAATTTTCATTGCATATGTGAAAGACTATGTGAATAGTCTATTCATGTTCTTTAATAACACAAATGTACCAACTATGGATGTGAAAATAAATATTTAATGCTTATTTAATTGTGATATCTAATTACTAATTTTATTTTATTAGCATATAAGTTTTAACAATAATTCATTAATCATATATATATATATATATATATAATAACACTTAATTTTAAATATTTCTAGATTATCGGATTATCGCACCACACCCAACGTCCCGCTTTATGAGAAAAAACGAATCGGGTTACATAATTCATTGACTCGCGAATTCAAGCGGGTTATAAAATAATATGAAAAGTCACAACATAAAATTAAATTAAAAAAGATGAAAATTCAATTTGTAGATCAATTTTGCTCAGAACATTAATATCATTAAATTTCTAGATAAATGGAACGAAATTATAGATCTTGTTAAGAAAAAGGCTAAGGAAATGAGAATGTTTTCAAATGCTTCTTTGGAGCCCTATTCTACAATGCCTAGAGAGAAAGAAATACAAGAATTTATAGCACGAATAAAATAACAAAAGGAAATGTTTAGGATGATATTGTCTCTAATGGCAACGCTCTCATACATAAATGGAGGGGAATTCCGATTAATGAAGATAGTTGTAAACTCAGTCAAAGATTGAATATTCCATATAAAATCATTAGAAAAAAAGGAAGTTTCAAATAGTTCTTGTTTAATGACTTGTTTGTAATTCAATTGTGTGTTATTCTATTTTTTGAACTTATTTGTTTCAAACTGATTTGATATTTTAAAAAAACTCTAAGTTCTGTCTAGCTTTATTCCTTGAACTCTTTTTCCTATTTTGGAATTTTTAAAAAAATTAAACTAATCCGTTTTCAAAAAAAAAATATAATTTTTTTAATTTTGGTTAAAATAAATATTTTCATTTTTTCTACCATTTATTATATGAAAAATGATTGGGAGAAGGAATTTGAGAGAATGAATGAGGGAGGGAATGATGGGGCGCAATTTGATTAGCTACAAAAATAACAAAATTTCTCCCTCTTCTCTTTCTCTTCACATTTTATCCTTTTTCCAACTAGTGACGAAGTGACACATAATTTCTTCCACCATTACCTCTCTCAAATTCCCTTCTTCTATCACTCCTCTTATTATATATGCACCATTTTTTTAACAATTTTTTAATTCAACAAAATTATATATTAGATTATATAAATAATTGTACCTTAGTTTTTAATTAAAATTTCAAAATAATCTATTAAAAAAACAATGTTATACGTTTTCTATATATTTATTATTTATATAATTAATTTTCATTTTTTCATTATATGTTTGAACTATTGTTCCATTATTTTATTATTTTTGGGTTTTATATAATTGTATAATAGATTTTAAAATTATTTTTAATTTATTTTTTCATATTAATTTCAAATAACTTAAGAAAAAAATATTTTTATACATTCTTTTTATATATATTATTTATACAATTAATTAATTTCGTTATTTAATTATATATTTTATACATCATTTATTAATCATTAAATATATATACATACATACATACATAAAAATTTTGAATTAAATTCACCAAACAAAAATGATTAATGTGTTCACATTTCACATGTGAGGTAAGAGTTTGAGTCTCAATTAATGTGAACTTAAGAATATTCAAATGAAAGTGATGGTACATGTGGGTGTGAATTGAAATTTGAGCGAAAGGAGCATGATGGTTTGTATATAGAGTTAATAATTACTTTATGTGAGTCCCTATGTAAATTTGTGTGAATTTTTGGTTGATGGGGAAAGTCTATAATAAAATATCAATTAGAAAAATGCTTAAAGTGAAGTAACAATATACATATAATAACGGTTAAATTTAAAAAGCTCTAAATTATTGGGTCTCGTAACATAATGCTCGACAAACTTTATGAGACAAAATGTACCGAGTTAAAAAATCTATTAACTCGCCAATCATATAAACGAGTTATGAAATAATATGAAGAGTCATCAACTAAAAAATTTAATTAATGAAGATGAAAAGGCATTTTTATATTTTTAATCTTCATATTTATTAAATACAAATAATGGTATACATCCTCTATATATTTATTATTTATATAATTAATTTTCTTTTATTCAATATATCTTTAATCTATTGTTCTATTATTTTAACTTTTTTTATTATTTTAATATAATTATATAATTTATTTCAAAAATATTTTTAATTTAGTTTTTAATTCAAATTTCCAAATAATTTATTAAAAAGCGTCAACTGTCCTCTCTTTCGTCCATATATGAACCCAATTTTTAAGTCAAGAACTCTTAGATGTCAAATATAAGACAAACATAATTTATTTTAATTAGGCTAACTAAGTTAATAAAAAATTTAAAATTAACTAGATTTAATAATTAAACACATTTTGCTAATAAATCATGAAATGAAAGTGCATTTTATGAGGGATATTTGGTAGAATTTATTTATTTGTAATAAGAAATTATTTTTCTAAAGTAATTTTAAACTAATTAAGAAACCCATATATTTTAGAATTTAATAGATAACACAATATCAATTTTCAACCTAAATATTGTGGTAATAACTAATATCTAAAAATTTAAGATCACATTTTCTATTCTAGTTAATAAAACCTGAGATGTAATTATAAGTCTTTATAAGATAAGATAATGCTAGTTTCCTAATTTATGAAAATATAAAATAAAATATATCAAAATATTTTAGTTAATGATTTTGATAATTTTAATATTTTAATAAAATAACACAAGAAACAAGCTTATTATTAATATGGATGTCTAAACTTTAATTTTTCCATTTTATAAATATCAATTTCTTTAACACCTTTTATAAATTGTAAATATCTATATTTTATAAATTTTAATGATTATTTAAGAAATATTTATTTAGAAGGTAAGAATTTGCATAAAATTTACCTTTAAAAAATATTGATATAATTTATTATTTGATCAATTTTAAATAATTATTTTAGGATTTTTTATAACAAATATCTAAATAAATTTTCTTTCTTTTAAAAGAGATTTATATAATAATTTCTTTTCATTTACATAAATTTCTTTGTTTAACATTAATTACTCTTAATAACTATTTGTTTGCTGGTGAATATTTTATTTTATAAATTATTTTTCAAATTCATAGTCTTTTAAATGAATATAAATACTCTCTAGTTCTTTGAATAAATTAACTTTAAGTTGTCATATCAAACACCATGAACAAATTATTCTTCAATCTTGTGTTGGTGTTAGTTCTTCTCATTTCTCGTAAGTTTAATTTTCTCTTTATTTATGATTAGTTCAAATTTAATGATATCATTAATAATAAAAACATGTATGACTATTTAATTTTTACAGAGAATGATAAAGTAGTGGCAAGAGTTTGTTTTAACAAGAGCGCTACATTTAAAGGCTTGTGTTTTAAGGATAGCAGTTGTAAAAAATCTTGCTTACCCGAATCTGTTAACAATTTTGATGGGTATTGTGATAATTTTGTCTGCATATGTGAAAGACTATGTGAATAGTCTATTCATGTTCTTTAATAACACAAATGTACCAACTATGGATGTGAAAATAAATATTTAATGCTTATTTAATTTTGATATCTAATTACTAATTTTATTTTATTAGCATATAAGTTTTAACAATAATTCATTAATCATATATATATAATAACACTTAATTTTAAATATTTCTAGATTATCGGGTTATCGCACCACACCCAACGTCCCGCTTTATGAGAAAAAAACGGATCGGGTTACATAATCCATTGACTCGCGAATTCAAACGGGTTATAAAATAATATGAAAAGTCACAACATAAAAATAAATTAAAAAAGATGAAAATTCATTTTTAGATTATTAATATTCGTATTTATTAAATTCATTTAAATATAAAATATTTGTATCCAAGGTGTAGATCAATTTTGCTCAGAACATGAATATCATGAAATTTCCAGATAAATGGAACGAAATAATAGATCTTGTTAAGAAAAAGGCTAAGGAAATGCGAATGTTTTCAAATGTTTCTTTGGAGCCTTAGTCTACAATGCCTAAGAGAAAGAAATACAAGAATTTATAGCACGAATAAAATAACAAAAGGAAAAGTTTATGATGATATTGTCTCTGATGGCAACACTCTAATACATAAATAGAGAGGAATTCCGATTAATGAAGATAGTTGGAAGCTTAGTCAAAGAATGAATATCTCATATAAAATCATTACAAGTAAAGGAAGTTTCAAATAGTTCTTGTTTAATGACTTGTTTGTAATTCAATTGTTTGTTATTCTATTTTTTTTTAACTTATTTGTTTCAAACTCATTTGGTATTTTAAAAAACTCTAAGTTATGTCTAGCTTTATTCCTTGAACTCATTTTCCTATTTTGGAATTTTTAAAAAAATTAAACTATTCCGTTTTCCAAAAAAAAATATAATTTTTTTAATTTTGGTTAAAATAAATATTTTTATTTTTTCTACCATTTATTATATGAAAAATGATTGGGAGAAGGAATTTGAGAGAGGAAATGAGGGAGGAATGATGTGGCGCAATTTGATTAGCCACAAAAATAACAAAATTTCTCCCTCTTCTCTTTCTCTTCACATTTTATCCTTTTTTCTAACCAGTAACATATCATTTCTTCCCCCATTACCTCCCTCAAATTCCCTTCTCCTACCACTCCTCTTATTATATGCACCATTTTTTTAACAATTTTTTAATTCAACAAAATTATATATTAGATTATATAAATAATTGTACCTTAGTTTTTAATTAAAATTTCAAAATAATCTATTAAAAAAACAATGTTATTCGTTTTCTATATATTTATTATTTATATAATTAATTTTCATTTTTTCATTATATGTTTGAACTATTGTTCCATTATTTTATTATTTTTGGGTTTTATATAATTGTATAATAGATTTTAAAATTATTTTTAATTTATTTTTTCATATTAATTTCAAATAACTTAAGAAAAAAATATTTTTATACATTCTTTTTATATATATTATTTATACAATTAATTAATTTCGTTATTTAATTATATATTTTATACATCATTTATTAATCATTAAATATATATACATACATACATACATAAAAATTTTGAATTAAATTCACCAAACAAAAATGATTAATGTGTTCACATTTCACATGTGAGGTAAGAGTTTGAGTCTCAATTAATGTGAACTTAAGAATATTCAAATGAAAGTGATGGTACATGTGGGTGTGAATTGAAATTTGAGCGAAGGGAGCATGATGGTTTGTATATAGAGTTAATAATTACTTTATGTGAGTCCCTATGTAAATTTGTGTGAATTTTTGGTTGATGGGGAAAGTCTATAATAAAATATCAATTAGAAAAATGCTTAAAGTGAAGTAACAATATACATATAATAACGGTTAAATTTAAAAAGCTCTAAATTATTGGGTCTCGTAACATAATGCTCGACAAACTTTATGAGACAAAATGTACCGAGTTAAAAAATCTATTAACTCGCCAATCATATAAACGAGTTATGAAATAATATGAAGAGTCATCAACTAAAAAATTTAATTAATGAAGATGAAAAGGCATTTTTATATTTTTAATCTTCATATTTATTAAATACAAATAATGGTATACATCCTCTATATATTTATTATTTATATAATTAATTTTCTTTTATTCAATATATCTTTAATCTATTGTTCTATTATTTTAACTTTTTTTATTATTTTAATATAATTATATAATTGATTTCAAAAATAATTTTAATTTAGTTTTTAATTCAAATTTCCAAATAATTTATTAAAAAGCGTCAACTGTCCTCTCTTTCGCCCATATATTAACCCAATTTTTAAGTCAAGAACTCTTAGGTGTCAAATATAAGACAAACATAATTTATTTTAATTAGGCTAACTAAGTTAATAAAAAATTTAAAATTAACTAGATGATGCGGTGCGAGTCGAAGAGGCGTTTATGCGAAAGTTGCAGCATCCGAAAATATCTCGCAAGTGTCAGATTTCGACGATTGCCTAGTGTTTTTCGGGCGGAAACGTGGTGCTGTGAAGAAGTCATGACTTTGCCATGAGGTATGATGGTTTAAGGCCATTTGACGACGTTTAGGGGCTCAAAATCGCATTTTTATTAGTTTCGGGTGTTTTTTGCAATTTATTAAAAGTTGTTTATTTCTTTTGCAAGCTAGGGTTTGAGTATTTAAAGAATCTTAAAACACTTTGTTATGGGAAGATTATTAATCAGAAAACGAGGTTTCCTCAATATCTATCAACGTTCGGTATTCGTAAGAATCAACGAATCTTGATAAAGGTTCATCCTAGCCACGCACGCTGCATCAGTTGGTATCAGTTTCCAGTCGACCCTGAGGTATGCCGCCCCGAAGACAGCCGCGCAACCCTACCCCTGGTGCTGATGATGGTGACCTTGCTGAGTTGCGACGTGAAAACGCTGAGTTTCGCCGTGATAACGACGATTTGAGGCGGCAGGTTGAATGGTTGACGCAACGGATGGATGCATCTATGCACATGCACCACCCTGAAGATGATGTTACGATGACAGATGAAAACCCTCTCGGTGGTCTTCGGAATCGATCCCCTGAACACCCCAATCATCGCTGGGAGCAGGCTTTCAGGGTGGACATCCCTAAGTTCGATGGTAGTCTATCACCGGAAGAGTTTATTGATTGGCTTTCTCAGGTTGAAGAGATTCTGGATTTCAAGGAAGTTCCTGCAGATCGTCGTGTACCCCTTGTTACGATCCGCTTACATGGTCGTGCACAAGCATGGTGGCAGCAGTTGAAACAGACACGTGTTCGTCATGGTAAGGCAAAGCTCACGAATTGGGACAAATTCAGGAAGCATATTAGGGCTGCGTTTCTACCATATAATTACGAACGTAACCTGTACCAGCGGTTCCAGAATCTTCGTCAGGGTTCTCGTTCCGTGGATGACTATTCCACTGAGTTTTACACCTTTGTGGCTCGTGTTGACCTGTCTGAGTCCCCTCTCCAGTTGGTTTCTCGCTATATTGGTGGCCTTCGCCTCCAGTTGCAGGATATTTTGAATATGTTTGATCCCTTGACTGTTTCTGAGGCACATCAGCGTGCTTCACAAGCTGAGAAACAGCTAGCCAGGCGCGGTTCGGGTAGCTTTGGAAAACAGGTTGTCCCCACTAGTGGCATTGGTTCTTCTTCCCAGCCGGCCCATCCCACCCAAGCCCCCCCTCGCGGCACTACAGCCCCCCCGCAGGGACGTCCCGGTGGCTTGCGTTGTTTCAATTGTGGTGAAGTTGGCCATCGCCAAGCAGAGTGTCGCAACCCAAAGTCCACCAATCGTGGTCTTTTTACTGAGGTGGATGATCCTGACTCTGCTCTTCCTTCAGATTCAGCCCCAGTGTATGATGTTTATGATGATGAGGCAGCGGAGGAGTATGTTTCTGGTGATGTTGGCCCCCTTTTGGTGATTCGTCGATCATGTTTAACCCCTCGTGCTCCTGACAACGAGTGGTTACGCAATAATCTGTTCCATTCCACTTGTACCATCGGTGGCAAAGTTTGCACCTTCATCATTGATGCTGGGAGTTGTGAGAATGTGATTTCTGAGGTTGCAGTTTCGAAGCTGGGTCTGTCCACTGAACCTCATCCCAAGCCTTATCGCTTGTCCTGGCTGAGTCAAGGTACGGATGTTACAGTTTCGAAGCGCGTACTTGTTAATTTTTCCATTGGTTCCCATTATCGTGATGCTGTATATTGTGATGTGGTTCCTATGGATGCTTGTCACCTTTTACTTGGTCGCCCTTGGCAGTTTGATCATTCTGTTATACATGATGGGCGTGCTAATACCTACACGTTCTTATTTCATGGTACCAAGATTGTGTTGATGCCAAATCAGCCCAAGAAGGGTGCTGCCCCCACTCATCATGTGTCCCCCCCTGCCACCTTGTTGTCTCGGGGTCCTTTTCAGACCGCCATGGTTGAATCTGGCATGGTGTTTGCTCTATTTTGTTCGCTGATTACCTGTGGTGCTAGTTCTGAGGTTCCTATTCCAGTGCAGCCGCTGTTACAGGAGTTTGCAGATGTTTTTCCTGAGAATCTGCCTTGTGCCTTGCCTCCTTTGCGTGATATCCAGCATCACATTGACTTGGTTCCAGGTGCTGCCCTACCCAACCGTCCTCATTACCGCATGAGTCCCAAAGAACATGACGAGTTGCGTAGACAGGTGGAGGACTTGCTGGCTAAGGGACACATTCGAGAGAGCCTTAGTCCCTGTGCTGTCCCGGCCCTTCTTACCCCAAAAAAGGATGGGTCTTGGCGTATGTGCATTGATAGTCGTGCTATCAACAAGATTACAGTGCGTTATCGGTTTCCTATTCCCCAGTTGGATGACTTGTTGGATCAGTTGGGTGGTGCTTCTGTGTTTAGCAAACTGGATTTTGTCCTTGGGCTGCCACGTACCCAGCGTGGTTCTGATTCGATTTTTGTGGTGGTTGACCGATTCTCGAAGATGGTTCATTTCATTCCCTGCAAGAAAACCTCTGATGCTGTGGCTGTTGCACAGTTTTATTTCAGGGATGTGTATCGCCTTCATGGACTTCCTGCCTCCATAGTTTCTGATCGGGACACTCGCTTTGTGAGTCACTTTTGGAGGAGTCTTTGGCGTTTGGTTAATACTCAGCTGAATTTTAGCAGTGCCTATCACCCGCAAACTGATGGCCAAACTGAAGTTGTTAATAGGTCTTTGGGGAACCTTCTGCGCAGTTTAGTTGGGGATCATCCTAAGGCTTGGGATCTGAAGCTGCCTCAGGCCGAGTATGCTCACAATCATGCTGTTAATTGCTCCACTGGTTTCAGTCCTTTCCATGTGATTTACGGGCTGTCTCCGCGTGCTCCTCTTGATTTGTTAGCGCTGCCCAACAAGGTGCGTCCTCATTCCACTGCTGCGGATTTTGTTGGTCAGTTGGCTCAGGTTCATCAGACCACTCATGACCGTTTGGTTGCTGCTACTGCCAAGTACAAGGAGAAGGCTGATTCGAGAAGGCGTGCTGTTGATTTTGAAGTTGGTGACTTTGTGTGGGCTATTCTGACTAAGGATCGTTTTCCAGCTCATGAATATAACAAGCTTGCTGCTAAGAAGATTGGTCATGTTGAGATTGTGGAGAAGATCAACCCCAATGCTTATCGTTTACGCCTTCCCAGCCATGTGCGTACCTCTGATGTGTTCAATGTGAAGCATCTTGTTCCTTTTGTGGGTGAGTCTTCTTCTGATGAGGATGATGCGGTTCCAGATTCGAGGACGAATCTTTTCTACCCTGGGGGGAATGATGCGGTGCGAGTCGAAGAGGCGTTTATGCGAAAGTTGCAGCATCCGAAAATATCTCGCAAGTGTCAGATTTCGACGATTGCCTAGTGTTTTTCGGGCGGAAATGTGGTGCTGTGAAGAAGTCATGGTTTTGCCATGAAGTATGATGGTTTAAGGCCATCTGACGACGTTTAGGGGCTCAAAATCGCATTTTTATTAGTTTCGGGTGTTTTTTGCAATTTATTAAAAGTTGTTTATTTCTTTTGCAAGCTAGGGTTTGAGTATTTAAAGAATCTTAAAACACTTTGTTATGGGAAGATTATTAATTAGAAAACGAGGTTTCCTCAATATCTATCAACTTTCGGTATTCGTAAGAATCAACGAATCTTGATAAAGGTTCATCCTAGCCACGCACGCTGCATCAATAGTCTATTCATGTTCTTTAATAACACAAATGTACCAACTATGGATGTGAAAATAAATATTTAATGCTTATTTAATTGTGATATCTAATTACTAATTTTATTTTATTAGCATATAAGTTTTAACAATAATTCATTAATCATATATCTTTATATATCTAATAACGCTTAATTTAAAAGGTTGGAGGTGTACATCACGCTCTCTCCAAAATTATTCACATCATCATAGTATTTTCTCTTTCTTAAATATATATATATATATATATATATATATATATATATATATATATATATATATATATATATATTTCTCTCTCTTCATTTATCTTTTATCAATTAATTGTTTTTCTATCCCTTACCATATATATATTCAAACTAATAATATATAAAATATATATTTTTTCATCAATTTTATTAACTTTCATCATTAATTATTCTATGTCTGTTACTCTTATATATATATATTAATATTTTTTTATTAATTATTTTAAAAATAAACCTAATGTTTCTCGTCTAAAATATTATATATATTAATCACGGCTCTCTCCAAAATGATCAACATCATCATCATAGGTATTTTCTCTTTCTTAAATATATATATTTCTCTCTCTTCTTTCTTTATTTGTTATAGAAAGTGGTTGATTATACATATTCTGAAAAGATCTTTATTTGTTATTGATGCAATGACTATTTTTTTCTTGAGTTTTTATAGATGTAATGTTGTCATTTTCATAGGGAGAACGAGGCTTTCAGTTATTTCAAAGAAGATCCATATTTGTGTAATGTGGTATGAACTCTTGAGCTCAAGTCTAAACTTCTTATCATATATTTTTATTAGTTCTTGAAATATAACTTTTTTTCTCTATTATATATGTTTCGTCTCTCCTTAAGTCTTATTTTGTTATTCAAAGACAGATAAGAGCAAAGTTATCTAGAGACTATATATATATATATATATATATATATATATATAATAATTCCCGATTTGTTTGGTTGGTTTCAAGTCCTTTTAGTCGTCACTTTAATATGTTGATTTTTAATATTTCAATTGATGTTTTGATGGAGATGATGGGTTCATTGGATTCAAGATTAAACAAATTTGATTTTTTTATTAGATTTTGGCGATAATGGTGCGTGCTATCATGGTTATGCAAAGTTGTTTTTGATGATAATCGTGTTATCATGCCTGAAGGTGTGAGCATTGGTAAGTCAGTGAAATTTAGATCATTTTATCATAAAATTCATTTGTAAAAAGATTTTTTAATTTTTCTATTACATTAATTCTTGATTTTATTTGTTTTTTTTAAGGTACTTTCAGCCATTATATGCCATTATACTTCTAGATGCAATCTATTGTCTGAATGTTTGTTTACTTAAAATATTTTAATTTTGAGATAACTGTGTTTAACTTTAGATTTCTTATGTATACACTAACTTGGAATAATTTGTTTAATACTCATAATTTTAATGAAATAATAATGTGTTTTATGAATTTCATTTTATTGTGCAACTACTATTTTTATCTACTAATTTTATGGTATATTTTAGTTTTTGATACTCCTATTTTTATTAAAAAAACTTTAATAAAAATAAACTCAATAAATATAACCTACCATCTATATATATTAATATTTTTTTATTAAATATTTCATCTAAATAATTTGATTATTTATAAAAAAATTCAAATATAATAAACCCTTTTCATCTAAAAAGTCATTTAAGATTTGTATTAAATATTAATATTAATTATGAAAACTATTTAGGATATTTAAATTGTAAAAAAATATACTTACATTACATTAAATATGTTCACACTAATGGATAATAAATATTATTATAACCTCTAATTAATTCAGTTTTATTCTAATTTATAACTAATTATTATAAATAAAATTAACTGTTAATAAATATTATTATAACCGTAAGAAGATCCATATTTGTGTAATGTGGTATGAACTCTTGACCTACCACATATGATAAGTCTAAACTTCTTATCATATATTTTTATTAGTTCTTAAAATATAATTTTTCTTCTCTATTATATTTCGTCTCTTTTAAGTCTTATTTTGTTATTCAAAGACAGATGAGAGCAAAGTTATCTAGAGACTATATATATATATATATAATAATTCTCGATTTGTTTGGTTGGTTTCAAGTCCTTTTAGTCGTCACTTTAATATGTTGATTTTTAATATTTGAATTGATGTTTTGATGGAGATGATGGGTTCATTGGATTCAAGATTAAACAACTTTGATTTTTTTATTAGGTTTTGGCGATAATGGTGCTATCAATCATGGTTATGCAAAGTTTTTTTTGGTGATATATAGTTATTTTGTGTATTAATTTTAAAGAAATTATTATTATTTTAAACAGTCATTAAGACTATTTCTAAAATGATTTTTAAGAAATAAAAATTGAAGGATTACTTTTTAAATGTAAAAAAAAGTCGTTTTTTTTAACATTTCAATCATATTTTCAATAATTCTTAAATGTAATTAACGATAATTATGATGAAATATATTTTTATTAATAAAATTCACTTTTTATTTTATGATAGTCTTATCTAAAAAAAATATATATTTCTTAAAATAGATTAATAAGGATAATTTTTATTGAGATTATAAAGTACAAATCAATAACCACAACTTTTAACATAATTGTTTTAATGGAAAATTAACAACAATCTTTATCCGTTTAAAAAAAGTCAATAATGCTTTTATTATCCTATTGATTGTGGATTATGCGGAGTGATTAATTAATGTTATTTTGATTTTCATATAATTATTTGTTGGGTATAAAATAAATAATTAAAATTATGAAGCTTGTATTTATTGTAAAAAAAATTCAAATTATTGTTAAGGGTCTTAAGTTGGTCTAATTTATTTTATATAAATATGTATTATAAAGAATTGAACCCAAACAACTATATTATTATTATTATTATTTTTAAAAATTTGGGATATATATATAATAACTTCGTAGAACACCTACATTTGGGTAGAGTCGGATCTAAGCGTTGGTTAGGGAAGCGTCCCGTAGTAAGAGGAGTAGTTATGAACTCTGTAGACCATCCCCATGGGGGTGGGAAGGGAGAGCCCCAATTGGTAGAAAAAAAACCCACAACCTCTTGGGGTTATCCTGCACTTAGAAGAAGAAGTAGAAAAATGAGCAGTTAATCCTGTTGTGAACAGAACTATTATTGCAAAAATATGTGAATACAACCAACTATCATTAAGAATTTCATCTTCAGACCAAAAACAAGCAAGGGGTGGAATACCACAAAGAGAGAGTGTACCTAAAAAAAACGTTTTTTTTATAATTGGAACGTGTTTTGTTAATGTTAAACCCACCAATAAGAATCATATTCTGACTTTTATCTGACGAATATCCAACAATAGCTTCCATTGAATGAATAACCGAACCAGATGCTAAAAACAATAATGCTTTCGAATAAGCATGAGTAATTAAATGAAATAAAGATATTCGATAGGATCACATACCTAAAGTAAACATCATATAACCCAATTGAGACATTGTAGAATAGGCTAAACCCCTCTTAATGTCTTTTTGAGCCAGAGCTAAAGTGACTCCTAAAAATAATGTTATTATACCAATTAACGAGATTAAATTCATTATATAAGGTATGGTTATGAAAAGATGAAGAATACGAGCTACAAGAAAAATGCTCGCTGCTAGCAGCATAGATAAGCGCTGAAATAGGAGTAGATCCCTCCATAGCATCGGGTAACCACACATGAAGAGGGAATTGTGCAGATTTAGCAACTGCGCCGACAAATAATAGAACAACACACAAAATAACCAATAAAACATCAACCTCATTATTCAAAATATTGAATATTTCGAATAAATCCTGAAATTCAAAAGAATCAAAACTATCTGTTATCCAATAAAAACCTTAATTTTTTTTATATTTTCACACAAATAAATTTTATATTTTTTTTAATAAAATAAAAAATTATATGTATTTTTTATTTATTTAAAAATTAAATATTTTAAAAACAAATAACATTTCTCTCACCTATAATTTATATATATTAATTTACTTTCCTAATTTTTCTCTCTCTCATCTTTATATATATATATATATATTAAATTAGTAATTATATTAGAGAAAATTTGAGAATTATTATTATTATTATCATAATTATTTTTATATATATTAATTTTTTCTTCTTAATTAATATTTTTTTATTTTATTTTTATAACTTTAATAATTAATTTATATTTTATTTTCTCTTTATATTATTGGATAGATTTCTCGGGGCTCTAATTATTTTTAATGTTTAATTCAATCTAGAGGAGATTGATGCACAGGAGGATGTGACGTTCATCGCGTCGTCTTCTAATAACCTTCCACGCTGTAACTACATATATCTTTAAGTTACACATTGATTTTTCTGAGTTTCGATTGATCTTGTATTCTGTTACACTTTTTGGTAGACGACATACCAGAAAATTGTTTTGTTGCAGAACATCGTAGATGGTGAGTGCATTGTCTTCTTCCCCTGATGAGACAACGATGGCGATGAAGACGACGAGGAAGAGGAGAGATGAGAAGAATCAGAGGAGTGACGTGATAGTTGTAGGATACAAAGTGTTCGACGAAATGACAAAGAGAGATTCTTACTTTCTCATCTCCTTTAATAAATAAAACTTTTATATAATTTTCAGAGGAGAGTGCACCTTCCACCATTTTCTCAACTTTTGATTTCTAAAAGTTGTCTAAATAAATTTTATTCTTCCTAATTGCTTAAAGTTTGAGCCAATTTTAAACCTTTTTATAATTGAATCTAGGGTTAATTATGAGATTATATAAAAATTCATCACTTTACTTCCAACTCTAGGCATTGTTTAATTCGATTATGACATAACAATTATTGTCACAGATTTGCCTGGTTTACTCGAGGGAGCTCAGCAATGTTTTGGTTTAATCCATGAATTTCTTAGTCACATAGAAAGATGTTTTGTTTTGGTAAAATGAAACTATATATTCATTAATGTCATCATACTGTGCTGTTGCTTATTTATAACCATTATGAAAACCAGGTACAAGTTATTGATGGTTCATCTGAACAGCCAGAATACGAATATGATTCAGTTCGGCTTAAAATATAATTGTTTATTCTAGAGCTTTCTGAAAAACCATGTTGGGTAGATTATAAATAAATTGATCTTCCCGAAGCATATGAGAAATGGGCATCATTCAAGGAAAATATTAAAGGACGTGACATTATATGTTTTTTGTATTAGTGCTGCCAAAGGAAAGAGTACCCACAAAGTGATACTTGTAACTTATGAACTCATACTGGCTCAAAGAGAAGACAGTATAAATAAAGTTCTTACCCTTTATTTAAAAGAAATCTTAATATCTCTAGAATATTTAAAATCTTATATTAATGTTTAGATACAAAATTGTTTCCAAATATTGCTCTCTTTTAGAGTGAGATGTCTCAATTTTCATTGTATCTCAACTATGGACATCTTTTTCTATCTATAAATTTATTAACAGTTTTTCATAAGTATATTACACACGTGTTTATGAATGAACCTATAAACATATTTTTGTTTGTGATGATGATATACAAAGCATAAACTCTTTATTTTTTATGTTAAATTCTCTTTTCATTACTAAACATGAATTGATAATTATATAACTGACAACTTTTCATTTCAGTTACATAGATTCAGAAAGATGTTTGGTAGTTTATAATAAAATGGATTATCCAGAAGCACATGAAAAATGGGTATCATTCAAGGAAATTTTGAAGGACGTGGTATTAAATGTTTTTGTATGAGTGTTGTCACGAGAAATGGTACACTAGAAGTGATATATGCAGCTTATAAACTCATATTGGCTCAAAGAGAAACAATATAAATCAAGATCTTACCTTTTTCTAAAAGAAATCTTAATGTCTCTAGAATATTTGAAGTATCATATTAATGTTTAGATACAAATTTGTTTTCAAATATTACTCTCTTTCAGAGTGGGAGGTTTCTATTTCATTGTATCTCATCCAAATACATCTTTTTGTATCCATAAATTTATTAACGTTTTTTCAGAAATATAATGCAAAAGTGTTTATGAATGAACCTATAAACATATTTTTCGTTGTGATGATGATACAAAACATAAACCCTTTATTTTTTATGTTGGATTCTCTTTTTATTACTAAACTTGAATTGATAATTGTATGACTGACCACTTTTCATTACAGTTGCATAGATTCAGAAAGAAGATTTTGATACAAGAGAGAAAAATATTATGGTTAAATATAGTGACTAGAATAAAGTGACAGTTATAATGTAGTTAATGGTGAAGAGTGTGTTATGAAATGATTTTAGTTGTATCAGATTTCAACACGTATTGGAAGTATGTGGAGTATACTTGTCTTTGTCTAAATTTTGGTGTAAAGGAGGTGACACCGTTTTTGTTGGAGAGGTTAAATTTAGGTTTTTCTTCTTCCAACGATTTTGTATCTTCTTAATGATTGAGTTATGAAAACACATTTTGTAGATGGAGATGACATGGAATGACTCTAATGGACCAGATGGCCTAAATGGAATTAAAATCTTAACTTTCATCTACAAAACATGTAAACATAATTGATCACTTTTCATTACAATTACATAGATTTAAAAAGAAGATTTCAGCACATCTTAGAAGCAAGTTGGTATAGAAGTCTTTGTCTAAACTTGGTGTAATGGAGGGTGACACCGTTTTTGTTGAAGAGGTTAAATTTAGCTTATTCCAACGATTTAGTATTTCTTAATGATTGTTATGAACACATTTTGCAGAACACCACTAAATTTACATTAAAAAATTTCATTCTTTAACATTAAAAAGAACAAAAATTATAAAATTAATAAAGAAATTAAAATAGTGTAAGTTCATGTTTATATTTATATAAGAATATTTAGTTCATATAAGTTCGTTTATAAAAAATTAAAATATTGTAAGTTCATATATGTATATATATTTTCTTTTAATATAAATATATATTAATTTTATATAAATATTTTTTTATTATATATAAACATATTGAATTAAATATCATATAAAAACTTCATTTATATTTTTTTCCGTACAACGTAGGGTATTTTACTAGTATATATAATAACACTTAATTTTAAATATTTCTAGATTATCGGGTTATCGCACCACACCCAACGTCCCACTTTATGAGAAAAAACGAATCGGGTTACATAATCTATGGACTCGCGAATTCAAACGGGTTATAAAATAATATGAATGTCACAACATAAAATTAAATTAAAAAAGATGAAAATTCATTTTTAGATTATTAATATTTGTATTTAATAAATTCATTTAAATATAAAATATTTGTATCCAAGGTGTAGATCAATTTTGCTCAGAACATGAATATCATTAAATTTCCAGATAAATTGAACGAAATTATAGATCTTGTTAAGAAAAAGGCTAAGGAAATGTGAATGTTTTCAAATGTTTCTTTGGAGCCCTAGTCTACAATGCCTAGAGAGAAATAAATACAAGAATTTATAACAAAAGGAAAAGTTTAGGATGATATTGTCTTTGATGGCAACGCTCTCATACATAAATGGAGGGGAATTCCGATTAATGAAGATAGTTGGAAGCTCAGTCAAAGATTGAATATCTCATATAAAATCATTACAAGGAAATGAAGTTTCAAATAATTCTTGTTTAATGACTTGTTTGTAATTCAATTGTTTGTTATTCTATTTTGTTTTAACTTATTTGTTTCAAACTCGTTTGGTATTTTAAAAAACTCTAAGTTCTGTCTAGCTTTATTCCTTGAACTCATTTTCCTATTTTGGAATTTTAAAAAAAATTAAACTAATCCGTTTTCCAAAAAAAAATATAATTTTTTTAATTTTGGTTAAAATAAATATTTTTATTTTTTCTACCATTTATTATCTGAGAAATGATTGAGAGAAGGAATTTGAGAGAGGGAATGAGGGAGGGAATGATGTGGCGCAATTTGATTAGCCACAAAAATAACAAAATTTATCTCTCTTCTCTTTCTTTCACATTTTATCCTTTTTTCCAACCAGTGATGTAGTGACATATCATTTCTTCCCCCATTACCTCCCTCAAATTCCCTTCTCCTACCACTCCTCTTATTATATGCACCATTTTTTTAACAATTTTTTAATTCAACAAAATTATATATTACATTATATAAATAATTGTACCTTAGTTTTTAATTAAAATTTCAAAATAATTTATTAATAAAATAATGTTATACGTTTTCTATATATTTATTATTTATATAATTAATTTTCATTTTTTCATTATATGTTTGTATTGTTCCATTATTTTATTATTTTTACGTTTTATATAAATATATAATAGATTTTAAAATTATTTTTAATTTATTTTTTCATATTAATTTCCAAATAACTTAAGAAAAAATATTTTTATACATTCTTTTTATATATATTATTTATACAATTAATTAATTTCGTTATTTAATTATATATTTTATACATCATTCATTAATCATTAAATATATATACATACATACATAAAAATTTTGAATTAAATTCAACAAACAAAAATGATTAAAGTGTTCACATTTCATATTTGAGGTAAGAGTTTGAGTCTCAATTAATGTGAACTTAAGAATATTCAAATGAAAGTGATGGTACATATGTGTGTGAATTGAAATTTGAGGGAAGGGAGCATGATGATTTGTATTTAGAGTTAATAATTACTTTATGTGAGTCCCTATGTAAATGCTTGTGAATTTTTGGTTGATGGGGAAAGTCTATAATAAAATATCAATTAGAAAAATGCTTAAAGTGAAGTAACAATATATATAATAACGGTTAAATTTAAAAAGCTCTAAATTATTGGGTGTCGTACCATAGTTCTCGACATACTTTATGAGACAAAATGTACCGAGTTAAAAAATCTATTAACTCGCCAATCATATAAACGAGTTATGAAATAATATGAAGAGTTATCGACTTAAAAAATTTAATTAATGAAGATGAAAAGGCATTTTTATATTTTTAATCTTCATATTTATTAAATACAAATAATGGTATACATCCTCTATATATTTATTATTTATATAATTAATTTTCTTTTATTCAATATATCTTTAATCTATTATTCTATTATTTTAACTTTTTTTATCATTTTAATATAATTATATAATTGATTTCAAAAATATTTTTAATTTAGTTTTTAATTCAAATTTCCAAATAATTTATTAAAAAGCGTAACTGTCCTCTCTTTCGCCCATATATTAACCCAATTTCTAAGTCAAGAACTCTTAGATGTCAAATATAAGACAAACATAATTTTTTTAATTAGGCTAACTAAGTTAATAAAAAATTTAAAATTAATTAGATTTAATAATTAAACACATTTTGCTAATAAATCATGAAATGAAAGTGCATTTTATGAGAGATATTTGGTAGAATCTATTTATTTGTAATAAGAAATTATTTTTTTAAAGTAATTTTAAACTATTTAAGAAACCAATATATTTTAGAATTTAATAGATAACACAATATCAGTTTTCAATCTAAATATTGTGGTAATAACTAATATCTAAAAATTTAAGATCACATTTTCTATTCTAGTTAATAAAACCTGAGATGTAATTATAAGTCTTTATAAGATAAGATAATGCTAGTTTCCTAAATTATGAAAATATAAAATAAAATATATCAAAATATTTTAGTTAATGATTTTGATAATTTTAATATTTTAATAAAATAACACAAAAAACAAGCTTATTATTAATATGGATGTCTAAACTTTAATTTTTTCATTTTATAAATATCAAATTCTGAAACACCTTTTATAAATTGTAAATATCTATATTTTATAAATTTTAATGATTATTTAAGAATAATTTATTTAGAAGGTAAGAATCTGCATAAAATTTACCTTTAAAAAATATTGATATAATTTATTATTTGATCAATTTTAAATAATTATTTTAGGATTTTTTTATAACAAATATCTAAATAATTTTTCTTTTCTTTTAAAAGAGATTTATATAATAATTTCTTTTCATTTACATAAACTTCTTTGTTTAACATTAATTACTCTAAATAACTATTTGTTTGCTGGTGAATATTTCATTTCATAAATTATTTTTCAAATTCATAGTCTTTTAAATGAATATAAATACTCTCTAGTTCTTTGAAAAAAATTAACTTTAAGTTGTCATATCAAACACCATGAACAAATTATTCTTCAATCTTGTGTTGGTGTTAGTTCTTCTCATTTCTCGTAAGTTTAATTTTCTCTTTATTTATGATTAGTTCAAATTAAATGATATCATTAATAATAAAAACATGTATGACTATTTAATTTTTACAGAGAATGATAAAGTAGTGGCAAGAGTTTGTTTTAACAAGAGCGCTACATTTAAAGGCTTGTGTTTTAAGGATAGCAGTTGTAAAAAATCTTGCTTACCCGAATCTGTTAACAATTTTGATGGGTATTGTGATAATTTTGTCTGCATATGTGAAAGACTATGTGAATAGTCTATTCATGTTCTTTAATAACACAAATGTACCAACTATGGATGTGAAAATAAATATTTAATGTTTATTTAATTTTGATATCTAATTACTAATTTTATTTTATTAGCATATAAGTTTTAACAATAATTCATTAATCATATATATATATTAACACTTAATTTTAAATATTTCTAGATTATCGGGTTATCGCACCACACCCAACGTCCCGCTTTATGAGAAAAAAAGGATCAGGTTACATAATCCATTGACTCGCGAATTCAAACGGGTTATAAAATAATATGAAAAGTCACAACATAAAATTAAATTAAAAAAGATGAAAATTCATTTTTAGATTATTAATATTCGTATTTATTAAATTATTTAAATATAAAATATTTGTATCCAAGGTGTAGATCAATTTTGCTCAGAACATGAATATCATTAAATTTCCAGATAAATGGAACGAAAGAATAGATCTTGTTAAGAAAAAGGCTAAGGAAATGCGAATGTTTTCAAATGTTTCTTTGGAGCCTTAGTCTACAATGCCTAAGAGAAAGAAATACAAGAATTTATAGCACGAATAAAATAACAAAAGGAAAAGTTTAGGATGATATTGTCTCAGATGGAAACACTCTCATACATAAATGGAGGGGAATTCCGATTAATGAAGATAGTTGGAAGCTCAGTCAAAGATTGAATATCTCATATAAAATCATTACAAGTAAAGGAAGTTTCAAATAGTTCTTGTTTAATGACTTGTTTGTAATTCAATTGTTTGTTATTCTATTTATTTTAACTTATTTGTTTCAAACTCATTTGGTATTTTAAAAAACTCTAAGTTCTGTCTAGCTTTATTCCTTGAACTCATTTTCTTATTTTGGAATTTTAAAAAAAATTAAACTAATCCGTTTTCCAAAAAAAAAATATAATTTTTTTAATTTTGGTTAAAATAAATATTTTTATTTTTTCTACCATTTATTATATGAAAAATGATTGGGAGAAGGAATTTGAGAGAGGAAACGAGGGAGGGAATGATGACACAATTTGATTAGCCACAAAAATAACAAAATTTCTCTCTCTTCTCTTTCTCTTCACATTTTATCGTTTTTCCAACCAGTGATGTAGTGACATATCATTTATTCCCCCATTACCTCCCTCAAATTCCCTTCTCCTACCACTCCTCTTATTATATGCACCATTTTTTTAACAATTTTTTAATTCAACAAAATTATATATTAGATTATATAAATAATTGTACCTTAGTTTTTAATTAAAATTTCAAAATAATTTATTAAAAAAATAATGTTATACGTTTTTTATATATTTATTATTTATATAATTAATTTTCTTTTTTTTATTATATGTTTGAACTATTGTTCCATTATTTTATTATTTTTGGGTTTTATATAAATATATAATACATTTTAAAATTATTTTTAATTTAATTTTTTCATATTAATTTCCAAATAACTTAATAAAAAAATATTTTTATACATTCTTTTTATATATATTATTTATACAATTAATTAATTTCGTTATTTAATTATATATTTTATACATCATTCATTAATCATTAAATATATACATACATACATACATACAAATTTTGAATTAAATTCACTAAACAAAAATGATTAAAGTGTTCACATTTCATATTTGAGGTAAGAGTTTGAGTCTCAATTAATGTGAACTTAAGAATATTCAAATAAAAGTGATGTTACATGTGGGTGTGAATTGAAATTTGAGGGAAGGGAGCATGATGGTTTGTATATAGAGTTAATAATTACTTTATGTAAGTCCCTATGTAAATGCGTGTGAATTTTTGGTTGATGGGGAAAGTCTATAATAAAATATCAATTAGAAAAATGCTTAAAGTGAAGTAACAATATATATAATAACGGTTAAATTTAAAAAGCTCTAAATTATTGGGTCTCGTACCATAGTTCTCGACACACTTTATGAGACAAAATGTACCGAGTTAAAAAATCTATTAACTCGTCAATCATATAAACGAGTTATGAAATAATATGAAGAGTCATCAACTTAAAAAATTTAATTAATGAAGATGAAAAGGCATTTTTATATTTTTAATCTTCATATTTATTAAATACAAATAATGGTATACATCCTCTATATATTTATTATTTATATAATTAATTTTCTTTTATTCAATATATCTTTAATCTATTATTCTATTATTTTAACTTTTTTTTATCATTTTAATATTATTATATAATTGATTTCAAAAATATTTTTAATTTAGTTTTTAATTCAAGTTTCCAAATAATTTATTAAAAAGCGTCAACTGTCCTATCTTTCGCCCATATATTAACCCAATTTCTAAGTCAAGAACTCTTAGATGTCAAATATAAGACAAACATAATTTTTTTAATTAGGCTAACTAAGTTAATAAAAAATTTAAAATTAATTAGATTTAATAATTAAACACATTTTGCCAATAAATCATGAAATGAAAGTGCATTTTATGAGAAATATTTGGTAGAATCTATTTATTTGTAATAAGAAATTATTTTTCTAAAGTAATTTTAAACTATTTAAGAAACCAATATATTTTAGAATTTAACAGATAAGACAATATCAGTTTTCTACCTAAATATTGTGGTAATAACTAATATCTAAAAATTTAAGATCACATTTTCTATTCTAGTTAATAAAACCTGAGATGTAATTATAAGTCTTTATAAGATAAGATAATGCTAGATTCCTAAATTATGAAAATATAAAATAAAATATATCAAAATATTTTAGTTAATGATTTTGATAATTTTAATATTTTAATAAAATAACACAAGAAACAAGCTTATTATTAACATGGATGTCTAAACTTTAATTTTTTCATTTTATAAATATCAATTTCTTTAACACCTTTTATAAATTGTAAATATCTATATTTTATAAATTTTAATGATTATTTAAGAATTATTTATTTAGAAGGTAAGAATATGCATAAAATTTACCTTTAAAAAATATTGATATAATTTATTATTTGATCAATTTTAAATAATTATTTTAGGATTTTTTTATAACAAATATCTAAATAAATTTTCTTTCTTTTAAAAGAGATTTATATAATAATTTCTTTTCATTTACATAAACTTCTTTGTTTAACATTAATTACTCTAAATAACTATTTGTTTGCTGGTGAATATTTCATTTTATAAATTATTTTTCAAATTCATAGTCTTTTAAATGAATATAAATACTCTCTAGTTCTTTGAATAAATTAACTTTAAGTTGTCATATCAAACACCATGAACAAATTATTATTCAATCTTGTGTTGGTGTTAGTTCTTCTCATTTTTCGTAAGTTTAATTTTCTCTCTATTTATGATTAGTTCAAATTTAATTATATCATTAATAATAAAAACATGTACTATTTAATTTTTACATAGAATGATAAAGTAGTGGCAAGAGTTTGTTTTAACAAGAGCGCTACATTTAAAGGCCTGTGTTTTAAGGATAGCAGTTGTAAAAAATCTTGCTTATCCGAATCTGTTAATAATTTTGATGGGTATTGTGATAATTTTGTATGCATATGTGAAAGACTATGTGAATAGTCTATTCATGTTGTTTAATAACACAAATGTACCAACTATGGATGTGAAAATAAATATTTAATGCTTATTTAATTGTGATATCTAATTACTAATTTTATTTTATTAGCATATAAGTTTTAACAATAATTCATTAATCATATATATATAATAACACTTAATTTTAAATATTTCTAGATTATCGGATTATCGCACCACACCTAACGTCCCGCTTTATGAGAAAAAATGAATCGGGTTACAATCCATTGACTCGCGAATTCAAGCGGGTTATAAAATAATATGAAAAGTCACAACATAAAATTAAATTAAAAAAGATTAAAATTCATTTTTAGATTATTAATATTCGTATTTTTTAAATTCATTTAAATATAAAATATTTGTATCTAAGGTGTAGATAAATTTTGCTCAGAACATGAATATCATTAAATTTCCAGATAAATGGAACGAAATTATAGATCTTGTTAAGAAAAAGGCTAAGGAAATGCGAATGTTTTCAAATGCTTCTTTGGAGCCCTAGTCTACAATGCCTAGAGAGAAAGAAATACAAGAATTTATAGCACGAATAAAATAACAAAAGGAAAAGTTTAGGATGGTATTGTCTCTGATGGCAACGCTCTCATACATAAATGGAGAGGAATTCCGATTAATGAAGATAGTTGGAAGCTCAGTCAAAGATTGAATATTCCATATAAAATCATTACAAGGAAAGGAAGTTTCAAATAGTTCTTGTTGAATGACTTGTTTGTAATTCAATTGTTTGTTATTCTATTTTTTTAACTTATTTGTTTCAAACTGATTTGGTATTTTAAAAAACTCTAAGTTATGTCTAGCTTTATTCCTTGAACTCATTTTCCTATTTTGGAATTTGTTAGGATCTAGGTCGCGGCTGGAGGACCGGGGTTGGCCGGTTAGCGCGTCTCACTCAAAGGGTGGTGATTAATCCGTTTAGAGATTAACACCGGGGTTTCAATACTACACAAACTGTCAGAAACCCTTGAACCAGGTTCAAGCGCGGAAGTGGTTTGTTTCAGGTTGAAGCAGCACACTCACAAGATAGGCAGAACCGATTTTGAATAGGACAGATTTGGAAATTGCTGGGTCGGTTTTTGGAACTTAGTGATTCGGTTGGAGCGGTATTAGTCGGTTAGTGCAGATCGGTTATAAAGTAAAGTAAGAAGAAAGTAAGTAGCAAGACAGGTTTTTATGGATGTTCGGAGATAAAGCTCCTACGTCACCCCTTCCTCTCAAAACCGCGAGAAGGATATTCACTAAGGAACACAAACACAATCCGATCGAGACTTATTTCCTGCTCGATAACACTCGTACAATTTTAACCGAAATTGTAGAATTATACTTCAACTAAGCGCTTAAGCTTTCTAGAGATAGAACACAAAATGTTGAAAGTTCAGAACTTGTAATTCTCAAAGATCCCTTATGTGTCCCGACTTTAATCCTCTTCAGCTCCTTCTTTTATAGGTGAAATGTGCCAATGGTCACATTTCATTTCCTTGAATCTGATTGGTTGAGCATAGGTTCAGTTATTCAGACCTGGCGGTCTAGTCTTTAGACCTGGCGGTCTAGTCTTCCAGTGTGTAGGTCAAACCGGCTAGGTTTGTCTTTTACTCCATGTGGTAACTGTCGGTTAGACAGTTGTCTGTACTTGGAAAATTGCTTTTCTGATTTATCCTGAAATGGAAAGATCTTGTAGGACGGTTTTCTGTAGCCTGCAGACTTTCCTCAGATTTGTATGAATATGGCAATGTTCAGTCTGTTCCTTTGGCATCATTCTCAACAGATACCCGAAGTATCTTTTTATGCTGGTCGGTTATGTGTGTTAACCGTATGACTTCCGGTTATTCCTTGGCTTCTAAATGACCGACTGTTAGATAAATTCATACCGGTTCAAATAAACCTAACTTAAACAAACTTCCCATGCAGGAACAAGGAACCGGACCGGATGAATAAGAGAACCAACTGAAGAAACCGAACCGGTCAAGTTACCATACCGATCAAGACTATTTGGAGCATGACCAAACAAAGGAAGGATCGGCCAAAGCTCAAAACCGGAACCATCAAACAGCCGATCAATCCACAAGACAAGTATAACCGGAAGAAGTCCGGTTACTTCACTATCAAAAGACATTCGGCCAAGTCAAGTGGCCGACCTGTACAAGAAGACACTTGGGGTATCTGTTGAGAATGATACCAAAGGAACAGACTGAATACTTCCATATCCATGCAAGTCTGAGGAAAGACTGTAGGCTGCAGAAAACAGTACTACCGGATCCTTCTACTTCGGGATAAGCCAGAAAGGAAATCTTCAAAGTACAGACAACTGTCCAAACAGACAGTGCCTACATTGAGTAAAAGACAAACCCAGCAGGTTTGCCTTACAGACCGGCAGGTCTGAAACAGGATACCAGGTCTGAGATTGACCGTCAGGTCTGAGGAGACGACCGGCAGGTCTGAGACACTGAATCACTGCACCTCTGATCATCCAATCAGACTCAAGGCTTTGAAATATGACCGTTGGCATATTTCACCTATAAAAGGAGGCAGTTGCAGAAGAGTAAATGCGGGACATACATTGGGATAACAAGAGCTAAAAGCATTTACTACAATAACAGTGTGATATTCTAGAAAGCCTAAGTGTTGAAAGTTAAAGTGTGTTCTACAATTTCGGTGTAAATTGTAAGAGTGTTATCGAGCAGAGAATAAGTCTCGATCGGATTGTACTTGTATTCCTTAGTGAATATCCTTCTCGCGTTTTCGAGAGGAAGGGGTGACGTAGGAGTTTTATCTCCGAACATCCATAAAATCTTTTGTGTTATTTACTTTCTGTTGGCTTCATTACATAACCGACTAACTTAACCATACCGCTCCAAACCGAATCTCTACTAATCACACCTAACATCCAGATTGCCAAAACCGACCCACCATCTCCAAATTTCCATCATCCGAAACCGACTCCGCCTATCATACACGTGTACCGCTTCAACTTGAAAGCAAACCTCTTCCGCGCTTGAACCTAGTTCAAGGGTTTGTGACAGGTTGTGTAGTATTGAAACCCCGGTGTTAATCTCTAACCGGATTAACCACCACCCTACGAGTGAGAACCGCTAACCGGTCCAACCCCCGGTCCACCAGCGGCGACCTAGATCCTAACAATTGGTATCAGAGCAGTTAGCTTCAATACTCAAGCAAACATGTATCAGGATAGGCCTCCAATGCTAGAAGGTGATGACTTTGCCAACTGGAAGGCACGCATGCACCTGCATCTAGTCACCTTGGATGATGAAATGGAATCCGTTCTAACCGAAGGACCGATAGTCATTGATAAAGACAGAAAAGAATGGACGGCTGAAGACAGGAGAAGGAACAATCTGGACAACCACGCAAGAAACCGGATCTCCAACAGCGTAGACTGAAACACATACTGCAAGATCAGAGACTGCAAAACTGCGAAGGAGACATGGAACACGGTCATCCAGATCTTTGAAGGAAATGAAAGAACAAGGGAGAACAAAATAATGATGGCTACACAGAAGTTCGAAAGCATCAAAATGAAACTAGGAGAAACTATGAAGGAATATAGTGACCGGTTCACTGGTGTGTTAGATGAATTAGCAACTCTGGGTAAAAAGTATGAGAACAAAGAGGTAGTTATGAAAGCTTTGAGATCCCTTCCAAGTGCCTGGGATATAAAGACAATGGTAATGAGGGAATCAAAGAGCCTACGTAAGATGAAACTATACGATGTATTCGAAGATCTAAAGGCATACGAGTTCGAAATGAAATCTAGAACCGAAGAGGAAGTCTCAGCCTCAACATCAACCAGAGCACTGATCACATCTACAGAACCGACTGTACCTGCTCCTGTACCTACACCTGTCCCGATACCGGCTCCTGCACCTGCACCTATCAGAACAGCCGAACAGTTTACTGAGGACGCCATGGCCATGCTCGCACAGAAGTTTGGGAGGTTCATGAAAAGGAGCCAATCGACAAACAACTACTATGGTGACAAATCCAATGTAAGATGTTACAACTGTAACTGTATGGGACACTTTAAGTGGGAATGCAGGAAACCAAGGAGGGATACCCAGAAACCGGACTATCAGAATGACAGAAACAATTATCAACAAGCTGGTGAAGAAAGTGAGGTACCGAAAGCACTGATAGCCGACGATGGAGGAAGTTTGTGGGCTCGCAGTGACAGCGATGATGAACTCACGTGCCTCATGGCCAATGAGGAACAGGTATTCGATTCTCCCTATGATGAATTTACTAAAGATGAGTTATATGAAGCATTAAATGACATGGTAGAAGAATATAAGAACCTATTGACCATGTTACCTAAACACCTCAACATCAAGACCGATCCCATAGTACCTATCCCAATAGAACCAGAGGTACCTATCATCACCGAACCGGAAGTCATACAACCTGATGATACCCACACCCTAGAAACCGAGTTAGATCCTAAGATCGAACAACCTAGTGAACCGACTAGAGAACTAACCGAGGAAGAAAATGCCCGATTTCAATATACGATGGCCGCCTATAAAAGATCTAGCGATATAGTAAAGGATATGAATAAATACTATAGGCATCCTCGTTGTAAGCGTGGTCTAGGATACACAGGGAATAGCTCCAAAGACCGAAAACCCATAGAGAAAGCCAGGCTCACAAAAGGAAATCTTCCCTTTATAAAATTTCTTAAGAGCACCTGGACAGCCGAAGAAGAGGAAACCGCATATTATAGGGAAGAAAAGCTAAAATACGATTATGTTGGCCCAACCGATTCATGGCTTGACCTTGAGAAAAGGAAAGCAGAAATCCTCAAATATAAGAAAGATTTTCCTGAGCCACGTAGGTCAAACTATAGATCACCGAATCAAAGACCATCTCCATTTATGTCATCTGAAGGAAAACCGAAATACACGAGACCGAGTGCCAAAAGGACAGTTAAAACCCTAGCAAAGAAAACTGTTCGGTTCATCAAGGTTTGGATACCTAAGGGACTAATCGCATGTGGACCCAAGTAAATGTGGGTACCAAACAGTTGTAAATATGTACATTTTGCAGGATCCAAAGAAACGGCTAGGAAATTCCGAATGGTTCTTGGACAGCGGTTGCTCCAGGCACATGACCGGAAACAGCAATTTGCTGATCGACATCAGATCAGTAACCGATGCTCCAATTACCTTCGGTGACAACTCAAAGGGTAAAACTGTGGGCAAGGGTAAGATTGTCCATGGTAATCTAACTATTGATAATGTACTCTTAGTTGAAAACTTACGTTTTAATCTACTTAGCATTAGTCAAATGTGTGACGCCGGATACACGGTAGAATTCCTTAAACATGCATGCTTAGTTAAGGACTCTCAAGGCATTGTATTGCTAACCGGAAATAGGATAGGCAACATCTACAAGGTAGACTGGAAAACAAGAATAGAATATCATATATGCATGATAGCTAAGACCGATCAAACCTGGCTATGGCACAAGAGACTAAATCATCTAAACATGAAAACCTTAAACTACATTCGTGGCAAAAAGCTAGTTGAAGGTATTCCTGATATAGTATTTAACCAGGATAAGGTTTGTTCAGCATGCCAGATGGGTAAACAAACTAGGTCATCTTTTAAGAGTAAAGGAAATATTCAATCTAGCCGGTGTCTAAATCTACTTCACATGGATCTATTTGGACCGATTCAGGTCATTAGCCTAGGCGGTATGCTTTACACCATGGTAGTTATTGATGATTATTCTAGATATACATGGGTGATATTTCTACCATCTAAACGTGAAACTGTATCAAACCTGATCACACTTCTTAAGCGGTTGCAAAATGAAAAATCAACTCGCATCAACAGCATTCGAAGTGATCGAGGTACCGAATTTACTAATAGTACATTAACTGCATATCTTGATGAATCCGGCATTAGACACGAGATTTCTAGTGCTAGGACTCCTCAACAAAATGGCCTGGCCGAGAGAAGAAACCAGACTCTCAAGGAAGCCGCACGGTCTATGATAGCCGACTCCGGCATTGCTCAGAAATTCTGGGCTGAGGCTATCAACACTGCATGCCATATGCCATACACAAAACCGGTCTTTAATAAACAGATTTCACAACAAAACACTGTATGAGGTTTATTTTAACAGAGTTCCTAAACTCAAGTATCTCAGGATTTTCGGTTGTAAATGTTATATTCATATAAATGGTAAAACCCAACTCACCGCTTTTGATGCAAAGACCGATACCGGCATCATGCTTGGATACTCGGCAGTAAGTAAAGCAAATAGAGTATATAATAATAGAACTGCAACCATGGAGAAAACAATTCACGTTGTTTTCGATGAATCGGTTGAAAGTAACACTGCTTCATGCTTTGATCTACACAACAGATTTGAAAATAATGATATTCATTCTGACAGTGAAGATGAGACTCCGGTCTTCAGGCGGTTTGTCCATGACCTAATGGGTAACATTGATACCCAGCCGGATCAAGCTGTTTCACAACAGGAAGCTGACACTTCGGTCCAATCCGAGGGAGTCGGTCGGTCTGACAATCTCGGTCAACCTACCGACATGTCTAGCCTTGATCAAGTTACCGGCAATTTGGTAGACACCCCTGAACTGAATCTCAGAAGAAATAGTAAACATCCTCCTGAACAAATTATAGGTGACCCTTCAGAACCTGTTCGAACTAGGAGTCAACTTCTGGAAGGATATTTTAACTCTGCTTTTATATCCCAGATTGAACCGAAAAGAATAGATGAAGCATTGTCAGATCCGGATTGGATCTTGGGAATGCAAGAAAAGCTAAACCAGTTCGAGAGTAGTAAAGTCTGGTACTTAGTTCCTAGACCGAAAGATAAATCGGTCATAGGAACAAGATGGGTATTCAGAAACAAACTCAATGAGGACGGTTTGGTCACGAGGAACAAAGCCAGATTAGTGGCTCAAGGCTACAAACAGGAAGAAGGCATTGATTTTGAAGAGTCATTTGCTCCTGTAGCCAGGATTGAAGCCATTAGGATTTTTCTTGCATTTGCTGCTTTCAAAAATTTCAAAGTCTTTCAAATGGATGTTAAAAGTGCATTTCTGAACGGTGATATACGTGAAGAAGTGTACGTTGAACAGCCACCCGGTTTCAAAAATGCTGCATTTCCAAACCATGTATACCGGCTGAACAAAGCTTTATACGGTCTAAAGCAAGCACCTAGAGCCTGGTATGATACGCTAACCGCATTTTTATTAGAGCATGATTTCACCATCGGTTCGGTGGATAAAACCTTGTTTAAGTTTGAAAAGAAAGAACATATCCTACTTGTTCAAATTTATGTAGATGATATTATTTTCGGTTCCACTGATCCAAAGCTTTGTGACAAGTTTTCAAAAATGATGACTGACAAATTTGAAATGAGTATGATGGGAGAATTAAGTTTCTTCCTAGGTCTTCAGGTTAAACAACTCAAGGAAGAAACATTCATCAGTCAACCTAAATATACCAAGGAGCTTCTGAAGAAATTCGGTATGGACACATGCTCCTCGGCGGCCACCCCAATGAGTTCATCCATTAAACTGGACAGAGATGATGAAGGCCAATCAGTAGATCAGATTGCATACCGAGGCATGATCGGCTCCCTACTGTATCTGACAGCAAGTAGACCGGACATTCTGTTTGCAGTTGGTGTGTGTGGGAGATTCCAAGCAAATCCAAAGCAATCCCATTACACAACCGCAAAGAGGATACTGAAGTATCTAAAGGGCACTCCTGATGTCGGTCTGTGGTATCCAAAAGACTCATCCATTAATCTAACAAGCTACTCAGACGCAGATTATGCAGGGTGTAAGATCGACAGGAAAAGCACCAGTGGAACATGTCAGTTCCTAGGTGACCGACTGGTGTCATGGCACAGCAAGAAACAGACATCGGTGGCTACATCAACCGCAGAGGCTGAATACTTGGCGGCCGGAAGCTGCTGTTCTCAACTCCTCTGGATCCAACAGCAGTTGAAGGACTTCGGTATCATAGCCGAAGAGTCACCGATCTTCTGTGACAACACAAGTGCCATTGCGATCACCTACAACCCGGTTCTCCACTCTAGAACCAAGCACATCGACATCAGACATCACTTCATCCGAGAGCATGTAACGTTGAAGCATATCCGGCTGGAATACGTACCGACCGATCAACAAGTGGCCGATATCTTCACGAAGCCGCTGCAGGAAGCTAAGTTTTCTCAATTTAGACTTACTCCCGGCTTAACCGACATTAGCCAAATCCTTCCAAAGGATAATTAAAGGGAATCAGTTCAGACAGACAAACCGATAATTCTTCCTAAGAAGTTGAACTTTGAATCTTCGGGGTGCTTGCGGAAGAACCGCCCAGTCTATCAGAGAAAGTAAACCGACCGGCTACTTGGTGCATGCACCAAATAACCGCATCGGGATGAACAACTGATGTCTGACCGGCTCGGAAGCACGCTACCCCAGATTATTTGAATTTCAATCAGAAGAGGAATAGTTATCAGAGGTTAAAGGTATCTGTTCTGTATCATTGCCTTTTCAGAGTAAACCTGGTCGCGCCTAAAAAGACGTGAAGATCTTTTGATATCTTTCACAGTCCAGGCCTATGACCGACACCTAGACCTGCAAAACTGCCTATTTCATGCAAAAAAATTTTATCCTGCGGTTAATACATATCATCTCATTTAATGCCCGGACAATAGGTTAGCCCCAAAACCAGTATTTAAAGGAAGCACTCACTCACCAAAACATTCACAAACAAAACACTATCTCTATCACTAAGGCAAAAATGTCTCTCTTCCCAAACATTCTCCAAGTCGACTTTGAATCTTGCTCCGATACCGATCATTATGAGGTGTATCGGATGATCAAACAACTGGAAGATACTGGCCTCCAGCATTTTCTGGATGCCAGGCAAACAATCTACCCTGAATCAGTGTTGGAATTTTACTACAACGCCAGGGTATACCGGGGAACACCCCACTTCGATACCCACATCCAATCAAAGGTTGGGGGTATTCTCTTTGACTTCACCGAGCAGGACTTCGGTCGGTGCTTCGGTCTGCCCAAACAAGGGCTAACAGAACTAAACCCTCCGGCCGATATTAAGGCCGAGGTCTCTCTCTCCCTTGCCCGGTCAGATGAGCCTGTTGATGACCATGGCTCTAAATCTCTTTTGAGGGCTGAGTATCAGCTTCTCAATGACATAATAGGAAGAGGCATCTTTGGAAAAGATGTCACCAACACATACTGCACGGCAACGTTCAACATGATGGCGGCCATCATCACCAGAACGCCAGTCAACTGGTCTAGGGTACTGTTTGACGTCCTTATTTGGATAATCGGCACCCGATCAGTGGCCTTTGTTCCTCAGATAAGCCGACTCTTTGAGGAGCTTGGAGTTCCAACCTGTCCCGGCGAAGGTTTGAACCATGGTCAGGTGTTCACCAGAGAAGTCATCGACTCATTCTACGATCGGTTTGAAAGAGAATGGAGGAGGAGAAACTTCAATCCCCCTCGTGATGCTAATTCCCGTGCTCGCTAAGTCACGCCTTCCTACATCCGGTCGTTTTGCTGCATGTACCGGATGTATCATTAACCAATTCAACTTTGATCATATCGGCTTCATCCATGTCCACTTCGGTTTTATTTGTGTTTTTCTTAACTTCATCATTTCTGTATGTCATTTTCGGTATTGTCTCTACCATTTTCGGTCTCTATCTAATCAATATCGTTATATGTTAAATGCATTTAATGAGATAATCCCATTTAATGAGATAACTCCCAACCACCCGCATATTTAATTTCCAACTAATCTGGTCACTTCCCAACTAGCACTTACCTCGAGCCTTGCAATCTGCCGCTTCCCCATGCATCATTAAAAGGGAAAGATTCTCTTCCTTAATAAAACAAAACTGACCATCAATGCACAGATTTTCCCTCCAAAACCGATCCTATTTAAGGAGCCATCTTCCTCTCATTCTATCACATCCAAAATCACTTGTATTCCTCTTGAATCTCTCTCTCTATACCACAATCATGCCAAGCCGAACTTTGGGAAACTTTCTAAGTGTCGACTTCAGCTCATGTATGGCAGAATGGGATTATGACCATCCAAAGAAACACATGTTTGAAAGCCTTATTGTTACAGGTCTTCAATCCTTCCTTGACGAATCCGGTCCCATACTGACTGAGGATGTCAAGGAATTTTTCAGAAATGCCTGCAACTGGGGCGATCGCATTGTCCCCACTGTAAGGAATCATACCTTCCGGCTTGATGAAGCCGAATTTGCCACCCTCTTCAATCTGCCTAAAGAAGGGTTCTCTGATTTTCCGGCCATGGAGGGAACTGATGAATACTACTATGGGTTCCGTTGTTCTGCAACCTTTGACCCGGCGGAAACCCATGGGTTAAAAACCCGCCTTGGTCGTAGTACTCAGCTACTTCTTGAGATTGTCACTCGGTCCATTCTGTGCCAATCTCCGAATCAGCGGTATTCAAAGAATACCTACAATATCATGACCCACATCTACAACCACACGCCCATCAATTGGTCAGCGGTCCTCTTTCAAAACTTGAGGAAAATGGTGTGGACCAAGAAAGGTCTCGGCTTTGCACCTCACATCAGCAAGTTGATTCTCAAGTACCGGCCAGATTTTGGACCGGGTACACCGGCATCCCCCTCAAACATTCTTGATGCAGATGCGGTGGTGGAAAAGTATTCTAAAATGGTGCTTACTGCTTAAACATCTACTTTTCGTATCATTCTATCGGTTTTCTCTATGTACTCTTTCGTATCGGTCTCTTGAATAAAATTTCGTTTGAGTTTCAATGACCGCTTCTCTTTACTCTTTGCGCATTTATCTAAGTAACCGAAAATTAACTCGTTCTTATCCGGTTTCATAAAATCTGATCAAGACTGTTAATCAAAATGTCTGAAACCGATTATTCATTCGGTCTCAAAGAAATGAAAGCGTCATCCATGACATAGGCTAAGTGTTTTGGAGGGAAAATTCCCGCTCAAAATTGCCGCCCACAGTTTTCGGTTTCCCGCCCACAGTTTGGCGTACTCTTACCTTGGAGGGAAAATTTCCGCCTATTCATGATGGGACGGTTGGGTTTCCAAACCGTGACTATAAAAGGGGGCCTTCGGTCATTTCTTTCATTCTCACGCGAATTCACTTTATCTCTCTAACTTTCCTAAACTTTCTGAAGCCGATTTCTCTCATTCTCAAACTCTTCAACATGGGTCGTGATTCGGCGTTGTTCAAACTCTACTCTCAAGTAGATTTCGAGGAGATTCGGCAGAATGGAACGACCGAAGCAAAGGACGTTATTGATAAGCTGATTAAAACCGGTCTGGGATATTTTCTAGGCGGTCCTCACGTAATTTACAAAGAGGCGGTCGAAGAATTCTTCAACACCGCAGTCATCTCCTACGACAGGATCATCGCAACGGTTTGCGGTTCCCAAATCGAGATCACCGAAGCTTTGGTGGCCGAAAGCTTGCGTCTCCCAACAACTGGTCAGGATGCAAGGGCAGAAATAGACACTGACACCTTTGAGACAGCGTGCCGCTTCTTATCGGCAACCACTGAGCCAATCACGACATCCGGAAGTAAAAATATGCTGAAACCGCAATATATCCCGGCATGTGACGTTTTCGCCAGGGCGATACTGGCAAGGAGAGGAAACTTCAACAACCTCACCAGAGACAAAATCAAGATGATAATCGGTCTGCTGGAAGGAAAAGAGGTTAACTGGGCAAGAGCAGTTTTCGACAACCTCATGGACATGGTGAGACCGGATTCAACCCGGTCGTGGGGATATGCCGTGCAACTCGGTAAGATCTTCCTACACTTAAACCTCAACGTCGGTCCCGGTGTTGGGCTAATAAAACGTTGCATCATTCGATCGAGGCAATTTCTTCCAAGAACGCAGTCGGCCTCCAGTTCCACAGGTGGCCGAAAGAAGAAAGCCGCAAAGAAAGACGCCCCGGCAAAAGCAAAGACCGGAGGAAAGAGGAAAGAAAACATAACCTTCATAGACCCACCGCAACAAGCGGAAGATGAGGAGTGGGTCCCTGAGGAAACCGACACGGAAAGAACCGAAGATGACGACGATCTTTCGGCTCGGAGTCCGAACGATGCCGAACGAAGCGCTAATCCTGAAACCACCGAGGGTGAAGACGGGGTTGATGAAGGAGACAATGATGAAGGAGACAATGATGAAGGCTTCAACAGGGAAGAGGCCGACGAAGCCGAGGCCGAAAGACTAGCCCAGAATATCTTTCACGGCATCAACAAGCGAGACGAGGACGTCATAGACTTATATTTGGAGTGGCATGAGTACCGGTTCAGTACAAAGTATAAAGATATCCTACCGGACTTACCGCAACAGGACTGCATCGCCAGATTGGAGGAAGTAGAGGACATGATCTTCCGCCTCACAAAATCCAACACAATTCAGGAGGTACAATGCCGAACTTGCCTCCTGATACCGAGAAGCCACCTTCGGAAACTAAGAAGGCGCATACGGAAAATTAAAGAGGAATATGCCGAAGGGGGATCGGTGTCTACCGTAGCACCGCGAGTTTTATCAAAGCTTGAAAAGGGCAAACTGGAAATACGTCAAGAAATAGAGCGGCTGGAAGCAATATGCAACCAGAAGCAAGTACCGGTCTATACTGCTCCGGTAATCGAAGAATTTCCAGTTGACTACCCAACACCTTCAAGAGAGGAAGTTGAGACACCAAGGGATATTGAGGCACCGATGCAAGAAGATGCTGAGGTACCGACTTCAAAAATTGTTGAGGTACAAATCTTAGAAGATGTCGAAGTACCGATCCTGGAAAATGCGGTACTGAACTTGGAGGATGCGGTCACATTAGAAACACCTAATGAGAATGATGCACTGATAAACTCCGGTGAGAGAGCCGATCCTGATCCCACCGAACAATCAACTACTCCACCACCGGAAGTCACCGCTTCGGTCCCTTCTGAAGAACAGCTTGAAGACCGGTTCCAAAAGTTTGAAGCATCTGTTTCGGGGAAGATTGATGACCAACTTAAGAAGTTTGAAATATCCATATCAGGGCAGATTGAAGACCGGCTTCAAAAGTTTGAGGCATCAATATCGGAGCAGATTGATGACCGTGTACTTGAACACGAAGTGTCCAAGTTTCAACCGCTCAAGGATTGTTGCAATAAAATACTTGATTCGGCCATGCAGTTCGCCGATGTGACAAAACAGCTTATGGATCAACATCAATCACGCCTAGCAGAACTCAGCACCGGACTATGGGAAGAAGCCGGTGAGCGCGAAAAATGTCCTCAGCATATCGCAGCTCTAGAAGGTATGACCTCGGACTTAAAGAAGGATTTCGAACGGGTCGACACGACAATCGACCGGGTCTCAGTGCTGGAAAAGACAAATGAGACTCTCGTGGCCGAGGTAAAGGCACTTACTGAACAGATGGCCGAAATTCTGAAAGCTAAGGAAAACGCGGACGCCGCGGCTATAGAGGCTGACGCTCTAACAGCTAAGAGGATCCAGGATGCGCTGGACGCCGAAGTTAGCAAAGATAAAGAGGCGCCGCGATCGTCTCAGCTGACCGAAGCAGAATTGGAGGCCGAAAGAATAAGAAGGGCCGAGATCTTATATCCAGGGTATGATGAGAAAGTGGCCAGTCAGGCTGCGGAGGACGCTGCACGTTTGGAAGAGCAAAGACGGAACCTGGACGGATTTGCAAAGGAACACGAGAAAAAGAAGAAGGCGGCCGCCTCCGCTTCAGCACCGACAAAAAGAAAGAGGCCGGCTCCTAAGAAAGTTCGGATAGTCGAGATGCTAAATGAAATATCTGACCCAGTTGCTACGGGTACTTCGCAGCAAGCCGACCTAGTTGAAGACGAAGACGAAGAACAGCTGCGGTACCGGTCTAAAAGACCACGATCCTCCCAACAGACTAGGCAACCGCAACCGCCACCGCAACCGAAGAAAAAGAAGAGTGCCTATGAATTCACGGACTCGGAATAGGGACTATCCTTCTTTTTCTTATTTGCCTTAGTATTTATACTTTGTCTTTTCCGGCTATCTATAAATATATAAAGTTATTTTTGAATACCGGCCTTATTTTGCATTTCTACATGATTTTGATAATTTTAAATAAAATAATCAAAAAGGGAGAAATTGTTAGATAAAAGATAGAGATTCTTCCAAAACTCCTCCCTCAAAATTTTTCGAAAAATTCTCTAAGTCTTTTTCAAAAACCGGCCAAACAAAACAACCGGCCTACGGTTGCAAACTTACATGATTTTGATAATTTTAAATAAAATAATCAAAAAGGGAGAAATTGTTAGATAAATTCATACCGGTTCAAATAAACCTAACTTAAACAAACTTCCCATGCAGGAACAAGGAACCGGACCGGATGAATAAGAGAACCAACTGAAGAAACCGAACCGGTCAAGTTACCATACCGATCAAGAGTATTCGGAGCATGACCAAACAAAGGAAGGATCGGCCAAAGCTCAAAACCGGAACCATCAAACAGCCGATCAATCCACAAGACAAGTATAACCGGAAGAAGTCCGGTTACTTCACTATCAAAAGACATTCGGCCAAGTCAAGTGGCCGACCTGTACAAGAAGACACTTTGGGTATCTGTTGAGAATGATACCAAAGGAACAGACTGAATACTTCCATATCCATGCAAGTCTGAGGAAAGACTGTAGGCTGCAGAAAACAGTACTACCGGATCCTTCTACTTCGGGATAAGCCAGAAAGGAAATCTTCAAAGTACAGACAACTGTCCAAACAGACAGTGCCTACATTGAGTAAAAGACAAACCCAGCAGGTTTGCTTTACAGACCGGCAGGTCTGAAACAGGATACCAGGTCTGAGATTGACCGTCAGGTCTGAGGAGACGACCGGCAGGTCTGAGACACTGAATCACTGCACCTCTGATCATCCAATCAGACTCAAGGCTTTGAAATATGACCGTTGGCATATTTCACCTATAAAAGGAGGCAGTTGCAGAAGAGTAAATGCGGGACATACATTGGGATAACAAGAGCTAAAAGCATTTACTACAATAACAGTGTGATATTCTAGAAAGCCTAAGTGTTGAAAGTTAAAGTGTGTTCTACAATTTCGGTGTAAATTGTAAGAGTGTTATCGAGCAGAGAATAAGTCTCGATCGGATTGTACTTGTATTCCTTAGTGAATATCCTTCTCGCGGTTTCGAGAGGAAGGGGTGACGTAGGAGTTTTATCTCCGAACATCCATAAAATCTTTTGTGTTATTTACTTTCTGTTGGCTTCATTACATAACCGACTAACTTAACCATACCGCTCCAAACCGAATCTCTACTAATCACACCTAACATCCAGATTGCCAAAACCGACCCACCATCTCCAAATTTCCATCATCCGAAACCGACTCCGCCTATCATACACGTGTACCGCTTCAACTTGAAAGCAAACCTCTTCCGCGCTTGAACCTAGTTCAAGGGTTTGTGACAGGTTGTGTAGTATTGAAACCCCGGTGTTAATCTCTAACCGGATTAACCACCACCCTACGAGTGAGAACCGCTAACCGGTCCAACCCCCGGTCCACCAGCGGCGACCTAGATCCTAACACCGACTGTCTAGTGTTTCCGTCCTTCTGTTTTGACCGATCTTGTCTTTCTTGTTCGGTCAGGTTTTTGGTCGGATTGATAACTTGACCGATTGAGTTTCTTGGCCTATTGAGTTGCTTGACCTATTTCGTCTCTTATCCGGTTTCTTAATTTGACCGGTTCGGTCCTTTGCCTGTTCCTGCACAAGAGTTTTGTTTTTGTTAAGTTTTATTTAACCGATCTAATTTTATCTAACAATTTCTCCCTTTTTGATTATTTTATTTAAAATATTCAAAATCCTGTAAGATTGCAAATATAGGCCGGTCTTGTTTTTAATAGTTAGTTTGGCCGGATTTTTGGAAATTAACTTTGGAGAATTTTTCGAAAAGTTTTTGAAAACTTTGAGAAAAATTTTGAAAAATTTTATATTTTATCTTATCAATTTCTCCCTTTTTGATTATTTTATTTAAAATATTCAAAATCCTGTAAGATTGCAAATATAGGCCGGTCTTGTTTTTAATAGTTAGTTTGGCCGGATTTTTGGAAATTAACTTGGGAGAATTTTTCGAAAAGTTTTGGAAAACTTTGAGAAAAATTTTGAAAATTTTTATATTTTATCTTATCAATTTCTCCCTTTTTGATTATTTTAATTAAAATATTCAAAATTAAGTCGGAATGCAAATATAGGCTAGTTTTCAAAAATAACTTTATATATATATAAGTAAAGATAACCGCAGAAGGGCAAAATATTATATATGTAGAAACCGAAGTAAACATAAGTAAAGATAGAAAAGAAAGCCCCTATTTCATCAATCTGGACGGTAGGAATTGTTCCATTAGTTCATCCGTTGTTTGTCCCTTAGCCGGTTGAGCCGGCCTTGAAGAAGAACCCCCGCTCCTAAGGTGCCCATGTGAGAAGGGAATTGTTGACCGACTGTTCTGATTGGAACCGCATCGAAAACCCGCTGTCTTGTGAGTTGCGGCTGGAAATCCTCTTCGAAATCATCTTCGTTGTGCATAGCCGGGTTGAGTGGAGGGTCAACAACCGTCTCGGTGATTCTGTCCAGCATCTCGGTGACTTGAGCCTTCTTTGAAGGTGCTTTCCTTTTTCGTGTCGCCGGAACCGAAGAGGAGGAAGCCGCCTGGGACTTCTTGTGAGCCTTTTCGAAATTGTGGTATGTGTCTTGTTGAGCCTTTAACCGGTTGGCCTCTTCGTCTTGTTTGGCCGCCATGGTTTTTGCGAGTTCCGGATTTTTGGCCGTTAAATGTCGTATGTGTTCGGCGAAGTTCGCATCATACCATGCCGCCCCCTTTTGTGTCCGTTTCTGCTCATCCAGCGCATCCTGAAGTTCCTTAGCCGCCTGAGTGTTTGCCTCCTCAATCGCTTTATCGGCAGCCATCTTGGTCTTTATTAACTCAGTCACCTGCTCGGTGACCGCCTTGAGGTCGGCTTCAAGCTTGTTGTTCCTTTCCTCAAGGGTTGCATTCTTCTCTTAAAGATATATGACCCTGTCGAGTGTCGAACCAGCTTGGGTACTTGACCGCCCCAGGTCCTCATCGACCTTTGTCAGCCGTTGCTCGGTCTCTTCTTGAGACAGTTCCATCTCTGCTACCCTTTGGCTAACCGACTCGAGGTCATCCACCAACTTCAGAGTCATATCCTCCAAGGCTATGGTTCGCTTAAGATGAGCGTCGTACAGTACATCGGCATGACCGTAGTTGGTTTCTACCGACGTGATCCGCTTGCTCGCCTGGCCAAGATCATCCCTTGTTGTCTCGGCTATCCTGATTGCTTGAACCGCGACCTTTTTAATTTTCTTCTTCCATGGCTTAACCGCGTCGTTGACAAACTCTTCAATGAGAGTCTTGACCCTTTCTTCTGTTACAGCCGGTTCTGAATTCCCGACTTGAGTAGATGCAGGATTGTCGGTGAGAGGAGTCTCTGTCCTGTCGTCGGTTATGTTGATTGTTTGATCTGCTGGAGGAGAATCTATCTCTTTATCGCATGGATTCTTACTGTCACCATTATCATGAGGCGGAGAGTGCGTTGTATCTTGTTCTTTGGGCACTGCTTCAAGCCGCGCCACTTCTTGTGTGAGCTCTCTTTCCTTGACCGCAAGTAACTCCAACACCAAGAGTTGTAGTCGAGAATTCGGTGTTCCCGGAGTATACTTTTCTGTTAGACGCTAAATATGTTCGGCTAGCTTTTGTAACCGAGCACGCAGTTTCACTATTGCGTGTCGGTCCAAGGCTTCGTTTGGATCCTGAGCTTTTGTTAGGTTAATGACTTCCCCCTCCATCTCCATCAACCTTTCGAATTTCTGTCCAGCGGTTAGGCCCGGTAGCATTTGTTTGTAGAATATTTCAGTCTGGTACTGGAACCACCGTAAGAATACGTAGGATACCTCCTGGGCTTGCTGATGGATTTCCTTCATGATTCTGCGCACGATTTTCTCGGCCACCTCCTAGGTGTTGTCGTTAGCGTGAACTTTTTCTACCTCAGGGCCCTCTGCACCGGTATCGGCGTTTTCAAGACTGGCCGATTGTTCCTCGTCCATCGGTCCTTTTCCTTTATCGGACTCATTTTCTTCGGTATTCTGTGAAGCGGTTCGGTCAGAACTGGAGGCCGAATCGTCCTCATTTTGTGTTTCGGATGGCGGATCTGCGAATTCTATCGGTTGTTTGTCTTTCTTGCTTACGGATTTCTCTTTTACCGGAGCTGCCTTTTTAGCGCCTATCTTCTTTCGGCCACCTTTAGAGACCTTCCTGTTGCTCTTCCTTTCCTTGAATTGGCGGGACCTTATGATTTTGCTTGAAGAAAGAAGAACACCTAGACCGGTGTTGATGTTGTAATGGAGCATAATTTTCCCGAGTGGGATGGCGTATCCCCATGACCGGGTGGAATCCGGTATCACCATTTCCTTTAGGTTGTTGAAAATTTCTTTCGCCCAGTTTATCTTGATGCCGTTTAGTAAACCGACAAGCATCTCGATTTTAGCCTTGGTAAGACTGTCAAAATTTCCCCCTCTCGCTTGGACCGACTTGGTGAAGATGTCACATAGCGGTATGTATTCCGGTCGAAGTGATGATTTCTTTCCGGAGACTTCTATAGGAGCCGCGGTTGCCGAGAGAACCTAGCAAGCCGCCTCGAAGGTCTCTCGATCTAGATCCGCCGAAATGTTGCTTCCTTCTGTTGGTAGTTGTAAGATTTCAGGGACCGACTCTTCGGTTAGTTCGAACTTCTGACCGCCAACGGTTGCAGTTATTGTTCTTCCGGTGAGAGATGCGGTTCTGAAAAATTCCTCAACTACTTTCTGGTATATAATGAAAGGGCCGCCTAGAAAGTGTTCGAGGCCGACTCGGAGATCCGGGATAAGACTTGCTTTGCCGGAGCCGAACAGTTTTCTAGGATTTCTTCAAAGTCGACCTGGACGATATGTTTGAATAGTGCAGAATCGGGACCCATTGTTGAAGATTGAATCGAGAGAGCAAGAGAGCTGTTTTGAGAGAGTTTGAGAAAGTTGAGAGCTAGAGAGAGAAATCCGTTTCGCGTAAGAATGAAATAAAATGGCTAAGGACCCTTTTTATAGTTGCGGTTTGGAATCCCAACCGCCGCAAACCGTCCCATCACCTTTAGGCGGGAATTTTCCCTCCAAGTGCATTGGGCAGCAAACAATGGACGGCAATCCGAAGGCGGCAAAATATCGGCGGGAAATCAAAGCGGGAAACCAAAGGCGGGATATTTGAGCGGGGGATTTTGAGCGGGAAATTTCCCTCCAAAGATTTCGAGTGGTCTTTTGATTTCGGTTTTGATGAGGCGGTCCCTTTTCAAAGCCGTTTATGAAGAGATGTGATTTATTAATCGCAATGATGCGTTTTTGATTTAGACCGGATTTTTCAACGAATACGAAGTGATTTATCGATATTAACCGGTTAGTTAGATGGATGTTCTGATTTTGCAACTTTTGATCCGGTTATGAAACTGAAATGGAGTTTTATTGAAGAAAGAGTATAAGATAGAAACCGATACATGGGTCGGTTTAGAAATAGAAATACATAAGAAATAAAGATACAACTTAAGTGATAACTATCCTAGAAAGCTTTTCTTCCACCCCATCCATATCAAGAATGTTCAAAGGAGATGTCGGTGTGCCCGGTCCAAATTCTGGACGATATTTGAGAATGAGCCGACTTATATGAGGAGCGTATCCGAGACCTTTCTTGGTCAGCACCATAGTTTTCAGATTTTGGAAAATGACCGATGACCAATTGATAGGCGTATATCTAACAATGTAGGTCATCATGTCAAACATTCTTTTCGAGTAGCGTTGATTAGGAGATTGGCAAATGATAGATCGGTTAACAATCTCATAGAAGAGTTGGATGTGGTGGGCAAGGCGGGTTTTCAGCCCGTAGTTTTCCACCGGTACATCGGTACTAGAGAAGAATACTGAGTAATCGGTTGCTGCACTTCCCACCCGGGTTGGGAAGTCGGAAAACCCTTCTGTGGGCAGGTTGAACATTTGAGCAAACTCGGCTTCATCCAGCCAGAAGGTGTGATCTCTCACTGTAGAAACAATGTAGTTTTCTCTTATACAAGAACTTCTGAAGAAGGTCTTGACATCCGGAAGAAGTATGAGACCGGATTCTTCGAGAAAGGTACGAAGACCGGTGTCAATGAGGGATTCAAACATGAGCTCCTTGGTTTCCAGATCCCAATGTTCCATACAAGAATCGAAATCGATGCTCAAGAAGTTTCCTAGAGTTCGGCTTGACATGATTCAAACTCTACTAAGAGAGAGAGTTCAAGAAATTTTGTTTTGAGATGTGTTAGGGTGATTAGGGGGTGGCTCCTTATATAGATCCGGATTTGGAGGGAAAATATCAGCATTTAATGTTGAATATCAGTTTTGTCTTATTAATGAAGAGAATATTTATGTTTTCAAAACGTATTGGGAAGATGTTACTTTTGACCGGTTGCGGAGCTCGAGGTAAGAATTTAGTTCAAAAGTAACCAAGTTAGTTGGATAGTAGTTACTCATGTAGTTGGGATTTACTACATTAATTGAACGTTACTTTTCATTAATGACGGATGTTACAAGAGACCGAAAAGTAACCGATTGAAACCGAAGATAACATAAACTGTTTTCTTTGCGGTTTTGCAGTCTCTGATCTTGCAGTACGTGTTTTTGTCCACGCTGTTGGAGATCTGGTTTCTGGCATGGTTATCCAGGTTATTTCTTCTCATGTCTTCATCTGTCCAATCCTTCTTGTCCTTGTCAATGATTATTGGTCCTTCGGCCAGAATGAACTGCATCACATCATCCATGGTGATTAAGTGTAGGTGCATGCGTGCCTTCTAGTTGGCAAAGTCGTCACCTTCTAGCATTGGGGGCCTATCAAAAGACATGCTTGCTTGAGTATTGAAACTAACTGCTCTGATACCAATTGTTAGGATCTAGGTCGCTGCTGGAGGACCGGGGTTGGACCGGTTAGCGCGTCTCACTCAAAGGGTGGTGATTAATCCGGTTAGAGATTAACACCGGGGTTTCAATACTACACAAACTGTCACAAACCCTTGAACCAGGTTCAAGCGCGGAAGAGGTTTGTTTCAGGTTGAAGCAGCACGAGATAGGCAGGTTTGGAAATTGATGGGTCGGTTTTTGTAACTTGGTGATTCGGTTTAGATAGTGTAGAGTCGGTCAAAATGGTGTAGGTCGGTTAGTACAGCTCGGTTGTAAAGTAAATCAGGCGGAAAGTAAATAACAAGACAAGTTTTTATGGATGTTCGGAGATAAAACTCCTACGTCACCCCTTCCTCTCGAAACCGCGAGAAGGATATTCACTAAGGAATACAAGTACAATCCGATCGAGACTTATTTCCTGCTCGATAACACACGTAAAATTTATACCGAAATTGTAAATACACACTTCAACTTTAGCACTCAGGCCTTTTCTAGAGAGAGAACACAATCTTATCACTTGTGAATTAATTGTTTGATGTGTCCCACATTTACTCCTCTTTGACTTCTTAATAACCGGTTGTCTGGTGTTTCCAGCCTTCGGTTTTGACCGATCCTGTCTTTCTTTGTGCGGTCATGTTTCTGGTCGGTTTGATTGCTTGACCGGTTGAGTTTTCTTAAACGGCTCAGTGATCTGACCGGTTGGTTTTCTCAATCCGGTTGGGTACTTTGACTGGTCCGGTTCTTTGTTCCTGCAAGGGAGGTTTATTTATGTTAAGTTCTGTTGACCGGTCTAATTTTATCTAACAGTAAATGAATGACTAAGTGTGAACTTAATTATATTCTAGCTGAGATAATATGTTGGGTCTTAGAATGGGTCACCAAAAGATTGAGACACTACATGTAAGTACATCCCATCAAGATGGTATCAAGATTGGACCCAATCCATTTCTTATTTTAATGAACACTTCTGTCACCAAGGCTAGACAAATGGATGATGATGTTATCTAAATATGTTGGATCAAATTATTTTGACTAAGTGTCAAAGTATTTTGACTATTGGAATTTTGATGATGAGTGTGTAAAAGTCTTAATTTATGTCGTCTAATCGTTTTTGGTGCAGGTGTATTGAAAACATGTTATATTAGACTAAGTCTAAATGAGGTTCATTAGACTGATTGACCATCACATATGTAGTTATATGTGCAGTCTAACAGACGTAATTAGACGTGTAGTCTAATACACGTAGTTAGACGTGCAGTCTAACAGAGACGTAGTTAGACGTGCAGTCTAACAGAGACGTAGTTAGACGTGCAGTCTAACAGACGTAGTTAGACGTGCAATCTAACATACGTAGTTAGACGTGCAGTCTAACAGATACGTAGTTAGACGTGCAGTCTAATAGATACGTACTTAGACGTGTAGTCAAACAGATACATAGTTAGACGTTCAGTCTAACAGATACGTAGTAAAACGTGTAGTCTAACAGATTCGTAGTTAGACGTGCAGTCTAACAGTTACGTAGTTAGATGTGTAGTCTAATAGATCAAGGTTAGACGTGCAGTCTAACTCCTTCAGATTAGTTTGTAGGGATGCGTAGTTAGACGTGCAATATAACAGATGAAGGTTAGATGTGCAGTCTAACTCCTTCAGATTAGTCTGAAGGGAACCGTAATTAGACTTGTCGTCTAATCCCATTAGTCTAGGTGGTCTAATGGATCTTTCTATTAGACGGGGGCGTCTAATTTCAATAGACGAGGTTGTCTAAGTGAAAAACGTCTAATGCCATGCTTAAACAGTTGTTTGAAGCTAGCACCTGTCTACCCACGATCAAAAAGGTATACGCTACTCTTGCTCCACTTTTCAGTGAAGATCAGTACGATAGCTAGTTGCAACCAATTGATTAATGCCACGTAAGAAAATATTCTTCTCACTACTTGTTTCTTGCAGGAATATCCTAGAAGAATATTTGGCGCACTACCAGATATGTACGGCCATGATCCTGGTGCTCAAAGTCTGTTGTGTACTATGAAGGCGTTCCAATGGAAGCTCGCCACGTGTCATTATGGAAGATTCGACCATTGGTACTTGTTCTCTATTTAAAGATCTTCAAGGACCACAGATGAATCATCGATCTATCGATACTTAGAGAATCATACGCAAACATAAAAACTGATATACGAAATAGTTGCTTTCTTGCTTTACTGTGTTTTTATCAAGAGAGAGTTAGAATCAAAGCATTGTTTTAGCTGAGTGATATACTTCATTATATTGTAAGTTGAACAGAGCCTGTTCTATTCAACAGTGTGCTAATCGTGAAACTGTATTTGATTCTAAGAAACTTATAGTGAATCCTTCCGGTGGTTGGAAGAAGGGGTGACGTAGGAGAGTTTGCTCTGAACATCCTTAAACAAACGGTTGTGTCATTTACATTCTTCCATCTTCTCATTCTTTATTTGGTTCATAGCTTCAAACCTGAGCAAACGTTTCCGCACTTGAATCTTTCAAGAGTTTGCAAGGGTTTGTGTAGAATAGAAAGTGATTTAAATCCTGAACAGAATTTCTATCAAACTGTTTTCCCGAAGCCGTCATCAATAGATAGACCCCTATCTCTATCGGTTACGCCGATCCTATCAATTGTTATCAGAGCCCTATTTCTATTCTCAAGCATCAAGAACCTGAAGCATGTCTATTATGAAAGAGATCCCCATTCTGTCAAGGGACAACTGCGAATATTGGATGATGAGAATGCAAGCTCACTTGGCTGCTCTTGATTGTGATATGTGGAGCATCATTACCGATGGCCCTATAAAAATTTCGAAGACAAGATGTGAGTGGACTACTGGAGATAAAATGACCAACAACCTGGACAATGTGGCCAAAAATATTCTGTATCAATCGATAAACATGAACATATTTTACGAGATCAAGTCTTGTTCTTCTGCTAAAGAAATATGGAAGAAGCTGACTCAGATCTATGGTCGAAATGTTCAAGCCAAGAAGAATCAGAAGGACCAGAAAGTTTTCACGTGTGTTGAATACAAATCCAAATGGGCCGACAGCGATTCAGAGGATTCTCTTATTGAAAAATAGACTGAAACTGTAACATGCTTGATGACAGACGATCAATCCAATGTAAATTATGTCTCTACACCAGAATTTACCAACGAAGAGTTAACTACTGCACTTAATGAAATGGCCATTGAGTACAAGAAGTTATCAGATTATTTTTATGAAATGAAAGTAAAATATGAGGCCAATATTTCTTTTTCACATAAAACTTCTTAATCAAATGTTTTTGAAAAGAAAGTAATAGAGATCTCATCCGAGAATGAGATGCTCAAGGAACAAATTCAAACTCTCTCCTCTGAAAACAAACGGTTAAACTATGTTATAAGTGCTTGGACGAGGTCTGAAGAAGCTGTCAAACATCAGATTAGTCTGTTGAAACCCGCTGGATCTAGATCCGGTTTAGGATTTGATGATAATGACCCAAAACAGTCCTACAAAAAGTCGAACTCAGCAACTGACAAGCTTAAGCCAATAAGCTTTGTCAAAGGGAGCCTAAATGACAGTGAATCTGATCCAATTCATGATGAATTAGCTTTGAAGAATGAAATAACTTATGTTCCGCCGACTGTTAGTTGGCTGAAAAATAAGTTAGAAGCAGCTGGCGAGTCTGGAAATCTAAAACTTGGCAAGAAGTCAAGAATTTATAAAAAAAATCATCTTCAAAGACTAAGGGATCAGTGGCTAGCAGGAAGGCGTCTGCTATGTCAAAATCATATGCATTAATCACAACAAAAAATGGGAAATCTATCGGAATAACTCCAATATGGATTCCTAAGAGACTGATTGACGGAGGACCCAATTGAATGTTGGTACCAAAAGATTGTAAATATTATTTTGTGTGAGTACAAGTGAATGATGGTCTCGAAGAATCTGTGTGGTATCTAGATAGCGGTTGTTCTAGGCATATGACAGGAAATAGATGGCTTCTCACTGATATAGCAGATTGTTCTGGACCTAAGATCACTTTTGGTGACAACAAGAAGGGTAAGACCATGGGTAAGAGTAAGATTATCCATGGTAATGTAACCATTAATGATGTGTTACTTGTTGACAATCTGTGCTATAACCTGATTAGTATTAGTCATTTATTTGATAATGGTTTATTAGTTGATTTTCAAACTCATGCATGCCTAGTTCAGGATCAACATCGTAATACTTTATTAACCGGTAGTAGAGTAGGAAACTCATATAAAACGAATTGGCAAAAAGAATCATCTAATCATATGTGCATGATTGCCAAGAATGACCAGAAATGGTTATGGCATAAAAGGTTAAATCATCTGAATTTTAAAACCATCAACAATATTTGTTCAAACAACTTAGTTATTGGTTTACCTAAATTACAGTTTTCTAAGGACAAAGTATGTTCTGCTTGCCAGTTAGGCAAATAGGGCAGATCATCGTTCAAAAGTAAAGAGAAATCTCAATCCAGACGTTGCTTCGAACTGTTACACATGGATCTGTTTGGTCCAATTCCTATAAAGATCTTAGGATGAATGAGACTCGCCCTAATTGTTATTGATGATTTCTCACGATTTATATGGGTAGCATTTTTACCATCAAAATATATAACTACTGAAAACTTAATTAGAATATTTAAAAAATTCAGAATAAGAAATCCGTGAATATTTCTTGCATTATGAGTGACTAGGGAACTGAGTTCACAAACAGATACATGTCATCTTATCTCGAGGAGTTTGGAATTAGGTACGAGTTGTCTAGTACTAGAACTCCGCAGTAGAATGGAATTACTGAGAGAAGAGTGAGGACTCTTAAGGAAGCTGCGAGATCCATGCTTGCTGAATCAGACGTACCTTAGACGTACCTTAGAGGTTCTGGGCAGAAGCCATTAACACAGCATGCTACACTGTATTACGGGAGAATTCCCACAGTTTCATACTTCAAATTATTCGGGTGTAAATGTTTTATTCATAACAATGGAAATGTTTATTTGACCGCTTTTGACGCTAAAGCAGATGCTGGATTCATGTTGGGTTATTCCTCAATAAGCAAGGCTTACAGAATATATAACAACATAACACAAACTGTTGATAAATCCCTTCATATTATCTTTGATGAGTCTGTTGAGAGTAAATCCATCGATCCCATTGACCTTGCTAACAGATTAGAAGCGACGAGTCTTGAGTCTGTAAGTGAGGAAGAAGCTCTGGATAAATGGATCTCGTTGTCTGACCCTATGGCTTATCCGGTTGAAATCCAACCAGATGTACAAACTCTTGTTCAACAAACTGATGAGAGTTCGGACGTCGTAGAGTCACCTGTTCAGATGACCAATCCCTTTGGATACAACTTCAGATGGAACAAGAATCATCCACCAGAATTGATCATCGGGAATCCTTTCTCTCTTCGAAGGACAAGACGTCAATTGATGGATGAAATGGCCAATTCTGCCTTTATTTCTCAGATTGAACCCAAGAAAATTGGTGAAACAGTGATTGATCTAAATTGGATCAATGCCATGCAGGAGGAGTTAAACTAATTTGTGAGAAATATAGTATGGCATCTAACTCCTAGACCGACTGATCAGTCAGTCATAAGAACAAGATGGGTCTTTAGAAACTAGCTTAGTGAAGATGAATTGGTTATTAGAAACAAAGACCATTTAGTTGCTCAAGGATACAGACAGGAGGAAGGTATCGACTTTGATGAGTCTTTTGCGCTTGTAGCAAGACTTGAGACAATTAGAATCTTCCTGGCTCATGCATCATTTAAGAATTTCAAAGTTTTTCAAGTGGATGTGAAAAGTGCATTTTTAAATGGTAAATTAAATGAAGATGTTTATGTTGAGCAACCCCCTGGTTTTGTAGATCATACTTTACCAAATCATATTTTTAAACTTGACAAAGCTTTGTATGGTTTGAAACAAGCTACTAGAGTTTGGTATGACACTTTGAGTGAATTTCGATTTGATCATGATTTTGTTATTGGAACTGTGGATAAAACATTGTTTAGATTCACTAAAGACTCTCACATTATACTTGTTCAAATATATGTTGATGATATTATATTTGGATCAACTAACCCCAAATTATGTGAGAAGTTTGCCAAGATGATGCATGATAGATTTGAAATGAGCATGATGGGAGAATTAACTTTCTTCCTCAGTCTTCAAGTTCGTCAGCTAGAAAAAGGGATCTTCATCAATCAGGCCAAGTATACCAAAGAGTTACTAAAGAAGTTTGGGATGGAGAACTTGCTCTGCTGCAACTACTCCAATGAGCTCCTCTAGTAAATTGGATAAAGATGATGGTGGTCAAAGTGTAGATGTCACAGCCTATAGAGGTCTTATTGGGTCATTTCTCTATGTCACTGCCAGTAGACTAGATATTCAATTTGTTGTTGATGTCTGTAGAAGATTCTAGGCTAATCCTAAACTCTCTCACTTTACTACTGTTGAACGCATTCTGAAGTATTTAAAGGGAAAAGTTATCTTCCTTAGCCTTTTTCTTAACAAGATCTATAATTTCGTTCCATTTATCTGGAAATTTAATGATATTCATGTTCTGAGCAAAATTGATCTACACCTTGGATACAAATCAATTATATTTAAATGAATTTAATAAATAGGAATATTAATAATCTAAAATTGAGTTTTCATGTTCTTTAATTTAATTTTATGTTGTGACTTTTTATATTATTTTATAACCCGTTTGTATTCGCGAGTCAATGGATTATGTAACCCAATTCATTATTCTCATAAAGTCGGACGTTAGGTGTGGTGCGATGACCCGATAATCTAGAACTTTTTTAAAAATAAGTGTTATTTTATATATATGATTAATGAATTATTGTTAAAACTTTTATGCTAATAAAATAAAATTAGTAATTAGATATCACAATTAAATAAGCATTAAATATTTATTTTTACATCCATAGTTGGTATATTTGTGTTATTAAAGAACATGAATAGACTATTCACATAGTCTTTCACATATGCATACAAAATTATCACAATACCCATCATAATTGTTAACAGATTCGGGTAAGCAATGATTTTTATAACTATTATCCTTAAAACATAGGATTTTAAAAGTAGTGCTCTTGTTAAAACAAACCCTTGCCACTACTTTATCATTCTCTATAAAAATTAAATAGTCATACATGTTTTTATTATTAATAATATCATTAAATTTAAACTAATTATAAATAGAGAAAAAATTAAACTTATGAAGAAATGAGAAGAGCTAACACCAACACAAGATTGAAGAACAATTTTTTCATGGTGTTTGATATGACAAATTAAAGTTTGTTTATTCAAAGAACTAGAGAGTATTTATATTCATTTAAAAGACTATGAATTTAAAAAATAATTTATAAAATGAAATATTCACCCGCAAACAAATAGTTATTTAGAGTAATTAATGTTAAACAAAGAAATTGATGTAAATAAAAAGAAATTATTATATAAATCTCTTTTAAAAGAAAGAAAATTTATTTAGATATTTGTTATAAAAAAATTCTAAAATAAATATTTAAAATTGATAAAATAATAAATTATATTAATATTTTTTAAAGATAATTTTTTTTTTCAGATTTTTACCTTATAAATAAATACTTCTTAAATAATCATTAAAATTTATAAAATGTAGATATTTATAATTTATAAAAGGTGTTTACAGAAATTGATATTTATAAAATAGAAAAATTAAAGTTTAGACATCCATATTAATAATAAGCTTGTTTCTTGTGTTATTTTATTAAAATATTAAAACTATCAAAATCATTAATTAAAATATTTTTATATATTTTATTTTATATTTTCATAATTTAGGAAACTAGCATTATCTTATAAAGACTTATACTTATATTTCAAATTTTATTAACTAAAATAGAATATGTGATCTTTAATTTTTAGATACCAATTATTACCACAATATTTAGGTTGAAAACGGATATTGTGTTTTCTATTAAATTCTAAAATATGTTGGTTTCTTAATTAGTTTAAAACTTCTTTAGAAAAATAATTTCCTATTATAAATAAATAGATTCTACCAAATATCTCTCATAAAATGCACTTTCATTTCATGATTTATTAGCAAAAATGTGTTTAATTATTAAATCTAGTTAATTTTAAATTTTTTATTAACTTAGTTAGCCTAATTAAAAAAAAGTTATGTTTGTCTTAAAATTTGACATCTAAGAGTTGTTGACTTAGAATTGGGTTAATATATGGGCGAAAGAGAAGACAGTTGATGCTTTTAAATTAATTATTTGGAAATTTGAATTAAAAATTAAATTAAAATTATTTTTAAATTCAATTATTTAATTATATTAAAATAATAAAAAAAAAAGTTAAAATAATAGAATAATAGATTAAAGATATATTTAATAAAAGAAAATTAATTATATAAATAATAAATATATGGAGGATGCATACCACTATTTGTATTTAATAAATATGAAGATTAAAAATATAAAAATGACTTTTCATCTTCATTAAATAATTTTTTTAGTCGGTGACTCTTCATATTATTTCATAACTCGTTTATATGATTTGCGAGTTAATAGATTCTTTAACCCGGTACATTTTGTCTCATAAAGTGGGTCGAGCACTATGATATGAGACCCACTAATTTAGAGCTTTTTAAATTTAACCGTTATTATATATATTGTTACTTCACTTTAAGCATTTTTTTAATTGATATTTTATTATAGACTTTCCCCATCAACCAAAAATTCACACGCATTTACATAGGGACTCACATAAAGTAATTATTAACTCTATATACGAACCATCATGCTCCCTTCCCTCAAATTTTAATTCACACCCACATGTACCATCACTTTCATTTGAATATTCTTAAGTTCACATCAATTGAGACTCAAACTCTCACCTCAAATATGAAATATGAACACTTTAATCACTTTTGTTTGGTGAATTTAATTCAAACTTTTTATGTATGTATATATATCTAATGATTAATGAATGATGGATAAAATATCTGAGATGATGAGCGACTTGTGTAAAAATATAGAATTCTCGTATTTAAGATAACAAGCAACTCCAATAAAATACCAAGTCCTCACATTGCCGAGATGATGAGCGACTTGTGTGAAAAATGTAGAATTCTCGTATCTAAGATAACGAGAAATTCCTAGAAAATACCAATTCCTCACATTCCGTGATGATGAGCAACATTTGTAACAAATGTAGAATTATTATATCTAAGATAATGAGCAATTCCTAGGTAACACGAAGTCCTAACATCGCGGAGATGATAAGCGACTTGTATAACAAATGTATAATTCTTGTACCTCGGATAACAAACAATTCCTAGGGAACACCAAGTCCTCAAATCTCCGAGATGAATAGCGACTTGTTTAAAAAATGTAGAATTCTCGTATATAAATTAACGATCAATTCCTATAGAACGCCAAGTCCTCACATCGTCGAGATGATGAACAACTTGTGTAATAAATGTAGAATTCTCGTATTTAATATAACGAGCTAGGGAACACCAAGTCCACATATTGTCGAGATGATGAGCGACTTGTAACAAATTTAAAATTTTCGTAACTAAAATAACGAGCAATTCCTAGGAAACACCAAGTCTTCAAATCGTCGGGATGATGAACAACTTGTGTAACAAATGTAGAAAACCTATTTCTAAGATAACAAGCAATTCCTAGGGAACATAAAATTCTCACATCGTCAAGATGATGAGAAACTTGTGTAACAAATATGGTATTCTCGAATATAAAATAATGAGCAATTCCTTGAGAACACTAAGTCCTCACATCACTAAAATGATGAACAACTTTTTTAACAAATGTAGAATTCTCGTATCTAAGATAATGAGCAATTCCTAGAAAACACCAAGTCATCACATGGCCGAGATGATGAGCAATGTGTGTAACAAATGTAGAATTTTCGTATCTAAGATAACGAGAAGCTCCTAGATAATACCAAGTCCTCACATCGCCAGATGATGAACGACTTTTGTCACAAATGTCGAATTCTTGTATCTAAGATAACGAGCAACCCATAGAAAATACCAAGTCCTCACATTGTAGAGATGATGAGAGACTTATATAACAAATTTAGAATTATTGTATCTAAGATAACAAGCAATTCCTAGGAAAAAACAAGTCCTCACATCGCCGAGATGATGACCGACTTGTGTAACAAATGTAGAATACTCGTATCTAAGATAATGAGCAATTCCTAGGGAACACCAAGTCCTCACATCGCAGGAATGATGACCGACTTGTGTAACAAATGTAGAATTCTCGTATCAAAGATAATGAGAATTTCCTAGGTAACACCAAGTCCTCACATTGTTCAGATGAGTGACTTATGTAATAAATATAGAATAAAGCACGTTCGTGCCAAATAAATTTATATATATTAATTTTGAAAGGTTTCAAGATGCCATGTGATCATTCATCTTTCTTTCTCTTTCTTTCTCTTTCTCTTTCTCTCTCTCTTTCTCTCTCTCTCTTTCTCTCTCTCTTTCTCTCTCTCTTTCTCTCTCTCTTTCTCTTTCTCATCAAGGAAATTAATTGAACACAAAGAATAAGAATTTATACTTAAAATGTTTGTTCACACGGGCTTACATGCATCGGACGGTGATAAATCATCATGTATTAATTTCTATAGAAGAATAAGATCAAAATGTAATTGAATTATGAATAACCTTGCAAACAACTATATGACCATTATTAAAAAACAACAAATAGAGCATTAATTTGAAGTCCATATAAAGAGGATTATTAACAAAAAATAAAGGACCCCTCATATGATCAATATAATAAATAGCATTCTAACACATCCTCCAGCTTCTTATAATTTATAACAATAATATATACAAATATCATGTGTTTCAAAATCCAATAAATTGTAATTTCTTATTCTTTCTTTACAGGGAGGATGAATCTTATTTCATTTATCTAAATTTTGGTGGAATTCACTTTGTGAAAACCAATTTTATGAGCAGTAATAAAATATAGTTCAAAACTGCATAAAGACAGAATGAACATCAAAATCTATAAAAGTACAATTATGAAGCAAAAAAGTCAAAATTTTAATAGCATAACATATGTGGTTTTATTAATTTTGTAATTTATTCCATAACAAAGTTGATAATTCTTTTTCCGCCTTAAATTTCTTTTCTTTTCTATAGTTCTCTTAAACCCCATTGGCACAGGCCCACAGTCCCTTTTCCTTGAATTTGAGTACGTGAAGAAGTGAAAATCAAATATTAGACAATTATTTTAAAATTAGTTTAATGATAATTATAAACAAAGGCAGTTAGCTTAATTAATTAGTCTCTCCTGTCCCATGGTTTCTTTATCTTTCCTTGTTCTATTTAAACACATCCACCGCACATCTCCCTTCCCTTCAACACAATCAGTCACCTCTCTTCCAAAACCTTCAATTCTAGCCTCTCTCTTTCTCATCCTTTAAGCAAACAGATTACATCTGATTGTAGCAACTAATTTAAAAGGAGCGAAAAATGTTTAGTTTTACCTGAACGAAACGAGGATCAATTCTTGCTGTCACTTGGTAGATCATTCCAAAATGAAGAATTTGCGTTCGGGTTAACGGTCCGTCCGGTCATGTCAAGATGACATCACCCACTCATTTTGAAAAGTTTTTAGCATAGTAACTTAGCGTTGACTTCCATTGATCCAACCTCAAACCACCTGGTTTGACTCGATTTTTACTCTTTTATCTTTTGGAAAACCTTTTATACAAAATTGTAAATAACAATATTATACTTAAAATTCATAATTTTTCGTACCGCTTAATCTAAACGTATCAGGTCTTCCGAATTCTGACTTTTTATGAAAAATGATGTTTTAGTGCAAAAGCAAACCTTAAAATGGTTGTTTTGTACATTTTGTCCAATGACAATATTATACTCAAAGTTTATGATTTTCCAAATTGGTCAATCTAAAGATGTTGGATAATTTGAATTCCGAGTGTTTTCAAAAATTGGTATTTTGACTGTTTCAAATGGTCATTTTTTTGCTAGTTTTTAAATGTGTTTCTGATTTTTGTTCTTTCGGTCCAGTAATCAAGTATGATCATCACTAGACCGGGCATAGTTATTTTAATTTTGGGGTGTAAAAATGAGGTGTCTATAGGAGCATACAAAGCACCTTATCTATCAAGTCTTATTTATCCTCTCTACCACATCATTTTGCTATGAATTTTTAGGCATTAAGTGGTGCTTCATGATTTCTCTAGTCCTACATACAATATTGAACTCTTCGGAACATAGCTCCAAACTATTATCAGTACGCAAAGGTTTTGTTGGCTTCTTAGTGTGTTTCTCAATCAATCTTCCACCCTTTAAACTTAGAGAACACGTCACTCTTCTACTTCAAAAAGAAAGTTCAAACTTTTCAAGAGTAATATCAACAATTGTGAACATATAATAGGCATCTCCCATAGAAGGTACTTTAGACGGTCCTTAGAGAACATTTTGAATATAATCAAGTGTTCCTTCAGTGTTATGGATCGCTTAGAGAATCTAACTCTTTTTTTGTTTGTCAAAGACGCAATGCTCACAAAACTTCAATTCACTAATATTTTATTGTTAGATAAATTCAGACCGGTTCAAATAAACCTAACTTAAATAAACTTCCCATGCAGGAACAAGGAACCGGACCGGATGAACAAGAGAACCGACTAAAGAAAACCAATCGGTCAAGCTACTAAACCGATCAAGAATATTCGGAACGTGACCGCACAAAGAAAGGATCGGCCAAAGCTCAAAACCGGAATCATCAAACAGCCGATCATCCACAAGACAAGAATAACCGGAAGAAGTCTGGTTACATCACTACCAAAAGACATTCGGCCAAGTCAAATGACCGATCAGTACAAGAAGACAATTCGGGTATCTGTTGAGAATGATACCAAAGGAACAGACTGAATACTTCCATATCCATGCAAGTCTGAGGAAAGATTGTAGGCTGCAGAAAAGAGTACTACCGGATCCTTCTACTTCGGGATAAGCCAGAAAGGAAATCTTCTAAGTACAGACAACTGTCCAACAGACAGTGCCTATATCAAGTAAAAGACAAAACCGGAAGGTCTGTCTTACAGACCGGAAGAACAGACCGGCAGGTCTGAGACATAATGCCAGGTCTGAGCTTGACCACCAGGTCTGAGGAAACGACCGCAGGTCTGAACCTCTGAAACACTGAATCAATGCACCGCTGCTCAGCCAATCAGATTAAGGAAGTGAAATATGACCGTTGGCATATTTCACCTATAAAAGGAGGTAGCTGAAGAAGAGTAAATGCAGTGACTTAAGCGGGACATTAAGAGACAACAATGTGATATTGAGATAGCGCTAAGAGCATTTACTACAAGTGATAAGAGTGTGCTGTTTTAGAAAGCCTAAGTGTTGAAAGTTAAAGTGTGTTCTACAATTTCGGTGTAAATTGTAAGAGTATTATCGAGCAGGAAATAAGTCTCGATCGGATTGTACTTGTATTCCTTAGTGAATATCCTTCTCGCGGTTTCGAGAGGAAGGGGTGACGTAGGAGTTTTATCTCCGAACATCCATAAAATCTGTCTTGTTATTTACTTTCTGTCGGCTTCATCATCTAACCGACTAACTTAACTACACCGCTCCAAACCGACTCTATACTAACCATACCGAATTTCCAGATTACCGAAACCGACTCACCATTCTTCAAATCTCCATCATCCGAAACCGATTCCGCCTATCATACAAGTGTGCCGCTTCAACCTGAAAGCAAATCTCTTCCGCGCTTGAACCTGGTTCAAGGATTTGTGACAGGTTGTGTAGTATTGAAACCCCGGTGTTAATCTCTAACCGGATTAACCACCACCCTACGAGTGAGAACCGCTAACCGGTCCAACCCCCGGTCCACCAGCGGCGATTTAGATCCTAACAATTGGTATGTGACGTAGGAGTTTTATCTCCGAACATCCATAAAATTTGTCTTGTTATTTACTTTCTGCCGGTTTCTTCATCTAACCGACTAACTTAACTACACCGCTCCAAACCGACTCTATACTAACCATACCGAATTTCCAGATTACCGAAACCGACTCACCATTCTTCAAATCTCCATCATCCGAAACCGATTCCGCCTATCATACAAGTGTGCCGCTTCAACCTAAAAGCAAATCTCTTCCGCGCTTGAACCTAGTTCAAGGATTTATGACAGGTTGTGTAGTATTAAAACCCCGGTGTTAATCTCTAACCGGATTAACCACCACCCTACGAGTGAGAACCGCTAACCGGTCCAACCCCCGGTCCACCAGCGGCGATCTAGATCCTAACAATTGGTATCAGAGCAGTTAGTTTCAATACTCAAGCAAGCATGTATCAGGATAGGCCTCCAATGCTAGAAGGTGATGACTTTGCCAACTGGAAGGCACGCATGCACCTGCACCTAGTCACCTTGGATGATGAAATGGAATCTATTCTGACCGAAGGACCGATAATTATTGACAAAGATAGAAAGGAATGGACGGCTGAAGATAGGAGAAGGAACAATCTAGACAACCATGCAAGAAACCGGATCTCCAACAGCGTAGACAGAAACACATATTGCAAGATCAGAGATTGCAAAACCGCGAAGGAGACATAAAACACGGTTATCCAGATCTTTGAAGGAAATGAAAGAACAAGGGAGAACAAAATAATGATGGCCACACAGAAATTCGAAAGCATCAAAATGAAACCAGGAGAATCTATGAAGGAATACAGTGACCGGTTCACTGGTGTGTTAGATGAACTAGCAACTCTGGGCAAGAAGTATGAGAACAAAGAGGTAGTTATGAAAGCTTTGAGATCTCTTCCAAGTGCTTGGGACATAAAAACGATGGTAATGAGGGAGTCAAAGAGCCTACGTAAGATGAAACTATACGACGTATTCGAAGATCTAAAGGCATACGAGTTCGAGATGAGATCCAGAACTGAAGAGGAAGTCTCGGCTTCAACATCAACCAGAGCACTAATCACATCTACAGAACCGGCTGCACTTGCTCCTACACCGGCACCGGTTCCTGCACCCGTACCTATCAGAACAGCCGAACAGTTTACTGAGGACGCCATGGCTATGCTCGCACAGAAATTTGGGAGGTTCATGAAAAGAAGCCAACCAACGAACAACTACTATGTTGACAAATCCAATGTAAGATGCTACAACTGTAACTGTTTGGGACACTTTAAGTGGGAATGCAGGAAACCAAGAAGGGATACCCAGAAACCGGACTATCAAAATGACAGAAACAATTATCAACAAACCGGTGAAGGAAGTGAGGTACCGAAAGCACTGATAGCCGACGATGGAGGAAGTCTATGGGCTCACAGTGACAGCGACGATGAACTCACGTGCCTCATGGCAAATGAAGAACAGGTATTCGACTCTCCTTGTGAGGAATTTACTAAAGATGAGTTATATAATGCATTAAATGACATGGTAGAAGAATATAAGAACCTATTGACCATGTTACCTAAGCACCTCAACATCAGAACCGATCCCATAATACCCATTCCGACTGAATCAGAGGTACCCATCATAACCGAACCGGAGGTCATACAATCTGATGATACCCATACTATAGAAACCGAGTTAGATCCTAAGACCAAACAACCTAGTGAACCGACTAGAGAACTAACCAAGGAAGAAAATGCTAGACTTCAATATAAGATGGCCGCCTATAAGAGATCTAGCGATATAGTAAAGAATATGAATAAACACTATAGGCATCCTCGTTGTAAGCGTGGCCTAGGATACACAGAGAATAGCTCTAAAGACCGAAAACCCATAGAGAAAGCAAGGCTTACAAAAGGAAACCTTCCTTTTATAAAATTTCTTAAGAGCACCTGGACAGCTGAAGAAGAGGAGACCGCATACTATAGGGAAGAGAAGCTAAAATACGATTATGTTGGTCCAACCGATTCATGGCTTGACCCTGTGAAAAGAAAAGCCGAAATCCTCAGATATAAGAAAGCCTTTCCTGAACCCCGTAGGTCAAACCATAGATCACCGAACCAAAGACTATCACCATTTAGGACATTTGAAGGAAAACCGAAATACACGAGACCGAGTGCCAAAAGGACAGTTAAAACCCTAGCAAAGAAGACCATCCGGTTTATCAAAGTTTGGGTACCCAAGGGACTAATCACATGTGGACCCAAGTAAATGTGGGTACCAAACAGTTGTAAATATGTACATTTTGCAGGACCCAAAGAAACGGCTAGGAAACTCTGAATGGTTCTTGGACAGCAGTTGCTCCAGGCACATGACCGGAAACAGCAATTTGTTAACCGATATCAGAACAGCAACCGGTGCTCTAATCACCTTCGGTGACAACTCAAAAGGTAAAACTGTGGGCAAGGGTAAGATTGTCCATGGTAACCTAACTATTGATAACGTACTTTTAGTTGAAAACCTAAGTTTTAACCTACTTAGCATTAGTCAGACGTGTGATGCTGGATACACGGTAGAATTCCTTAAACATGCATGCTTAGTTAAGAACTCTCAAGGTATCGTACTACTAACCGGAAATAGGATAGGTAACATTTACAAGGTAGACTGGAAAACTAGAGTAGAATATCCTATATGCATGATAGCTAAGACTGATCAAACCTGGCTGTGGCATAAGAGACTAAACCATCTAAACATGAAAACCTTAAACTACATTCGTGGTAAAAAGCTAGTTGAAGGTATTCCTGACATAGTATTTAACCAGGATAAGGTTTGTTCAGCATGTCAAATGGGTAAACAAACTAGGTCATCTTTTAAGAGTAAAGGAAACATTCAATCTAGCCGATGCTTAGACCTTCTTCATATGGATTTATTTGGACCAATTCAGGTCATTAGCCTAGGAGGTATGCTCTACACCATGGTAGTTATTGATGATTATTCTAGATATACATGGGTAATATTTCTACCATCTAAACGTGAAACTGTATCAAACCTAATCACACTTCTTAAGCGTTTGCAAAATGAAAAATCAACTCGCATTAATAGCATTCGAAGTGATCGAGGTACCGAATTTACCAATAGTACATTAACTGCATACCTTGATGAATCCGGCATTAGACACGAGTTGTCTAGTGCTAGGACTCCTCAACAAAATGGCCTGGCCGAGAGAAGAAACCGGACTCTCAAGGAAGCCGCACGGTCCATGATAGCCGACTCCGGCATTGCTCAGAAATTCTGGGCTGAGGCTATCAACACTACATGCTATACACAAAACCGCTCTTTGATAAACAGATTTCACAACAAAACACCGTATGAGGTTTATTTTAATAGAGTTCCCAAAGTCAAGTACCTCAGGATTTTCGGTTGTAAATGTTACATTCATATAAATGGTAAAACCCAACTCACCGTTTTTGATGCAAAAACCGATACCGGCATCATGCTAGGGTACTCGGCAGTAAGTAAAGCATATAGAGTATATAATAATAGAACTGCAACCATGGAGGAAACAATTCACGTTGTTTTCGATGAATCGGTTGAAAGCAACACTGCTTCATGCTTTGATCTACACAACAGATTGGAAAATAATGATATTCATTTTGATAGTGAAGATGAGACTCCAGTCTTCAGGCGGTTTGTCCATGACCAAATGGGTAATATTGATACCCAGCCGGATCAAGCTGTTCCACAACAGGAAGCTGACACTTCGGTCCAATCCGAGGGAGTCGGTCGGTCTGACAATCTCGTTCAGCCTACCGACAAGTCTAGCCTTGATCAAACAAACGGTAACTTGGTAGACACTCCTGAACTGAATCTCAGAAGAAACAGTAAACATCCTCCTGAGCAAATTATAGGTGACCCTTCAGAACCTGTTCGAACTAGGAGTCAACTTCTGGAAGGATATTTTAACTCTGCTTTCATATCCCAGATTGAACCGAAAAGAATAGATGAAGCATTGTCAGATCCGGATTGGATCTTGGGAATGCAAGAAGAGCTAAACCAGTTCGAGAGTAGTAAAGTCTGGTACTTAGTTCCCAGACCGAAAGATCAATCGGTCATAGGAACAAGATGGGTATTCAGAAACAAACTCAATGAGGACGGTTTGGTCACGAGGAACAAAGCCAGATTAGTGGCTCAAGGTTACAAACAGGAAGAAAGCATTGACTTTGAAGAATCATTTGCTCATGTAGCCAGGATTGAAGCCATTAGGATTTTTCTAGCTTTTGCAGCTTTCAAAAACTTTAAAGTCTTTCAAATGGATGTTAAAAGTGCATTTCTGAACGGTGACCTACGTGAAGAAGTGTATGTTGAACAACCACCCGGCTTCAAAAACGCTGCATTTCCAAACCATGTATACCGGCTAAATAAAGCTTTATACGGTCTAAAGCAAGCACCTAGAGCCTGGTATGATACGCTAACCGCATTTCTATTAAAACATGATTTCACCATCGGTTCGGTGGATAAAACACTGTTCAAATTTGAAAAGAAGGAACATATCCTACTTGTTCAGATTTATGTAGATGATATTATTTTCGGTTCCACTGACCCCAAGCTTTGTGACAAATTCTCAAAAATGATGACTGACAAGTTTGAAATGAGTATGATGGGAGAATTAAGCTTCTTCCTAGGTCTTCAGGTTAAACAACTTAAAGAAGGAACATTCATCAGTCAACCTAAGTATACCAAGGAGCTACTGAAGAAATTCGGTATGGACACCTGCTCCTCGGCGGCTACTCCAATGAGTTCATCCATTAAATTGGACAGAGATGATGAGGGCCAATCGGTAGACCAGATTGCATACCGGGGCATGATCGGTTCCCTACTGTACCTGACAGCGAGTAGACCGGACATCCTGTTTGCAGTTGGTGTTTGTGGGAGATTTCAAGCAAATCCAAAGCAATCCCACTACACAGCCGCAAAGAGGATACTGAAGTATCTGAAAGGCACTCCTGATGTCGGTCTATGGTACCCAAAGGACTCGTCCTTCAATCTAACAAGTTACTCAGATGCAGATTATGCAGGGTGTAAGATTGACAGAAAAAGCACCAGCGGAACATGTCAGTTCCTTGGTGACCGGCTCGTTTCATGGCACAGCAAGAAGCAGACATCTGTGGCCACATCCACTGCAGAAGCTGAATACTTGGCGGCCGGAAGTTGCTGTTCTCAACTCCTCTGGATCCAACAGCAGCTGAAGGACTTCGGTGTCATAGCCGAAGAGTCCCCGATCTTCTGTGACAACACGAGTGCCATAGCGATCACCTACAATCCGGTTCTCCACTCCAGAACCAAGCACATCGACATAAGGCATCACTTCATCCGGGAGCATGTCACGCTGAAGCATATCCGGCTGGAATACGTACCGACCGATCAACAAGTAGCCGATATCTTCACAAAGCCGCTACAGGAAGCTAAGTTTTCTCAATTCAGGCTTACTCTCGGCTTAACCGACATTAGCCAAATCCTTCCAAAGGATGCTTAAGGGGAAACCGGTTCAGACAGACAAGACCGGTAATTCTTCCTAAGCTGTTGAATTTCGAATCTTCAGGGTGTCTGTGGAATAACCGCCCAGTTAATCAGATAGAGTAAACCGACCGGCTACTTGGTGCATGCACCAAATAACCGCATCGGGATGAACAACTGATACCTGACCGGTTCGGAAGCAGGTTACCCTAGATTATTTGAATTTTAAACACAAGAGGAATAGTTATCAGGGATTCAGGATATCTGCTCTGCAACATTACCCTTTCAAAGTAAAACAGGTCGCGCCTAAAAAGACGTGAAGATCTTTTGATATCTTTCACAGTTCAGACCTATGACCGACACCTAGAACTGCAAACCTGCCTATTTCATGCAAAATCTCTTATCCTGCGGTTAATACATGTCATCTCATTTAATGCCTGGACAATAGGATAGTCCCTAAACTAGTATTTAAGTGAAGCCAACATTCACCACAACACTCACAAGACAAAAGAATATCCTCTCACTAAGGCAAAAATGTCTCAGTTTCCAAACATCCTTCAGGTTGATTTTCAATCCTGCTCAACCACAGATCAATATGAGATATATAAGATGATCAAGTCTCTTGAGGAAACCGGCCTTCAGTGTTTCCTAGATGACAAACATACCATCTATCCGGAATCGGTTTTGGAATTCTTCTACCACGCAAAGGTGTTTAGGGGCACCCCCCACTTTGAAACCCACATTCAATCCAAAGTGGGAGGCATTATCTTTGATTTCACAGAACGGGACTTTGCGCGGTGTCTTAGCCTGCCAAGGCACGGGATAACTGATCTAGACATTCCGGCAGATGTAAAGGCCGAGGTATCCATCGCCTTTTCCCGGTCTGACGAACCAGTTGTAGATCACGGAGCAAAATCACGTCTAAGAGCTGAATATCAGCTTCTAAATGATGTGCTCGGTAAGAGCATCTTTGGTAGAGACGTCACAAACACCTACAGTGTCTCTAACTTCAACATGATGGCAGCTATAATTACCGGCACACCGGTAAACTGGTCTAGGGTGCTTTTCGACATCCTTACTTGGATGGTCGACATCCGATCAGTTGGTTTAATTCCCCAACTAAGCAGCCTCCTTGTGGAGCTTGGAGTCCCAACCTGTCCCGGTGAAGGTTTAAACCAAGCTCAGGTGCTCACCAAAGAAGTAACCGACCCATTTTATAGGCGGTTCGAGAGGGCCTGGAGGAGAAGAAACCGCCACAACGGTGATGTCAACCCCTATGCACCATGAGTCACTCCTTCCTGCACCCGGTCGTTTTGCTTCATGCACCGGGTGTATTTTTAACCAACTCAAGTTTGATCGTTTCGGCCTCTTCTATGTTTCTTTCGGCTTTACTTGTGTCTTTCTTGATTTCATGTTTTCTTCATCGTTCCTGTATGCCATTTTCGGCATTGTCTCTGTTATTTTCGGCATCCATCTAATTAATCTCGGTCATGTTCAAGTGCATTTAATGAGATAATTCCAATCAATGAGATAACCCCCAACCACCCGCACATTTAAAATCCAACTAATCTGGTTACTTCCCAACTAACATTTACCTAGGGCTTTGCAATTTGCCACTTCCCCATGCGCCCTGAAAAGGTAAAGATTCTTTTCCTTAATAAAACAAAACCGACCATCAATGCTCAGATTTTCCCTCCAAAACCGATCCTATATAAGGAGCCATCCTCTACTCATTTCATCACATCCGAAAACACAAGATCACATCTGATACTCTTGAATTTCGTCTCTCTCAATACCGAAATCATGCCGAGCAGAACTCTGGGAAACTTCCTATGCATCGATTTCAACTCTTGCACGGGCATAAGGGACTGTACCACTAAGCAGAAATTCATGTATGACTCTCTCGTTGAAACCGGTCTTCAACCGTTTCTTGAAGAGGCCGGTCCTATTCTTCTAGACGATGTCAAGGCCTTCTTTCGAAGCGCCTGCATCAGGGTAAAGTACATCGTCTCCACTGTCAGAGACCATACGTTCTGGATCGACGAGGTTGAATTTGCCTCACTATTCGGTCTACCCACTGAAGGTTTCTCTGACTTTCCTCCTATTCAGGACCTTGCGGGATTTGAAACCGCGCAATACCTGTCGGCCAACCCTTTTCCGGTGGAAAACTTTGGGCCAAAAACCCAACTTGCTAGTCACGGTCAGCTATTGCTCGAAATCGTGACCCGGTCGATTCTGTGTCAATCACCTAATCAACGGTACTTTAGGAATACCCACAACATCATGACCCACATTCTTTGCAAATCGGCCATCAACTGGTCAACGGTCATATGGGAAAACCTAAAGAATATGGTGCTGACCAAGAAGGGGCTCGGTTATGCACCGCATATCAGCAAGCTGATTCTTGGGAACCGACCAGAATTCGGACCGGGCACACCGGCTTCCTCTTCAAACATCCTCGACAGGGATTCGGCAATAGACCGAATCTGGAGAATGTCTTTTGAATAGGCTATACTTTACATTGTTTCTGTAACGAATCTTATAATCGGTTTCCTTTCTCTGCTATTTCTTGAATTTTAATATCATTTCAGTTTAAATGACCGTGTCTTCTCAATTCTTTGAATATTTATCTAAGTAACCGGTTAACATCTTCAAACTATAACCGCGTTCTCATCCGGCCACTTGAAATCTGCTTAAAACTGTTCACTCAAAATGTCCGGTTAGACTTCGAAACCGCATCATCAATCGGTTTCTAGAAGAAGAGTGCGTCATCAATGACATAAGTAAAGGATTTTGGAGGGAAATCTCCCGCTCAAATTTGCCGCCCACCTCTTCTTGTTTTACCGCCCATAGTTTGGCGCCTTTCCCATTTTGGAGGGAAAATTCCCGCCCATTATTGATGGGACGGTTGGGCTTCCAAACCGCATCTATAAAAGGGGCCTTCGGTCATTTTATTTCATTCTCACGCGAATCCACTTTCTCTCTCTAAGCTCTCTAAAACTCATTGAAGCGGTACTTTCTCACCTTCTCAAACTCTTTAACATGGGTCGTGATTCGGCGTTGTTCAGACTCTACTCTCAGGTGGATTTCGAGGAAATCCGGCTGAATGGTACTACCGAGGCGAAAGAAATTATTGACCGGGTAATCAAAACCGGTCTAGAATATTTCATCGGTGGTCCTCACGTCATTTACAAAGATGCGGTCGAAGAGTTCTTCAAAACCGCAACAATCGCCTACGAAAAGATCACCGCGACTGTATGCAGTTCCCGAATAGAGCTCACCGAAGAATTGGTGGCCGAAAGCCTGCGTCTTCCAACAACCGGCCAGGATGCAACGGCAGAAATAGACCAGGACATCTTTGAATCGGCTTGCTACATTCTATCGGCATCTAATGAGCCGATCAAAACATCCGGGAGCAAACAAATGCTAAGGCCGGAGTATATCCCGATATGTGACATCTTCACAAGGGCGATCCTGGCAAGGGGAGGAAACCTCAACAACCTCACAAGGGACAAAATCAAGATGCTAATCGGTCTGATGGAGGGTAAATAGGTCAACTGGGCAAGATCGGTGTTCAGCAACCTCATGGATATGGTGAAACCGGATTCAACCCGGTCGTGGGGATACGCCGTGCCTCTCGGTAAGATATTCCTCCATTTAAATCTCAACATCGGTCCCGGCGTTGCGGTAGCAAAACGCTGCCTCATCAAATCAAGGCAATTCCTTGAAAGGACACAGCCGGCCCCCAGCTCCACAGGTGGCCAGAAGAAGAAAGCCGCAAAGAAAGATGCCCCGGCCAAACCAAAGACCGGAGGCAAAGGAAAAGAAAAGATAACCTTTTTCCGACCCACCACAACAAACAGAAGATGAGGAGTGGGCCTCTGCGCAAACCGACACGGAGAGGACCGATGATAGAACGGTCAATGACGTCGATCATTCGGCTCGGAGTCCAAACGATGCCGAACCAAACACCAACCCTGAGACCACCGAGGATAGAGAAGAGGGTGGTGGAGAAGAGGTTGATAAAGAAGCCGATGATGAAGGCTACGACACGGAGAGGGAGGAGGCCGAAGAAGCAGAGGCCGATAGATTAGCCCAGAAAATCCTTTAGGGCGTCAACAAGCGAGCAGAAGACGTTGAAGAGCTATACTTGGAGTGGCATGAGCACCGGTTCGGTACACCATATAGAGAAATCCTACCGGGCCACACGGAAAAGCAATGCATCGACAGATTGGAGGAAGTAGAGGACCTGATGATGAGCCTCACAAAATCCAACACAATTCAAGAGGTACAAAGCCGAACCTGTCTCCTGTTACCAAGGATCCAACTTCGGAAACTAAGAAAGCGCATCCGGAAAATTAAGGAAGAGCTCAACAAAACGGGATCGGTGGACACCGTCGCGCCGCGGGTGTTAACAAGGCTTGAAAAAGGCAAAAGGGAAATAATTCAAGAAATCGAGTGGCTGGAAACGATATGCAGCCGAATGCAAGTACCGGTCTATACTGCTCCCGTAATCGAAAAGTTTCCGGTTAACTGTCCAACACCTCCAATGGAGGATACGGCACCGATTTTGGAGGATACGGCACCGATCTTGGAGGATACAGCACCGATCTTGGAGGATGCGGCACCGATCTTGGAGAATGCGGCACCATTAGAACTTCCAAAAGAGAATGCTGCACCGATAGAATCCAGTGAAAGAGCCGATCCAAATCTCACGGAGCAATCACCTCCCCCACCACCGAAAGTCACCGCCTCAGACCTTACTAAAGAATGGGCTGCTAAAGAATGGGTGGAGGACCGACTTCAAAAGCTTGAAGCATCCATATCGGAACGGATCGATGACCGCATACAAGAACACAACGTGTCCGAGCTTCAACCATTCAAGGATAGATCCAACAGAATAGTTGATTCGGCCCTGAAGTTCACCGACGTGACAAAGCTGCTTCTGGAAAAACATCAAGAACGACTCTTAGAACTCGGCAACGGACTGTGGGAAGAGGCCGGTGAGCGCGATAAATGGGCTCAGCGAACTGCAATTCTGGAGGATGTGACCTCCGATTTAAAGAAAGACTTCGAACGGGTCGACACGACACTTAACCGGGTCTCCGAACTCGAGAAGACAAACGAGAGTCTCGTGGCCGAAGTAAAGGCACTTTCCGAACAGATGGCCGAAATTTTAAGGGCTAAAGTGAACGCGGACGACGCGGCTGTAGCGGCTGATGCTCAAGTAGCTAAGAGGGTCCAGGATGCGCTGGACGCCGAAGTTAGCAAAGATAAAGAGGCACCGCGATCGTCTCAACTGACCGAAGCGGAAGTGGAAGCCGCGCGAATTAAAAGAGGAGAGGCCATATTTCCAGGGTTTGCCGAAAAAGTGGTCGCTCTAGCAGCAGAGGATGCTGAACGGTTGGAAAGGGAGGAACGGAGGCTGGAAGCTTATTCAAAGGAAAACGAGAAGAAGAAGAAGGCGGCCGCCTCCGCCTCAGCGCCGAAAAAGCGGAAGAGGGAAGCTCCTAAAAAGGAGGCCCTTAAGAAAGTTCAGATTGCCGAGCTGCTCAGAGAGGTCTCTGAACCGGTCATCCCAAGTACTTCGGAGCAAGATGATCAAATCGAAGATGAAGTCGAAGAACAACTACGGTCCCGGTCTAAAAGGCGACGATCTTCCGAACCGACCGGGCAACAGCAACCGAAGAAAAAGAAGAGCGTCTATGATTTCACGGACTCTGAATAGGGACTATCCTTCTTTTCTTATTGGCCTTAGTATTTCTATATATTTTGTCTTTTCCGGTCATCTATATATAAATATATAAAGTTATTTTTGAATCCGGCCTTATTTTGCATTTCTACTTAGTTTTGATAATTTTAAATAAAATAATCAAAAAGGGAGAAATTGTTAGATAAAAGATAAAGACTCTTCCAAAACTTTTCTCAAAATTTTCTCTCAAAATTTTTCGAAAAATTCTCTAAGTCTTTTTCAAAAACCAGACAAACAAAACAACCGGCCTACGGTTGCAAATTTACATGATTTTGATAATTTTAAATAAAATAATCAAAAAGGGAGAAATTGTTAGATAAATTCAGACCGGTTCAAATAAACCTAACTTAAATAAACTTCCCATGCAGGAACAAGGAACCGGACCGGATGAACAAGAGAACCGACTAAAGAAAACCAATCGGTCAAGCTACTAAACCGATCAAGAATATTCGGAACGTGACCGCACAAAGAAAGGATCGGCCAAAGCTCAAAACCGGAATCATCAAACAGCCGATCATCCACAAGACAAGAATAACCGGAAGAAGTCCGGTTACATCACTACCAAAAGACATTCGGCCAAGTCAAATGACCGACCAGCACAAGAAGACAATTCGGGTATCTGTTGAGAATGATACCAAAGGAACAGACTGAATACTTCCATATCCATGCAAGTCTGAGGAAAAACTGTAGGCTGCAGAAAACAGTACTACCGGATCCTTCTACTTCGGGATAAGCCAGAAAGGAAATCTTCCAAGTACAGACAAATGTCCAACAGACAGTGCCTATATCAAGTAAAAGACAAACCCGGTAGGTCTGTCTTACAGACCGGAAGAACAGACCGGCAGGTCTGAGACATAATGCCAGGTCTGAGCTTGACCACCAGGTCTGAGGAAACGACCGCAGGTCCGAACCTCTGAAACACTGAATCACTGCACCGCTGCTCAGCCAATCAGATTCAAGGAAGTGAAATATGACCGTTGGCATATTTCACCTATAAAAGGAGGTAGCTGAAGAAGAGTAAATGCAGTGACTTAAGCGGGACATTAAGAGACAACAGTGTGATATTGAGATAGTGCTAAGAGCATTTACTACAAGTGATAAGAGTGTGCTGTTTTAGAAAGCCTAAGTGTTGAAAGTTAAAGTGTGTTCTACAATTTCGGTGTAAATTGTAAGAGTATTATCGAGCAGGAAATAAGTCTCGATCGGATTGTACTTGTATTCCTTAGTGAATATCCTTCTCGCGGTTTCGAGAGGAAGGGGTGACGTAGGAGTTTTATCTCCGAACATCCATAAAATCTGTCTTGTTATTTACTTTCTGCCGGCTTCATCATCTAACCGACTAACTTAACTACACCGCTCCAAACCGACTCTATACTAACCATACCGAATTTCCAGATTACCGAAACCGACTCACCATTCTTCAAATCTCCATCATCCGAAACCGATTCCGCCTATCATACAAGTGTGTCGCTTCAACCTGAAAGCAAATCTCTTCCGCGCTTGAACCTAGTTCAAGGATTTGTGACAGGTTGTGTAGTATTGAAACCCCGGTGTTAATCTCTAACCGGATTAACCACCACCCTACGAGTGAGAACCGCTAACCGGTCCAACCCCCGGTCCACCAGCGACGATCTAGATCCTAACATTTATCCATCAAAAAGTCATCGATTTCGGAACTCGGTCATGTCATTATCACTCACGTGACCAAGTCGCATGTGCCACAACTTTATGACATCAATATCAGATAACGAGGAGGTGGCGACATCAACATTTTCTATAACTATGGATTCTTTAAGAACATGTTACATGTTTGATTTTCTTTCACTTTTCATCACGACAAGAACAGATATATTAACCTTCATAAATGCACCTTCAATGGTGTACGTGTACCCTTTTTAATCGAGCGTACTAAGAGATAAAAGAATTATCTTCAAATGAGGAATATGTCTCACATCATCAAGTGTTCGAACATCTCCATCAAACATCTTGATTTTTATTGTTTTTATACCCACGACTTTTTACATGATGAATTGTTTCCCATTAACACAACACATTTGGAAATAGTATCATATATTGAAAATTATTCCTGATTGGGACACATAATATATAAATCCAAAATTAAGTATCCAATCATCTTTCGATTTTGTATCACAAACATAAGACATGAGGATTTCACTACCTTCATCTTCAGATAGGGATGACAATGAGTACCCGATAATCGTGTTTGGGTATTTTAAATCGGGTTTGGATCAGGGGAGGGAAAAAGGTACTCGATCGGGTATGGGGTCGGGGATGGGGAGTGTGCAAAACTCAAACCCGATACCCGAGTATATTAATATTAATATATTTATTTATTTATTTTTTGCTAAATATTAATGTGACTTTTCACATCCTCATTTTTCTCTTATCCATACTCCTTTTTTTTCATATTTCACACTTACCCATACTTCACTATTTCTCGCACTTCTTTTTTTATTATAAGAAACTTATTTCTCTTTAATCACTCTTTTATTTTCATTTCTTCATCTTCAACTATCTAAAAAAATTTCTCTCTCTATCACTTCTTTATTTTCATCTCTTAATATTTTTCAATATTTTCTCTCTATTTCCTTCTTCAATTATAATAATAACAAAATTGTTATATTTTTCGATATTTATAATATATATATATATAGGTAAATAATACTTCTATTGTTTATTTAATTTCGATATTACTACTTCAAATTTATTTATTTTCTAGTTATTTTTCAATATACTTTTGTAAATTCATTTTTTAGTAAAATATAAAATTTTATTTTAAACGGATAATGGGGTACCCGATGAATCAGAAATAGGAAAGAAATATAAATACCCATCGGATTTGAGTAGTAGTAAAATGGAAATCGAGTACAGGGATGAGAACTTCACTACCCCGCGGTTATGGTACCCGTTGTCATCCTTAGCTTCAGCAGTAGTAGTTTTTCGAAATTTTCTATTATCTTTTCAGTCAAAATATCATCCTTTTTTTATTTTATTTTATAATTTTCAAAACTCAAATTTTATGTGGTCTCCTTTCTTAAAATAATGACTAACCTCCAAAAATCCACCCTCCTCAACTTTGAAAATCAACTAATCAAATTCATTAATGAAACATTCAAGACATATACAAAATTTGAGAAATTGTTTATTTGGATTGTATCAGTAACAATTCAACTTTTCTTGGCGAGATTATAGTCATTTGTTGTCATTTGTTTCGTACAGTTTCTAATTTCGTAATCTTTTAAACTGAATTAATTAAACTTGTTATATTTTTTTTATTGGATTTGAGTTTTTAAAAATAATTTTGAAAAAGTAATATAAGAAGGAAAAATAAAACTATAGCAGAAAAATAGAAGAAAATAAAACTAAGGCAAGTGGTATATTTAATTTGATAAATATAACATTTTTATTTTTTTGTTTTATAATTGTGCATTATATATATTATTTTTTATTTTATTTTTCTTTACCTATCATGTTTTTGTCGTTTTAATAAAAGGATTTTTAATATATATTTACATTTTTCAATATATATATATATATATAATAATAATAGATTTAGTATATACATAAATTTAATAAACAGAATATGTTAAGCTACTCATTTTATATTAACTATAATTTTATTATTTGTAAAAAGAAACTATGAAGTTTTATCACTTAGTATGTCCTTATTTTAAACAAAAAAAAACAGTAATATGTTATTAATTAAAAAAACTCATTCTCAAAAACAAATTTAAGGATATAACTCACGTGTTAATCCTTAGGAGAAACTTCTTTTTATGTCCTCAAAGTTACAGTGATTGTTCGATTATGTCCCTGAATTCACTATAAAATTGGGGATCAGAACTTTTGATCAAATCCAGAGAGAGACAGAGAACTCCAGAAAGGAAGAAGGCTCTTCGCAGAAATGGGTTCGGAATTTTTATTGAGGGTAGTTGCCCCCCTTTTCCCGATGACATTTTCCGGTCATCGGAGAGCCGATGATTTCAGATCCCTCTTCTCTCTAACAACCCTCTGCGTGCGTCAGTCCGTCTCTCTTTCTTTCTCTCTCTCTCTCTCTCTCTCTCTATATCTCTTCCAAACACACATACACTGATACACATACAGATGCTTGATCAGATCTTTGGCGGGGCAAACACAGTTGCAGCCATGGTTGGGAAATGAACTCAGGTCTTGTTCGATATTTGAGTTATTTAAATAATTACCTAGATATTAAATCTTCTTTGCTTTTAGATTTCTCAGATCTACAAAGTATATATAATAATAATAATAATAATAATAATAATAATAATAATAATAATAATAATAATAATAATAATAATAATAATAATAATAATAATAATGCTTGATTGAGGCAGTGAAGATTAATGGTTTGTCTGGAGTTCTCTCTGAGGTGTAAGGAGAGAGAAGAGGCAACCCGTTTCCTTGGCGGGGCAACCCGTTGTTGATGGTTGCAGCCATGGTTGGGCAAACAGTCTTCTCTCTTCTCATATCCTTAATATGCAGATCTGAGCCTCTTCTTATGATAATTTCTTTAATGGATCTATATGGATTTATCTATTTTTCTATATAAATGTATAGATAGATTGATAGATAGGTATTGTGAAGAAGATAATGTATGAGTTTGATCGGAGAAAAGGGGCGGCAAACAATCTGCTCTGAACCTTTATTTTTATATGGAAAAATGTTAGTTTTTATTTTTGTTTTGAGTTTACTAAACTAACATGCTAATGTTATAGGAATGATTTTTCTTTTAACTTAAGGAAGTAACTAACAAAACTTGTTGGTGTTTTCATGGTTGGGATTTTGCTACATTGAGATGATATATTCACATTGGAAATTCCTTCACTCAAGTTGTCTAACTAGATGCTCATAGTCTTGGAACTTCCAAATAAAATAAAGTGCTTTTGAGGTTTTTGATAAAAAAAAAATTTAAATAAGTCATTGTCAACTTTTTTTTCATAAATGGATTATTTTGTTAGAAAATTTATAGAAATATATATTTTTTAAATAAATAGATTAACTTAGTATGAAATATTTTTTTATGATTATAAATATAGATAAATCTTATTTTTGAAGAAACTTAGCAGGACCATGTGTTTTTCTACTCACCAACTTGTATTCAATTTTATGATTACAATCTTTTTTTTCATATCGATTATCTATTTCAGCTTAATATAAATAAATTTATACATATTACAAGAAATCGCTAAAAAAATTGTGATAAATTACCTATGACTATTGCTTCTATAATTTGGACAATATATATATATATACTTATTTGTTAGTTATTTATTCTTAATACCATTAAGTATCTTTAAATTAAATAAATAACACGATAATTTATATGATTGGTGATAATTTTGATAGAGATATTTGATGAAATAACGGTAAAAATTTTTTGAAATGTGTTGGTGATCAGCGCATAAATTTAATTGCGCTAATGACTATTTTAAAATATTTTAACAAAATTACTCCGTCGTGTAACGCGAATGGCAGAATTGTCTCGCGGAGGAAAAACATGTGAAAAGTCCAGAATTAGCGTGCCCTTCGCGTGACGATCGTGTCCTTTGTATTACCCGACAGGAATAATTTTACAGGTTTTCCCTTTGCGTGACGATCATGTTCTTCGCCTTACGCAATGGGATAATTTCATCGGAATATTTTGATGTGATTATTTGTGCAATTAAATTATGCGCTCGTCACTAACGCATTTAAGATCTTTTCAAGGTCATTTTGTCAATTTTTTCTTTTGATGTGAGTATATTTTTGATAAAAAAAAAAATAATTATTTAAACAACACTTATTTTATATATTTTGTTTGTACTATTTTTTGCACTTATTTAGTTATTTATTTTTAATAAAAAAAATTTGGACAGCACTTATTTGGTATAATAAGCTTGTACTATTATTTGCACTTATTTGTTAGTTATTTATTCTTAATATAATCAAGTATCTTTAAATTATATAAATAATTCGGTGATAATTTTGATGTTAGTATACTTGTTGGTAAAAAAAATTAAAAGGTATTAATAGATAATGTTAAAATAAAAAATAATAATTTAAAATAAATGGTATTTTAATATTTAGGTAATGAATTAAATAATGTGATAGAGGAGAGTGATAGTAATATATTATTTTATAGTTTTAAGTTATTTAAATAATTTATATCCAACAAGGTCCAAACCACTAATTACCCTTTAATTACTAATATTTTAATGGAGATACTTTTTAATATTCGATTATCACAAATATAAATTAAATAAATTTTATTCACAACAAATTTTTTTAACCAGTGGTTACATGCATAAAATTGTAAGTAAAATTATTTACAATTTAATAAGAAACGTCATTCAAAATATTGAGAAAATATTAAATTTATTTATCGACTAGGATAAATGATTTTAATATATCTATTATTTAAAATTATTAACCAAAAACTTAATGCATAAAAACATTAAAAATACAAATGATTTGTGTTATTTCGATATTATTTAAAATTATTAACCAAAAATTTAATGCATAAAAACATTAAAAATACAAATGATTTGTGTTATTTTGATTGTGATGAAAGAGTTTAGTAGATAAATAAAGAGCATTAACCAAAACTTAGTATTTATAAAAACAAATAAAGAAAAAGTAAACAATAATTGAATAATGATTAAAAGATGTATATATAAAGTGTATACAGACATTAATATGTATATTTCATATAAATTTAATTAAGTCAATATCTCTTCATATATTATCTTGTTTTAAATTATTTTTTATATATTTGTTTTTGTTTAAAATTTCTTTTTATAGTTTATATATTTATTTTTGTTTGAAATTTTTTTTATACATTAATTTGTGTGGAAAATAACAAAAATTTCTCTTATGACTTCTTTAACTCCATTCTCAAACGACGACGCATTTGTTATGTTCTATTTTCAGTAAACGATGTTACAGACCAATGCAACAACAAGATTGTTATTCATTCGTCTATTTCATATTTAGATATTGTGGGTTTATGTTTTGCCTCCAAAATTTCAATCAATACAAATATTGATGTTAAATGAGAGAAGGATGTTTGTTTCTCATATAATTAAAATGTAAATAATATGATAAAGATTAAGAAATATAAAATATAATGATATAATACAAAACTCTTAATATATTTAAATTATTCGACTAGACATGATTTATACTAAAAAGACAGATATCCCTTAATGAGAATGAATTGAGAGTGATAATGAATTAATGTAAATTTTTAAACAAAATAAATTTATTAGTTATAATAAATTATGTTTCAAATTTTTTTAAAAAATGTTCAAAAGGTAATTTCAAACAAAAATAAATATAAAAAAATTAAATTCAAACAATATAATGTATATATAAATATTTAAATCTTAGTTAAATATAAATCGAGCATTATACATATTAACTCATTATAAGTAAATAAGTCAAGATAACTAAGTAAGACAAATATTTAAGTTTTTTAAATGTTAGAAATTTTAATTTAATAATTTTAATTTTTTATGAATAGTATATCAGTAAAGTGAAAACGTGATTAAATTGAACACATATATGATATATCTAACATTGTTTATAGGGTTGATTTGACTTTAATCCTTGATCAATGAATTTTGAAAATTGAAAATTGAAACTTGAAACTAAACTTAATTACAATTTTAATTCCTGTTTATTGTTGTCTGAAGACCCAAAACATTTATAATGGGAATCAATTTGAGTTTGTTTTTTTTTATTATTGATTCTTTGAATAATATTGAGAAAGACACGGAAATTTTAGAATTATTAAGAATGAGTAGATGAAATTATATAGGCCTACTCTGGTTATCATTATCAATGGTAAAAATAGGAACTAATTAAAAATTAAAAAGGTAAAAAAAACTCACAATCAAAATGGTACATACATTGTAAAAGAAAACTAAAATGGTAGGTATTTTGCTCAAACATATTATACTTAATTTGAAATATTTCCATATATAATAACTTGTTAAATAAAAATATTGTTATTTCATTTTCTCCTTTACTATTTACAAGGTCACATAGATAAACCAGGTGTGACGTGAGTCATGACATTACACTTTTTTTTTTTACTTACAAATAAAATATTATTATTATTATTATTATTATTTTTTAAATTTAAGTATAAATCATTCATTTTCTTCCGTTCTTTTGACGATACCATTAAAATTTATAATGTTAGATCTCTACTTTATTTATTCGAAATTAAAACTCTAATCAATTCTAAACAATTTATAGCCTTGGTATAAAAAATATAAATATTAACAATCAATTATTAGTTAAAAAATGAGCCTATGCATTTTTGAGCAAATATGGATGGACACCTTTACAAAATGATTTTAAAGAATTAGTTTTATTCCTATTTTTTAATTCCTGTATATTAAAATGGTACACTACCAAAACTACCTTTAGGAACAGAACTTCTGCTTAATTATTTTTTACATTTTTTCAGTATATATATGGAGAAGAGATTAGGTTAAATTTGGGAGATGATAGAACTCCAGAAATGAGGCATTGAGAGATTAGGGTCTCTTTTTCCGTCGATTTGCGCCGATGATTTCAGATCTTCTCTCCCGATCGAACAAATCTGGGTGTGTGCGTCTCATTACTCTTCTTCACCATTTCTTCTAATATACACAGCTTTAGGCTGAGTTTAGCTGAATCAAACTTGTATGTTTGTGCTTTTCTTCAGGCAAACATACATATATATTTTTTTATAAATAATATTTTTTTTTCGAAATGAGGCAGTGAAGATGATGAATATTTGGTCTGGAGTTCTCTCTGAGATGGAGATGGAGCAGATGCAACCCGTTTCATTGGCTGGGCAACCCGTTTTAGATGTTGCAGCCATTGTTGGGCAAACAATCTTCTCTCATCTCACATCCCCTCTATACAGATCTGAGCCTCCATCAAACCTAAATTATATATTTTTCAGATCTGAAAATCTGGTTTCAGTTTCTTTCTGATCATACTAAAAGGGTTTCTCATCCATTCCAAATACAGTAATATATTAAAAGAGAACACCACCATTTTCATCAAACTCAATCAAGTATCGAAAGATCAATCTAAATTGAGGTTATCATATTGATGAGACTTTCATTTGTTTTTGTTAGGATTTGGAGTGTTTTCATTTGTTTTTGTTTTAATTCTCATGTTTGCAAACCATGATACTTCAAAATTTTTTTTTTTTTTGTATTTTTTCCAAATTTCTTACACAATGCCAAAATGCATTTTGAGAAGAAGCTATTATCATCTTCAATTTTCTTGACAGTCCACTTTTTCACCTCACTAATGGCAAGCCAATCAAATAGTACAACATCTGGATGAAAAAACTAAATAAACTTAAATAACATTAAAAGTTCAACTTTTTAATCTAAAAGTTAATAAAAGTTTTCTTGTAAATTTGCTAGAAGCTAAACCACTCTTTTTTCAAACTGAATTATCAGCCATAAAAACAATCTAAAATTAAATAACAATGGAAGACTCAATATGAGTTTTGAGTCGGAAAAGAGAGAAGGGTTTGTCTTCTCAATATAGAAGCCGTGGGTGACTCTCTTTCTTCTCTTCTTATCGTTGTATTTATTTATTTATTTCAGATCATTACCCATAACGTGTCTTCCTTCAGAGAGAGAGAGATAGAGAGAGAGACAAGAAACTGTGATTTAATAATTCTCTTGTTTTGATTTTGATGATGATGATGAAGATGGGTAAGACTAGAGATCACTACTTTTGGGTTGTCTTTGTTTTGGTGGTTCTTCTTCTTCTTCAGTATGTGGGTGGTTCAAATGTAGAAGATGAAGAAGAAGCTGACAGAATAAGGGCACTTCCCGGACAGCCTAATGTCTCATTTCATCAGTTTTCCGGTTATGTAACAGTCAACCAAGAGGCCGGCAGAGCTCTGTTTTACTGGCTTACGGAATCATCATCAGAACCATCTTCCTCTAAGCCCTTGGTTATTTGGCTCAATGGAGGTACTTAAACTGTTCAATTTTTTTAGTTTAGTTCATAGATATGAAATTATTTTCAAAAAAAGATATGGTGATCCTCTGTTTCTTGTTTTGAAAACTGAACAATAGTAACAACAACAACAACAGTACCTACGTACGAATGAACATTAATCCATTGTTGGAAATATATTGCGTGACCTAACCACTCTATCTCCCCCACTTTCCCCTTCTATAATGCAATTATGCATGCTCTATCTCTTTCTCTCTCTACATCATTCGGTCTAACCACTCTATCTCCCCCACTTTCCCCATGGCTGCAATCGACGATTGCACGCAGAGCAGATATACCGAGTCTACTCGGCAGGAAAACAACATTCGGATTTGCCTCGCCATGAAAACTGGTGTACCCTTCTCTATCTCCGAAACTCAGATTAAAAAAAAAACATCATCAGTCTCACAAAAATCCCAAATAAACTGCATCAAAAAGAATCATACAATTGCTGATTCAAAATAAAAATTATTTTTATATATATATAGACAGAGAGAAAGACGAACGCACACTATATGTGACCTCTTTATAGCTATTTGATGCTTGATTAGCAGATTACGCTTTTGTTGATGCTGCTATGTTAGATATTTTGTCTTTTGAATAATATATAAATAAATGATGCTAAAAAAAATTAATTAAATATAATGTTATAAAAAAATAAAATTATTAGAATTAAAATGTTGATTCAAGGTATGTGCTTAACATATTTATCTTAAAACAGTTACACTGTCTCCCCTTGTACTGAAACTTATCATAAATGACTGTCTCATAGTAGTGATTCAACACTAGAAACACTACACAACGAATTTGGCAAAATATCTGAATTGATTATCGAGTTTCTGTTGAAATACGACAGGTCAAGAACTCGAAGAAAACTCGTTTGAGTGAAAACTCGAAGTACACTCAATTAAGTGAAAACTCGAAGCACACTTAATTAAGTGAAAACTCGAAAAACACTCAAGAAAACAACGGAAAAATCTTTCGAATTATAGAGAGATAATTAAATAAGTAAAAAAAGATATGATATATATAATGAGTTCAAACATGAGAGGCTATATATAGCTAGAAATTAAACCATCACAATAAATTCATTTATCAATTCAACGGTTGATAATTCATTTAATGACTTCCATTCCTAGACTCTTGACATTTCTAAACTCTTGCTATTCGATATTATTCATTGACATTAAATTTTACCAAAAAATTATATTTGAATTTGATATGAATTTATATTTATTCAGATTAAATTACATTTATTTTATTTATCCAAATTCGCATTTCCAATTAATTAATAAAATTAGTTTAAAATTCCAACAATCTCCCACATTAATGAAAATTGAAAGATTAACTTGGTGAAAGGTTCAATAGTTGAATTCTACATATGATAGGTATGTGTAATCATTCGAAAATTTTCCCTTATAAAAGTATAACTTTACTAGCTAATTAGTAGACTTGATGTCCTTGAACTATTATGCTATTTGTGTAAAAGATTACACACTTTCACATAGAATTCTTCCTGATACATGTCAAACTCTCATTGTTGTGTCCGTTTTAACAATGGAACACGCGCCTGATTCTGTGACAGAGTCTAAAATTGATTCGTACAATTTTTTTGAATCGACCCACTTCTTTCTCACATAGGTGATCTATTTTCTCACAAAGAATCATTAAAAATAATTTGCTTATCCTCGTCAAAATATATATTATTTCATTATAGGATTAATCCTCAACAATAATTGTTCAAGACAGTACAATCAGATTGTCCTATTGAACCTAGTTCTTCGGATCTCTCTACATAGGTTGGGTTTTTTTCATACCAACTTATAGTAAGTTCACGTATTTGAAAGACTTTTAAACTAACTCTATATTCAATAGTTTGGTTAGTCGATCCACAATGTTATCATTGACTAAAATAGTCAAATGTGATAATTATATTAGAGAGTACAGTCTAATGACTTTAGAGGGACTAAAAAAAGTCAAAGTCAACGACTTTGGCTATTTCTTTCTCACTTTTGGCATAGAGCCCAAAGATCAAGCCATTGCAGACTTAGACTTCACCTTCATGTTCAGCTTATGTTTCAAGCTCGCCAAATGGAATGAAGAAATGAACATCAATAAAAAACTGTCACAATCCAAATAAGTGTGGGTGAGATTGAGAAACATCCCACCGCATATTTGTAATGTCAAAGCACTTTCCTACCTCTAGGACTGTGCAAAAAAATCGGTAACCCAACCGAATCGATAGTTAACCGGTTTCATTTTAACGGTTTATTGGTTAACCGATTCTAGTGGTTCTGGTCAACCAATTTTTACTGGTTAAATGGTTCGGTTTTCGGTTTACCTATTTTTCTAACGGTTTAACCGATAAACCGGTAATAATTTAATTATATATTTTTATATTTTATAATTTGTATTATTTATTTTATAAATAATAAATATATTATAAATACTATTTAATAATTTATAAATCTTTTTTATTTTTAAATTATAATTTTTAAAAAAACATTATAATTTATATGAAATTTTACAAAAATTAATTAAAATAATTTATTCAGATAACTATTATTTTATTATAACTTACCGATTCCACTACCCGTTCTATCGATTGAGAAGGAGATTCAATCATATTAGCCTGTACTGGGTTGGTCAAAGACTAATCGACATAATAAATTTTAATTTTCTTAAGGAATATATAAAAAAGCTAACAAAATAGCTATAAAATATATTATATTGCTACAATAAAATTATATATTATAACATATTCTTAAATATATCAATAAAATATATTATAATAATATATTATAATAATATAATATATTCTAATAGAGACAAGAAAGGAGGGAGAATAGTATAATAGGAAAGTGCAAACAATAATTTAAAAAACATCATTTCATAAATTTATTACTAAATTTAAAAAATTGAATTATCGGATCCTAATTAAACTCGGTTAACCAACCGGAACCGACCAAAACCAGTAGAACTAGAACCGGTAAAACCGATATCATTAACAGGTGATTAATTGGTTTGTAAAATAAAATGTAAAATCGGTCTTAACCGGAACCGTTTAACCGATTAACTAGCCGGTTGAACACCCCTCTGCTACGTCACCAGACTCATTGTAAAGCCGCTTAAGCTCGATCTTGACTTTGACTCGTTTGAACGGGTCACGTTTGCCTGCATTTGCATTGAGATTGACTTAACGAGTACAAAACCGGAAAAATTAAAGCTAAAATGCCGGAATGAAAAGATGTTCACCATTGAGGTCATGTACAAGCAACCAAAAAAAGAGGACGGGTAAAAGAAAAAAAGAAACTCGTGGTCAACCCAAACAAGAGAATGTCAAGGTGGTCAAGAAATCCTATATCGAAATCCTCAAAGTAAATGAAAGTCACAACGAACACGTGACGAAAAGCAAACCGATCCCGACCCCACCGAGCCTGAAACCGAGACTCATTTCCCACTAATTAGGTTCGAAAAGCTCGACGTCGACGTGACTGATAGCAAAAGCCAAAGCATCTAAAAAATCATGAGCTCTGAAACCAAAGAAAGCTACAACGTTGTCAAAGAAACCACTTTAAGGGAAACAACTCATATGCTCAACTCCAAACTCAAGACCAAAAGGAAAAAAGTGACAAGATAAGCTAGCTAAGACGTAGAAGCCGAAACTCTATCCAGAAATATATCCCAAAAAGACATAAGGGTGACAAAAAAGAAGGAAAGAAAGAAAAAGGGAAAAGACATGCAAGAGAGACGAGTCTGAGAAAATCAAACCCTATCGTCTTGTTTTAATTGATTGATTGTTAGTTTCATTCCTTATTCACTTTTGTTCTTTGATTTCATGTTCGTGTGCGTTTCTTACGCCAACTGTGGATTCCTCATGACCATCGTGTGTTGACTTTGAACAAATTGTTGTAAGTTCAATTTCAGCTCGTGTACTCTTTTTACCATTTTTGAACTATTATACCTTCGTATAAATGATAACATATTTCACAAAAAATATATTTTTGACATCTGTCAAAAATTTATGAGTATAGATTATATTATTTAATCTATCGATCACAATTTTGTTAGAAGATTTTCACTCATATAATTGCACTTTCAAGTATAAACATATTCAATTGTAGACATAACGTCTTTCTTGACACCTCATTTAGTGCAACTCACATCCTTAGTAGATTTAATCATTTTTATCTTAATTTCTAATGATAAAAAATATCGTATAAAGACACGTAATGAAATAACCATTTTCATTATCTGTATGATATACACAATTGTCATATTTATTGACTTTTTAGTTAAAATCAAAATATGATCTAAATTTTCATACCATTATTATAAACATTGTTATAAGTCATACAAAACTTCACAAAACAAATTTTATTTATTAATTAATTTCATAAAATTTATAATTCAGATTTGTATGAAAATAATATTAAAGAAAAATGCGTCTCTTGATTTCAAACCCTCAAAAAATCAAATTGAGCTCCAACTAAGCAAATATAAACAAGATATTTTCTTGTTATGTTAAGTTGCACAACTTTATCTTTTGTAGAGAACATATTTTTATAACAACAAATCATTATTTTATTTATCATGATATACACAATAATACTTTGTGTTATTATCAATAAAAACATTTGCCCATACATTCGTGTTGGTACCTTTTAAAACACATCTATGTGAATTAAATATAAAGTTTTTAAATTAAGAGATTGCCACACAATTCTTTTGTTATACTTATAAGTAAATTAATAAGATAACTATTATTGTAAATATTTAATTTAATAAATCCTTCATATATAATTTCTATAGAAGAGATTATAATGTTTATTCATATACAAATTATTCTTCAAATAATCTATATATAAGAACTTATAATGTTGAATAAATTAAAATATTCATTTCAACATATTATTTCTATAAAAGAAATTCGAATATTTAATCAAATAATTATTCATCATCACGTCACATGATTTCTACAAAATAAATCATAACAAAAAGCATTTTTGGCCAAAGTCGATTGAACATTTATTTTTGGTTACACGTTTGCATCGATGATGTGAACACATATGTCACATCATTTCTCAACTCAATTAAGATTTTTCCTTGTATGACCAAATCAAACAAAGTCATATTATTGAAATCTAGAACCATGTAGGCCCTCTATTAATGCTGCATAGTTATGAGCCTTCTTTTTGGTTCTTTAAATCCAAGCTACAAAAATCTTCAACTTCTTGGTATCCAACTTTACCGCTATTATGACCTTCTCTTTCCTTTATATAGAAGAATTTATTATTTTTCTTTGACTCAACTCTCTTTATTAGTCCATTCTTCTCCTTTTTAGATGAATGGTTTCAACTTGTCAAAATGAGCCATAATCTCTTTTACAACATCGCAACTCGTTTTTCTGAAATATTAAAGACAAAAATTTTCGACGACAAAAACTACAAAATAACTTAGCACACGTAAAATATTTTAAGATATTACAAAGAAATAAAAAAATACAATATATATGAAGAATGATATCACCGTATACGAGGTTGATTCGAGGCATGTGCTTAGCACATTTCCTTTAAAACAGTTCCACCGTCTCCCCTTGTACTGGAGTTTATCACATATGGTTGTCTCCTAGGGTACAACGAATCTAGTAGTGATTGAGCACTGTGATCACTACGCATCAATCTTGACAAAATACCTGAATCGATCACCAAGTTTCAATAGAAATACAACGAGTCAAGAACTCGAAGAACACTCGATTGAGTAAAGAACTCGAACAAGACTCGGTTGAGTGAATAATTCTAAGAACACTCAAGAAAACAAAGAAAAAACATTTCGAATTCTAGAGAAATAATTAAATAGGTGAACAAAAGATATTAGATATATGAAGAGTTCCAACATGAAGATATATAACTGGAAATTAAACTATCACAATAAATTCATTTATCAATCCAACGATTGATAATTCATCAACGACGACCATTCCTAAACTCTTGACAATTTTAGACTCTTGACATTTGATCTTATCCATTGACATTAAATTTTACCCAAAATTCACATTTGAATTTGGTATGAATTTATATTTATTTAAAATAAATTATATCTAATTTATTTTTCCATATTTTCATTTTCATTTAATTAATGAAATTAGTTTAAAATTCCAACCGCTATATTTTTATATATTGGGCGTTCCTTAGTTAAACGTATTTTTCTTATGCTTTCTCATGAATAGTAGACTTCATAAGTAAAATAAATAATTAGTTGAACATTGATTCAATTTTAATTTTATAAATTTATTTTAATATATATAATATTCGTATTGTATTTTTTTTTATCTTAATTCATTTATTAACTTTTGTTTAATTATTTTATATAAGTTGTATGAATATTTTTCAATTTTCCTTTGTATGACTATTACCTTCAATTATTTATTTATTATAATTTAAATAATATGATATATATATATATATATAATAATGCTTAATTTCAAAGTGTTCGGGTTTTCGGGTCGAGAATTATGGTTAATTTGAATATATATGAGAGAGTAAATGGATACTTGAGTCAGATTGTGGGTTGACCTGTGTATAAACTTAAAACCGTTAAAAATAAAATTAAAAATGTTATATGTGTTAGATAAAATCAGACCGGTTCAAATAAACCTAACTTAAATAAACTTTCCATGCAGGAACAAGGAACCGGACCGGATAAACAAAAAGAACCGGCTAAAGAAAACTACAACTACGGCGACAAATCCAATGTAAGATGTTATAATTGTAATTGTTTGGGTCACTTTAAGTGGGAATGCAGGAAACCAAAGAGGGATACCCGGAAACCGGATAATCAAGATAGCCGAAACAGTTATTAACAAACCGGTGAAGGGAGTGAGGTACCGAAAGCACTAATAGCCGACGATGGAGGAAGTCTGTGGGCTCACAGCGATAGTGATGATGAACTCACCTGCCTCATGGCAAATGAGGAACAAGTATTTGACTCTCCTTGCGACGAATTTACTAAAGATGAACTATACGATGCATTGAACGACATGGTAGAAGAATATAGGAACCTACTAGCCATGTTGCCTAAGCACCTAACCATTAGAACCGACCCTATAATACCCATTCTGACAGAACCAGAGGTACCCATTATAACCGAACCTCCGGTTGTAAAACCTGATGATAACCATATTTTAGAAACCGAGTTAGATCCCAAGACCGAACAATCTAGTGAACCGGCTAGAGAACTAACCGAAGAAGAAAACGCCCGACTTCAATATAAGATGGATGCATATAAGAGATCTAGTGATATAGTAAAGAAAATGTGTAGTCATTTCAGACATCCCCGTTGCAAATTTGGCCTAGGATACACAGAGGATAGCTCCAAAAACCAAAAACCTGTAGGGAAAGTAAGGTTTACAAGAAGTCACCTTCCTCTTATAAGATTTATTAAAAGTTCCATGACCGCTGAAGAGGAACTGACCGTATACTATAGGGAAGAAAAGATGAAATACGACTATGTTGGTCCAACCGACTCTGAGAAGTGGCTTGACCCTGTGAAAAGAAAAGCCGAAATCCTCAAACATATGAAAGCCTTTCCTGAACCGCGTAGGTCAAACCAAAGATCACCGAACCGAAGACCATCACCATTTAAGACCAGTGTAGAAAAACCGAGATACACAAGACCGAGTGCCAAAAAGACGGTTAAAACCCTAGCACAGAAGACCGTCCGGTTTATTAAGGTTTGGATACCCAAGGGACAAATCGCATGTGGACCCAAGTAAATGTGGGTACCAAATAGTTGTAAATATGTACATTTTGCAGGATCCAAAGAAACGGCTAGGAAACTCTGAATGGTTCTTGGACAGCGGTTGCTCTAGGCACATGACCAGAAACAGCAATTTGTTAACCGATATCAGAACAGCAACCGGTGCTCTAATCACCTTCGGTGACAACTCAAAAGGTAGAACTGTGGGCAAGGGTAAGATTGTCCATGGTAACCTAACTATTGATAATGTACTTTTAGTTGAAAACCTACGTTTTAAAATGCTTAGCATTAGTCAGATGTGTAATGCTGGATATACTGTAGAATTTCTTAAACATGCATGCTTAGTCAAGAACTCTCAAGGTATTGTACTGCTAACCGGAAATAGGATAGGTAATATCTACAAGGTAGACTGGAAAACTAAAGTAGAATATCCTATATGCATGATAGCTAAGACCGATCAAACCTGGCTGTGGCATAAGAGACTAAACCACATAAACATGAAAACTTTAAACTACATTCGCGGTAAAAAGCTAGTTGAAGGTATTCCTGATATAGTATTTAACCAGGATAAGGTTTGCTCAGCATGTCAAATGGGTAAACAGACTAGGTCATCTTTTAAGAGTAAATGAAATATACAATCTAGCCGGTGTTTAGATCTTCTCCATATGGACTTATTTGGACCGATTCAGGTTGTTAGCCTAGGAGGCATGCTTTATACCATGGTAGTTATTGATGATTATTCTAGATTTACATGGATAATATTTCTGCCATCTAAACGTGAAACCGCATCAAACCTGATTACACTTCTTAAACGCTTGCAAAATGAAAAATCAACTCGCATTAATAGCATTCGAAGTGATCGAGGTACCGAATTTACCAATAGTACTTTAACCGCATATCTTGATGAATCCGGCATTAGACACGAGTTGTCTAGTGCTAGGACTCCTCAACAAAATGGCCTGGCCGAGAGAAGAAACCGGACTCTCAAGGAAGCCGCACGGTCCATGATAGCCGATTCCGGCATTGCTCAGAAATTTTGGGCTGAGGCTATCAACACTGCATGTTATACACAAAACCGGTCCTTGATAAACAAGTTTCACAACAAAACACCTTATGAGGTTTATTTTAACAGAGTTCCCAAACTTAAATACCTCAAGATTTTCGGTTGTAAGTGTTATATACATATAAATGGGAAAAACCAACTCTCTGTTTTTGATGCAAAAACTGATATCGGGATCATGCTAGGTTACTCGGCAGTGAGTAAAGCATATAGAGTGTATAATAATAGAACTGCAACCATGGAGGAAACACTTCACGTTGTTTTCGATGAATCAGTTGAAAGTAATACTGCATCATTCTTTGATCTACACAACAGATTGGAAAATAATAATATCCATTCTGACAGTGAAGATGAGACTCCGGTCTTCAGGCGGTTTGTCCATGACCAAATGGGTAATATTGAAACCCAGCCGGATCAAGCTGTTCCACAACAAGAAGCTGACACTTCGGTCCAATCCGAGGAAGTCGGTCGGTCTGACAATCCTGTTCAGCCTACCGACATGTCTAGCCTTGATCAAGTAAACGGTAATTTGGTAGACATCCCTGAACTGAATCTCAGAAGAAACAGTAAACATCCTCCTGAGCAAATTATAGGTGACCCTTCAAAACCTGTTCGAACTAGGCGTCAACATCTGGAGGAATACTTTAATTCCACTTTTATATCCCAGATTGAGCCGAAACGAATAGATGAAGCATTGTCAGATCCGGATTGGATATTGGAAATGCAAGAAGAGCTAAACCAGTTCGAGAGTAGTAAAGTCTGGTACCTAGTTCCCAGACCGAAAGATCAATCGGTCATAGGAACACGATGGGTATTCAGAAACAAACTCAATGAGGACGGTTTGGTCACAAGGAACAAAGCCAGATTAGTGGCTCAAGGCTACAAACAGGAAGAAGGCATTGATTTTGAAGAATCATTTGCCCCTGTAGCTAGGATTGAAGCAATTAGGATTTTTCTAGCCTTTGCTGCTTTTAAAAACTTTAAAGTTTTTCAAATGGATGTTAAAAGTGCATTTCTGAACGGTGATCTACGTGAAGAGGTGTATGTTGAACAACCACCCGGCTTCAAAAGCGCCGCATTTCCAAACCATGTATACCGGCTAAATAAAGCTTTATACGGTCTAAAGCAAGCACCTAGAGCCTGGTATGATACACTAACCGCGTTTCTATTAAAACATGATTTCACCATCGGTTCGGTGGATAAAACGCTGTTTAAATTTGAAAAGAAGGAACACATCCTACTTGTTCAAATCTATGTAGATGATATCATTTTTGGCTCAACTGATCCTAAACTATGTGACAAATTCTCAGAAATGATGACTGACAAGTTTGAGATGAGTATGATGGGAGAATTAAGTTTCTTCCTAGGACTTCAGGTTAAACAACTCAAAGAAGGAACTTTCATTAGCCAACCCAAGTACACCAATGAGCTGCTAAAGAAGTTCGGGATGGATACTTGCTCCTCGACGGCTACTCCAATGAGCTCATCGATTAAACTGGACAGGGATGATGAGGGCCAATCAGTAGACCAGATTGCATACCGGAGCATGATCGGCTCTCTTCTATACCTAACTGCGAGTAGACCGGACATTCTGTTTGCGGTCGGTGTGTGCGGGAGATTCCAGGCAAATCCAAAGCAATCCCACTACACAGCCGCAAAGAGGATACTAAAGTATCTAAAAGGCACACCTGATGTCGGCCTATGGTACCCAAAGGACTCGTCCTTTAATCTAACAAGTTACTCAGATGCAGACTATGCAGGGTGTAAGATTGACAGGAAAAGCACAAGCGGTACGTGCCAATTCCTAGGTGACCGACTGGTGTCATGGCACAGCAAGAAACAGACATCGGTGGCCACATCAACCGCGGAGGCTGAATACTTGGCGGCCGGAAGTTGCTGTTCACAACTCCTCTGGATCCAACAACAGCTGAAGGACTTCGGTGTCATAGCCGAAGAGTCCCCGATCTTCTGTGACAATACAAGTGCCATTGCAATCACCTACAACCCGGTTCTCCACTCTAGAACCAAGCATATCGACATAAGGCATCACTTTATCCGGGAGCATGTCACGCTGAAGCATATCCGGCTGGAATACGTATCGACCGATCAACAAGTAGCCGATATCTTCACAAAGCCTCTACAGGAAGCTAAGTTCTCTCAATTTATACTCACTCTCGGCTTAACCGACATTAGCCAGATCCTTCCTAAGGATGCTTAAAGGGAAACTGGTTCAGACAGACAAAACCGGTAGTTCCTCCTACACTGTTGAACCTCAAATTTTCAGGGTGCTTGTGGAAGAATCGCCCAGTTTATCAGATAGAGTAAACCGACCGGTTACCTGGTGCATGCACCAAATAACCGCATCGGGATGAACAACTGATAACTGACCGGTTCGGAAGCAGGTTACTCTAGATTATTTGAATTTCAAACAGAAGTGGAATAATTATCAGTGTTTAAGGATATCTGTTCTGAAGCATTGCCCGTTTAGAGTAAACTGGTCGCGCCTAAAAAGACGTGAAGATCTTTTGAAATCTTTCACAGTCCAGGCCTATGACCAACATCCTAGACTGCAAACTTGCCTATTTCATGCAATGTCTTATATCCGGAGGTTAATAAATATCATCTCATTCAATACCTGGACAATAGGATAGCCCCCCAACTAATATTTAAGTGAAGCAATCACTTACCAAAATACTCACAAGTCAAAAACTCAATCTCTCACTAAGGCAAAAATGTCTCAGTTTCCCAACATACTTCAGGTCGATTTTCGCTCCTGCACCAGCACCGAGCACTACGCTATTTATCGAATGATAAAGTTTTTGGAAGATACTGGCCTCCAGTACTTCCTTGATGACAAACATACAGTCTACCCTGAATCAGTCCTGGAGTTTTTCTATAACGCCAGGGTGTTCAGGGGTACCCCTCATTTTGATACCCACATCCAATCCAAGGTAGGGGGTATCATCTTCGACTTCACCGAGAAGGATCTCGGTGCTTTAGTCTGCCTAAGCAAGGGCTGACAGACCTCAACCCACCGGCCAACATAAAGGCCGAGGTCTCTCTCTCACTTGCCCGGTCTGATGAGCCGGTTGACGATCACGGCACTAAGTCACACCTAAGGGCTGAATATCAGCTCCTTAACGATGTGATAGGTAGGAGCATCTTTGGAAGGGATGTCACCAATACCTACTGTGCCGCGACCTTCAACATGATGGCGGCTATTGTCACCGGGACGCCGGTGAACTGGTCCAGGGTGCTATTCGACGTCCTCATCTGGATGGTCGGCATCCGGTCAGTCGGCCTCATTCCTCAAATAAGCTGCCTTCTTGTGGAGCTTGGTGTTCCGACCTGTCCCGGCGAAGGTCTTAACCAAGCCCAGGTGCTAACCAAGGAGATAACCGACTCATTTTATGATCGGTTTGAGAGGGCCTGGAGGAGGAGGAACCGCCGGTCCAATCCCAACGGTGAAGTCAATTCCCGCGCACCCTGAGTCACTCCTTCTTGCACCCGGTCGTTTTGTTGCATGCACCGGGTGTACTTTTATCCAACATCATCATGATCACTTCGGCTTTTCTTATGTCTTTTTTCGGTTTTATTTATGATTTCCTCGGTCACTTTTGTTTACTTTTCATTTTGTTAATGGAATTAATGAAAGAGAAGTCCTTAATTAATGAGATACCCCCAACCACCTGAACATTTAATATCCATCTAACTTGGTTACTTCTCAACTAATACTTACCTCGGGCTCCGCAATCTGCCTCTTCCCCATGCACCTTGGAAACATATAGATTCTTTTGTCTAATAAAACAAACTCACAATCAATGGTTATGTTTTCCCTCCAAAACCGATCCTATATAAGGAGCCATCTTCTAATCAATTTACCACATCCTAAAGCATAGATCACTTCTGAAATCCTTTGAATTCCATCTCTCTCAATACCGTAATCATGCCGAGCCGAACTTTGGGAAACTTCTTAAGTATCGATTTCAATTCATGCATGGAGGAATGGGACGGGCTACCCGCAAAGAAACTCATGTTCGAATCACTCATTCTTACCGGCCTTCGACCATTTCTCGAAGAATCCGGTCCAATTCTGATTGAGGACGTTAAAGCGTTCTTCAGAAGCGCCTGTATTAGGGGAAATTACATTGTCTCCACGGTGAGGGACCACACATTCTGGATCGATGAAACCGAGTTTGCCACTCTTTTCACCCTGCCCACAGAAGGGTTCTCCGATTTCCCACCTCTTGAGGGGCTTGACGAATTCTATTACTCTCTCCTCTTTTTTGGAACCATGGAACCGGTGGAAGACCATGGGCCCAAAAACCTTCTGGGCAGACATGCCCAACTTCTTCTTGAGATCGTCACTCGGTCCATTCTTTGTCAGTCCCCTAATCAGCGGTACTCAAAGAATACCTACAATATGATGACCAACATATTCAGAAACAAGGCTATCAATTGGTCCACGTTCATCTTCCAACGTCTGAAATCCATGGTAATAACCAAGAAAGGTCTTGGTTTTGCACCTCACATCAGCAAACTAATCCTATCATACCGACCAGAGTTCGGACCGGGCACACCGGCCGCCCCTCAAACATTCTTGACAAGGATTCGGTGGAGGAGAGAATTTCCAGAATGTTTCTTCCATAGACTATAATTTTTCATTATTTATGTATGCCTATTCCAATACCGGCTTTTCTGTCGGTTTTCTTTCTGCAATATTTCTTGAACTCAATCTCATTTCAGTTTAAATGACCGGGTCTTTTTAATACTTTGAACATTTATCTAAGTAACCGGTTAAACTATAACCGCGTCCTTATCCGGTCACATAAAATCGCTTAACATAAAAAGATTGCAAACACTCTGAACATTCAAAATAACCGGTTAAACTTAGAAACCGCACCATCAATCGGTTTCAAAAGGAAGAGTGCGTCATCAATGGCATAAGCAAAAGTTTTGGAGGGAAATTTCCCGCCCAAAACTCCCGCCCCCCGGTTTCTCGCCCATGGTTTGGCGCCTATTGTCTCCCGCCCATGGTTTGCCGCTTCTTTCAATTTGGAGGGAAAAACTCCCGCACAATATTGATGGGACGGTTGGGTTTCCAAACCGCATCTATAAAAGGGACTCTCGGTCATTTTATTTCATTCTCACGCGAATCTGCTTTCTCTCTTTAAGCTCTCTAACTCTCTGAAGCGGTTATTTCTCAAACTCTCTCAAAATTTCTAAGATGGGGCGTGATTCGGCTTTGTTTAGGCACCTATCTCAGGTGGATTTCGAGGAAATCCGGCTGAAAGGTACGTCCGAGGCAAAGGAGGTTATTGACCGGGTAGTCAAAACCGGTCTGGAATATTTCCTTGGCGGTCCTCATGTCCTCTACAAAGATGCGGTCGAAGAATTTTTCAAGACCGCAACTATCTCCAATGACAAAATCACCGCAACTGTATGCGGTACTGAAATAGAGCTCACCGAGGCATCGGTGGTAGAGAGCCTGCGCCTTCCAACAACCGGCCAGGATGCAACGACGGACATTGATCTCAAAACCTTTGAGGCGGCTTGCCAGATTCTATCGGCAACTAAAGAGCCGATCAAAGTATCCGGCATCAAATCAACGTTGAAGCCGGAGTATATCCCAATCTGTGACATCTTCGCAAGGGCGATTCTGGCGAGGGAGGAAACTATAACAACCTAACAAGGGACAAAATCAGGATGCTGATTGGCCTGATAGAGGGAAGAAAGGTCAACTGGGCAAAAGCGGTGTTCAACAACTTAATGAATATGGTGAAACCGGATTCAAATCGATTGTGGGGATACGCCGTTCCTCTCGGTAAGATCTTCCTTCACCACAATCTCAACATCGGTCCCGGCGTCGTTGTCGTAGATAGATGCCTCATCAGATCGAAACAATTCTTAGAAAGGAAGCAGCCGGCCCCCGGTTCCACAGGTGGCCGAAAGAAGAAAGCCGACAAGAAAGCAGCCCCGGCCAAAGCAAAGGCCGAAAGCAAAGGAAAAGAGAAAGTAACTTTCTCAGAACCGCCGCAGTAGACGGAGGATGAAGAGTCGGCTTCCCGCTCTGAAAGAACCGATACAGAGAAGACCGAGGACGAAAGATCGGTCAATGAAGACGAGCATTCAGCCCAGAGCCCCAATGATGCCGGACCTAACACCAACCCTGAGACCACCGAAAGTGGTGAAGAGGATGATGAAGAGGATGGTGAAGAAGCCGGTGATGAGGGCGACGACAAAGAGGAGGCCGAAGAAGCAGAGGCCGATAGGATATCTCTGAAACTCCTTCAGGGCGTCAAAAAGCGAGCCGAGTCGATTGAGGAGTTATACCTGAAATGGCACGAGCACCGGTACGGCACACCGTATAGGGAAATCCTACCGGGCCACACAGACTTGGAGTGCATCCACAGATTGGAGGAAGTGGAGGACTTGATCATGAATCTTACAAACTCCAGCACACTTCAAGAGGTATTACACCGAACCTGCCTCTTAAAAGCAAAGGTCCAACTACGGAAGCTAACAACACGTATCCGGAAAATTACGGAGGAGCTCAAAGCGATGGGACCGAAAGACACCTTAGCACCGCAGGTGTTAGAAAGGCTTGAAAAAGCCAAGGGGGAACTCATTCAAGAAATCGAACGGCTAGAAGCAATATGCAGCCAAATGAAAATACCGGTCTATACTGCTCCCCGGATCGAAACGACTCCGGATCACTGCCCAACACCTCCAAAGGAGAATGCGGCATCAAAGGAATCCGATGAAAGAGCGGATCCTAATCTCACCGGGCTATCACCTCCTCCACAACCGGAAGTCTCCGCATCAGACTTCACAAAGGAATGGGTTGAGGGCCGTCTTCAAAGGCTTGAATACTCAACCGCAGAACGGATTGACAGACGAATTCAGGAGTTTGAAGACTCCGTGATTCAGCCATTCAAGGATAGAGTCCAAAGAATCACTGGCTCGACACTCAAGTTCGCCGACAACACATGGTATCTCTTGAATTCCAATCGGGACCGAATCTCAGAAATCGACGAAGATCTGCAGGAAGAGGCGGCTCTGCGCTGTAAATATGTTAAGCGAACCGCAATTCTGGAGGATTCGACCTCCGAGTTAAAGAAAGACTTCGACCGGCTTGAAAGAGAGACCGATCAACGATTGACAACGATGGCTGATGACCTGGTTGGCACAACACTCGAACGGGTCTCCGAACTCGAGAAGAAAAATGTGGGTCTCGAGGCCGAACTGAAGGCGCTTTCCGAACAGGTTGCCGAATTGCTGAGGGTAAAGATGAATGCGGACGCCGCAGCTGTAGCGGATGATGCTCAAGCGGCTAAGATGGTCCAGGATGCGCTGGACGCCGAAGCAAGTAAAGAAAAGGAGGCACCGCGATCATCCCAACTTACCGAAGAAGAAGAGGAAGCCGAAAGGATTCGAAGGTCAGAGGCCAGGTTCCTAGGACTTGCTAAGAAAGCAGCCGCTCAAGCTGTGAAGGATGCTGAGCGGTTGGAAAGGGAAGCACGGAGGCTAGAAGGCTACGCAGCCGAAAACAAGAAGAAAAAGGCGGCCGCCTCCACTTCAGCGCTGAAAAAGCGAAAGAGGGAAGCCCCAAAGAAAGTTCAAATAGACGACCTGCTCAATGAGGTCAATGAAACGGTCATCACGAGTACATCGCAGCAGGCTGATCAAATCGAAGAGGAAGTTGAAGAACAACTGCAGTCCCGGTCCACAAGACGACGACCTTCCGAACCGACCAGTCAACCGCAACCGAAGAAGAAAAAGCGGAGCATATATGACTTCTCGGACTCGGAATAGGGGCTCTCTTTCCTTTACTTGTCTTAGCGTTTTTACATATCATATTATTTTCGGTTATCTATCTTATATATAAAACTATTTTTGAAACCGGCCATCTTTTGCGTTTCCACTTAGTTTTGATAATTTTAAATAAAATAATCAAAAAGGGAGAAATTGATAAGATAAAGATAAGACTTTTTCAAAAATTTTCTCAAAATTTTTCGAAAAATTCTCCTAAGTCAGTTTCAAAAATCCGGACAAATAAAACAACCGGCCTACGGTTGCAAACTTACATGATTTTGATAATTTTAAATAAAATAATCAAAAAGGGAGAAATTGTTAGATAAAATCAGACCGGTTCAAATAAACCTAACTTAAATAAACTTTCCATGCAGGAACAAGGAACCAGACCGTATAAACAAAAAGAACAGGCTAAAGAAAACTAACCGGTCAAGCTAGTAAACCGACCAAGAATACCTGAAACTTGACCGCACAAAGAAATGATTGGCCAAAGCTTAAAACCGGAAACATCAAATAACCGATCAGCCATAAGGTAGAGGAATAACCGGAAGAAGTCCGGTTACATCACTCATACCAAAAGCCATTCGGTTAAGACAAATGGCCGACCAGTACAAGAAGACAATTCGGGTATCTGTTGAGAATGATACCAAATGAACAGACTGAACACTTCCATATCCATACAAGTATGAGGAAAGTCTGCAGGCTGCAGAAGACAGTCCTACCGGATCTTTCCACTTCGGGATAAGTCAGAAAGGAAATCTTCCAAGTACAGACAACTGTCCAACAGACAGTGTCTACATTGAGTAAAAGACAAACCTAGCAGGTTTGTCTTACACACCGGAAGAACAGACCGCCAGGTCTGAGATTGACCATCAGGTCTGAGGAAACGACTACAGGTCTGAATCTCTGAAATACTGAATCACTGCACCCCTGCCCAACCAATCAGATTCAAGGCAGTGAAATATGACCGTTGGTATATTTCACCTATAAAAGGGGCAGTTGAAGAAGAGTAAATGCGGGACAAGTAAGATACAGTGAAGCAAGTGAGAAATTCTAAGAGCATTTACTCCACAAGTGATAATATTGTGCTATTCTAGAAAGCCTAAGTGCTAAAGCTAAAGTGTGTGTTTTACAATTTCGGTGTAAATTGTAAAAGTATTATCGAGTAGGAAATAAGTCTCGGTCGGATTGTACTTGTATTCCTTAGTGAATATTCTTCTCGCGGTTTCGAGAGGAAGGGGTGACGTAGGAGTTTTATCTCCGAACATCCATAAAATCTGTCTTGTTACTTACTGTCTGCCGGTTTCATTATCTAACCGATTCATATCGATATAACCAACTTAATTCTATCCAAGCCGAATTTCCAAATTACCGAAGCCGACCCATCAAATCTCAAAACTCCATCATATAATATCGATCCTGCTTATCATACAAGTGTGCCGCTTCAACCTGAAAGCAAACCTCTTCCGCGCTTGAACCTAGTTCAAGGGTTTGTGACAGGTTGTGTAGTATTGAAACCCCGGTGTTAATCTCTAACCGGATTAATCACCACCTTACGAGTAAGAACCGCTAACCGGTCCAACCCCCGGTCCTCCAGCGGCTACCTAGATCCTAACAATATGTATGTATCGAATTTACGACCTAAGAAAAAAAGTATAACCATTTAACCAACTAAGCTAATAAGACTTTATTTTTAAATTCAATACCAAATTTGATAAACGCGTGACATTCTTAACAATATAAGTTCAACTATTTAACTAACCTATATATATAATAATGCTTAATTTCAAAATGTCCGGATTGCTGGGTCAAAAATTGTGGTTAATTTTGATATATATGTGATAGTAATGGATACTTTGGTCGGATTGTGGGTTGACCCGGCCATAAACTTAAAACGGTTAAAAATAAAATAAAAAATGTTATATGTATGTTTTGAACTTGCAACCTAATGAAACAAGTATTTCAAAGTATCCAGATTGCCGGGTTGAGAGCTATGATTAATTTGGATATATGTGAGAGTAAATGGATATTTGTGTCGGATTGTAGGTTGACCCCCATAAACTTAACACAGTTAAAAATAAATTAAAAATACTATATGTATGTTTCGAACTTGCAACCTAACAAAACAATCACAACCATTTAACCAATTAGGGTAATAATAATTTATATTTTAAAATATATAATAATGCTTCATTTTAAAGTGTCCGGATTACCGTGTTGGATACTTAGGTGGACTATGGTTTGACCCGCCCATAAACTTAAAATAATTAAAAATAAAAGTAAAAATGTTATATATATGTTTCGAACTTGCAACTTAGCATAATAAGTGCAACTATTTAACCAACTATACTAATAACACTTTATATTTTAAATTCAACACATAATTTGATGAATGTGGGATATTCTTAACAATATAAGTTCAACTTTTAACTAACTAATATATATATATATATATATATATAATTATGCTTAATTTCAAAGTGTCTAAATTGTCGGGTCGAGAGTTGTGGTTAATTTATATATATATATATATGAGAGTAAATGGATACTTGAATTAGAATGTGGGTTGACCAACCCATAAACTTAAAACGGTTAAAAATAAAATTAAATATGTTATATGTATGATAATACATATATAATAATACTTAATTTCAAAGTGTCTAGATTTTCAGGTCGAGAACTATGCTTAATTTGGATATATATGTGAGAGTAAATGTATACTTGAGTCGGAATATGGGTTGACTCGCCCATAAACTTAGAATGGTTAAAAATAAAATTAAAAATACTATATATATGTTTCGATCTTGCAACCTAACAAAACAAGTACAACCATTTAACCAACTAGGCTAATAAGACTTTATAATTTAAAATCAGCATTAAATTTGATGAACGTTAGACATTCTTAACAATATAAGTTCAACTTTTTAACTAATATATATATATATATAATAATGCTTAATTTTAAAGTGTCGGAATTGCCGGGTCGAGAGCTATGCTTAATTTGGATATATATGTGAGAGTAAATTGATAATTAGGTCGGATTGTGGGTTGACTCACCCTTAAACTTAAAACGGTTAAAAATAAAGTTAAAAATAATATATGTATGTTTCGAAAACAACCTAACAAAACAAGTACAAACATTTAACCAACTTGGCTAATAAGACTTTATATTTTAAATTTAACACTAAATTTGATGAACGTGGGGCATTCATAACAATATAAATTAATCTTTTTAAATGACTAATATATATATATATATATATATATATATATATATATATATATATATATATAATAATACTTATTTTTAAAGTGTCCGAAACTTGCAACCTATCCAAACAAGTAAAACTATTTAACCAAATGGGATAATAACACTTTATATTTCAAATTTAACATAAAATTTAATGAATATGGGACATTCTTAATAATATAAGTTTAACTTCTTAACTAACTAATATATATTATATATATATATATATATGCTTAATTTCAAAGTTTCCGGATTTTAATAATAGAATGCTTCGTCCATGGAGGGAATGTGGACTTGAGTAATACAAACATTGAAAACTCAATGATTAGTGTTCACAAATTGTGAGTTAGGACCTAAGATCTTACTGAAAGATGTAATCTAATGTTTAAGAATGCATTTTTGAAAATGGTAAGGTTCCATGGAGGGTGAGTAAATGCTTAAAATAATATCAAAAGCGAAATTGAGAAATTATTTTTATTAGATTTTAAAATATATTTAATTAATCAAGTTATGTTTTAATGTGATTTAGAAATGTATTTTAAACTTATTTATTATTATAAAAAAATAATTTGAGAAACAAAATAATAAGTAATGTTATTTTTTAATAAAAATAGTTATTATATATATATATATATTAATTAAAAATGCTGAAATAAAAGAAATAAAAAAAATGTTTGCTAAAAATAATTTAAAGAAACAAAAAAATATAAAACAAAAAAATAAAATATATTCAATTAAATATGTTTAAATTTTAAATTATTGAGAGATGTATTTAAGACTTATTTATTATTATAAAAAATAAATTATGACCAAAGAATAATTTTACATATAAAAATATAAAAAACTTAAATAAATGAATTAATTTTTTTTAATATTTTTATTTTTTTCAAATATGTATATAATAATAAATAATATTAGATCCGACTAACACATAAAGAATGTTGTTAATTTATATGATTGGTCCTTGTGTATTAGATCTAGGGATAGATCTAGAAATTTGAGTTGTGGTGAGTTTGAAAATAATTTGGAGTAGACTTAAAATAATAAAAAAAAAATTTAAATACAATGTTTGGATAAAAATATGTGTTGTCATTTTTTTTTAATAATTAGATAAACAAATATTGAATTAAATTGAAAAAATTAAGAAATTAAGACGTTAGTCATATTTTAACTGTAAACAAAATTACAAATTTCGAGCCCCTACATAAATACTCTCTAATTATATATTTCTTTTAAATGTTTTATAACATTATATACTTGATAAATTTAAAAATATATGTAAGCATTAAATATCCATTTCCCAATTTATAATATTAAAATAATTATTTTAATTTATTTTTAAATAAATAAAATCAAAATAATTAACCTCGTGACCAAAAACTATTTAAAACTATTAATTATGATTAATTATTGTATTAATTAATCAAATTAATTAAAGATTAAAGCCAAAATAAAAAAATAAAATTATTTAGGATAAAAGGTTGTACTCACACACAGATCAATTAAAGAAGAGAATGGAGAAGAATCGGTTGGAATGATGGGAAAACTGGTCGGTTAGTTTAAGGGAAAACCAGGTCGGTTAGTCTAAGGGAAAACTAGTTCGGTTGGTTTGGGGGAAAACCGGTTCGGTTGGTTTGGTGACCGAAAATAAATGAAGAACACAAGACACAAATTTTATGGATGTTTAGAGATAAAACTCCCACGACACCCCTTCTTCTCAAACATTGAGAATGATATTCGTTAAGGAATATTCCACAACACAATACACAGCACAATGGAGTCTTATTTACTGTTCGATATTCACTTTACAATACGCACACAATATTGTAATACACTTTTACAAATATGTAAATCCACAGAACTTTTCAGTTCGTTCTTATCACTCAATAGCTTGGTGGATTTCTCAAGGTATGTTCGTAAGAGTGAAAGGATTGCGCAAGGAGTTTCTCTCACTCTCTAACTTTGTAATCTGATAGCACATCCTGGAGCGTCTAACTATTCTTCAGCTCTCCAGCTTCCTCCTTTTATAATAGAAATATGACAACGGTCATATTTCTCTCTCATCGGATTAGGTAACTTGCACGCTTTGTCTTTGTACACATGGCATCTGTGCAGTGGGTGACCGCCTGCCCTCTAAAGGTTACTTGTGGACTTAGATAAGGTCAGGTAATTATTGTCCTGCTCCATGCCTGGTTTCGGAACCTTCTTTTGCATTTTCCCAAGGAATATTTTGTTTGTCTTAACACGTTATCTTCAATGTATTCATTATCGTTTGGATGATCTGCCCGTTAGAGATATATGGTAGCTTTACCTTTTTTCAAGAGGTTGAACCAACCGGATATGTCCAGCCGTATATATTCGGTTTGCAGTTCATTTAATAACCATAGCTGAATAAATTTAATTAACTGGAGCATTAAGTGCCGATTGACCGATCTCATCTTCAGGAGCATTAAGTGCCGGTTGACCGATCTCCTCTTTAGGAGAATTAAGTGCCGATTGACCGATCTTTCATAGAGCCGAAGTCGGACTACCGGTCAAGCTACCGAACCAATATCCACTGCTGAGTCGATTTCTCCTATAGGTAAATTTCGGTATTTTGCTCAGCTTCCCTGAAATAGCAAAACTTTAAATATTATTTTCAGTTAGTGAGATTCGATCCCTAATTACCTGTGTGACAAGCAGGAGTGTTTACCACTACACTACAATACCTTCTTGTTATATTTAAACTAATTAATATACTTAATATGACTTAGTGGTTTAACATATATATTTAATTGAACTTAGTTTTATCTATTCATTAAACTTTTCATAAGTTCTAACAATTATATTCTAACAATTTCTCCTTTTTTGATTATTTAGAATAAATATTCAAAAGTCGTAATTGTTGGCCAGTTTAAAGAGCTTATATTTGTTTGGCCGGTTTAAAGAGTTTATATTTGTTTGGCCGGTTGAAAAAGTTGAGGAAAATTATAAACGGTTTTGTATGTTCTAACAATTTCTCCCTTTTTGATTATTTAGAATAAATATTTAAAACTTGTAATTGTTGGCCGGTTTAAAGAGCTTATATTTGTTTGGCCGGTTTTTGGAAAAATGGTTTGGTTTAAGGAGAACTTTATTTGAGGAAGAATTTTGTATGAAAAATTTTGTATACTTAACAATTTCTCCCTTTTTGATTATTTAGAATAAATATTCAAAACCAGGCAGATTTTATAATTTAAATCGGTTTAGAAATTATTATAATCTAACAATCCTAAAATATTTCTAAGGGAAGAAAACTTAGCCTCGAGAAGTGGCTTTGTGAGGATGTTAGCCACTTCATGCTTGTTCCCTTCATGTGATGTGTCCGTCAACAACCGGCTGTCCGGATGCAATGTTGACTCTTCCAAGCTTCTGTCTTTATTTACCTACATTCATATACAATAGAAAATCTGGTCCCCATTTTTCTTTGGATCCGTGGCTTATTAATCCCTTCGGAATCCATACTTTGATTATTTTGATGGACTTCCCGTTGTGTGTATGTATAGTATATCTACCTGTTGATGATTCTTTAAAGAATGATTTTTGGTAAAAGTCTATTGACTTTCGGTCAAAATTTTCTTTGTCATACAAACTGGCTGTCCTTTTCTCAGGTTTCAGCCAACTTGAAGTTGTCTTTACATAAATCATCTCATCCTTTGAAGTTAAATTATTGCAACTTGTAATTTCTTCCTTGAGCTTCTCATTCTCAGATGAGATCTCACTTATTTTATTTTTCAAAACATCATTTTCATTGTTTTGAAATAAAGATCCTGTACTGCCATGTTTGAAATCACTTACCTCAATGTCGCCGTCCATGAGACTGTTGACCGCTCCTTCATTACTTTCAATCGATGAGTTGTCGCTGATGACCTTTCAAAAAGTTGAGTCAACTTCTCCCATGTTTCTTTGGTAGTGGAGCATGACTTGATTGTTGCGAACATGTTTCTATCCAAAGTTTTGTATATAGCATATCTAGCTATGTTGTCAAGATTATTCTTCCTTCTGTCCCTAGTTGTCAATTCGCTTCTTTCTTTCTCGATCTTAATCGGACCGTCTGAGAGGATGAACATCATTTCGTCATCCATTGTTTTCAGGTGCAAGTGCATGCGAGTCTTCCAATCAGCGAACTTTTCGCTTTCTAGCATTGAAAGTTTCTCGCCGAAAGTCATATTTGCTTGCTCCGGGTTGCTTGGGTGTTAAGATTCCTACTTTGATACCACTTGTTAGGATCGGGATCGCCGATAGGGGACCGAGGTCTGGATAAAGGAGACTTCTGAAAACACACAAAACGGTTGGCGCTAATTCGGTTAAGAATTAACACTGGTCTTAACACCACACAAACTGTCACAAACTCTTAAATTGGGTTCAAGTGCGGAAGTAGTTTGTTTCAGCTTGAAACAACACACAAAGATCGGTTAAAGAAGAGAATGAAGAAGAATCGGCTAGAATGATGGGAAAACCGGTTTAGTTGGTTTAAGAGAAAACCGGTTCGGTTAGTTTAAGGGAAAACCAGTTCGGTTGGTTTGGGGGAAAATCGGTTTGGTTGGTTTGGTAACCGAAAATAAATGAAGAACACAAGACACAGATTTTATGAATGTTCGGAGATAAAACTCCTAATTCATCCCTTCTTCTCAAACAGTGAGAAGAATATTCACTAAGGAATATCCCACAACCCAATACACAACACAATCGAGTCTTATTTACTGCTCGATGTTCACTTTATAATACTCACACAGTATTGTAATACACTTTTACAAATATGTAAATACACAGAACTTTTCATTTCGTTCTTATCACTTAATAGTTTGGTAGTTTTCTCAAGGTATGTTAGCAAGAGTGAAAGGATCACGCAAGGAGTTTTTCTCTCTCTCTCTAACTTTGTAATCTGATAGCACGTCCTGGAGCGTATGACTATTCTTCAACTCTCCAGCTTCTTCCTTTTATAATGGAAATATGACAACGACCATATTTCTCTCTCATCCGGTGATTGGTCAAAAGGAGTCGTGTCGGTCTGTATTAGGTAACTTGCACGCTTTGTCTTTGTACACATGGAATTTGTGTAGTGGGCGGCCGCCTGCCTCTTAAAGGTTACTTGTGGACTTAGGTAAGGTCAGGTAATCATTATCCTGCCCCATGCCCGGTTTCAGATCCTTCTTTTGCATATTACCAAGGGATAATTTGTTTGTCTTAACACGTTATCTTCAATGTATTTATTATCGTTTGGATGATTTTCCCGTTGGAGTTATATGGTAGCTTTACGTTTTTTAAGAGGTTGAACCAGCCGGATATGTCCGACTAAATTTTTGGTTTGCAGTTCATTTAATAATCGAAGATGAAGGAATTTAATTAACCGGAGCTCATTTAATAACCAGAACTAATTTATGACCGAAGTATTTAATTAACCGGCCATGCTTCATTATAATACCAGTTGACCGATCTTCACTTCAAGAGCATTAAGTGTCGGTTGACCGATCTCCACTTTGGGAGCATTATTGATAGTTGACCGATCTCCTCTTCAGGAGCATTAAGTGTCGGTTGACCGATCTTTCATAGATCCGAAGTCGGACTACCGGTCAAGCTACCGAACCGATATCCACGGCCAAGCCGATCTCGCCTACAGGTAAATTTCGGTATTTTGCTCAGCTTCCCTGAAATAAAAAACTTTATTTGTATTCGGTGAGATTCGATCCATGATCACCTGTGTGACAGACATGAGTGTTCACCACTACACTACAACACATTCTTGTTATATTTAAACCAATTAATATACTTGATATGACTTAGCGGTTTAACATATATATTTATTTGAAATTAGTTTTATTTATCATTAAACTTTTCATAAGTTCTAACAATTATATTCTAACAATTTCTTTCTTTTTTGATTATTTAGAATAAATATTCAAAACTCGTAATTGTTGACCGGTTTATAGAGCTTATATTTGTTTGGCCTGTTTAAAGAGCTTATATTATTTGGTTGGCCGGTTGAAAAAGTTGAGGAAAATTATAAACGGTTTTGTATGTTCTAACACTAACTTATGTTTAAATATATTTTATATGTTATATCTTATAGTACTCTTACCAAACTCCTTATTAAAGACTCTACAATTAAAGAGCAACACACTTAGTCTCTTAATTTTCACATTTCATCTATTAAGTGTACTTAAAATCTTTACATATTCTAACCTTTTAGTTTTTCTTATTTTTGTATAAATTCATACTCTTTGTTAGAAAAAAATAAGTAGATTAATTTTAAACCGGCCAAAGAACTTAATCAGTCTCAATCTTCCTGTACAGGTATAGATCTAGCCGCATCATACCAGTTGAAGAATATGACTCAATGATCCTGTCATAATCTGTGAAACCGACTGAACTCCTTCAACTGGATCGGCTAGTAAAAGTGTCAACATCCGGATAATTCATCCAGCTGACTCATTCTTTATTGAAGATCATAATGTTCAACGGAAAACTTTGAAAAGTGATGAATCTGAGAAGATGACGTAATACGATGATATAAAGATTTCTCGGAAATATACAAGAAGAAAAGATCCGGATCAGAAGCATGCAACGAAAACAATGATGAACTATTTATCTAAATCTACAAGCAACATCTAATTCAGGCGGCAGACCTAGTGCATGTACGCCATGTGTCCAAAATGCAATCCGGCCTAAGTGCATGGTTGACAAGTGTCCAAAATGACAAAACGTGCACGCAATCTAAACCTGACCAGCGCGGCATCAGATGACCAATCCAGCGGAGAGAGAAAATTATGACCGTTGTCACATTTTCCATATAAATAGAGCTCATGGTGCCGAAGATATACACGTGTGAAATCACTACGAAAAGCTTATATAAGAGAGAAGTAACAACAACATAAGATCTTACGCACGACCTCGAATAGTGTTTGAAATTCCCGAAAGTGTTTTTGTATTGTGTGTGTATTTTACCATTGAGTAAAAAGTATTGGATTACATCATTGTGAGTGTTGTAACCGACGAGTAGTAAATAAGACTCGTTCGGATTGTGTGTTGTAGTTGTGTAATATTCCTTAGTGAATATCCTTCTCATTGTTTGAGAAGAAGGGGTGACGTAGGAGATTAAACTCCGAACATCTATAAAAAATTCTGTCTCGTGTTCTTTACTTTCATATTATGGCTTACTCACTCAAACCTAACTGAAACATCTAAACCGAACCGAAATAACTAATAACTTCCTAAACCAAACTGACTTTCTTCTTAAACCGATATCTCCTAAATACCTTCCAAACCGAACTGTGTGTGTCACTTCAAGTTGAAACAAACCACTTCCGCGCTTGATCCCAGTTCAAGAGTTTTGTGACATCTTGTGAAGTGTTAAGAAGCGATTCTAGTCTCTAACCGGACTATTACCAGTGTGTGTGTGTTGTGTTGTTAAGCGTTCACCCTTAAAAACCGGACCCCGGTCCTCCAAGGGCGATCCCGATCATAACACTCTTGTAATTGTAATAATACACAAAAATACATTCTTAATCTACATCAAGTTCTTGTTACTTATCTTTTCTAACTTAGTATCAGAGCCATTATTAGGTTTACAAACCTCTATATCCATGGCCTCTTCTTCATCATTTTTTTTGCTTCAACCACTCATCTCTTTCACAATCTCACATCCATTAAACTCGATCATAAAAACTTTTCTTATTTGGAAATCTCAAATCTTATCTACCTAAAAGGTTATGGCCTATATCTATATGTTACTGGAAATAATTCTGCTCCTGAAGCCTTTTTGCAAGTCGATACTGCTGATGGATCTAGTGTCCTCATTCCAAATCTTGCTTTTACAATCTGGGAGGAACAAGATTAGATGATCCTTTCATGGCTTCTCTCTACCTTTTCAGAATCCATTCTAGCCCAAGTGGTTGGTGAATCATGCACTAAATCTAAAGCCCTTTGATCTACTTTAGATTGCACATTCGCCTCTCAAGTTCGTTTAATGTAGCTTCGTCTTCAACTTCAGATGGTAAAGAAGGACTCACTCTCGATGGCCGAATATTTATAGAAAATAAAATTAATCATCAATAGTCTCGCTGGTGCTGGGAAAAACATATCTCTAGATGATTTCATCCTTTATTCTTTGGGAGGACTTGGTCCTGAATACGAATCTCTCACTATAGTGGTAACCACTCGCACCGACCTCATTGCCATCGAAGACGTCCAATGAATTCTTCTTACACATGAGATTCGCCTTGAATAACTCCACTATAACTCTCAAATCGCTAATCTTGCTTTTGGATCGAGAAGGATTTCAAAACCATCTCACTTCCAACGATCGCGACTTTCGGTCTCCTTTACGAGTGATTATAGTGTATAAAATGAAACTGTCAATAAATTAAACTCCCATATTTCTAATGGATATCAAATAAATAGGTCTTTAAGTTCATCTAAATTTTCACACTCTGATCGTGCTTCTACTATAGGGTTAGGGTGTCCATCTACTAATGGGCCTTTTACTTTGGATCATGGGTCTCGTAGGCCCAATAGAAATAAAATACAATGTCAATTGTGTGATCGTTTTAGTTATGCGGTTAATGTTTGTCGATCGGGTCTGTTTTATAAGATTTGCAACTTTACAGGTCATTCGATTGAAACTTGCCGACGTCGACAGAATTAAAATTCAACGACACACTCTACTATGATGGCTAGACCTTCTACTGTTTATGACTCGGCTTGGTATCCCGACTATGGTGCTACTGACTATCTCACGAAGAATCTTGACAATTTTAGCATCTCAACTCCATATAATGGTACATAAACTATTAAAATGGGAGACGATAACTCTCTTCATATTTCTAATATTGGAAAATCATTCATTCCATGTTCTAATAAAAACCTTCATCTATGTAATATATTACATGTCCCATTAATAACCAAAAATAAGTGTTTCCAAATTTTCTATCGATAATAATATATTTTTTGAATTTCATCCAAATTATTATATTGTCAAGGATCAGGTCACGAAGAGGGAACTCTTTCGCGACACATTTAAAAAGGGCTATATCGCCTAAACTCAACCGTCAACCCTCGTCCACTCATCAAGCTCTTATTGGAACTCGTTCATCTGTCAACTCTTGGCATCATCGTCTTGGACACCCTTCATTATCAACATCAACCTTTATTATGTCTTCTTTTTATTTACCTATTATTGGCAACAATAAATTATGTTTTTGTGAATCTTGTCAATATGGAAAAATACAAAAAATTCATTTTTCTGTTTCTCAATCTCGTTGTAAGTCTCCATTAAAATTAATACATTTTGACGTTTAGGGTCCAACTCCTCTTTTCTCTACTAACGATTTTCGATATTTTATCCATTTTATCGTTGACTACAGCCGCTTTACTTGGCTATATCCTATCTATAGAAAATCTGATGTCTTGCCAACTTTTATTAAATTTAAGACACTTGTTGAAACTCAATTCAGCACATCTATCAAAGCTCTACTATCTAATTGAGGAGGCAAATATAAGAGTCTGAAATATTATCTTGAAACTCATGGCATCATCCAACACCGTCTATCACGCCCTTATACAAGTGAATAAAATGGTGTTGCTGAACGCAAGATTCTACACCTTACAAAAATGAGTCTCACTCTTCTTGCTCATGCTTTTATTCCCCTATCGTATTAGGATGATGTAATTTTGTCAAGTATGTATCTCATTATCATCTTCCTTCAAATGGTAAGCCTCGTTAATCTCCCTTTGAAATTCTTTTTAATCGTCCTCTTAACTATCTATTCCATAAAAAATTTGGATGTTCTAGCTTTCCGCTCACTCAATCATACAACTCTCACAAAATGATCTTCGAACTCTAAAATGTATTTTTCTTGGCTATAGTCTAAATCACAAAGGCTATCGTTACCTACACCTTCCTTCCGACATAATATATCTCTCGTCACGTCACTTTTGATGAACAAACATTTCCATTTAAAAGTACATTATTAGAATCTACCAACCTTTCTACACCGTTGGTCTCTCCAACACCGCACTTTCATTTTCTTCCACGTTCATCACCTCCAATCTCCCTAATTTTAACATCACAAATCCCTGAAGTACCATCTTCTCAAACATTTGAACACTCTTCATCATCATCAAAATCCAACCATCCATCTTCACCAACTAACTCGCAAACATCAAACTCCTATCAACCATCATCAATAACCAATTCATCCTAAATCAATCCTTCTACTCTCACACATGAACTTTTCGCCGTTATACATGCTCCTGAATGTTCTTCTCATCATATGATCACGTGCCAAAACTCGTGCCCTTCACAATGCCAACATTGCCACCATCTCCACCTCTCCATCCACATGTTTCTCCACCGCCAATAAAGATACTCAATGGCATTCTGCCATGGCAAGTGAGTTTAATGCTCTAATTCAAAACAAGATGTGGTCTCTTATTCCTCGATCCTCGCAGAATATCATGGGTTGTAAATGAGTTTTCAATATCAAACAAAGAGTTGATGGTTCCATTAAACGTCACAAGGCTTGTTTAGTTGGGATATCATCAACAACAAGACACTGACTATCTTGAAACATTCATCCATATGTCAAACATACTACCATCCAAACCATCCTCTCACTTGCCACCACTCATTGATGGAATATTATCAACTCGATGTTAACAATGCCTTTCTACATGGAACTCTACACGAGGAAGTTTTTACGTCTCAACTGCCTGAATCCACTCATCCTAATTATCTTAATCATGTGTGCAAACTTCACAAAGTACTCTATGGACTCAAATAAGCTCTCCGTAAATGGTATATTACCTTGAAATCTACTCTTCTTTCCATTGGTTTTCAAGAAACCAAAAATGATTCTTCTTTATTCATGGACCACTCTCCACAAATTACATCGTTATTTCTTATCTACGTGGATGGTATTATATTCACTAGTAATTCTTCATCTCACATCTCCTCAATCATCTCTCAACTTAACCACATTTCCACTCTTAAAGATTTAGGTCCACTACACTATTTTTTGGAGATTGAAGCTCATATAAATTCCTCCGACATTTTTCTCTCTCAATCAAAATATATCAATGACATTCTTATCTGAGCCAATATGAGTGATTCAAAACCTCTTAATACTCCAATCTCTTATGGGTCATCTTTATCTTGCCATGATGGCGACACTCTTCCTGAACCAATTTTGTACCGCAACATTATTGGTGCTCTCCAATATTTGGTGCATACTCGACTTGAACTAGCATTTGGTTTCAACCGTGCATGCCAATTCATACAGTCTCCTACCACCACTCATTGGTCTATAGTAAAAAGATTACTCCGCTACCTTCGTCATACTCCTCATCACGAACTCCTCATTCGTCCAATATCTTCTCTCGTTATATCTTCCTTTTCTAACTCCAACTGGACTGGTTGTCCGGACGATCATCGCTCCACAACTAGCTACTGCATATTTCTTGGTGTCAATGTTATCTCTTAGAATTCAAAGAAACAACAAGTTATTACTTGGTCTAGTACCTAGTCTGAGTATCGAGCTCTATCTCATGCCACTACTAAACTCATCTGGCTCCAATCCTTACTACGTGAACTTTGCATCTCCCCACTTCAACCTCCCACTCTATGGTAACATTGGTGCTGTATTTTTATTGGACAATCCAGTTTTTAATGCACGTACAAAATATATAGAGATTGATTTTCACTTCGTTCGCGAAAATGTTGCTCAGAAATCTATTTTCAACCGATGCATACCTACTGATGATCAAATTGCTGACATCCTTGCTAAAGGACTTGCGTCAAACCGATTTGATTTATTATTTAACAAACTCACAGTGTGTGCCTCCCCATAATCAGATAAAAAATTATATGAATAATGCAATAAATACCATTATCAGATAAAAGCATAATCAAAAGAAAAGAACAAAAACACCTTTCAAGAACAAAAAATAAAAATAAATTTAGAACAACACAAAACATTTCTTCATTCCCCGTAAGATGAAGACTAATCTTTTTCCTATCCTCCTTTCTCTCTTCCCCCTTTTTAACAGCATCTAGGAAGCTTATGGGCTCACAGTGACAGTGATGATGAACTCACATGCCTCATGGCAAACGAGGAACAAGTATTTATACTCTCCCTGTGACGAATTTACTAAAGATGAGCTATTCAATGCACTAAATGATATGGTAGCAGAATATAAGAACCTATTAACATTAATACCTACCCAACTGAACTTTAGAACCGATCCCATAATATCTACCTTGACCGAACCAAAGATCACTCAACCTGATAGAATCCTGGAAACCGAGGTAGCACCGGATCTATCTTCTAAGACCGAACATTTCAAGGAGTCAGTTCAAGAGCTGACCGAAGAGGATGAAGCCCGAATCCAGTATCGAATAGCCACTTGGAAAAGATCTAGTGACATGGTGAATCAGTTGTCTAAGTATAACAGACATCCTAAGTGTATGTTCGGTCTTGGATACAAGAACAACAGATTCAGCAACCGGAACCATTCCGACAAAATGAGGCTCACAAAGGATAACCTTCCCTTTGTAAGCTTCATCAAGAGCTCTTTAACCGACGAAGAGGAACTAAGTGCCTCATATCTGGAAGACAAACTAATCTATGCAAGTCCAACTGACTCCGAAAAATGGCTTCACCTTGAGAAAAGAAAAATCAACCGGCCCAAAGGTAAGAAAGCCGAACCACATAAGTTAAACCAAACACCATCTCCGAATAAGGCATTCTTAGGAAAGCAGAAAGACTCCAAACCGAGTGCAGGAAAACTAGTTAGAACCATAACCGGAAAAGTAGTCCGACTTATCAAAGTCTGGATACCTAAGGGACTAATCGCTTGTGGACTCAAGTAAATGTGTGTACCAAATATTTGTAAATATGTATATTTTTCAAGATACGAAGAAACGGCTAGGAAACTCCGAGTGGTACCTGGATAGCGGTTGTTCCAGACACATGACTGGAAACAAAAATTTCCTAACCGACTATAGAAACTGGTGCAATGATTGTCTTCGGTGATAACTCAAGAGGTAGAACTGTGGGCAAGGGTAAGATTGTCCATGGTAACTTAACAATTGATAATGTACTCTTAGTTGAAAACCTGCATTTTAACCTGTTGAGCATTAGTCAAATGTGTGATGCTGGATACACTGTAGAATTTCTTAAACATGCATGCTTAGTTAAAAATTCTCAAGGTATCATACTACTAACCGGAAATAGGTTAGGAAATATATACAAGGTAGACTAGAAAAATAAAGTAGAATACCATGTTTGCATGGTGGCTAAAACCGATCAAACTTGGTTGTGGCATAAAAGGCTGAACCACTTAAACCTGAAAACTTTAAACTATATCCGCGGTAAAAAGCTAGTTGAAGGAATTCCTGATATAGTATTCAATAAGGATAAAGTCTGTTCAGCATGTCAAATGGGTAAACAAACTAAGTCAACCTTTAAAAGTAAAGGACACATTCAATCTAACAGATGTTTAGATCTCCTTCACATGGTATAGTATAAGTAGGTACAACACTATTGGTATAGTATAAACAATACCAATAGTGTTTTAATACGGTGTTTTTTATATTTTTACTATTGGTATAAATTTATACCCTTATATAATTTGTACCTCATATTTGGTATAAAATAGTAACTAGTCCCCCCCTAGGTACAACACTATTCTTATTTCATTTAATTTTTAATTTCTCATTATACTCTTTATTAATACTATATTATATAATATATTTTATTTAATTTTAATAATAATATTATTATTATATATAATTATTTTTAATATTGCTATTTTTTAAATAATTCAATTTTTTAATTAAAAAATATTTATTTATTTTTATAACTATAATTTTATTAATTATTATTTTCTAAATTTACTTATATTATAAATAATATTTTTATTTTATTACAATTATTAATAATATTTAAATTAAATAAACATAATAATTTATCGTTTATATTATAATTAAATTTATATTAATTATTAAATAATAGTACAATAATTTATAATAATAAAAATTTTTATTTATAATATAAATAAATATAAAATAATAATAATAATAATAATTAACATTTTAAATTAATAATTATATAACTTATACTACATTCTTATACTATATACCAAACACAAAATTATAAACCATATACAACTTATACCATTTCTTATAATTTATATCAAACATCAATAACCTATACAATTTATACTACCCTATATTATTTATACCTCGTTACAATTTATACCTCTATATAACTTATACCTTATATAATTTGTACCACCAACCAAACGCTACCGAAATGCATTCCTTGATGAATCCGGTACTAGACACGAGTTTTCTAGTGCTAGGACTCCTCAACAGAACGGCCTTACTAACAGAAGAAACCGAACTCTCAAGGAAGCCGCACGGTCCATGATAGCCGATTCGGGTATTGCCCATAAATTCTGGACTGAAGCTATCAATACTGCATGTCACACACAAAACCGGTCTCTGATTAACAAGTTTCACAATAAAACACCGTATGAAGTATACTTTGATAGGATTCCTAACCTTAAGTATCTTAAAATTTTCGGTTGTAAATGCTACATTCACATAAATGGCAAAACCTATCTATCTGCTTTTGATGCAAAATCCGATATTGGGATCATGTTAGGTTACTCAGCAGTTAGTAAAGCTTATCGAGTGTATAACACTAGAACCTTAACCGTGGAGGAATCACTTCATGTCGTTTTCGATGAATCGGTTTAAAGCAACACTGCATCATCCTTTGATCTACACAACAGATTGGAAAACAATAATATCCACTCTGATAGTGAAGATGAGGTTCTGGTTTTCAGACGGTTTGTCCATGACCAAATGGGTAATGATGAAACCCAGCCGGATCAAGCTGTCACACGGCAGGAAGCTGACACCTCGGTTCAAATTGAGGAAATCGGTCGGTTTGACACTCTTGTTCAGCCTACCGATATGTCTAGCCTTGATCAAGTAAACGGTGATTTGGTAGACGCTCTTGAACCGAATCTCAAAAGGAACACAAACCATCCTCCTGAGCTAATTATAGGTGACCCTTCAGAACCCCGTTCGAACTAGGCGACAAATCTTGGAGGAATACTTCAATTCCGCTTTTATATCCCAGATTGAGCCGAAAAGAGTGGATGAAGCATTGTCAGATCCGGATTGGATCTTGGGAATGCAAGAAGAGTTAAACCAATTTGAGAGTAATAAAGTCTGGTACCTAGTCCCTAGACCGAAAGATCAACCGGTCATAGGAACAAGATGGGTATTTAGAAATAAACTCAATGAAGACGGTTTGGTCACGAGGAACAAAGCCAGATTAGTGGCACAAGGATACAAACAGGAAGAAGGCATTGATTTTGAAGAATCATTTGCCCATGTAGCTAGGATTGAAGCCATTAGGATTTTTCTGGCTTTTGCCGCCTTCAAAAATTTTAAAGTTTTTCAAATGGATGTCAAAAGTGCATTTTTGAACGGTGAGCTACGTGAGGAAGTATATGTTGAACAACCATCTGGTTTCAAAAATGCTGATCTGCCTAATCATGTGTACCGCTTAAACAAAGCATTGTACGGTTTAAAGCAAGCTCCTAGAGCTTGGTATGATACACTAACCGCATTTTTGTTACAACATGATTTCACCATCGGTTCGGTGGACAAAACACTATTTAAATTTGAGAAAAAGGAACATATTCTACTCGTTCAAATATATGTAGATGATATCATCTTCGGCTCAACCGATCCTAAGCTATGTGATAAATTCTCAACCTTGATTACTAACAAATTTGAAATGAGTATGATGGGAGAATTAAGCTTCTTCCTAGGTCTTCAGGTTAAGCAACTCGATGGAGGAACATTCATCAGTCAACCCAAATATACAAAGGAACTTCTAAAGAAATTTGGGATGGATACATGCTCCTCAGCCGCTACCTCAATGAGCTCATCGGTCAAATTGGACAAGGATGATGACGGTCAGGCAGTAGACCTGACATCTTACCGAGGAATCATCGGTTCTCTCCTATACCTGACAGCAAGTAGACCGGACATACTATTTGCAGTCGGTGTGTGTGGAAGATTCCAGGCTAATCCAAAACAGTCTCACTACACAGCCACAAAGCGAATCTTGAAATACCTAAAGGGAACCCCTGAAGTCAGTCTGTTGTATCCAAAAGACTCATCTTTTAACCTCACAAGTTACTCAGATGCAGATTACGCAGGTTGCAAAGTTGACAGAAAAGTACTAGTGGAACATGCCAATTCCTAGGAGATTGGCTTGTTTCATGGCACATCAAGAAACAAACATCGATTGCTACGTCAACCGCAGAAGCTGAATATCTAGCCACTGGAAGTTGCTGTTCACAACTTCTATGGATCCAACAACAACTGAAGGATTTCGGTATCACAGCCGAAGAGTCTCCAATATTCTGTGATAACACAAGTGCCATAGCAATCACTTACTACCCGGTTCTACATTCTAGAACCAAGCACATCGACATAAGGCATCACTTCATCCGGGAATATGTTATGTTGAAGCATATCCGGCTGTAATACGTATCAACAGAACAACAAGTAGCCGATATCTTCACAAAGCCTCTACAGGAAGCTAATTTTTCTCACTTCAGACTAATACTTGGTTTAACCGATATAAACCAACTTATCTCTAAAAATGTTTAAAAGGGAAAATCGGTTCGGATAGACAAAATCGGTAGTTCCTCCTAAATTGTCGGAATTCAAATTCACCAAGGTACCTATTGAAGAACCGCTCTGTTCATCAGTTAGAGTAAACCGACCGGTTACTTAGTGCATGCACCAATTAACCGCATCGGAACGAATGACTGAAAACCGACCGGTTTGGAAATAATGTACTCCGAATTATTTGGCTTCCGAACAAAAATGGAATAATTATCTGTGTTTAGACTTATCTGTTCTGAAAAATACATTTTCAAAGAAAAATGGTCATACCTCAAAAGACATGAAGATATGATATCTTTCATCGTCCAGGCCTATGACTCACATCCTAGGTTCCTAGGTTGTAGACATGCTTATTTCATGCAATTTGTTTTATCATATGGTCAATAGAATACATCAACTGTCACCCATTGGATAATACTATCATCCCTCTACTAATATATAACTTAGGCAAACGTCAGACAAAATATTCACAAGTATCAACTTATCTTCTCACTAAGACAAAAATGTCTCAGTTTCCAAACATCCTTCAAGTTGATTTCGACTCAGCTCAAAGTACAGAGCACTATGAAATCTTCAAAATGCTTAAGGCACTTGAAGATACCGGTCTAAAAGCCTTCCTAGATGACAAACATGTCATCTTTCCGGAAACCGTCCTAGAGTTCTTCTATAACGCCATGGTTTTCCGTGGCAACCCTCATTTCGACACCCTCATTCAATCTAGGGTCGGAGGTACCGTATTTGATTTCTCGGAAAGTGACTTCGCCAGATGCTTCGATCTTCTGAAGCAAGGGATCACTGATCTGAACGTCCCGGCCGGACTGAAAGCAGAAATTTCCTTGAGCTTCTCTCGGTCAAACCATCCGGTCAATGACCACGGTGCTAGGTCATCACTGAGAGCTGAATACCAATTTCTCAATGATATCATCGGTCGTGGCATCCTAGGCAAGGACGTGACCAACACCTACTGCACTACAACTTTCAATATGATGGCCGCTATCACAACAGATATGTCGGTCAACTGGTCCAGGGTGTTATTCGATATCCTGATCTGGATGATCAGCATCCGCCAAACCGGCCTTATTCCTCAGATCAGCTGCCTACTCATGGAACTCGGTGTTCCACTTTGTCCAGGTGAAGGACTGAATCAGGCCCAAGTCATAACCAAGGAAGTTGTCGACTCATTCTATGAGCGGTTCGAGAAGGCGTGGAAGAGGAAGAACCGACACCTGAACTCCTCCGGCAAATAAGTCACTCTTTCCTACAACCGGTCATTTTGCTGCACGAACCGGTTGTATCGCTATGATCATTTCGGCTTAGACTACGTCTCTTTTCGGTTTTCACTATGTCTACCTCGATTTCTTGTATCTCTCTTTCATTTAATGAAAAGTAACTTTCAACTTCCAACTACATGGGAAATTACACAAACTTAGTTACTTTCTAACTAGATTCTCTACCTCGAGCTCCGCAACCGATCAAAAGTAACTCCTTCCCAAGGAGTTTTGGAAACATAAATATTCCCTTCATAAATGAGACAAAACTGAATTTCAGCATTAAATGCCCCTATTTTCCCTCCAATTTCAGATCTATATAAGGAACCCCACCTTATCAATACACCATACATTCAAACATATCAAAATTTCTTAAACTCTCTCTCTCTTAGCAAAGTCTGAAAGCATGTCGAGCCGAACACTAAGAAACTATTTGAGCATTGATTTCGACTCAGTCCTTCAACATGATGATCTGGAAACGAAGGAACTCATGTTTGAATCACTAATCGACACCGACCTTCGTGATTTTCTCGATGAATCCGGGCCTATGCTGTTTCCAGAAGTACTGGAATTCTTCAACAATGCATACATAAGTGACAATGTCATTGTCTCCACGGTGAGAAGACACACTATCTCTCTAGACGAATCCGAATTTGCTCAAATGTTTAATCTGTCCACTGAAGGGTTTTCCGACTTCCCATCCAGGATGGGAAGCGCCGCGACCGACTATTCGGAACTGTTCTCCGGAACCGAGGTGCTGGTGGAGAACCACGGTCTGAAAACCCGCCTTGCCCACCACATTCAACTCCTTTACGAGATTGTCAACCGATCCATCATTTGCCAATCTCCGAACCAACACTACTCCAAGAGGGTCTTCGACATGATGACCTACATTGTCAGCAACACCCCCATAAATTGGTCATCAGTCCTCTTCTAAAACCTGAGGACTATGGTCGAGACAAAGAAAGTCTCGGCTACGCCCCCCACATAAGCCGGCTCATTCTTGAACACAGTTCAGATTTTGGACCGGGTACACCAGCGTACCTATCAAATGTTCTCAATGAGGATGGGGTGGAGGACAAGCTCTCTAGAATCGTTATTACATAATTCATAATTATGTATCTTGTGTTTTTCAAACCGATCAATGTATCGGTTTTTATCATGTATCTTTTCTTTCAATGATTATCTGATTTTTAAGCTTGATAACCAGGTCAAAAATCGAAATATTAGAATATCTATCTAACTGACTAGCCGATTGATATCGCTAAATTACTTCGTTGAATAATCCGGTCAAAATCGAAAACCGCATCCTCACGGTTAAATAACCGCTTCATTTAATAAACGGTTACAAGAAGAACCGCTTCATCGCCGGTTAAATAACCGCAATCAAAAGCCCGCTCAAAGCCTTTGAAGGGAAAATTCCCTCCCATAACTTCCCGCCCATTGGTTCCCGCCCATAGCCTTTGGAGGGAAACTTCCCGCCCAAACCTGATGTGACGGTTCGCGGTGGTTGGAATTCCAAACCGCGACTATAAATAGGGTCCTTAGTCATTTTCTTTAACTCTCACGCGAATCGGCTTTCTCTCTCTAGCTCTCAAATATTTCATAAACTCTCAATCCTTCGATCCTTCGTTCTATTCCTCTTACAATGGGTCGCGAATCCGTGCAGTTCAAACATATCGTCCAAGTTGACTTGGATGAAGTTCGGGCGAACGGTTCGGCGGAGGCAAAGCGGGTGCTAACCCAGATCTCCGAGTCCGGTCTCGAACACTTTCTGAACGGACGATTCATATTATATTAGGATGCGGTCAACGAATTCTTCCTAACCGCATTTCTCACCGAGGGAACAATCATCGGAACAATATGCGGACAACGACTCACATTGACGGAGGAGTCGGTCGCTGAAATATTGCATCTGCCATCCGAGGGGAGCGACTTCTCGGTGGCCATAGACGAGGAAACCTTCCAGACGGCTTGCCGAGATCTTTCGGATACAGCGGTTCCTATCGCGGTATCCGGTAAGAAATCATCTCTTAAACCGGAATATAGACCGCTGTGCGATATCTTCACCAAATCGGTTCAAGCAAGAGGAGGCAACTTTGACAGCCTCACCCGGATAAAGATTGAAATGATTGCGGTTTGGTCAACGACATCAAAATCAACTAGTCGAAGGTGGTTTTCACAAACCTATGTGAGATGGTGGATCCGACATCCAATCGGTCATGGGGATACGCCATCCCACTAGGTAAACAGATGCGTCACTTCAACATTAACACCGACCCCGGTGTTTTCCTCGCTCCCAGCAAAGTTCTAAAATCTCATCAATTCATTAAACCGGAGGACATGCAAGGCAAAAAGAAGGCCTCCGGTTCTACGAGCGTCCGAAAGAAGAAAGGAGCTAGTAAGAAAACGGTTCCGGTCAAAGAAAAATCCGGAACCAAGGGGGATAGGCAACCAACCGGATCGGCTAATCCGCGGTCTGACACCCCCAACACTGAAAATTCGGCATCTAGCTCTGACCGAACAGCCTCACAACACACTGGAGAAGATCGGACCGGTAAAGGGAAAGGACCGATAGTCGAGGAACAATCGGTCCGACATGATGATGTTGATGCCGGCTCGGACAGACTTCGGGAGGAAGATGAATCTGCGGATGAACAAACCCGGCAAACGGCCGAGGACCTCGTCAGCAGAATCATGGAAGAGATTCATGAACAGGCTCACGCGATATCTGACGTCTACTATCAATGGGCCCTGCACCGACATCAAATATTCTACAAAAAATGCTACCGGATCTCACTGTTAACCAGAAATTCGAGAAGCTGGTTGAAATGGAGGAGGAAGTAGTCGGCCTCACAAAGGCTTAGACTATCATGACCGCCCTAGGACGAAGTAGGATGGTCGAACCGCATGCTCGGTTACTGGGGCTCACCGAATACATTCGACTTCTCCACGAAAAGCACATTCCAGGGACACCGGACTCTCAACTTGAGCTCTTGGTGTTAGACATGCTAGCGGTCATGGAAGGGGAACTGACCGAGGAGATGGCACGGCTTGAAGCGGAGCCCGAGCACCAGGAGATGTCGACCTTCTCCAGATCCCCACCTGAGGATGATGGCGGTCCGAAACCGACCGAAAATGAGCATTCCTCTCCTCCACCGGAACAGGAAATCAACATAACCGAACTTAGGATGGGTACACCGCTCATCGACCAGCGAGTATCTGTTCAAACCAAGGATTCGGTACTGGCCATAACGGATGATAGGGTCAAGAACCTCATCGAGGAATTTGTCAATACCGCGATCCACCGTGGAAAAAGAAGATCAAAGAAACCGCGGCTAAATCAGTTGAGATGATTGAGTCGACAAACAAGGAGCTCAAATCCGCGGTCGACCAGATCACGTCCGTTGAAGAGAATTACGGCAATACAGATCAGTTGTACGGCGGTCATCTTGACAGAACCAAGGCATTGGAGGAGATAACTCCGAAGTTGGTGACCGACCTCGCTTCTGTCAGCCAAAAGGTCGGTATGATGGAACAATCTCAAGAAACAACCGATCAAAGGCTGAAGAAGGTTTATGAGGACCTGGATCAATCCGGTACCAAGGCCGGCTCTACACTTGCAAGGGTGGTAACGCTTGAAGAAAAGCATGACAAAATCGAAGCCGATCTAAGAGCGGTCACCAAATATGTGACAGAGTTAATAGAGGCAAAGCTGGGTGCCGATAAGGCACTTGAGGAGGCAAATGCTCTCGCGGCCCAAAAGCTTCAAGATGCCCTGGACGAGCAGGTCCGGATTCAGAAGGAAACGGTGCTGGCAGATGAGAACCTGGCCGGACATATACAAACAATCGAGAACAGTGCACCGGCCATAGAAATTCAACAAAATAAAGATGCTCTTCGGCTACTCGTCCAATAGGAAACATACAATGAGTTCGCCAAGGCTCACAAGAAGTTCAAAGCGGTTGCTTCCCCTTCCGCTCCGGTTACACGAAAAAGGAAGGTTGCTTCGAAGAGGGCGGAAATCACGACACTATTGGACAGAGTCACTGATACGGTTGTTGATCCTTCACTCAACCCAGTTTTGCAAGCCGATGAAGATTTCGAGGAAGAAGTCGAGCCACAGCTCAGAAGACAGCGGGGTTTCGATGCGATTCCAATTAGATCGTTCGCTCAACCGATCTCTCCCTTCACCGGAACTTCAGGCGGTCAAGGATCCTCATCTAGGCCGGTTCCAGCGGTCAAGGAAAAAACGACTAACGAGCAGCTGGAAAAATTCTTGCCGCCCAGATCGAAGAAATAAGGGCTTTATTTACTTATCTTTTCTATGTTTACTTCGGTTTTACATATATAAAGTATTTTTACCTTAGTATATATTTCATATATATATATCACATATTTTTGGAAACCGGCCTACTTTTGCATTATTATAGAGTTTTTGAATATTTTAAATAAAATAATCAAAAATGGAGAAATTGTTAGATAAAATATAAAATTTTCCAAAATTTTTTGAAAAATTCTTCCAAGTCAGTTTCCAAATATCCGGCCAAATAAACTTTTAAAAACAACCGGCCTACTTTTGCATTCTTACAGAGTTTTGAATATTTTAAATAAAATAATCAAAAAGGGAGAAATTGTTAGATAAAATTAGATCGGTTAAATAGAACTTAACAAAAACAAACCTCTTGTGCAGGAACCGGTCAAGTTACTCAACCGGTCAAGTTACTCAACCAGTCAAGTTACTCAACCAGTCAAGTTACTCAACCGGCCAAGTTACTCAATCGGTCAAGAAATCCAACCGAACAAGAACCTAACCGAACAAGAAGATAAGACCGGTCAAATCAGAAGGCCAAAAGCCTTGAACATTCGGTCAATCAGAAGCTATGGAAAAACCGGAAATCATCCGGTTAACATAAACAACCGACCAGTACAAATAGATACTTCGAGTATCTGTTGAGGATGATACCGAAGGGACAGACTTTAGTATTGCCATATTCATACAAGTCTGAGGACAGTCTGCAGGCTGCAGAAGATCGTCCGACAAGATCTTTCCACTCCAGGATAAATCAGAGACGCAATCTTCCAGGTATAGGCAACTGTCCAACCGACAATTGCCATATTGAGTAAAAGACAAACTTAGTCGGTTTGACCTACACACTGGAAGACTAGACTGCCAGGTCTGAAGACTAGACCGCCATGTCTGAATCACTGAACCTTTGCTCAACCAATCAAACTCAAGGAAATGAAATGTGACCGTTGGCACATTTCACCTATAAAAGAAGGAGCTGAAGATGAGTAAATGTAGTTACCAGTTCTAAGAGATTTCAATAACCCAAGTTATCAGTTCTACCAACTACAAGCTCTAAGATTTATTGCAAGTTCATTTCTCTACAAGGTATAGAGCTTAAGTATTTATTTCAAGAGTGATTACAATTTCGATTAAAATTGTACGAGTGCTATCGATCAGTAAATAAGTCTCGATGGGATTGTGTTTGTGTATTCCTTAGTAAATATCCTTCTCGCGGTTTCGAGAGGAAGGGGTGACGTAGGAGTTTCATCTCCGAACATCTATAAAAACATGTCTTGTTCTTTACTTTCTGCCGGTTTCATATTTTAACCGATCTGTACTAACCTATTCATACCGTTCTAACCGACCCTGCCTAAACCGAATTACCGAGTCCCAAAAACCGATCCATTATACTCACCTTATCTACATCCAGTTCCGTCCATCTAGTGTGAGTGTTGCTTCAACCTGAAACAAACCACTTCTGCACTTGAACTCGGTTCAAGGGTTTGTGACAGTTTGTATAGTATTGAAAACCCGGTGTTAATCTCTAACCGGATTAACCACCAACCTTTGAGTGAGACGTACTAACCGGCCAGACCCCGGTTCCCCATCCGCGACCTAGATCCTAACAATAACCATTTCTGGTCATTCTTTTTGCCAATTCATTTTATATGAGTTTCCTACTCTACTACCAGTTAATAAAGTATTCCCATGTTGATCCTTAAATAAACATGCATGAGTTTGAAAATCAACTAACAAACCATTATCACAAGACTAACTAATACTAATCAGGTTATAGCACAAATTGTCAACAAGTAACACGTCATTAATGGTTAGATTACCATGGATAATCTTACCTTTAACCATGGTCTTACCCTTCTTATTGTCACAAAAAGTAATCTTAGGTCCAAAATAATCTGCTATATCATTGAGAAGCCGTCTGTTTCCTATCATATGCCTGGAACAACCACTACCAAGATACCATACAAATTCCTCGAGACCATCATTCACTTGTACCTACACAAAATACTATTTACAATCTTTTGGTACCCACATTCAATTGGGTCCTCGGTCAATCAGTCCCTTAGGAATCCATATTTGAGTTATTTTGATGGATTTCCCATTTTGTGTTGTGATTAATGCGTATGATTTTGACATAGCAGACGCCTTCCTGCTAGCCACTGATCCCTTAGTCTTTGAAGATGATTTTCTTTTAGAAATTCTTGACTTCTTGCCAAGTTTTAGATTGCCAGACTTGCTATCTGCTTATAACTTATTTTTCAATCAGCTAATAGTCGGCGGAACATAAGTTATTTCATTCTTCAAAGATACCTCTTCATGAATGGGATCAGATTCAATATCAGTTAAACTCCCTTTTACAAAGATAATTTATGTAACCATGTATAACAATTCAATACAATATTCTTTTTCTTTAGTTTAACATGGTATTAGAGCCTTGTTATCGTTCTTGAGTCAATCAAGTGATAGTCCTCCGTTACCTCCATCAATGGCTACTTTAGCCATTGATGGAGGACTTTAATAATTTATTATTAATATTATGTTTTTGTCGGTGGTCTTAAGCATCTTATCTCAAGTTTTGGATTTCATTTGAGTGAATTTTTTTTCGTCTAGTTGGATTTAGATTTTGGTATCTTGGTGGAAATGAGTTTGATTGTTTTGTTCTTAAGTGAGGAGGGTAACTTGGACAGATTGATGGTTGGTTTGGTTGAATTAGCTAGTTTAGAAGAATGTTGATTTTATTATTTGTCTTGGAGGAGAGGAAATAAGAAGTGAGTTTTTGAAGCTTGGTTTGGTTTGTCTTTGTTTGATAGTCTTTGTTTGATTGGTTTTGGTTGTTTTGTTGAGTATAGGGAGTTGAATTTGGTTTGGTGTTTCCATATGTTTGTGAAATTTGGTTTGATTTGTTTGATTTTGGTTGTTGTTGAAAATAGTAAGTTGAACTTGGTTCGGGTTTTTCCTAAGTTTGTAAAGTTTGGTTTGATTGGTCTTTGTTTGATTAGTCTTTGTTTGATTGATTTTGGTTGTTTTATTGAGTATAGAGAGTTGAGTTTGGTTTGGTGTTTCCCTATGTTTGTGAAACTTGGTTTGATTGGTTTGGTGTTGGTTGTTGTTGAAAATAATGAGTTGAATTTGGTTTGGGTTTTTCCTTAGTTTGTAAAGTTTGGTTTCTTTGATTTGTGGGTTGTTGATTTGATTTTGTTTTTTTGGAGGAGTTTGTGAAACTTGGTTTGATTTGTTTTAGTTTGGTTGTTAATTTTGTTTGGTCTGAATCGAATAAGAGCTGTTTTTTGGTGGATGGTCAATGGATTGGGCACAAAATAGAAGTGAAAGAAGAGAAGAAGATTAAAAATGATGCGTAACTTCTTATCGTCCGCGCTTTCATTTTCTGACTGTCAAACTCTCAATGCTTATTGTTATTGCATCATGAGTTTGAGTGGGGATGTTAGAGTATAATATAATATATTTGTAAGATATTATCACAATATTAAAAATTATGATAATATCAATATTATATCATACTCTAACACATCCTTATTTATTATTTGATGGATATTAAATAATATATCCAAATAATTCATTATTAACAAATGTGATAATTTTAAATGATCTAGTAAATGAAACCCCATTAAATGAATTGAAGTTGTTATTATTAAAAGTTTATAGTCACCATATCATCAAATAAGATATTAAGAGACAAATGTATTTGCACATCTATATATATATAATGATGCTTAATTTTTAAAGTGTTCGGATTGTTGGGTCGAGAGCTGTGGTTAATTTGAATATATATGTGAGAGTAAATGGATACTTGTGTCGGATTGTGGGTTGACCCACCCATAAACTTAAAACGGTTTAAAATAAAATTAAAAACAAATACAACCTTTTAACGAACTAAACTAATAACACTTTATATTTTAAATTAAACACCAAATTAGATGAACATGAGACATTTTAACAATATAAGTACAACTTTTTTCACCATCTAATCTATATATATAACTAACTAATTAGATGAGAGCGTTCTTTTTTTATTTTAATATATTATTCGTGATTTATTAAAATTTTAAACATTGAATTTTTTGTGATTGATTAAAAATTTAAAAATTGAATAAATGTTATTATTATTTTTTTATTTTATTTATATTTTTATCCTTGTGCAATCACACCAAGATTTTCCTAGTTTGTTTAATGACAAGTGAGAGATTGAAGGAATTGTCTCTTTTAATTTAATGTGTAAGGAATAATTTTGGATATAACAATTATTGAAAATATTTTAATTTAATTATTTTAGGAATTGTAATGTTTTGCTAGAAGACAAATACAATAAGTTAAAAACCTATAACTATTATAATTGAGTTTATTGAGGTCACACTAAGAATTGACATATTAGATCAAAGCAAATAATGATTTATTATTAACAAATATATTAGATATTATTAATAATAAATATATTATTTATTTATGAAATAAAACAATATATATAATTTAATGGGTTTAATTATACAATTAAGATTTTAAAAGAATATTATTTATCTATAAAATAAATAATATATAATTAAATAGTTTAATTATAGTGTTAAAATTAAAAAAATATATTAACTATTTATGAAATAAAATAATATATATAATCAAAAGGTAATTAAAGAAAAATTTCATTATTTTGAATATTCTCTCTTTAAATATTCTATGACCTATTTAATAAGTCAAAACCTTGTGACTATGCGAGATCAATTAAAAGTGGGACTCAACACAATTACTTGAAGTTGTTGTAAAATACATGTATAATCACTTTTCTTTAAAAAGATGGTAAGTTATATGAGATTACCATCTTTTCAATTAAACAATAATAGTGAGTGTTACCCTTGTTCATTCGTTTAAGGAGTCGTAAGAAATTATAACCGAACTTGTGTGAACCAATGAACAACACATGAGGCTCTTATCTCCTTCGGTATTAATAGGGCTGGACAGTTCACACATTAACATTGATTTTCTAATAACAATATGCATTAACGATCTTATCAATTTAGCATATAGATCACGAGATTGGATCTGAAATTCCACTTAAAATCTAATAATCCCAATATATAACTTGAATCAAACTTGATGATGCATTCATTAGTTATTTAAACACAACATGTATGCCTTCTTACAAAATGTAAATAACTTGTTTCAAAGTGTAAATAACTTGTTTCAAATTATTAAAGGGTATGATTAAGGGTAGGTTAGTACGATATACTTTCATTTATTATACATATCTTATATCTTATCTAAAGTTTCGGTATAGAAATATGTATATATTATTTTACCTGAATTTTGGTATACCTTAATTTCGGTATGATATTGATATTATACATTTCATATCTGAAAAAAACATAATAACTTAAACAAAAACAATTTAATATAGTTACTAAACAAATGTTACACAAAATCAAAAATTAAAGTTATTTATTATAAAATAAAACATTCTTTTTTAAATCTAACATTTTTAAAAACTAGCTGACGTTAAAAACTGAAATTATCAAGAATAAATATAAGTGTATAGTTTTTGTTTTTGAAAAACGACTTAGCGTCATTTCATTAAAAATTCTCAAAAATGGGAAAAAACCACAAGTTTAAGAGATCATTCTAGATAGGCCTATAATTATTTTGAAATCATAATATTCTGAATAAAAGCTAAAAAGCTAAAAACGTAAATGAATTATCTGATTACAATACTTTCAATTCTAGTGAGTTTAAAAAACAGTAAATTTCAGCTCCTGCAAATATTCTAGTTCTACTCTATGCTTGGAATTTTTCTACATGTTCCTGCGAGGGCGCTGCGATCCAATATAATATTTTTCCATAACTTTTCAATGCTCTTGCGGGTTCTGTCATATACCCTTCCATTCCATTCTTTCCAAATGTTATACACCACTGCTCCAAAGTCGTACTTGAACACGCTTGTTGCAAATTTATTTCCCTTGGCTTTGAGTAGTGCCGCTTCTTTGATTTCATTCCATTTGCTCGGGAAACTGATCAGCTCCAAGATTTTATAGAATCTGTCCCAAAGTACCGAAGCAATACAGTAGCTCCCGAATAGGTGATCTATGGTTTTCATTTCCTCTGTATAGAAGATAGCTCGCGTCCGGAATGCTCATATACTTGATGATATGATCACGAGTGCTGAGTCTTTCCTAGAAGGCAAGCCATAGGATTAACTGGTGTATAGTATTTAAATTAGACTAAAGTGGATAGAGATTCAGAACGGTCTTCAATCACATTTGTATCTACAATTTGTTTTATAAATTAATAATACAATTCATGTTAGATAATAATAATTATAATAATAATAAATATTAGTTAATTTAGACTTAATTAATAAAAATTTCTCACTTTTTTTAATTTGTTCATTTTAATTGAACAATTCAAGTTCATCGTATGTAAGATCCTTTCTTATGTTGAATTCATCACTTTAGTCCATTTGTGCACACCAATGCCTCCACCATTTTAAGACTCAAATTACTCTTAAAAATATCAACTATCATTTTACCCAAGTTAAAAGAAGACTCACTAGCAACCATTGAGGATGAAATTGTAAAAATATCCTTGACAATAATTAAAAGGATTGAGTACTTAGTTTCACTCCTTTCCACCGCTCTAAAATATTGAAAATTTGATTAAATATTTGTTCAATCTTATCGTTAAGGTATGTATAACATATATTGAATAATAATAATACATTATAATTATATTTTAATTTCATTTTTAAAGTTTATATTTCTTTAATTAAATTTATATTAAACTTATTTTCTCATAAGTATTATATATATATATATATATTAATTGATAAATATTATTTTGGTATATCTCAATATACAAAATTTTTTAAAATTTCATACCTTTACCATACAAATAATTTTGATAACGGTACCATACTATTTATAATATCATAATTCCCCTCCTATGCATGATCCTTACATAAGATAAGTGATGTTAACATGAAAAATAGTTAGTTCGCATCTAAACAAATCATTAGTCTTATGATCATGAGACTAGTCATAATTGATTCTAGACATTTATTTTATGTTATTTGATTTGAACAAATAAAAAATAATTTTATAAGTAGTTAGTATATCAATTACCAAAATAAAATTATGAATAATTTATTAAGAGAACAAATCATGAAGTGCTAGCAATAATGAATAATTGTTTTATGACATCAATTATAAATGCCTTAATACTATTTAAATATCACAAACATTTTTTTTTATGTATTAATAAGTGTTATTACATAGTATTACAAAGAAGAGTTCACATAAAATGTATAAACTAAAGAAAATGTCATATTAATTTTTAAAACAATAAATTTAAATATATTATGTGAAAAAGAGACTCATTTAAGTATCATTTATTAATCTCACTTTATATACTCATAGTTAAATTTTGGGTCACACTAATTCAAGTCTTCATTGTCAAGAATTAGAGATTTGCATTAGTATAATTAAAAAAAAGTATATCAACACTAGTTTTAGATGGAGATTTAATGAGGAGTTATACATGTAAAATGATTGTAGGTCTAAAACTAGGCTCAAAGTTTCTTTATTTTTTTATAGTTACTAATTGGACTACATCGAAATAAGTCCATAAACATATTGTATCCCTAACATAAGTGGGTTTTGACACGTGTGTATTCATGACATTAGTCGCTTTCGACCTTTTAACCGCAATACATGTATTTCAAATAAATGTAGTATGCCGTAAATAAAAATGTGATTGAAAGACTTCTCTTTTAAACAATAAAAGGCTTGTGTATGAGCTAAAAGGACATAATTTTCTTTGAAGTATATCTTGCATTCAATTTGTGTATATATATAACTACTCTAAATAAATAAAATTTTGAACAAGACGTTGCGATATGAATCAAGTTACATATGCAGAGAGTAAAGGCGTCGATCGATTCAATAAATGGCGGCATCGACGCGAGGTTAATGACCGGATGTCTATCGGTAATCCCTATTTCTCCCCCTTCCTTTTTTTATTTTTATTTTGAGCCAAAAATAACTTTAGCCCATGAAAATGTAATATGTTAATTGTTTAGGTCAAGGATTAGCTATGATCTAAGGTCTCGTGTACAATTGTGAGTATATATAATTTTTTCTAAACAAACATATTTTTTTGGTGTATTATCATAATTCTAATTCTAAAATGATGGAATATCGAATTTAATTATATATATATATATATATATATATATATATATATATATATATATATATATATATATATATATTGGTCGTCAAGATTTCAATAGTCAACCACATGACCATGCATTGAGAGGAATGTCTATCAGTAATCCTACTTCTCTCATTCCCATTTTATTTTTCATTTTAAAGAAAAAAAATGAAGCCAATTGTGATAGATTAATTATTTATCAATATAGAAGAACTAGCTTTGATATAAATACAGTTTATTTGAATTAGATCTTGCATTTACTTTGTATATATATATAAACCTAATTAGAAAGTTCTTTAGTCAAATTTCAATCCTTTTTTTATTATAAAATATTTTAAAATTTTATTTTATGTTTGAATTCAAAGGTTTTGGTTTGGAAGAGTTAGATCCTATGTTTTTAGTTTGTTTGTTTTTTATTGTTTTTTTTGAACATATTTATTTAAAAAGTTACAAGGGTTGATAATTTGTTATTGTGATGAATCTCTTAGTTCATTTTGATAAAATTTAGGTTAATATATTGTACATCTTATTATATTTTATCTATAATTATTTTGAATTAAAACGTCTTTGATTTAAATGATTAATTTATAGTTATACAAAAATAATTTATTTTATTACTTTAATTAAAAGTCATTTCTTAAATTTAAAATATGCATTAAATTTATATTATATATATATATATTATAAATATGATAATCTAAAATATGATCTTAAATATATTTTTTAATCTATTGTTGTCTCTTAAACTTATTCCAATAAATTTATAACTCCTAAAATAGTTTTTTGCTTATGATATGCTTCTCAAAAAATAAATATTTTGTAGATTTATTTTAAAAAAATGTATATCAAGAAACATAAATAGAAAATAGTCATGTTAAAACGATTCTGCAAAATATTTCATTTTTGTGTTGATCTTGATTAGTTTCACATTTATATTCATATGAGTTAAATAAGTCATTCCTTAAATTAAAATATGCATAAAATATGAATCATATCTACATGTATTACTAGACAATTGAAATCTTATCTCTTTATTAAAATGTAACATCTTATTCATATCTTTCTTATCTCTAAAATTTTATCACTATAAATCTACTTGAAGTATTTTTTTGTGTGGATATGTTATTCATAAATTTAAGATTGTGTTAAATTTGCTTGTTTTAAAAAAGTATACTAAAGTTCTTAAAGTAACATAAATGAAAGATAATTAAATTTATATAAAAATGTTTCTACAATATATATATATTATCGTTGTATCTCCACATTTATATAAAATATAAATGTATATATTTATCAAAATTAATCGATAATTATATTTACACACAATTGTAGCTATAAATTAATTAAAAATATTGTTTCTAAATAATTATTTTGTGAATTCTCATAAAAAGAACATAATAATATAGATGATTTAGGGTTATTTGCAATTTTTTAAAATTGTTTAAGAGTTTAAGTTATAAATAATATTATTTAAGTGTTTATTTATGTTTATGTATAATTAGTGTTTAAAAAAAAGGAAAAGAAACATCAAAACATTATAAACCATATTCTTAATCATAAAATTTATAAACATATGGTAAATTTAAATTAGCATATTCACCTATTAATTATGAATAATATTAATTAATCATATATAATTTTTAGATTTTAAACTTTGCAAATTATTAAACGAAGATTTCCTTGCTATACATACAGATAAAAATATAAACAAAAAAAATTAATAATAAAATTATAACAATATGTATTATTTTTTTTTAAATAAATCACGAATAATATATTAAAATAAAACTCTCTCATTTCACATTTTATTCGATAAAACAACTAATCTTCTCTCATATTTTTTTTCTCAATGAACCTCTTATCTCTTGAACATACACTTTCACTTTGGTCAATCAAATATTTGATTCATATTTTTTAACATTTAACGTCGTACCCTCACAATTTGATCAATCAAATATTTGTTCATATTTTTTAATCACTTTCAATTGTTACCAGACTATTAATCATCGGCAAATCATAAATTAATCACATTTGGTTAAAGTGTTGTACTTGTTTTTGTTAGGTTGCAAGTTAAAAACATACATATATCATTTTTATTTTATTTTAAACCGTTTTAAATTTATGGGCGGGTCAACCCACATTCCGACCCAAATATCAATTTACTCTCACATATATATCCAAAATAACTACAACATTCGACCCAGCAATCTACACTTTATATATATTAGTTACATAAAAAGTCGAATTTATATTGGTTAAGAATGTCCCGCTATCATTAAATTTAGTGTTGATTTTAAAATATAAAGTCTTATTATTAACCTAGTTAGTTAATAAGTTGTACTTGGTTTTGTTAGGTTTTAAGTTTTAAACATAAATATAACATTCTTAATAATATTTTTAATCATTTTATGTTTATGGGCAGGTATACCCACAATTCGACCCAAATATGCATTTACTGTTATATATATATATATATATATATATATATATATATATATATATATATATATATATATATATATATATATATATATATATATATATATATGAAGTTGAGTATAAAATCCCTTAGTAAATTTTTTTAAGATATAATTAGTAGTCTTCAACCTAACATGGTTATACGTGACAATAATTAAATTGTTCAATTAATATATTAAATTGTTTAAATAAAATAGTTGATAAAATGTTTCGAAGTCAAATCTACTATTTTTAATATATATATTTATAATCTTGAAAACTAATTCAATTTAATAACAGAACGATTCTTATCACTTCATCTATGAATTCAAATTTATTATATATATATATATATATTAATTAAAAATCAACCAAAAATATTTATTTTGTTGACTCTTAAAATAAATTCAAACTTTGATAAATATTGCACTCTTAATAAAATTCAATTTTTCTTATCAAACATAGTAAAATATCTAATTTTAGATAAATTTAAATGAATATTTTTACTTAAAAATAAAATCAAAATGATTATTACTGGCGGCATTGTTTTAAGCAAAAACTTAAATAATTATCTATCCTCTTCTCTTTCGCATTAAATTTGAACCCATCAAAAAATAAAGTGTTTTGAAGCAAAATCTCAACTTGCTATCCTTCTTTTTCATGTTATTCTCTAACTCATGAGCTTGCCCTATAAATATAGCAACGAATATATGTTTTAAGCATATGTAGATCAGAGATATCGAAAGAGAAATACATTTGGTCTAATGGAGGATGGAATAGATTCTTCAAACATGACAGTGGTATGCAATTATAAATATCATTTGTCCACACTTCCTTTTATTTTAGTATTTAATAAATACATTTACTTTTTTTGGAGGGCTCTAGACATAACATGGAATTGGGTATCAATGAAGTACATTTCCTGGAAAAGTTTGAAATGCCCAAATCAACACAAGAAAAGTATAAAGCTACCAATTTTCCAATAATATTGCTCAAGATTGGCACTTGGGAGGTGAGGTTTTTGTTGGATCACAAAATCTTGTTCTCCATTGACTATGTTGTTGTGTTTAGTTATATTTGATTTCTTCTAGACCATTTACAATTTTTTGACAATTTGTTATATTAGTTATTGGGTTAAAACAAAAGATTGACTCTCGTTAAGTGGTTGATCATATAATCGTTTCTTTAGATAATATTTGGAATTGTACTAATACTAATTAACTTAAATTATTGATTATGCAGAAACTTTTAAGATACGAAGGTGAGTTGAAGGCCAAATGTTACTATTCAACTAAGAAAATCATATGGGAAATTTTGGAAAATAACTTGAAAAGTAAGATGGAGATTCTTTTTAGACATCGATGCAATGAGGGCCACTATGATTGAGAATCAACCCGGAACTTTGGAATTATTGGTTAGAGCTACCATTCCATTCTTTATTTTTTAATATGCTCCATTTGATAGTTTAATTAATTATCAAAATAAATCTAAACTTGAAACATGATTTGATTAATAAGGTGAGATTTTATGATAATATACCTTTTAGTTTTTAGTTGAACAAATCTCCTATATTCTTTCGAGAGCGTGACCCAGTACCGATGAGGAAAATAGTTTGGGAGGAGTCATTTGATTTCATACAAGGTCAAGCATCCATTTTCAGGTAAATTTAATTTTAATTAAACAATGAATGTACCTTATACAAAGAATAGTGTAATAAAAGTGGAATGATGTCTCATTTCATATTTGTTATACATATTTAACATCAACTTATTATTTCATAGTCAAGGATTGAGCTTCAAATCCCATGCAAAACTTGGTCAATTAAAATACATCAATTTTATCTTTATCAAATTTTGTTTTCTAGGATTCATCATGTCACGTTTCCTCCTGGAACATTTGGTCAATTAAGATACATCAATTTTATCTTTATTAATTTTTTTTCTAGGATTCATCATGTCACGTTTCCTCCTGGAACACTTGATAAACACTATGAGACGCTCTTGCAAAGTGATTCTCGTTTGATGGATATTAGTAAAAATGTGTTTCTCGTGATAGAATTTCCGTACTTCCAACCCAACAATTCGAATACTTCAAATATCCAATTTGGTATGGGAATATTGCACCAATCTGTACCCTCTCTAGAGATCTCATATCTATTACCCCAAATGTTACCTCCACAATATGACCCATTGCCCCAAATGTTTCCTCCACAATATGACCAGACTAACTACAACCTACATTCAATGCATTCGAACTCTATTCAGATGCATGATCACCCGAACTATATTCAGATACATGACTCATCATTACAAAATCCGGGTAACTTATTACTCATATATGCAATAAACAGAACTATGATTTTCTTATTTTGTTTCTTCTATTACTTGTAGGTATGCATTACCAACAAAGTTCCACTGTCAACAATTTCGGTGATAAAATAGAAACATATGGTGCACCTAACACCCTACCAATGAGCGACCAAATTCCATTCATGTCAAATGTTATGCCTTCTATACAAGAGGAAAATGTACAATTCAATGGGACAATAAACAACAACGATGAAATACTACGAAACATTGAGCAACACTTAATTAGTGACGAGTCCCCAGTGGTAGACTTCAGTGACAATTCACTTCTTCACAATCAAGTGTCTCACAACCAAGATAGTTATGTTAATAACACCTTTGACGATGATCATATTCCTCATGAACATTTTAACCATTAATGCCCTCAGACAATGACGTGATTAAGGATACAACATTTGCAGTACAATCACATCTAATATTAAATATTTTATTATAATGTAACTTTATTTTTGTTTATAAAGATACCCGACTTTGATATGATTATATATATATGAATTTTATAAATTGTAAGTCAATAATTATATATACAATATATAATATAATATCTATATTTCAATGTTACTTTTGAGATGGATTGATGAAATTTAGTTTACTCAAATATTTTGTGTGTTTGTATATTAATATTTTTTATTTAAAAATTAAATATTATTTATGAATTATAAATTTATAGAAATGTCTTAAATAATATTAAAGCATAACAAATTAATTGTGATTACATTTTTTACTAAATGAAATAAATTAGACAGCATTATGTTTTTTTTTTCATTTGACATTTTTCTTTTATTTAAGTTGTATTTTTTTGTTCTTCAATGACCTTTATATTCAATGTATTTAAAAAAAATAAAGTTCTAATTACAAGGGTCAAAAATATTCTCTAGAACTAAAAGAAATGTGAAAGTTGTACATTATTCACATTCATTTGGTTTGAAATAAATAATCAACTACTGCATTATTTGTTTCTCTCCCACGATGTGTTTGCTTCATTATACTAAATCTCGTTTGTTTTTATGCATAAAGTATTGTTTGTTTTGGATGTATTATCAATATAATTAGTTGTTCCAAAATTTGTTTTGTAACTAAATTGTTCTTCCAATAAATTATAAAATTAACTTGTTCTTTTAAAAAGTTTTTAAAATTTATCTTTAATCTAGGGACCATTTTACATGTATCTTTTAATACTATTTTTGATCATACACTACAAAAAATTGCTCATTTGTAACAGGTGCACCGCAACTATCTTTGCATTAAAAACGGTCTTTAACATTTGTCTTAGACTATAGACAATCGGAAAGTATGAGAAGCAAACGACCCACCGATGATTGAAAGTATTATTCAAACTATAAAAATCCGAGACGAAAAAATTGATCCGGCTAAATTGGATGCCGAGTCGAACAAAACACAACATTAACTCAAAACTACGTGATAAAAAGGAAAATAAGGCACCCTCCAATACTAAAAAGGCCATCGGAGGGAAAAAGATTTGAAAGATAAGTTAAGTTTATTTTTAACTCTTAGACATTGAGATATAGAAATGGAAAAAATAGAAACCACTTAAACTACCTCCTAAATAACATAATGAGTTAAGAGCTAACTTTTTTATATAAGGAATTTTTATCTTTTCAAATAATCTTACAACCTCTAACAAGCTCTCAAACCTTTCAAACTTAAAAATAATACCACCTTCAAATTTTAGTCTCCATTATTATTATAGTATTTCAAATAAAATGACAATTAATATTTACTCTTGTTAGAATCAGGATCGCCGATAGAGGACCGGGTCTGGCCAAAGGAGACCTCTTAAAACACACAAAACGGTTGGCACTAATTCGGTTAAGAATTAACATCGGTCTTAACACCACACAAACTGTCACAAACTCTTAAACCGGGTTGAAGTGCGGAAATAGATTGTTTCAGCTTGAAGCAACACACAAAGATCAGTTAAAGAAGAGAATGAAGAAGAATTGGTTGGAATGAGAGGAAAACTGGTTCGGTTGGTTTAAGGGAAAACCAGTTCGGTTGGTTTAAGGGAAAACTGGTTCGGTTGATTTGGGAGAAAACCGGTTCGGTTGGTTTGGTAACCGAAAATAAATGAAGAACACAAGATACATATTTTATGGATGTTCGGAGATAAAACTCCTACTTCACCCCTTCTTCTCAAACAGTGAGAACGATACTCACTAAGGAATATTCCAAAACACAATCGAGTCTTATTTTCTGCTCGATGTTCATTTTACAATACTCGTACAGTATTGTAATACACTTTTACAAATATGTAAATACATAGAACTTTTCAATTTATTCTTGTTAGGATCGGGGACGCCCTTGGGGGACCGGGGTGTTTCCGGTTTTAGGAAGGGTGGCCGCTTACAACACACAACACTCTTTGGTGATAGTCCGGTTAGAGACTAAAACCGTTCTCAGCACTGCACAAACTGTCACAGACTCTTGAACCGGGTTCAAGGGCGGAAATGTCTGTTTCAGGTTGAAGCAACGAATGCGACTTTAGATGATGTCTTAGAAGGAGTCGGTTTTATGGATGTGAGTGACCGGTTTTTAGGAGTATGATTAGTTTGAGGTTAGGCTGAATAATAAAAGCAAAGGAAAGAACACGAGACAAGGATTTGTTTATGGATGTTCGGAGCAAACCCTCCTACGTCACCCCTTCTTCTCAGGTTATGAGAAGGATCTCCACTAACTCTTTAGAGTTATAACAACACTTCCGGTCGAGCCCAACTTCGCTACTCGCCGGTTACACCAAACTCACACTTTGATGTAATACAACAACTCAACACAAACACACACAGAAAGCTTCCGGTTTTAGACACACCGGTTTTACAGTATAGGACTTTATCTCTCTAGAATTAAATGCTTTTCGTAATTCGTAATCTACAACTTTCAGAACTGATAATGCTCACAACTGCTGCCTTAAATGAAGACGTTTGATCTTCCTTTTATAGCTGAAAGTACCCAACAATTACTTTCTTCTCTCTCCTGCGGATTGGTCGATCATTATCACGCCTGATGCAGAAAGGTTGCTTGCACGCTTCATTTTCCTTAACACTTGGCAGTCATGAAGGCAGCTCTGAGCATAAGATGACGTAGCCGGTTTTCAGATTTGGACACGTGTTGGGCATGCACCTCCGGTTGTCAACTTCGGATCAATAAAGCATCATTGCTTTCCTCGCATGCTTCCGATCGGATCTGATCTTCTTTTATTCTTTCAAGACACGTTTCTTTCATCATGGTGCGTCACTCTTGAAGTTTGAATTTTCCGGTTTTTGTGTCTTGTGCTGTATTATCCGGTTGGTATGTAAGTTTATGTCTTGGCTAACCGGTCGCTTGAGAAGGTGAAAACCGGTTCCTCTGATCTTTAACTTGATCACTTGAAACTGGTTTCTTTGAAGTATAGTAGTAACCGGTTTTGATACGCCAACCGGTTCATACGGTTTTGATCTGTACCTGCACATGAAAGTTGACGACTGTTTAGTTCGTCTGGCCGGTTCCAAAAATTAACTTACTTAATTTTTCTATCAATTTCTCCCTTTTTGATTATTTAGAATAAATATTCAAAAATTGTAATGTGTGGCCGGTTTAAAATTAATCTACTTAATTTTTCTATCAATTTCTCCCTTTTTGATTATTTAGAATAAATATTCGAAACTTGTACTGTGTGGCCGGTTTCCAAAATTTGCTTACTAGCCAGTTAAAAAATTAATCTACTTTATTTTTCTATCAATTTCTCCCTTTTTGATTATTTAGAATAAATATTCAAAACTTGTACTGTGTGGCCGGTTTTAAAAAACATGTGTTCGCTTGTTTTTGAAGAAGATGTTTCAAAAGCATGAGTTTGATTTTCTAGCACATATGTGAGAACCTATCAGAAAAAGCAAAGTAACCAAGTTCTGAAACATAGTAAAACATAATTGTTTGAAGTAAATAAAGAAAGAGTTTTAGGGCTTGGATGGTCCCCCCTTGTGAGGCTCCTTTTCCAGGTCCTTTTCCAACTGTCTTCTCTCTTCTTCTTTTCTTGCTTTCCACTCTCTATCACGTCTTTCGGCATCAATTAGCACTCCGGCCCATACACTTGAGTGACCGGTGCCCTTATTCTTGAACCCAAAGTTGGCACAAACTGGTTTTGGTGGTGGAGGCGGTGGAACAGCAAATGGTCTGAAGCTTGGAGTTGAGGTTGAACCTGGAGTTGCCCTTCTCTTCCATTGGTTAAGCTCCTCCGGGTCTTCTTCTTCTTCTTCATCAAGCGGTTGCGCATTTATCACGACCGGTAAAGCTGTTCTCTGTTATGCCCGCTTCATCACGTTCTTAACTGCGCTTCGCTTCTTTTTGTTCCTTGTATCCATTGAGTGGGACGATTGAACCAGTTGGAGTTTCTGGATGTTGGCCTGTTCTTTCTCGTTGCATTGTTGGGCAAGAGCGTAGTCTTTGTCTTCAATCTCCTTCTGTAACCGTTCCCTTTCTATCTCTTCCTCTTGCAATTTCTTTGCGGTTTCAGCATCCGTTTCGATTTGCGTTTGAGTTGTGCTCACTTGAACCTTGGACATTTCCCCGATCTGAATGGCCATTGCTTGCAGCATGTCCATTAATGGAGCGGTTGCGGTTTGGACGGACTCGGCGATCAAGGCTTTTACTGTTGTCTGCATGGCCGTATCCATCATTGACCTTAGAGAGTTTGACAGGTTGGCCTCAGCCGTTGCGATTCTTTCGTCGGTTGTGGCTTTAAAATTTCCAAGACATGAGTCAACTGTTTCAGCCACCGCTTGCTTAATCTGATCAATTTCCGGAGCTTTGCCCGGTTGAGAGGATTCTTGTTCCAGGTTTTCAGAGGTTCCGGATGTCTCTCCGCCTATATAAAGTGGCTTACTTTGATATAAGTCGGCATTGTTGAGTTGGCATTGGCAACCTTTCCTCCACTGCATGTCAAAACGATCAAGATTTTGTACAAGCTGTTCTCGCACCGCAATAAACTGTTCGGCCATCCTCATTTCAATCGTGTTTAGCGTCGATCCTTTAGTTTCTTGAAAGGCATTCTCCACTGCCTGTAACCGAGCGTTTTCAAGGATAACTGCTGTTTTGCTAAAAGCAGGTTGAATGAGGTTGGTGTTAGCTAGCTGAAGTGCCTTCTCTTCCAGCTTGATGAGCCTGTCCCACTGTTTATTACCACTTAAACCTGGAACCATGTCGGATAACTTGGTTTCGCATCTGAGCTTTACCCATATGAGGTATGGAGCTAACGCATCGTTTGCCCCTTTGTTCATGTCTCGAATAAGTTCCTCGAAGATCTCATCTTCTTCCTCTGCGGTGTATGGAACCTCGTCTCCGGTTATGGTTTCTTGTTGAGGACAGGTTTGCAGCGTGCCCGTTCCGGTTACCGTTGTATCTTCAATAAGGACCCCTTTGCCTTTGTTTACTTGAGTGGAACCTTCAAGTGTTGTGGCTGGTTGGATTTCTGAGGCTGTCTTCCCTCCTGCGGAACCGGAAGGTTCCTGTTCTTCAAAATTTCCCTCCTGAGCCGGAGGTGTAATCTCTGTTGTATTGGCCGCCTCTTCGACCGGTTGAACTTCTGTCTGATCAGGTATCACAACCTGATCAACTGGCTTCCGACGACTTGAAACATCGTCCTCTTCAGTTTCCCGTGCAATGTCTTGGATAACATACTCAATTGCTTTGGAGGTGTTTAAGCCTACGTCGACTAGTACCTCTTCAATTCGCTTACTTGGTGACTTGGAGGTTTCAGAGTGAATACTTACCTCTACTTCCTCCTTGGAAACGGACTTGTTTACTTGCTCCCCGAGGATTCGGTTTGCCTTGGAGAATGAGATGGGACGGGAACGGGAATAACTGTGTTGATGGGAATGGGTTGAAAGACGTCTGCGGTTCTTTCCGGTGGATTGTCAGAGGAAAGCGTTTTCTCGGAGTCCGCCGATTTCTTTGAACTTTTCTTCGCAGCTACCTTCTTCCTCCTCTTTGGTTCTGGTGGGGCTTCGGCTTCGACCGCTTTTCTTGACGGTTTCTTCTGTCTGGTTTCTTCTTCAGCCGGAACCGAGGAACTGGCTCCCTTGGACGACTTTGTTCTTGAGGATTTAGGTTTGATCGTCTTCTCCGGTTTTTCGATCATGGACTCGGAGTCAAGAATGGTGGAGATCGGAAGCGGTTTGCCTTCACCTAGTTCCACATTGAGGAACTCAAGGATTTTAACGATTTGCATAGCAAAGGCCTGCACCCGCCCATCTTTCTTTATCACCATCTGACAGAATTCTTCGTAAATGACGTATCCCCAGTCCACCTTGTCACAGCGGACAATATCCATCAACATTCTGAGTTTCAGTTACGTTAGGTTGTCGAAATTACCTCCCCTTCCCTAGATTGACCGGGCAATGACAGTCAACAGCCATCTGTATTCTGGTTTGAGCTTATTCCTCCGGCTGTTGTGGATCACCAGATCCTGACTTGAGAAAGATACCACCAACCGGGCAGCATTTGATTCTACATCGGTTAAGTCAATCTTTAGGTCCGAATCTGTGTTGGGCAGACCGAGAGCTTCAGCAAAAAGCTCTTCGGTGATGAGAATGGCCTTCCCGTTGACAGTTGTCGAGACCTTCCTCTTCGACAGTGTCGCCGTCGCCAAGAACTCCATCATCGCCGCCGGATAGATGATGAACGGGCCAGACAGAAACTTTTCCAGCCCAGAATCCCTCAGAAGTTGAAGAACAGCCTTGTTCTTGTCTTCGGCATGTTCGTCAATATCTGTGAAATCCACTTGTAACATCCATTGGAATGGAGCTTTGGTTAGATCCATGATGATTTTTTGAGGAAGATATGAAGATCGATGAAGATTGGAGAGATGAAAGCTTTGGAGATTTGAAGATTTGTAGAGAGAGAAAGCACAAGTGTTGAATAGGATGATATGAACTTATATACATGGCGGTTCTGAGCGGTTTGAAGATGAACCGTCAATTTGATGCTTTTGGCGCCAATTTTCCCTCCAAAAGTTACTGCCGTAACTTTCGGCGGTAAAAGCGGAAATTCAATGGGCGGTGAACTTTGGGGGGTAAAACCGTGGGCGGTTAATATTTTTCAAATTTTCACTTTTGCTCGAAGTTCCGGTTTCACTTGAAGTCTTGTTAACCGGAAGTTTTTAAGTTAACTTTTAAGTTTTTGTATAAGTTTGGAAAACCGGAAGAGAGGATATGAATAAAAACTGGAGACTTTGAGGATGAAAATATTTCATAAATAAAGTGGTGAACATTAAGCGGTTCTGGTCGTACAGCAAAATGACCAGAAACCGGAAAGGAAAAGAAAAGAAAGAAAATTAGTCTTCTGTGAACCATTCCCCTTCCATCCTCCTTTCATACCACTTTTCAATGGTGTTTTGAGGAAACCGTTCCTCAATTCTTGACAACCACCTATGAATCATGAGTATGGTGATGGTGTTGGATGGTCCAACCGGAACACCGGTTCCAAGGTTGCGACGCTTAGATATCAGGAACCGGGTGATTTGAGGAGCGTAGCTGATCCTTCCTCTTGCAGCGGTCATGAGCTGCTTCAGTTTGTTGAAGAGGTAGGTGGCCCAGTTGATGGAGGAGTTGCGAATGATGGCTATCATAATGTCGAATGCCTCCCGGCTGTAGTTCTGGTTTGGCATCCGACCTATGATAGACCTTTGGACCAAATCGTGAAAGAGTTGGTAGTGAGGATCGATATTTTCTTTCTTCCCAAAGTCCTTGATAGGAGTGTAGGAAGAAGAAAGGATCTTGAAAAAGTCTTCCTTAGCCGGTAGGTACGGCGTCGGGAAATCAGAAAAACCTTCGTTCGGAAGGTGAAAGAAGGTGGCGAATTCCTCCTCGGTAAACTGGAAGAATTGGCCGTCGACGATGGTGCGGATGCTGCCATCATCTAAAATATGACCATTGTTGAAGAATTCACACACCTCCTCTACGAGGATGGTGTCTGAACCCTTAAGAAAGCATTGCAACCCAGAATCTATGATATGCTGAAAGATGCAATCATAGTATGCACTATCTTTGATATCTTCAAAGTCGATGATAAGTGTATTTCTTAGTTCGGCAGACATGATGATGGAGGTTTGAGAAAGAATTTGTCTTAACTTTCAAATTTTAGAGAGAAGGAGTGCTAGGATGCGTGTTTTGAAAATGAAAGATTGAGCCTCCTTTTATAGCTTGGAATGGATGAGAGCATTTAATGAGAGGATTTGAAAAATCTAGCCGTTTATGTCTAGTCATTAATGTCTTTGTGATTTTCCAAGAGAATAAGGCATGTCTTGTCTAGTCAAGTCAGGCATGCTTTTTGATAATGAGAATTTGTGTTTCCAAGAGTGATATGATTTTATTTTGATATGGCACATTGAGTATTTTAGATTTTGACTTGAAAAGGGAAGGAAATCTGATTCATTAATTGAGGTACAGAACCGGTAGTACAGCAAAATTACCGGTTTTGTGAAAAAGAGATAAAGGGAAAGAAGAAGGAACAGGTTAGACATTTGATGACTCAGCCGCTTGAGCGTTTGATGCCTCAGCCGCTTGATTTCTTCTGGCTTTGACAGCTTCCCACCGGTCGATCATCTCTTGTACTCTTTCCTTGGTGAGCACATGCCTTGGATGAAGAGTGACGAAGGGTCCGGAGTGGATGTCCAGACTTGCACAGAAACCGCTCAGCTGAGGAGCGTAGTCGGTTTTGTTGGATAGGAGCATCTTCTTCAGGTTACTGAAGATGATCCAGGACCAGTTAACCGGTGTCCCAACCGTTACAGCGATCATATCCTCGAAGACCCTTTGAGTGTAATAGTAACTTTTCTCTCTGCACAAGACAAATTTTCCCAGAATCTCGCAGAGAAGCTGGTACTTATGAGAAAGTTGACTTTTGGCACCCCAGGGTTTAACCGGGATATCTAATCCTGAGAACCGGCGACACATCTCTTCCATTGTCACCGGGGAGTATGTTAGGTCGGTTACCCCTTCATTGGGCAAACCGTAGTATACAGCGAAATTCGTCTCGCTGAATAGAAATTTTTTACCGTAAACTTGTGCAACGATGATATCTCGGTGCACTTCCTTTCCGGTTTGGAAGAGTTCTTCGACTACGAGGTAGTCAAGGATGAATCTGTTCTCAAGGAAACTTCTTAGCCCGCTTCTTTCTATGGCTAAGAACATTTCCTTGACTTCGTGATCTTCATATTGGTAGATTGAATTAAAATCTGCCAATAGGATTTTCTTTGCTAAGGAGTTGGTGTTCATGTTTTTGAGAGAGAGAATTTATCTCAAGAATGAAACTTGTGAATAGTGATCTTGTGAAGTTTTGTGAAGGATCATAGTTGGTTTATATAGCCCGGGGTTCGGCTGGTATTAATGATGTTTTAAGCATGCTTGATGATGTCATCAGCTACTTAATAGACTTAACTTGTTGAAGTAACTATAGTTTATTTCCAAGGTAAATCTAATTATTACCAAGATAGCAATGATGAAAAATATCTATTGACAAGATGTGAGTCTCCCTCTCTTGATGATGGACACATGTCGTCATCTCGATTGTGGTAGACTTGTTTTTATTAATTACAGGCTTCATTTTTCAAAATATGCATGAAAACTCAGTCAGTCATCCCAAGTTAACCGGAAAAGTTCATTCCATCAGACCAGAATGCATCTGTACTAAGCGGTTTTCCATGTCCGGTTTTAGTAGGATATTTCCGTTTGTGAAGAAAAGTTGATTAGTGTCAACATTTGTTCAACTTTGGATTTGTCTTATCCACTTCAGCCAGGTTATTTCAACCGTATAGTAAACATACATTTGATTCGAAATTATGAAGTGATCGGGCATAACCGGAGACTTCCTCCCGGTTAGCATATTTGATTTATTAATGGCTTATTTGAATATGGTTTGAGAGGCTTTAGCTTCTCCCTGAACACATATCCCGGTTTCTTACATGCATACATGATTATTATATCAATTGATTAAGATTAGTAAGTCCTAAGATATTTCGAAAGTGAGAAAACTTAGCTTCCTGTAGCGGTTTTGTAAATATATCCGCTACTTGTTGCTCGGTTGAGACATATTCCAGCCGGATGTGTTTCTCCTGAACATGCTCCCGGATGAAATGGTGTCGGATATCGATATGCTTTGTTCTTGAGTGCAACACCGGATTGTATGTAATCGCTATGGCGCTGGTGTTGTCATAGAAGATTGGAGATTCCTTGGCTTCTATTCCAAAATCCCTTAGTTGCTGTTGGATCTAGAGGAGTTGTGCACAGCAGCTTCCAGCTGCTATGTACTCCGCCTCTGCGGTTGATGTTGCAACGGATGTTTGTTTCTTGCTGCTCCAGGTCACTAGCCGGTCACCCAGGAACTGACAGGTTCCACTTGTACTCTTTCGATCGATTTTGCATCCTGCGTAGTCGGCATCTGAGTAGCTTATGAGGTTGAAACTTGAGTCTTTTGGGTACCAAAGTCTCACTTCTTGAGTTCCCTTTAGATATTTTAGAATTCTTTTGGCCGCCGTATAATGAGATTGCTTTGGATTTGCTTGGAACCTTCCGCACACTCCAACCGCAAACAGAATATCAGGTCGACTGGCTGTTAGATATAGCAGCGATCCGATCATTCCTCGATAGGCTGTGATGTCAACGGCTTAACCATCATCATCTTTGTCCAACTTTACTGAAGGACTCATTGGCGTAGCCGCTTCGGCACATGTATCCATCCCAAACTTCTTCAGCAGTTCGGCTGTATACTTCGGTTGGCTTATGAAAGTTCCGGCTTCAATCTGCTTGACCTGAAGTCCTAGAAAGAAACTCAATTCTCCCATCATACTCATTTGAAATCTATCAGTCATCATTTTCGAAAATTTGTCACATAATTTTGGATCGGTTGAACCAAATATGATATCATCAACATAAATTTGAACAAGTAAAATTTGTTCCTTCCTTTCAAATTTGAAAAGTGTTTTGTCTACCGAACCTATTGTAAATTTGTGATCAAATAGAAATTGTGTTAATGTATCATACCAAGCTCTTGGAGCTTGTTTCAAACCGTAAAGGGCTTTATTCAGCCGGTAAACGTGATTTTCATGTTCTGGATTTTTAAAACCTGGAGGTTGGTTGACATACACCTTTTCATTTACTTTACCGTTTAGAAAAGCGCTCTTAACATCCATTTGGTAAACTTTAAAGTTTTTAAAAGCTGCGTATGCTAAAAATATTCTAATTGCCTCAAGTCTAGCTACAGGGGAAAATGATTCTTCAAAATCAACGCCTTCTTCCTGTTTGTATCCTTGAGCCACTAACCGGGCTTTGTTCCTCGTAACTAAACCGTCTTCATTGAGTTTATTTCTGAATACCCATCGTGTTCCTATAACCGGTTTGTTTTTCGGTCTAGGGACTAGGTACCAGACTTTATTTCTCTCAAACTCGTTTAATTCCTCTTGCATTGCCAAGATCCAATCTGGATCTGACAACGCTTCATCCACCTTTTTCGGCTCAATTTGTGATATGAAAGCAGAGTTTCCATAGTGATCCAAATTTTGTTGCCTAGTTCGGACGGGTGAGGATATGTTACCTATTACTAGTTCAAGAGGATGATTTTTGTTCCTTCTGAGGTTAATCCGAGACGTGTCTATCAAGCTTTCGGCTGGCTGATCAAGGTTAGACTGATCGGTAGGCTGAACAGATTCAGACCGACCGATTTCTTCAGTAGAAACCGAAGCGTCAACTTTCTGCGGTAAATCAGCTTGATCAGGCTGAATTTCAGCATCAACTGCTTGGTCCTTGACAAAGCGTCTAAAAACCGGAACCTCGTCTTCATCATCAGAATAGATATTGAAATTTTCCATTCTGTTGTGAAGGTCGAAGGGTAATGCAGTGTTTCGTTCAACCGATTCATCGAAAACAACGTGTGCGGTTTCTTCAACTGTTAAAGTCCTAGTATTGTATACTCTGTAGGCTTTACTCACAGCTGAATAACCCAACATTATTCCCTCATCGAATTTAGCATCAAAAGCGGTCAAGTAATTCTTGCCGTTATTGTGAACAAAACATTTGCTACCAAAAATTCGAAAATACCGTACACTTGGAACTTGATCAAAATAAATTTCAAAAGGAGTTTTAGAAAACCGTTTAGTTACTAGAGATCGATTTTGTGTATAGCAAGCGGTGTTGATAGCTTCAGCCCAAAACTTTTGGGCGATACCCGAATCGGCTATCATTGACCTTGCGGCTTCCTTGAGAGTTCGGTTTCTTCTCTCAGCCAGGCCATTTTGTTGAGGAGTTCTGGCACTAGACAACTCGTGCCTAATACCGGAATCATCAAGAAAAATAGTTAAGTTACTGTTTATAAACTCAGTTCCTCTATCACTTCTGATTTTATTCACTCGAATAGATTTTTCATTTTGTATTCTCAAAATTAGTTTAATCAAGTTTGGAGTTGCTTGATTCTTAGAAGCTAGAAAAGTAACCCAAGTAAATTTGGAGTAATCATCAATAACTACCATAGTATAATGCATGCCTCCTAAACTAGTTACTTTAACTGGACCAAACAGATCCATATGCAAGAGTTCTAAGCATCGTTCAGATTGATAATTTCTTTTATTTTTGAAAGATGATTTCACTTGTTTGCCCATTTGACATGCGGCACATACTTTGTCTTTTGAAAACTTAACGTTTGGAAAACCGTGAACTAGTTCCTTGGAACAAATAAAGTTAATCGTTTTGAAATTCAAGTGGTTTAACCGTTTATGCCAAAGCCAGTTTGGATCATTTCCGGCTATCATACACACAGGTTTTTCGAAATCAGTTTTCCAATTTACTTTGTAAATGTTTCCTATCCGGTTACCGGTTAGCAGAGTGTCATTATCTTGATTTTTGACTAGGCATGATGTTAGGATCGGGGACGTCCTTGGAGGACCGGGGTGTTTCCGGTTTCAGGAAGGGTGGCCGCTTACACAACACAACACACAATTTGGTGATAGTCCGGTTAGAGACTAAAACCGCTCTTAAGACTACACAAACCGTTACAAACTTCTTGAACCGAGTTCAAGTGCGGAAGTAGTTTGTTTCGGCTTGAAGCAACACACAAGACTTTGGATGATATTTGTAAGTGATCGGCTAGAGAAGATAGATGGACCGGTTTGGTTAAGGATTATGTTTAGGTTGGTAATAGTTCGGTTTTTAGAGTGAGTAAGCTGGAAATAAAGAAAATAACACGAGACAAGATTTTTTATGGATGTTCGGAGCAAACCCTCCTACGTCACCCCTTCTTCTCAGATTATGAGAAGGATCTCCACTAACTTTTATAGTTATCACAAAACCTCCGGTCGAGCCCAACTTCGCTACTCGCCGGTTACACCAAACTCACTCTTTGATGTAATACAACAACTCAACACAACAACACACAAAAAAGCTTCCGGTTTAAGGCAAACCGGTTTTTGGAATATATGACTTTATCTCTCTAACTTAATGATTTTCTTAAAGAGATGTGATTGATATTTTTCACTTGATTATTGCTGCTTCTTGCTTTAAATGAAGACGTCTCGTCTTCCTTTTATAGCTGAGAGGACACACCGGTCATATTTTTCTCTCCTGGTAATGATCAAGAGGCTTGCACGCCTTCCCTCTTGGACAGATCAATTTGGACACATGACAGACATGCGCTTTAGCCGGTTTGCATTTTGGACACATGGCAGCTCCTAGCCGGCCGCCTGGAGATTGCTTCTGGATTTGGACAAGCATGCCTGACAGCTACCTGCTGCCTGGAGATTGCTTCTGGATTTGGACAAGCATACCTGACAGCTACCTGCTGCCTGGAGATTGCTTCTGGATTTGGATTACTCATTTAATCAACCGGAACATACAGCATTTAATCAACCGGAACATTTATGACTTGACTGAGCGGCTGCAGTTAATCAACCGGAGCATTTATGACTGGGCGGTTGCACTTAATCAACCGGAGCATTTATGACTGGGCGGTTGCACTTAATCAACCGGAGCATTTATGACTGAGCGGTTGCATTAAGTGTCGGTTGACCAATCCGGTTTGACTGAACTTTACTGACCGGTTCCGGACTCCTTAACTGAACTCCGGTTGACTGAACTTCTTGGACAAACCGGTTGCGGTTGCTTTTACTTCAAACCGAAGTCAAACAACCGGAACGGTATATATATTTCCAACCGAATGGATTTTGCTCAATTTCCCTGAAACAGCAAAACTTTAAATATTATTTGCAGCTAGTGGGATTTGATCCCTGGTCACCTGTGTGACAGGCAGAGGCATTTACCACTACGCTACAACAGCTTCTTGTTATATTTAAACCAGTTAATATATTTGATATAACTTAGCGGTTTAACATATATTTTTCATAAGTTATAACAATTATTTTCTAACCGGTTTAAAATTAATCTACTTAATTTTTCTATCAATTTCTCCCTTTTTGATTATTTAGAATAAATATTCAAAACTTGTAATGTGTGGCCGGTTTTGAGAAAATTAACTTACTTAATTTTTTTTTCTATCAATTTCTCCCTTTTTGATTATTTAGAATAAATATTCAAAACTTGTAATGTGTGGCCGGTTTTTAAAAATCTTATATTTGTTTGGCCGGTTTTAAAGAACTTACACTTGTTTGGCCGGTTTTTGAAGAACTTACACTTGTTTGGCCGGTTTTTGAAGAACTTACACTTGTTTGGCCGGTTTTTGAAAAACTTACACTTGTTTGGCCGGTTTTTGAAAAACTTATATTTGTTTGGCCGTTTTTTTTTTTTTTTTTTTTTTTTGGAAAAACGGTTTCGTTTAAAGAATTTTTTTTTTTTTTTTTTTTAACAAATTTTCTTCAAATTTTGTAATCTAACAATTCTAAAATATTTCTAAGGGAAGAAAACTTAGACTCGAGAAGTGGCTTTGTGAGGATGTTAGCCACTTCATGCTTGTTCCCTTCAAATGATGTGTTCGTCAGTAGCCGGCTGTCCGGATGCCATGCTATCTCTTCCAAGCTTCTGTCTTGATTTACCTGCATTTATAGACAATAAAGAATCTGGTCCCCATTTTTCTTTGGGTCCGTGGCTTATTAGTCCCTTGGGAATCCAGACTTTAATAAGTCGGATAACTTTCCCGGTTATGGTTCTAATCACTTTTCCGGTTCTTGACTTGACATCTTTCTGTTGTCCTAAGAGTGCCTTATTTTGTGGTGACTTTTGATTGATTTTATGTGAGTGTGTATCGGTTTGTTTACCTACTGGCCGGTTGGCTTTCCTTCTCTCAGGATGAAGCCATCTTTCCGAGTCAGTTGGACTTACATATTTTATTTCTTTTTCCGGTTTTGAGTCACATTGTGCCTCATTGTCGGTTGATGAACTCTTGACGAATCTTATGAAAGGAAGATTGTCTTTTGTGTGTTTCATCCCGTTGGAGTGATTGTGAGTGGCGGATTTGTTATAACCAATACCAAATTTACATTTGGGATGTCTTTGGTAATTAGACATCTGGCTTACCGCTTCACTAGATCTTTTCCAAGAAGCCGTGACATATTTAATTCTCTCATTTTCTTCGGTTAACGATTGGACTGTCTCCTTGAGCTTCTCATTCTCTAAGGATAGTCCAACTGGTTCGTAAGTCTCGGTTCCGCTTGGCTCACCAGCGGTACCACTTGACTTTCCGGTTTCATATTTTGTTTGGGTCGGTATTAAAACAGCCAATTTTTTGAACTCATCGACCATGTCGTTGAGTGCAATAACTAAGTCTTCTTTAGTAAATTCTTCAGAAGAGAAATCAAATACCTCAGATTCTTTCTCCGCCATGAAGCATGCATCAACTTTATCATCGCCGTCGCTGGATGATGAGTCGTCCGAATCGCTATCGGCCCATTTGCTATTGATTTCATAAGCTATCAAAGCCTTATGCTCTTTCTGGTTCTCCTTTATTTGGTCGCTGCCCTCACACAGTTGGATCAACTTCTCCCAAATTTCTTTAGCAGAGGAGCACAGTTTGATCTTACTAAACATGTTTTTGTCCAACGACTTGAACAAAATGTTTTTGGCAACATTATCCAAGTTATTCATCTTCTTATCTTCCGTCGTCCATTTGTATCTTGGCTTATCAATCTTTATCGGACCATCGGTAATAACATACCACATGTCATCGTCTTGTGAGGCCAAATGCACTTCCATCCGTATCTTCCAATCAACATATTCTTCGATGCAGAACATGGGGGGGTCGTTGATGAAAGACATGATGGTATTCGGTTGCTTGAGTGTTAAGAACCTTGCTCTGATACCACTTGTTAGGATCGGGGACGCCCTTGGAGGACCAGGGTGTTTCCGGTTTCAGGAAGGGTGGCCGCTTACACAACACAACACACAATTTGGTGATAGTCCGGTTAGAGACTAAAACCGCTCTTAACACTACACAAACCGTTACAAACTTCTTGAACCGAGTTCAAGTGCGGAAGTAGTTTGTTTCGGCTTGAAGCAACACACAAGACTTTGGATGATATTTGTAAGTGATCGGCTAGAGAAGATAGATGGACCGGTTTGGTTAAGGATTATGTTTAGGTTGGTAATAGTTCGGTTTTTAGAGTGAGTAAGCTGGAAATAAAGAAAATAACACGAGACAAGATTTTTTATGGATGTTCGGAGCAAACCCTCCTACGTCACCCCTTCACATGAGTTTTTATGAAATTCAACTTTGTATCCCACATCACACATTTGGCTTATGCTTAACAGGTTAAAACTTAGTTTTTCTACCTGTAATACATTACTTATGGATAATTCAACATGGACAATCTTACCCTTGCCCACGGTTTTACCTTTTGAGTTATCCCCGAATGTGATGACTGCTCCGGTTTCGTACTTGATGTCGGTTAGTAGCTCCTTGTTTCCGGTCATATGCCTTGAGCATCCGCTGTCTAAGTACCATTCTGAATTCTTTAACCGGTTGCTTCTCCTGACCTGTAACAAACAATTATTTACACCTTTTTGGTACCCACATTCAGTTGGGTCCATGGTTGATTAGTCCCTTTGGGATCCAGACTTGAATGAGTCGGATCACTTTCCCGGTTATTGTTTTGATAATATTTGGCTTAACTTCTTGGCTGTTGCTCAAGAATGCCTTATGTGGTGATGGGCTTCTTTGATGTCGGGTTTTATTAGGTTTACTTGGTTTCCGGTTTACTTTCCTTCTCTCAGGATGAAGCCATTTTTCAGATTCGTTAGGACTTACATACTTAAGCGTTTCTTCCGGTTTTAGGTCATTTTCGGTTTGTGAACTCTTGACAAATTTTATAAATGGAAGATTATTGTTCGTGAGTTTCATCCCGTTAGGTTGTTTTGTTTCATTTTGTTTATTTGGTTCATAGCCGATACCATACCTACACTTCGGGTGTCTTTTGTAGTTACACATTTGTTTCACTGCTTGACGTGATCTCTCCCACGCAGCCGTGACGTACATTGCTCGTTCATCGGTTTCGGTTACTGGTTGAACTGTCTTCTCATTATCGGAGAATAGTTCATCCGGTTCATACATTTCGATTTCACATGTTTTATCATATACATTATTTATTTGTTCGGTTTTAGGTTCTACAGGAGTTGGTATGTACGCAGATATGTTTCTGAACTCAGCAACCATTTGGTTGAGTGCAGAAACTAGATCTTCTTTGGTAAACTCATCAGAAGAGAAATCAAATACCTCTTCGTCGTTTGCCATGAAGCAGGTCACTTTCTCTTCACCATCTTCATTATCGGAGTATGCCCACTCGCTACCACCATCAGATGCAATGAGCGCCTTTTGAATCTCCTTTCCCTCATCAGCATGTTGATCATCGTTTCTCCGGTAGTCGTTTCATTGGTTGTTGTTTCTCCGGTAGTTGTTCCCTTGGTAGTTGTTTCCCTGATACCGGTTGCCTTGATAGTTATTCCCCTGATAGTTGTTTCCTTGATAGTTTCCTTCCGGTTTTCTATCGTCTCTTCTTGGTTTCTACACTCTAACCTGAAATGTCCAAAACCATCACAGTTATAACATCTCTTGTTTGATTTATCTACATAGTTATAAATAAAATCGTTGTTAGATGGTGGCTGGCTCTTCTTCATGAATTTCCCGAATTTCTGAGCTAGCATCGCCATCACATCGTCGGTAATTTGATCGGTATTTTTGACTGGAGCCGGTGCGGTTGATACTTGGACCGCCGGTTCCACCGATGTAACCAAAGCTCTAGTTGTGGTTGATGTGGATGCTTCATCTTCGATCCGAGACTTGATCTTGAACTCGTAGGCTTTTAGATCCTCGAACACATCATGCAACTTCATCTGCCCAAGGGTGCTTGACTCCCTCATCACCATGGTCTTGATATCCCACGTGCTTGGCAAAGATCTTAGGGCTTTGATGATCACTTCTCGGTTGTCATACTTCTTTCCGAGTGTTTGAAGCTCGTTGACTACACTGGTGAACCGGTTGCTAAATTCCTTCATATTTTCTCCCGGTTTCATCCGTATATTTTCATATTTTTGTGTAGCCACCAAGATTTTGTTCTCCTTGGTTCTTTCGTTTCCCTCGTGGATTTGAATGATCGTTTCCCAGGCTTCTTTTGCATTTTCACACTCTGATATTTTGTTCAAAGTGTTATTATCTATGGCCTTATAGATGTGCCTCATGCAATGGTTGTCCAGGTTACTCCGTCTTCGATCTTCACTCGACCATAGGTTTTCCTCCTTGTTGATCTTGATCGGTCCCTCTTTCAGGACTCGGCTCATTTCATCATCTAACGTAATCAGATGTAGATACATCTATTTCTTCCAACTGCTAAACGCTTCGCTGTTTAGCATTGGCGGCTTGTCGCTGTGGGTCATGCTTCCCATCTTCTTTGGTTGCTTGAGTGCTAAGAACCTCGTTCTGATACCACTTGTTAGGATCGGGGACGCCCTTGGGGGACCGGGGTGTTTCCGGTTTTAGGAAGGGTGGCCGCTTACAACACACAACACTCTTTGGTGATAGTCCGGTTAGAGACTAAAACCGTTCTCAGCACTGCACAAACTGTCACAGACTCTTGAACCGGGTTCAAGGGCGGAAATGTCTGTTTCAGGTTGAAGCAACGAATGCGACTTTAGATGATGTTTTAGAAGGAGTCGGTTTTATGGATGTGAGTGACCGGTTTTTAGGAGTATGATTAGTTTGAGGTTAGGCTGAATAATAAAAACAAAAGGAAAGAACACGAGACAAGGATTTGTTTATGGATGTTCGGAGCAAACCCTCCTACGTCACCCCTTCTTCTCACGTTATGAGAAGGATCTCCACTAACTCTTTAGAGTTATAACAACACTTCCGGTCGAGCCCAACTTCGCTACTCGCCGGTTACACCAAACTCACACTTTGATGTAATACAACAACTCAACACAAACACACACAGAAAGCTTCCGGTTTTAGACACACCGGTTTTACAGTATAGGACTTTATCTCTCTAGAATTAAATGCTTTTCGTAATTCGTAATCTACAACTTTCAGAACTGATAATGCTCACAACTGTTGCCTTAAATGAAGACGTTTGATCTTCCTTTTATAGCTGAAAGTACCCAACGGTTACTTTCTTCTCTCTCCTGCGGATTGGTCGATCATTATCACGCCTGATGCAGAAAGGTTGCTTGAACGCTTCATTTTCCTTAACACTTGGCAGTCATGCAGGCAGCTCTGAGCATAAGATGACGTAGCCGGTTTTCAGATTTGGACACGTGTTGGGCATGCACCTCCGGTTGTCAACTTCGGATCAATAAAGCATCATTGCTTTCCTCGCATGCTTCCGATCGGATCTGATCTTCTTTTATTCTTTCAAGACACGTTTCTTTCGTCATGGTGCGTCACTCTTGAAGTTTGAATTTTCCGGTTTTTGTGTCTTGTGCTGTATTATCCGGTTGGTATGTAAGTTTATGTCTTGGCTAACCGGTCGCTTGAGAAGGTGAAAACCGGTTCCTCTGATCTTTAACTTGATCACTTGAAACTGGTTTCTTTGAAGTATAGTAGCAACCGGTTTTGATACGCCAACCGGTTCATACGGTTTTGATCTGTACCTGCACATGAAAGTTGACGACTGTTTAGTTCGTCTGGCCGGTTCCAAAAATTAGCTTACTTAATTTTTCTATCAGTTCTTATCACTCAATAGCTTGGTAGATTTCTCAAGGTATGTGTTCGCAAGAGTGAAAGGATCACGCAAGGAGTTTTTCTCTCACTAACTTTGTAATCTGATAGCACGTCCTGGAGCGTCTGACTGTTTTTTAGCTCTCCAGCTTCCTCTTTTTATAATGGAAATATGACAACGATCATATTTCTCTCTCATCAGGTGATTGGTCAAAAGGAGTCGTGCCGGTCTGGATTAGGTAACTTGCACGCTTTGTCTTTGTACACATGACATTTGTGCAGTGGGCAGCCGCCTGCCTATTAAAGGTTACTTGTGGACTTCGGTAAGGTCAGATAATCATTATCCTGTCTCATGCCTGGTTTCAGAACCTTCTTTTGCATATTATTAAGGAATATTTTATTGGTCATAACACGTTATCTTAAATGTATTCATTATCGTTTGGATGATCTTCCCGTTGGAGATATATGGTAGCTTTACGTTTTTCAAGAGGTTGAACCAGTCGGATATGTCCAACCGTATATTTTCAGTTTATAGTTCATTTAATAACTGGAGCTGAAGGAATTTAATTAACCGAAGCTCATTTAATAACCAGAGCTCATTTATGACCGAAGTCACTCCTCATTTAATGCCAAAGTATTTAATTAACCGTCCATGCTTCATTATAAAACCGGTTGATCGATATTCACTTCAGGAGCATTAAGTGTCGGTTGACCGATCCCCTCTTCGGGAGCATTAAGTGTCGGTTGATCGATCTTTTATAGAGCCGAAGTCGGACTACCGGTCAAGCTACCGATCTCGCCCACAGGTAAATTTCGGTATTTTGAACAGCTTCCCTGAAATAGCAAAACTTTATTTGTAGTCGGTGAGATTCGATCTCTAATCACCTGTGTGACAAGCAGGAGTGTTTACCACTACACTAGAGAACCCTCTAGTTATATTTAAACCAATTAATATACTTGATATGACTTAGCGGTTTAACATATATATTTATTTGAAATTAGTTTTATCTATTCATTAAACTTTTCATAAGTTCTAACAATTATATTCTAACAATTTCTTCATTTTTGATTATTTAGAATAAATATTCAAAACTCATAATTGTTGGCCGGTTTAAAGAGCTTATATTATTTGTTTGGCCTGTTGAAAAAGTTGAGGAAAATTATAAACGGTTCTGTATGTTCTAACACTAACTTATGTTTAAATATATTTTATATTTTATATCTTATAGTACTCTTACCAAACTCCTTATTAAAGACTCTACAATTAAAGAGCAACACACTTAGTCTCTTGATTTTCATATTTTATCTATTAAGTTTACTTAAAATCTTTACATATTCTAACCTTTTAGTTTCTCTTATTTTTGTATAAATTCATACTCTTGTAATTTTAATAACACAAAGAAATACATTCTTAATCTACATCAAGTTCTTGTTTACTTATCTTTTCTAATTTAGTATCAGAGCCTTTATCCGTTTTTACAAACCTCTGTATCCATGGCCTTTTCTTCATTTTTTTCGCTTCAACGACTCATCTCTTTCACAATCTCACATCCATTAAACTCGATCATAAAAACTTTTCTTATTTGGATATATCAAATCTTACCTACCTAAAAGGTTATGGCCTATATCTATATATTACTTGAACTAATTCTGCCCCTGAAGCCTTTTACCAAGTCGATACTACTGATGGATCTAGTGTCCTCATTTCAAATCTTGCTTTTACAATTTGGGAGGAACAAGATCAGAGGATCCTTTCATGGCTTCTCTATACTTTTTCAGAATCCATCGTAGCCTAAGTAGTTGGTGAATCATGCACTAAATCTAAAGCCCTTTGGTCTACTTTAGAATGCACATTCGCCTCTCAAGGTCGTTTAATGCAGCTTCGTCTTCAACTTCAAATGGCCGAATATTTATTGAAAATAAAATTAATCATCGATAGTCTCGCTGGTGTTGAGAAAAACATATATACAGAAGATTTCATCCTTTATATTGTATTGTCGATAATAATATATTTTTTGAATTTCATCCAAATTATTGTATTGTCAAGGATCAGGTCACGATGAGGGAACTCTTTCACGACACACTTAAAAAGGGCTATATCGCCTAAACTCAATCCTCAACCCTCCGTCCACTCATCAAGATCTTATTGAACTCGTTCATTTGCCAACTCTTGGCATCATTGTCTTGGACACCCTTCATCATTAAAATAAACATTTATTATGTCTTCTTTTCATTTACCTATTATTGGCAACAAGAAATTAAGTTTTTGTGAATCTTGTCAATATGGAAAAGCACAAAAATTCATTTTTCTGTTTCTCAATCTCGTTATAAGTCTCCATTAAATTAATACATTCTGACGTTTAGGGTCCAGCTCCTCTTTTCTCTACTAACAATTTTCGATATTTTGTCCATTTTATCGATGACTACAGCCGCTTTACTTGGCTATATCCTATTTATAGAAAATCTGATGTCTTGTCAGCTTTTATGAAATTTAAGACACTTGTTGAAAATCAATTCAACACATCTATCAAAGCTCTAAAATTTGATTGAGGAGGAGAATATAAGAGTCTGAAATATTATCTTGAAACTCACGGCATCATCCAACACCGTCTATCATGCCCTTATACAAGTGAATAAAATGGTGTTGCTGAACGCAAGATTCTACACCTTACAAAAATGAGTGTCACTCTTCTTGCTCATGCTTTTATTCCCCTATCGTATTGGGATGATGTAATTTTGACAAGTATGTATCTCATTATTTTCTTCCTTCAAATGGTAAGCCTCGTTAATCTCCCTTTGAAATTCTTTTTAACCGTCCTCCTAACTTTCTATTCCATAAAAATTTTGGATGTTCTTACTTTCCGCTCACTCGATCATATAACTCTCACAAAATGATCTTCGAACTCTAAAATGTATTTTTCTTGGCTATAGTCCAAATCACAAAGGCTATCGTTACCTACAACTTCCTTCCAACATAATATCTCTCTCGTCACGTCACTTTTGATGAACAAACATTTCCATTTAAAAGTACATTATTAGATTCTACCAATATTTCTACACCACCGGTCTCTCCAACACCGCACTTTCATTTTCTTCCATTTTCATCACCTTCAATCTCCCAAATTTTAACATCTCAAATCCCTGAAGTACTATCTTCTTAAATCCCTGAAGTACTATCATCATCAAACTCCAACCATCCATCTTCACCAACCAACTCGCAAACATCAAACTCCTATTAACCATCATCAATAACCAACTCATCTTAAATCAATCCTTGTACTCTCATACATGAACTTTCCGCTGTTATACATGCTACTGAATGTTCTTCTCATCATATGATCACACGTGCCAAAACTCGTGCCCTTCACAATGCCAACATTGCCACCATCTCCACCTCTCCATCCACATGTTTCTCCACCACAAATAAAGATACTCAATCGCGTTCTGCCATGACAAATGAGTTTAATGCACTAATTCAAAACAAGATGTGGTCTCTTATTCCTCAAAGAATATCGTGGGTTGTAAATGAGTTTTCAAAATCAAACAAAGAGCTGATGGTTCCATTAAACGTCACAAGGCTCATTTTATTGGAATTTTATCAATAAGAAGATACTGACTATCTTGAAACATTCATCCAGCTGTCAAACATACTACCATCCAAACCATCCTCTCACTTTCCATCACTCATTGATGGCATATTCATCAACTCGATGTTAACAATGCTTTTCTACATGGAACTCTACACAAAGAAGTTTTTATGTCTCAACCGCTTGAGTTCACTAATCCAAATTATCTTAATAATGTGTGCAAACTTCACAAAGTACTATATGGACTCAAACAAGCTTCCCGTAAATGGTATACTAGCTTGAAATCTACTCTTCTTTCCATTGGTTTTCAAGAAACCAAAAATGATTCTTCTTTATTCATGGACCACTCTCCACAAATTACATCGTTATTTCTTATCTACGTGGATGATATTATATTCACTAGTAATTCTTCCTCTCACATCTCCTCAATCATATCTCAACTTAACCATATTTCCACTCTTAAAGATTTAGGTCCACTACACTATTTTTTCGAGATTGAAGCTCATATATCTACCTCCGACATTTTTCTCTCTCAATCAAAATATATCAATGAAATTCATATTTGAGCCAATATGAGTGAGTCAAAACCTCTTAATACTCCAATCTCTTCTGGGTCATCTTTATCTCGCCATGATGACGACACTCTTTCTGAACCAATTTTGTACCGTAGCATTATTGGTGCTCTCCAATATTTGGTGCATACTCGACTTGAATTAGCATTTGGTTTCAACTGTGTATTCCAATTCATGCAGTCTTCTACCACCACTCATTGGTCTATAGTAAAAATAATACTCCGCTACCTTCGTCATACTCCTCATTCGTCCAATATCTTCTCTCGATATATCTTCCTTTTTTAACTCCGACTGGACTGGTTGTCCGGACAATCATCGCTCCACAACTAAGGACATAATCGATAACCTTCTAGTTGTTCAAGATTTTGGGAGAGGAGTGAAACCCGTCACTAAGTTCATCAAGAAGACATCAAAGGAATGCGCAAAGAGAAACATCATCACCGAAGATCTTCTTCTGGGAGCAGATCATTTTGTCCAGGTTGTTGAAGAGGAATTTCGACCAGTTGATGACTACACCCCTTGTGATGGCCACCATTATTTAAAAGACCTTTGTACAGTAGATGTAAGAGGAGTCTTTTGCAAGAAAGGATTTGGAGATAATGTCGTTGAGTAGGGCATACTAAACTTTCAAGCAGTTACTCTTCCCGTGATACTTAACATGAAGAGTTTCCTCTTCGGAGGTTTGATCTGAAAAGACATTCATCATTTCAGATAGAATCTCATTTGAGGAAGAAGGAAACTCATGGATTCCTTTGGTTGGGAGTCTGAAGAACAAGCCAAATGTTTCTTCAGAGAAGCATATGTCTTTGTTAAGAATATTCGCACTAATGTATTTTTTGTGGTAAAAGCTAGCGGATTCGAAGAACACACAAACAACTTGTTCATGATAAATGCAGTGAGGGCAAAGAAACTTCTTCAACCTAGAGGCTTTCAATGATTCAAACATTTGAATCATTCCAGGAATCGTTAGAGTAGAAACAGATTTGAAATCTACTTGTAGAGATTTTTGAGTGAAAGAAGTCATTTTGTCAAGATGAACACAAGAATTTGACGATTCAAATTCTATAGAGAGAGACAAGGATTTAGGAGTACTCAATCATTTGAGTGACACCATTCATTAAATATCAAAGAGCTAACGTGAAACAATTAATATTTAATGATTATACCAACCGTCAAAAATTTCAAAAACCTATTCCCAAGGGACACGAATATCAATTAATATTAATCATGAAACTTCACAGTCAGTATTAGACGTATAGAAGAACGTTATCAGAAAATTTAGTCACTTTTGAAAAATTAAGAGACACTTGTCTTCAATCTATTTGAGAAGTGACTGGTTTATTTTTGGCGGGAAAATAGTACATAGACAGATACCTTTGCAGATGACAGCTGTCCAGATAGCCAGTAGATGAAAAGTCTAAGTACACAAGTAGTTAGACATTTAATCTACTTTTCACATTCTTCACTTCTAATTGGGAAATTCGTCTATTAGACGCAGGGGTCTATTAGACGCAAGCGTCTAATCATGTGTCTTATAAATATCTAACGTCTATTAGACGTAGACATCTAATTATGCATGAACAACACGTATTAGACGTGTGTTTGGTTAGACGTGAGCATCCAATTGCTCTTGTCATAAAAATGTCTAACGTTTATTAGACGTATACCTCTAACCATGTGGGTTAATTAACCAAGATGTGAGTTCCCGAGAGAAGATAAAAACTGCTTGAGTAAACGTATGTCTAAGTGGTTATGCTTCTTAAACTTCTAGTCCATTGGACGTATTGAGACCTCTGTCTTCATGTCTGTCCATTTACGTTTGAACCAATTTCCCCCCTCAATTTATTTACATAACAACATCAATCAAGATCAATAAGTCCTAAAATGCTTCTAAAGTGAGAAAACTTAGCTTCGGGTAGAGGCTTCGTGAAGATGTCTGTCGTTTGTTGATTTGTTGGGATGTATTCACAACAATTCTGTTTCTGATTGACATGTTCTCGGATAATGTGATGCCTGATTTCGATGTGCTTTGTCCGAGAGTGCAAAACTTGATTATAGGTGATTGCAATAGCACTTGTGTTGTCGTAGAAAATTGGGGATTCTTCAACTTCAATCTCATAGTCCTTAAGCTGTTGTTGAATCCACAGAACCTGAGAGCAACAACTGCTAATAGTAAGGTACCCTACTTTAGCTGTAGACGTGGCAACCGACGTCTGCTTCTTGCTGAACCATGAGATAAGACAATCTCCAAGCAACTTGCAAGTTCCACTCGTGCTTTTTCTATCAATTATGCACCCTGCATAAACTACATCTGAAAAACTAGTCAAATTGAAACTGGAATCCTTCGGATACCACAATCCCACATTTTGAGTTCCCTTTAAATATTTCAGAATGCGTTAAGCAGTAGTAAAGTGAGAAAGTTTAGGATTAGCCTGAAATCTTCCACAGACACCAACAGTAAATTGCATATTTGGTCTACTAGCAGTAACATATAGGAGTGACCCAATAAGACCTCTATAGGTTTTGACATCTACACTTTGACCACTATCATCTTTGTCCAATTTACTAGAGGAGCTCATTGGAGTGGCTGCAGCAGAGCAGTTCTCCATCCCAAACTTCTTTAGTAACTCTTTGGTATACTTGGCCTCATTGATGAAGGTTCCTTTCTCCAGCTGACGAACTTGGAGACAGAGGAAGAAAGTTAATTCTCCCATCATACTCATTTCAAATTTGTCATGCATCCATTAATTGCATGATTCCTTTCTCCAGCTGAGAAATAAATGCAGAATTGGCCATTTCACCCATTAATTGACGTCATGTCCTTCGTGGAGAGAAAGGATTTCTGATGATCAATTTTGGTGGATGATTCTTGTTCCATCTGAAGTTGGATCCAAAGGGATTGGTCATCTCACCATGTGACTCCTCAACGTCCGAACTATCAACAATTTGTTGAACAAGATTTTGTACGTCTGGTTGGATTTCAACCGGATCAGCTACAGGATCAGACAATGACATCCGGTTATCTAGAGTTTCTTCCTCACTTACAGTCTCAAGACTAATCGCTTCTAATCTATTAGAAATGTCAATGGGATCAATGGAGTTACTCTCAACAAGCTCATCAAATATAACATGAAGGGATTCCTCAACAGTTTGAGTTCTGTTATTAAATACTCTTTAAGCCTTTCTTACTGAGGAATATCCCATCATGAATCCAGCATCCGCATTGGCATCAAAAGCGGTCAAATAAACTATTCCATTGTTATAAATAAAACATTTATACCCGAATACTTTGAAGTATGAAACTGTGGGAATTCTCCCATAATACAGTTCATAGAGAGTTTTATCAAAACATTTTTAATTATTGACTAATTTTGTGTGTAGCAAGCTGTGTTTATGGCTTCTGCCCAGAACCTCTAAGTTACGTCTAATTCAGCTAGCATAGATCTCGCAGCTTCCTTCAGGGTCCTCACTCTTCTCTCAGCAATGCCATTCTGCGTTGGAGTTCTGGCACTAGACAACTCGTGCCTAATCCCAGACTCCTCGAGATAAGAGGAAAGGTATATATTTGTGAACTCATTTCCCTGATAACTTCTAATGCAATCAATATTCAAAGATTTCTGATTCTGAATTTTTTTAAATATTCTAATCAAGTTTTCAGCAGTTTTATCCTTTGATTGTAAAAATTCTACCCATGTAAATTGTGAAAAATTATCAATAACAATTAGGGAAAATCTCATTCCTCCTAAGCTCTTTATAGGAATTGGACCAAACAGATCCATGTGTAACAATTTTAAGCAACGACTGGATTGAGATTTCCCTTTACTTTTGTACGATGATCTACCCTGTTTGCCTAACTGGCAAGCATAAATATCTTGTCCTTAGAAAACTATAATTTAGGTAATCCAATAACTAAATTGTTTGAACAAATGTTGTTGATGGTATTCCAATTCATTTTATATGAGTTTCCTACTCTACTACTAGTGAATAAAGTATTACCATGTTGATCCTTAACGAAATATGCATGTGTTTGAAAATCAACTGACAAACCATTATCACACAACTGACTAATAATAATCAAGTTATGGAACAAATTGTCAACAAGTAACACATCATTAATGGTTAGATTACCATGGATAATCTTACCCTTACCCATGGTCTGTTGTCACCAAAAGTAATCTTAGGTCCAAAACAATCTGCTATATCAGTGAGAAGCTGTCTGTTTCCTATCATATGCCTGGAACAACCGCTATCAAGATACCATACAGATTCCTCGAGACCATCATTCACTTGTACATACACAAAATAATATTTACAATCTTTTGGTACCCACATTCAATTGGGTCCTCGGTCAATCAGTCCCTTAGGAATCCATATTTGAGTTATTTTGATGGATTTCCCATTTTGTGTTGTGATTAATGCGTATGATTTTGACATAGCAGACGCCTTCCTGCTAGCCACTGATCCCTTAGTCTTTGAAGATGATTTTTTTAGCAATTCTTGACTTCTTGCCAAGTTTTAGATTGCCAGACTTGCTACCTGCTTCTAACTTATTTTTCAACCAGCTAATAGTCGGCGGAGCATAAGTTATTTCATTCTTCAAAGCTACTTCTTCATGAATGAGATCAGATTCAATATCAGTTAAACTCCCTTTTACAAAGCTTATTGGCTTAATCTTGTTAGCTACTGAGTTTGTGTTTTTGCAGGATCGGTTTGGGTCATTTCCATCAAATCCTAAACTGGATCTAGATCCAGCAAGATTTAACAGACTAATCTGATGTTTGACAGCTTCTTCAGACCTTGACCAAGCACTGACAACATAGTTTAACATTTTGCTTTCAGAGGAAAGAGTTTGAATCTGTTCCTTGAGCATCTCATTCTCGGATGAGATCTCTACTAATTTATTTTCAAAAACATTTGATTCAGACGTTTTATGTGAAAAAGATATATTGGCCTCATATTTTTCTTTCATTTCATAAAAAGAATCTGATAAATTCTTGTACTCAATGGCCATTTCTTTGAGTGCAGTAGTTAACTCTTCGTTGGTAAATTCTGGTGTAGAAACATCATTTACTTCGGATTGATCGTTTTCCATCAAGCATGTTATAGTTTCAGTATCCTTTTTAACAGGAGAGTCTTCTAAATCACTGTCGGCCCATTTGGATTTGTTTTCAACACACATGAAAACTTTCTGGTCCTTTTGATTTTTCTTGGCTTCAACATTTCGACCATAGATCTGAGTCAGCTTCTCCCATATTTCTTTAGCAAAGGAACAATACTTGATCTCGTAGAATATTTTTATGTTGATCGATTGATACAAAATATTTTTGGCCACGTTGTCCAGGTTATTGGTCATCTTATCTTCAGTAGTCCACTCACATCTTGGCTTAGAATTTTTTATGTGGCCATCAGTAATTACGCTCCACATATCACAATCAAGAGCAGCCAAGTGAGCTTGCATTTTCAACATCCAATATTCACAGTTATCTCTTGACAGAATAGGGATCTCCTTGATGATAAACATGATTCAGGTTTTTTATGTCTGAGAATATAAACAAAGCTCTGATACTAATTGAAAGGATCAGCGTAATCGATAGAGACGGGGGTCTGGCTATTGATGACGGCTTCGGATAAACGGTTTGATAGAAATCCTGTTAGGGATTTAAATTACTTTGTATTCTTCACAAACCCTTGCAAACTATTGAACGATTCAAGTGCGAAAACGTTTGCTCAGGTTTGAATTTAAGAACTAAAGAATGAAAAGATGACAGAATGTAAATAACACAGTAGTTTGTTTATGGATGTTCGGAGCAAACTCTCCTACGTCACCTCTTCTTCTAACCACCGAAAGGATTCACTATATGTTTCTTAGAATCAAATACAGTTGCACGACTAGCTCTCTGTTGAACAGAATAATCTTTATTCAACTTACAATATATTGAAGTATATCACTCAACTAAACAATGTTTTGATTCTAACTCTCTATTGATAAACACACTGTAAAGCAAGAAAGTAGTTCTTTCGTATATCAGCTTGTAAGTTTGCGTATGATTCTCTGAGTATCGATAGATCGATGATTCATCCATTGTCCTTGAAGATCTTAAATAGAGAGTAAGTACCAACGGTGGAATCTTCTATAATGAAACGTGGCTAACTTCCATTGGAACGCTTCCATAGTACATAGCAGACTCTGAGCACCATGATCGTGGTCATACCAATCTGGTAGTGCGCCAAATATACTTTTAGAATATTCCTACAAAAAACAAGTAGTGGGAAGAATATTTTCTTATGTGGCATTAATCAATTGGTTGCAATTAGCTGTCGTACTGATCTTCATTGGAAAGTGGAGAAGAAGTAGCATACAGCTAGTTGAGCGTGGGTAGATGGATGCTAGCTTCAAGCAACTACTTAAGCATGGCATTAGATGTTTTTAACTTAGACGACCTCGTCTAATGAAATTAGACGCCCCCGTCTAATAGAAAGATCCATTAAACCACCTGGTCTAATGGGATTAGATGACACGTCACTGCACGTCTAACTCTCATCTGTTAGACGACAAGTATAACTATGTCTTCCTTCAGACTAATCTAATGATTAAAGGTCAAGGGTACAATCAAGACATTTTGATTATTTCAACATGAATTTAAGTCTGATGTTCTTATGTTAGAATATAATAATGACCTTCTATAAGAAATGAGTGATAGGTCTAGACTCCAATAAATGGTCTAAAGCTGTTAGGTTTGAAATGAATTTGATGTTTGAAAATCAAGTATGATACTTGATAGATTTGCAAGATGAGATAAAACAAATGAAATAAATGTTTTTAAACTCAAAACTAACAAGAATAAAAATATATATGTCTACAAGGCAATGATAGTTGTCATATACAAATTCATAGTATATAGTAGCTATTATGATATTAGATAGCTACTTTCACTAGTTTTTATGATTAAATATATTATGATATTTTTAGCTATTGTGACTATATGATATGGAAAATGAATATCAAAACATTTTCCTAAATGTGTTTGGGAAGAGGATGTGTACATGACACAAATTGAATGTTTTAAAGATTCAAATGATGCTCGAACGATATACAAGCTTTAGAAGTCCATTTATAGACTAGAGGAAACATCAAGGAGTTGACACTTTTGATTTGATGAATATATCAAAGGGTCCTTATACATGTAAATGAATGACAAAAGAAGAGCATCTTGTGTTCACAAGAAGTTTAATGGTAGTAAGTTAGTCTTTTTTGTCTTGTATGTGGATGACATACTACTTATTGGAATGACATTCTGATGTTAGATTTTGTAAATGGATGACAAAATAAATATTTTTCAATAAAAGACTTGGAAAAAAGACTAGTACACAGTTGAATTAAGATATATAGATTCTTGATAGATGAAAGATTCTAAGTAATTTTTTTTATTCAACATAACAAATATCTCGACAAGATGCAGTGTTCTACAACACATGCCAAGCTTGAGAATATAAACAAGATTTCATAGCTTATGTTGTAGGATTTATCATGTATACCATGGTTTCTAGATGTTGTAGACATTTTGAAAATTTGTCACATATAACAATCAATGTTTTGCAGAAACATAGTGAAGCACATATAAAAATATCATGAAGTACTTGAAAATTTGTCACATATAACAATCAATAATGATATCTTAATATACGGAGATATGGAAATTTGATCGTATAAGACTATATTGAAGCAAACTTTTAGAATTAAAGTCTCAAATCGTGTTATGTGTTCATCCTTAATAGAGGAACTATGAGCTGAAAGAGTCCCATGTAGTATAAATTAGATTCTACAATACAGACTTAGTACATTGCTACTAGTGTAGCAATAAATGAGACCGTACAGATGAGAAAGTTCCTAGATGAATATTGTGTTGTTCCTAGCATTTCAGTATCTATTGACATCTATTTTGAAAACAATGATGTCATAGACTATACAAAGGATCCAACTTCGAACTCCAAATATATACACATTATGAAGAAATATCAGCTTATAGGACACATCATCACTATAAGTGAAATTAAGAAGGTATATATTAATGACAAGATTACAGCTTAGGCACTGAAGTGAGAGTCATCATTATCTAAGTCGAGCTTCTTCTTCTCAAGTGAAGAACTAAGGGTCTTAAATGCATTGGAGAATGTCTTGGAGTTTGTTTTTGTATTTATGTGTGTTAGACACTAATTTTATATTTGACTTGATGGTTTTGTGATATGATATTTCATTCTGTTAGAGTATAATATAAGTTATTTGTAAGATATTATCACAATATTATAAATTATGATAATATCAATATTATATTGTTTAGTTTCTTATATGTCAATTATAATGTCTATATATTAGACATAATTTATGTAACCATGTATAACAATTCAATACAATATTATAATTTATGTTACGCTTGAAACTATAACCGAGCCTTTAGAGTTCTTTAATTCAAGAAACGAGTTCTTGATTGTTGGGAACAAGGATGGAATTCAATACTCAAACGCAACGGATATAGAGTGAGGAGAGAATTCGAGGTTAAAGAGAGATGAAACCAGGGTGAGAAGAGAATACCACTAGAATACACCTAGTAGTCCAAGAAAGGGGTTGAGGGCCGAGAGAATAACTTAGAGCACCAAGTTCACAAACTTCAATTCATAGCCCCAAAAAGTGGGGTGGGCATCAACATTTAAAGAGGATGAATTACCCAAGAGTATTCGGTTACAACTACTTCAAAATAACAGAATTCAGTTCAAGAGAAAAAAGAGAGAAATGAAATAAAACAGAATTATTCATTAAAAAACATAAACTGGCCCATATGCACACTTGGGCCGAGAAACGGGTGCTGCAAATATTTTAGGACCGAGGTTTTGGTGAGCAGACCGTAATATATTCTCCCCATTCGAGGTTCGTTTCCCTCGACGAAAAGAACGTGGACTGTTCAGCCTCTAATGCGCATCTTCAAACTTCAAAAATATCGCTTCGGTCGGGCTTCAAAATGTTCAGCAAGCTTCGTCGCAAAGGACCGGTCTTCTTAAAAATCTTTCGGCAGAATCGTTTCAGTAGTGGAGCTGGTCGGGTCCTCGCGGTCTTTTGCGTTGCGGGTCGCTTGCCAGTCCACCCATGTGAGGAATTTCAGTGCACCCAAGGTCGAGTTTTTCAGTGTTTAGAGCTGACCTTTGTTGCTGCAATGTCTCCAGCGCCTGGTGCAAAAATAATTTCTTCCAACTTTGATTAAATTCTAAAGTGTAATCAAAAATCCAGGCCAAGTCCTTTTCCCGAACCAGCATAACAACGACATTGAACGAGCCATAGCTTCTAATTAGAACTTCAAGAACATCTTCCAAGGTAATTGCCGCGAGGGAAATAGTTTGGCCTTCGGGCTTACTCTTTATTTACATTTTGGCAGCAGTACTATATTCATCTAAGGTCTTTTCCAGCTGGTTTCCATGCATCAAAGTGGCATGCGACAGAGGAATCCCCTTTAGGACCGTGGTTCTGTCTTGCTTCTCATAGGATATGGTCAGTTTTTCAAAGTCCCAAGATGACGGGCCTAGAGTGATTAACCATTCAATGCCCAACACAATATCATATCCTTCCATGGAGATTACCTTCATTTCTGTTTGAAATTCATTTCCTTCCATCGACCACTTCAAGTCTTTGCAAACACTAGAGCATAACACATTAGACCCATCGACCACTCTAACCGATTGCACCCAGGTTGATATGCTTTTGTGGTCTATTTTCTCCAAAATCCTGCTATTGATAAAATTGTGGGTGTTGCCTGTATCGATTAGGATCACTACCGGCAAGTTCCCAATTTTGCCAAGAATCTGGAGCGTTTGAAAATTTTAGACCCGGTCAAGGCATGTAAAGATATGGCTGGTTCATCCCTTGGGCCGAGCAACGAAGGTAAATCATCAAAAACAGGTTCTTGATCGGGTTCTTGGTCTTCTTGATTGGCCGAGACCATGAATAACTTTGATTTACACCTATGGTTTGGTTGCCAATTTTCATTGCAAGAGTAACATAGGCCCTTCTTTCGCTTTTCATCCATTGAGGTTGGGTCTAATTGCTTAACATGGCCCTGATTTGCATTTGAAGATGACCCATATGATGAATTCTTGAAGTTGGTATTGGTGCTCGGCCCGGCTGTGTTGATATTGGATGGCGTGGGCAGCAACGATGTTTTAGCGCTGTACAAGTTACCACTGCTCATTAAGGACCGATATGTTGCTTCTTTGACCTTAGCCATGGCCATGGCTTCGTTTAGAGAATCCGAGAATCACAACCTGATGTAGTTTGCAATCTCCTCCCTTAGACCGAACAAGTAGCAATCTATGACGTATTCTCTTGGCTTGTTGTAGAGTTTTTGAGAGATCGACATGTATCGTAAATTATATTCTTGAACCGACCCAACCTATTTCAAATTCATCAGTTGTTTCATGGGTGTGTCATGTATAGAGGGCCCGAATTGAGTCATAAGGTCTCTCTTAAACATGTCCCAAGATAAGGCCTCCATATGATTTCGGTTTTAAAGATATGACCCGTACCACATTCTTTCTTCGCCAGAAAAGTGAATGGGGGCGATTTCTAATTTAGTGGCATCCCTAGTTTTGTCCACCCTGAAAAATTGCTCGGCAGATATTAGCCAGCCCTCGACATCCGATCCATCAAACCGAGGAAAATCGACCTTGGTTAGCCGAGTGGGAGGAACATAGTGTTGGTCGCGGTTCTAGCTAGGGTGCTGGGGCCTAAATGGTGAAGGACCGTGGCAAAAATTATCATCATAGGGTTTGTGGTGGGGTTCTTGCACATTTCTAGATGCCCCGCTCTCAAGGGTTGCCATTCGTTCTTCAGCCGCATCAAATCTTCAGTCTATGGCAGCTTGCATCGCAGCTGTTTGTTGGGACAGGTTTTCAATAAGGTCTTTCAGCGCATCCATTTCTGATTGCTGGCGAGTTTCTACCATGTTGAGAATCGGCCAGCTCTGATACCAATATGTTACGTTTGAAACTATAACCGAGCCTTTCGAGTTCTTTAATTCAAGAAACGGGTTCTTGATTGTTGGGACCAAGGATGGAATTCAATACTCAAACGCAACGGACATAGAGTGAAGAGAGAATTCGAGGTTAAAGAGAGAAGAAACCGGGGTGAGAAGAGAATACCACTAGAATACACCTAGTAGTCCATGAAAGGGGTTGAGGACCGAGAGAATAACTTAGAGAACCAAGTTCACAAACTTCAATTCATAGTCCCAAAAAGTGGGGCGGGCATCAACATTTAAAGAGACTGAATTACCCAAGAGTATTCGTTACAACTACTTCCAAAATAACAGAATTCAGTTCAAGAGAAAAAAGAGTGAAATGAAACAAAACAGAATTATTCAATAAAAAACATAAACTGGCCCATATGCACACTTGAGCTGAGAAACGGGTGCTACAAATATTTTAGGACCGAGGTTTGGTAAGCAGACTGTAACAATTAGACACTAATTTTATATTTGACTTGATGGTTTTGTGATATGATATTTCATCCTGTTAAAGTATAATATAATTTATTTGTAAGATATTATCACAATATTATAAATTATGATAATATCAATATTATATTATTTAGTTTCTTATATGTCAATTATAATGTCTATATAATAGACATAATTTATGTAACCATGTATAACAATTCAATACAATATTTCTTTCTTTAGTTTAACATGGTATCAGAGCCTTGTTATCGTTCTTGAGTCAATTAAGTGATAGTCCTCTGTTTCCTCCATCAATGGCTACTTTAGCCATTGATGGAGGGCTTTAATAATTTATTATTAATATTATTTTTTGTCGGTGGTCTTAAGCATCTTATCTCAAGTTTTGGATTTCATTTGAGTGAATTTGTTTTCGTCAAGTTGGATTTAGATTTTGGTATCTTGGTGGAAATGAGTTTGATTGTTTTGTTCTTAAGTGAGGAGGGTAACTTGGATGGATTGAAAGTTGGTTTGGTTGAATTAGCTAGTTTAGAAGAATGTTGATTTTATTATTTGTCTTGGAGGACAGGAAATAAGAAGTGAGTTTTTGAAGCTTGGTTTGATTGGTGTTTGTTTGATTGGTTTTGGTTGTTTTGTTGAGTATAGGGAGTTGAATTTGGTTTGGTATTTCCCTATGTAAATTTGGTTTGATTGGTTTGGTTTTGGTTGTTCTTGAAAATAGTGAGTTGAACTTGGTTTGGGTTTTTCCTAAGTTTGTAAAGTTTGGTTTGATTGGTCTTTGTTTGATTAGTCTTTGTTTGATTGGTTTTGGTTGTTTTATTGAGTATAGAGAGTTGAGTTTGGTTTGGTGTTTCCCTATGTTTGTGAAACTTGGTTTGATTGGTTTGGTTTTGGTTGTTGTTGAAAATAGTGAGTTGAATTTTGTTTGGGTTTTTCCTTAGTTTGTAAAGTTTGGTTTGATTGATTTGTGGGTTGTTGATTTCAGTTTGGTTTTTTGGAGGAGTTTGTGAAACTTGGTTTGATTGTTTTGGTTTGGCTGTTAATTTTGTTTGATCTGAATCGATTAAGAGCTGTTTTTTGGTGGATGGTCAATGGATTGGGAATAAAATAGAAGAGAAAGAAGAGAAAAAGATTAAGAATGATGCGTAATTTTTTATCGTCCGCGCTTTCGTTTTCTGAATGTCAAACTCTCAATGCTTATTGTTATTGCATCATGAGTTTGATTGGGGATGTTAGAGTATAATATAATATATTTGTAAGATATTATCACAATATTATAAATTATGATAATATCAATATTATATTATACTCTAACACATCCTTATTTATTATTTGATGAATATTATATAATATGTCCAAATAATTCATTATTAACAAATGTGATAATTTTAAATGATCTAGTGAATGAAACCCCATTAAATGAATTGAAGTTGTTATTATTAAAAGTTTATAGTCACCATATCATCAAATAAGATATTAAGAAACAAATGTATTTGCACATCTATATATATAATGATGCTTCATTTTTAAAGTGTTCGGATTGTCGGGTCGAGAACTGTGGTTAATTTGAATATATATGTGAGAGTAAATGGATACTTGTGTCGGATTGTGGGTTGACCCACCCATAAACTTAAAACGGTTTAAAATAAAATTAAAAACAAATACAACATTTTAACGAACTAAACTAATAACACTTTTTATTTTAAACTAAACACCAAATTAGATGAACATGAGATATTTTAACAATATAAGTACAACTTTTTAACTATTTAATCTATATATATAACTAACTAATTAGATGAGAGCGTTCTTTTTATTTTATTTTAATATATTATTTGTGATTTATTAAAATTTTAAACATTGAATTTTTTGTGATCGATTAAAAATTTAAAAATTGAATAAATATTATTATTATTATTTTATTATATTTATATTTTTATCCTTGTGCAATCACACGAGGATTTTCCTAGTTTGTTTAATGACAAGTGAGAGATTGAAGGAATTGTCTCTTTTAATTTAATGTGTAAGGAATAATTTTGGATATAACAATTATTGAAAATATTTTAATTTAATTATTTTAGGAGTTGTAATGTTTTGCTAGAAGACAAATACAATAAGGTAAAAACCTATAATTATTATAATTGAGTTTATTGAGGTCACACTAAGAATTGACATATTAGATCAAAACAAATAATGATTTATTATTAACAAATATATTAGATATTATTAATAATAAATATATTATTTATTTATGAAATAAAACAATATATATAATTTAATGGGTTTAATTATACAATTAAGATTTTAAAAGAATATTATTTATCTATAAAATAAATAATATATAATTAAATAGTTTAATTATAGTGTTAAAATTTTTAAAAATATATTAACTATTTATGAAATAAAATAATATATATAATCAAAAGGTAGTTAAAGAAAAATTTCATTATTTTGAATATTCTCTCTTTAAATATTGTATGACCTATTTAATAAGTCAAAACCTTGTGACGATACGAGATCAATTAAAAGTGGGACTCAACACAATTACTTGAAGTTGTTGTAAAATACATGTATAATCACTTTTCTTAAAAAAGATTGTAAGTTATATGAGATTACCATCTTTTCAATTAAACAATAATAGTGAGTGTTACACTTGTTCATTCGTTTAAGGAGTCGTAAGATATTATAACCGAGCTTGTGTGAACCAATGAACAACACGTGAGGCTCTTATCTCCTTCGGTATCAATAGGGCTGAACAGTTCACACATTAACATTGATTTTCTAATAACAATATGCATTAGTGATCTTATCAATTTAACATATAGATCACGAGATTGGATCTGAAATTCCACTTAAAACCTAATAATACCAATATATAACTTGAATCAAACTTTATGATGCATTCATTAGTTACTTAAACACAACATGTATGCCTTCTTACAAAATGTAAATAACTTGTTTCAAAGTGTAAATAACTTGTTTCAAAGTATTATAGGGTATGATTAAGGGTAGGTTAGTACGATATACTTTCATTTATTATACATATCTTATATCTTATCGAAAGTTTCGGTATAGATATATGTATACATTATTTTACCTGAATTTTGGTATACCTTAATTTCGGTACGATATTGATATTATACATTTCATATCCGAAAAAACATAATAACTTAAACAAAAAACAATTTAATATAGTTACTAAACAAATGTTACACAAAATCAAAAATTAAAGTTATTTATTATAAAATAAAACATTCTTTTTTAAATCTAACATTTTTAAAAACTAGCTGACGTTAAAACTAAATATAAACACTGAAATTATCAAGAATAAATATAAGTGTATAGAATTTGTTTTTGAAACACGACTTAACGTCATTTCATTAAAAATTCTCAAAAATGGGATAAAACCACAAGTTTAAGAGATCATTGTAGACAGACCTATAATTATTTTGAAGTCATAATATTCTGAATAAAAGTTAAAAAGCTAAAAACGTAAATGAATTATCTAATTACAATGCTTTCAATTCTAGTGAGTTTAAAAAACAGTAAATTTCAGTTCCTGCAGATATTCTAGTTCTACTCTATGCTTGGAATTCTTCTCCATGTTCCTGCGAGGGCGCTGCGATCCGATATAATATATTTCCATAACTTTTCAACGCTCCTGCGGGTTCTGTCATATACCCTTCCATTCCATTCTTTCAAATGTTATACACCACTGCTCCAAAGCCGTACTTGAACATGCTTGTTACAAATTTATTTCCCTTGGCTTTGAGTAGTGCCGCTTCTTTGATTTCATTCCATTTGCTCGGGAAACTGATCAGCTCCAAGATTTTATAGAATTTGTCCCAAAGTTCCGAAGCAATATAGCAACTCCCGAATATGTGATCTATGGTTTTCATTTCCTCTGTATAGAAGACAACTCGCGTCCGGAATGCTCATATACTTGATTATATGATCACGAGTGCTGAGTCTTTCCTAGAAGGTGAGCCATAGGATTAACTGGTGTATAGTATTTAAGTTAGACTAAAGTGGATAGAGATTCAGAACGGTCTTCAATCACATTTGTATCTACAATTTGTTTTATAAATTAATAATACAATTCATGTTAGATAATAATAATTATAATAATAATAAATATTAGTTAATTTAGACTTAATTAATAAAAGTTTCTCACTTTTTTTAATTTGTTCATTTTAATTGAACAATTCAAGTTCATCGTATGTAAGATTCTTTCTTATGTTGAATTCATCACTTTTAGTCCATTTGTGCACACCAATGCCTCCACCATTTTAAGACTCAAATTACTATTAAATTTATCAACTATCATTTTACCCAAGTTAAAATAAGACTCACTAGCAACCATTGAGGATGAAATTGTAAAAATATCATTGACAATAATTAAAAGGATTGAGTACTTAGTTTCACTCCTTTCCACCGCTCTAAAATATTGAAAATTTGATTGAATATTTGTTAAATCTTATCGTTAAGGTATATATAACATATATTGAATAATAATAATACATTATAATTATATTTTAATTTCATTTTTAAAGTTTATGTTTCTTTAATTAAATTTATATTAAATTTATTTCCTCATAAGTATTATATATATATTAATTGATAAATATTATTTTGGTATATCTCAATATACAAAAAATTTAAAAATTTCAATACCTCTACCATTCAAATAATTTTGATAACGGTACCATACCTTATATTTTTTCGATATGATCTTACGGTACCATATTTTTGATACTTATAATATCGTAATTCTCCTCCTATGCATGATCCTTACATAAGATAAGTGATGTTAACATGAAAAACAGTTAGTTCGCATCTAAAAAAATCATTAGTCTTATGATCATGAGACTAGTCATAATTGATTCTAGACATTTGTTTTATGTTTTTTAATTTGAAAAAATAAAAAATAATTTTATAAGTAGTTAGTATATCAATTACCAAAATAAAATTATGATTAATTTATTAAGAGAACAAATCATGAAGTGCTAGCAATAATAAATAATTATTTTATGACACCAATTATAAATGCCTTAATACTATTTAAATATCACAAACATTTTTTTTATGTATTAATAAGTGTTATTACATAGTATTACAAAGAAGAGTTCACATAAAATGTATAAACTAAAGAAAATGTCATATTAATTTATAAAATAATATATTTAAATATATTATGTGAAAAAGAGACTCATTTAAGTATCATTTAATCATCTCACTTTATATACTCATAGTTAAATTTTGGGTCACACTAATTAAAGTCTTCATTGTCATGAATTAGAGATTTACACTAGTATAATTAAAAAAATATATATCAACACTAGTTTTAGATGGGGCTTTAATGAGGGGTTATACATGTAAAATGATTGTAGGTCTAAAACTAGGCTCAAAGTTTCTTTGTTTTTTTTATAGTTACTAATTGGACTACATCGAGATAAGCCCGTAAACATATTTGATCCCTAACATAAGAGGGTTTTGACACTCGTGTATTCGTGACATTAGTCGCTTTCGACCTTTTAACCGCAATACATATATTTCAAATAAATGTAGTATGCCGTAAATAAAAATATGATTGAAAGACTTCTCTTTTAAACAATAAAAGGCATGTGTATGAGCTAAACCGGCATAATTTCTTTGAAGTATATATTGCATTCAATTTGTGTATATATATATATATAACTACTTTAAATAAATAAAATTTAGAAGAAGACGTTGCGATATGAATCAAGTTACATATGCAGAGAGTAAAGGCGTCGATCGATTCTATAAATGGTGGCATCGACGCGAGGTTAATGATCGGATGTCTATCGGTAATCCCTATTTCTTTCCTTTCCTTTTTTTTATTTTCAATTTGAGCCAAAAATAACTTTAGCCCATGAAAATGTAATATGTTAATTGTTTAGGACAAGGATTAGCTATGATCTAAGTTCTGATGTACAATTGTGCGTATATATAATTTTTTCTAAATAAATAATATTTTTTTTGGTGTATTATCATGATTATAATTCTAAAATGATGGAATATCGATTTTAGTTATATATATATATATATATTGGTCGTCATAAAGATTTCAATAGTCAACCACATAACCACTCATTGAGAGGAATGTCTATCATTAATCCTACTCTTCTCATTCCCATTTTCTTTTTCATTTTAAAGAAAAAAATGAAGCCAATTATGATAGATGAATTATTTACCAATATGGAAGAACTAGCTTTGATTTAAAACAGTTTATTTGAATTAGATCTTGCATTTACTTTGTATATATATATATATATATATATAAACCTAATTAGAAAGTTCTTTAGTCAAATTTCAATCCTTTTTTTATTATAAAATATTTTAAAATTTTATTTTATGTTTGAATTCAAAGGTTTTGGTTTGGAAGAGTTAGATCCTATGTTTTTAGATTTGTTTTTTTTTAACATGTTTATTTAAAAAGTTACAAGGGTTGATAAATTTGTTATTGTGATGAATCTCTTAGTTCATTTTGATAAAATTTAGGTTAATATATTGTACATCTTATTATATTTTATCTATAATTATTTTGAATTAAAATGGTCTTTGATTTAAATGATTAATTTATAGTTATACAAAAATAATTTAATTTATTACTTTAATTAAAAGACATTTCTTGAATTTAAAATATGCATTAAATTTAAATTATATTATATATATATATATATATATATATATTATAAATATGATAATCTAAAATATGATCTTAAATATATTTTTTAATCTATTGTTGTCTCTTAAACTTATTCCAACAAATTTATAAATCCTAAAATAGTTTCTTGGTATGATATGCTTCTCAAAAAATAAAGATTTTGTAGATTTGTTTTAAAAAAATGTATATCAAGAAACATAAATGGAAAATAGTCATGTTAAAATGATTCTGCAAAATATTTCGTTTTTGTGTTTATCTTGATTAGTTTCACATTTATATTTATATGAGTTAAATAAATCATTTCTTAAATTAAAATATGCATAAAATATGAATCATATCTACATGTATTACTAGACAATTGAAATCTTATCTCTTTACTAAAATGTAACATCTTATTCATATATTTTTTATCTCTTAAATTTTATCACTATAAATCTACTTTAAGTATTTTTTTTGTTTGGATATGTTATTCATAAATTTAAGATTGTGTTAAATTTGCTTGTTTTAAAAAAGTATACTAAAGTTCTTAAAGTAACATAAATGAAAGATAATTAAATTTATATAAAAATGTTTCTACAAAATATATATATTTTTTATCGTTGTATCTCCACATTTATATAAAATATAAATGTATTTATTTATCAAAATTAATCGATAATTATATTTACACACAATTGTAGCTATAAATTAATTAAAAATATTGTTTCTAAATAATTATTTTGTCAATCCTCATAAAAAGAACATAATAATATGGATGATTTAGGGTTATTTGCAATTTTTAAAAAATTGTTTAAGAGTTTAAGTTATTAATAATATTATTTAAGTGTTTATTTATGTTTATGTATAATTAAGTTTTCAAAAAATAGGAAAAGAAACATCAAAACATTATAAACCATATTCTTAATGCATACAATTTATAAATATATGGTAAATTTAAATTAGCATATTCACCTATTAATTATGAATAATATTAATTAATCTTATATAATTTTTAGATTTAAACTTTGCAAATTATTAAACGAAGATTTCCTTGCTATACACACAGATAAAAATATAAACAAAAAAATTAATAATAAAATTATAATAATATGTATTATTTAATTTTTTTAAAATAAATCATGAATAATATATTAAAATAAAACTCTCTCATTTCACATTTTATTTATTTCGATAAAACAACTAATCTTCTCTCATATTTTTTTCTCAATGAACCTCTTATCTCTTGAACATACACTTTCACTTTGGTCAATCAAATATTTGATTCATATTTTTTAACATTTAACGTCGTACCCTCACAATTTGATTAATCAAATATTTGTTCATATTTTTTAATCACTTTCAATTGTTACCAGACTATTAATCATCGACAAATCATAAATTTATGGGTGTTGTACTTGTTTTTGTTAGATTACAAGTTAAAAACATACATATATCATTTTTTATTTTATTTTAAACCGTTTTAAATTTATGGGCGGGTCAACCCACAATCCGACCCAAATATCAATTTACTCTCACATATATATCCAAAATAACTACAACATTCGACACAACAATCTACACTTTGAAATTAAACATTAATATATATATATATATATTAGTTACATAAAAAGTCAAATTTATATTTGTTAAGAATGTCCCGCTATCATTAAATTTAGTGTTGATTTTAAAATATAAAGTCTTATTATTAGCCTAGTTAATTAATGAGTTGTACTTGGTTTTGTTAGGTTTTAAGTTTTAAACATAAATATAACATTTTTAATAATATTTTTAATCATTTTATGTTTATGGGCAAGTCTACCCACAATTCGACCCAAATATGCATTTACTCTTTTATATATATATATATATATATATATATATGAATATATGAAGTTGAGTATAAAATCCCATAGTAAATTTTTTTAAGATATAAGTAGTAGTCTTCAACCTAACATGGTTATACGTGACAATAATTAATTTGTTCAATTAATATATTAAATTATTCAAATAAAATAGTTGATAAAATGTTTCGAAGTCAAATCTACTATTTTTAATATATATTTATAATCTTGATAACTAATTCAATTTAATATATTTTTATTAATAAAAATTGAACTCATAAACTTCGTTATCTTAATAACAGAACGATTCTTATCACTTCATCTATGAATTCAATTTTATTATATATATATTAATTAAAAATCAACCAAAATATTTATTTTGTTGACTCTTAACATAAATTCAAAGTTTGATAAATATTGTACTCTTAATAAAATTCAATTTTTCTTATCAAACATAGTGAAATATCTAATTTTAAATAAATTTAAATGAATATTTTTACTTAAAAATAAAATCAAAATGATTATTACTGGTGGCACATGCTAGCTATTCTAAAACATAAATTCGAATAAAAAAAACTCAAAGTAGTTGATTTCAAAATAATTTACAAAATAGTTTGTTTAAAGCAAAATCTTAAATAATTATCTATCCTCTTCTCTTTCGCATTAAATTTGAACCCATCAAAAAATAAAGTGTTTTGAAGCAAAATCTCAACTTATATCCTTCTTTTTCATGTTATTCTCTAACTCATGAGCTTGCCCTATAAATATAGCAACGAATATATGTATTAAGCATATATAGATCAGAGATATGGAAAGAGAAATACATTTGGTCTAATGGAGGAGGATGGAATAGAGTCTTCAAACATGACAGTGGTATGCAATTATAAATATCATTTGTCCACACTTCCTTTTATTTTAGTATTTAATAAATACATTTACTTTTTTTGAGGGCTCCGGACATAACATGGAATTGGGTATCAATGAAGTACATTTCCTGGAAAAGTTCGAAATGCCCAAATCAACCCAAGAAAAGTATAAAGCTACCAATTTTCCAATAATATTGCTCAAGATTGGCACTTGGGAGGTGAGGTTTTTGTTGGATCACAAAATCTTGTTCTCCATTGACTATGTTGTTGTGTTTAGTTATATTTGATTTCTTCTAGACCATTTACAATTTTTTGACAATTTGTTATAATAGTTATTGGGTTAAAACAAAAGATTGACTCTCGTTAAGAGGTTGATCATATAATCGTTTCTTTAGATAATATTTGGAATTGCACTAATACTAATTAACTTAAATTAATGATTATGCAGAAACTTTTAAGATACAAAGGTGAGTTGAAGGCCAAATGTTACTATTCAACTATGAAAATCGTATGGGAAATTTTGGAAAATAACTTAAAAAGTAAGATGGAGATTCATTTTAGTGACATTGATGCAATGAGGGCCACTATGATTGAGAATCAACCCGGAACTTTAGAATTATTGGTTAGAGCTACCATTCTATTCTTTATTTTTTAATATGCTCCATTTGATAGTTTAATTAATTATCAAAATAAATCTAAACTTGAAACATAATTTGATTGATAAGGTGAGATTTTATGATAACATGCCTTTTATTTTTTAGTTGAACAAATCTCCTCTATTCTTTCGAGAGCGTGACCCAGTACCGATTAGGAAAACAGTTTGGGAGGAGTCATTTGATTTCACACAAGGTCAAGCATCCATTTTCAGGTAAATTTAGTTTTAATTAAAAAAACGAATGTACCTTATACAAAGAATAGTGTAACAAAAGTGGAATGATGTCTCATTTCATATTTGTTATACATATTTAATATCAACTTATTAGGATTGAGCTTCAAATCCCATGCAAAATTGGGTCAATTAAGATACATCAATTTTATCTTTATCAAATTTTATTTTCTAGGATTCATCATCTCAAGTTTCCTCCTGGAACACTTGATAAACACTATGAGACGCTCTTGCAAAGTGATTCTCGTTTGATTTATATTAGTAAAAATGTGTTTCCCGTGATAGAATTTTCTTACTTCCAACCCAACAATTCGAATAGTTCAAATTTCCAATTTGGTATGGGAATATTGCCCCAATCTGTACCCTCTCTAGAGATGTCATATCCATTACCCCAAATGTTACCTCCACAATATGACCATTTACCCCAAATGTTTCCTCCACAATATGACCAGACTAACTACAACCTACATTCGATGCATTCGAACTCTATTCAGATGCATGATCACCCGAACTCTATTCAGATACATGACTCATCATTACTCATATATGTAATAAACAGAACTATGATTTGCTTATTTTGTTTCTTCTATTACTTTTAGGTATGCATTACCAACAAAGTTCCACTATCAACAATTTCGGTGATACAATAGAAACATATGGTGCACCTAACACCCTACCAATGAGCGACCAAATTCTATTCATGTCAAATGTTATGCCTTCTATACAAAAGGAAAATGTACAATTCAATGGGACAGTAAACAGCAACGATGAAATATTACGAAACATTGAACAACACTTATTTAGTGATGAGTCACCAGTGGTAGACTTCAGTGACAATTCACTTCTTCACAATCAAGTGTCTCACAACCAAGATAGTTATGTTAATAACACCTTTGACGATGATCATATTCCTCATGAACGTTTTAACCATTAATGCCCTCAGACAATGACGTGATTAAGGATACAACATTTGCAGTACAATCATATCTAATTAAATATTTTATTATAATGTAACTTTATTTTCGTTTATAAAGATACCCGACTTTGATATGATTATATATATATATGAATTTTATAAATTGTAAGTCAATAATTATATATAATATATATAATATAATATCTATATTTCAATGTTACTTTTGAGATGGATTGATTAAATTTAGTTTACTCAAATATTTTGTGTGTTTGTATATTAATATTTTTTATTTAAAAATTAAATATTATTTATGAATTATAAATTTATAGAAATGTCTTAAATAGTATTGAAGCATAACAAATTAATTGTGATTACATTTTTTACTAAATGAAATAAATTAGACAGCATTATGTTTTTTTTTCATTTGACATTTTTCTTTTATTTAAGTTGTATTTTTTTTGTTCTTCAATGACCTTTATATTCAATGTATTTTTTTAAAAAAAAGTTCTAATTACAAGGTTCAAAAATATTCACTAGAACTAAAAGAAATGTTAAAGTTGTACATTATTCACATTCATTTGCTTTGAAATAGATAATCAACTGCTGCATTATTTGTTTCTCTCCCATGATGTGTTGCTTCATTATACTAAATCTCGTTTGTTCTTATGCATAAAGTATTGTTTGTTTTGGATGTATTCTCAATATAATTAGTTGTTCCAAATTTTGTTTTGTAACTAAATTGTTCTTCCAATAAATTATAAAATTAACTTGTTCTTTTAAAAAGTTTTTAAAATTTATCTTTAATCTAGGGACCATTTTACATGTATCTTTTAATACTATTTTTGATCATACACTACAAAAAAAACTACTAATTTGTAACAGGTGCATCACAACTATCTTTGTATTAAAAACGGTCTTTAACATTTGTCTTAGACTATAGACAATCGGAAAGTATGAGAAGCAAACGACCCACCGATGATTGAAAGTATTATTCAGACTATAAAAATCTGAGACAAAAAAATCGATCCGGCTAAATAGGACGCTGGGTCGAACAAAACGCAACATTAACTCAAAACTACGTGATAAAAAGGAAAACAAGGCACCCTCCAATACTAAAAAGGCCATCGGAGGGAAAAAGATTTGAAAGACAAGTTAAGTTTATTTTTAACTCTTAGACATTGAGATATAGAAATGGAAAAAATGGAAACCACTTAAACTACCTCTTAAATAACATAATGAGTTAAGAGCTAACTTTTTTATATAAGGAATTTTTATCTTTTCAAATAACCTTACAACCTCAAACAAGCTCTCAAACCTTTCAAACTTAAAAATAATACCACCTTCAAATTTTAGTCTCCATTATTATTATAGTATTTCAAATAAAATGACAATTAATATTTACTCTTTTTAGGATCAGGATCGTCGATAGGGGACCGGGGTCTGCCAAAGGAGACCTCTTAAAACACACAAAACGGTTGGTACTAATTCGGTTAAGAATTAACATCGGTCTTAACACCACACAAACTGTCACAAACTCTTAAACCGGGTTCAAGTGTGAAAATAGATTGTTTCAACTTGAAGCAAAACACAAAGATCAGTTAAAGAAGAGAATGGAGAAGAATTGGTTGGAATGATAGGAAAACTGGTTCGGTTGATTTAAGGGAAAACCAGTTCGGTTGGTTTAAGGGAAAACTGGTTCGGTTGGTTTGGGAGAAAACCGGTTCGGTTGGTTTGGTGACCAAAAATAAATGAAGAACACAAGACACATATTTTATGGATGTTCGGAGATAAAACTCCTACTTCACCCTTTCTTCTCAAACAGTGAGAACGATATTCACTAAGGAATATTCCAAAACACAATCGAGTCTTATTTATTGCTCGATGTTCACTTTACAATACTCATAAAGTATTTTAATACACTTTTAAAAATATGTAAATACACAGAACTTTTCAGTTCATTCTTATCACTCAATAGCTTGGTAGATTTCTCAAGGTATGTTCGCAAGAGTGAAAGGATCGCGCAAGGAGTTTTTCTCTCTCTAACTTTGTAATCTGATAGCACGTCTTGGAGCGTCTAACTATTCTTCAGCTCTCCAGCTTCCTCTTTTTATAATGGAAATATGACAACGGTCATATTTCTCTCTCATCTTGTGATTGGTAAAAAGGAGTCGTGCCGGTCTGGATTAGGTAACTTGCACGCTTTGTCTTTGTACACATGACATTTGTGCACTGGGCAGTCGCCTGCCTCTTAAAGGTTACTTGTGGACTTCGGTAAAGTCAGATAATCATTATTCTACCTCATGACTGGTTTCAGAACCTTCTTTTGTATATTACCAAGGAATATTTTGTTTGTCTTAACACGTTATCTTCAATGTATTCATTATCATTTGGATGATCTGCCCATTGGAGATATATGGTAGCTTTACGTTTTTCAAGCGGTTGAACTAGTTGGATATGTCCAATCGTATATTTTCGGTTTGCAGTTCATTTAATAACTGGAACCGAAGGAATTTAATTAACCGAAGCTCATTTAATAACCAAAGCTCATTTATGACCGAAGTCACTCCTCATTTAATGCCATAGTATTTAATTAACCGGCCATGCTTCATTATAAAACGATCGCGCAAGGAGTTTTTCTCTCTCTAACTGTGTAATCTGATAGCACGTCCTGGAGCGTTTGAGTATTCTTCAGCTCTCCAGCTTCCTCTTTTTATAATGGAAATATGACAACGGTCATATTTCTCTCTCATCCTGTGATTGGTAAAACTGAGTCGTGCCGGTCTGGATTAGGTAACTTGCACGCTTTGTCTTTGTACACATGACATTTGTGCAGTGGGTAGTCGTCTGCCTCTTAAAGGTTACTTGTGGACTTCGGTAAGGTCAGATAATCATTATTCTACCTCATGCCTGGTTTCAGAACCTTCTTTTGCATATTACCAAGGAATATTTTGTTTGTCTTAACACGTTATCTTCAATGTATTCATTATCGTTTGGATGATCTGCCTGTTGGAGATATATGATAGCTTTACATTTTTCAAGAGGTTGAACCAGTCGGATATGTCCAACCGTATATTTTCGGTTTGCAGTTCATTTAATAACTGGAACTGAAGGAATTTAATTAACCGAAGCTCATTTAATAACCAGAGCTCATTTATGACCGAAGTCACTCCTCATTTAATGCCAAAGTATTTAATTACCCAGCCATGCTTCATTATAAAACCGGTTGATCGATCTTCACTTCAAGAGCATTAAGTGTCGGTTGACCGATCTCCTCTTCGGGAGCATTAAGTGTCGGTTGATCGATCTTTTATAGAGCCGAAGTCGGACTACTGGTCAAGCTACCGAACCGGTATCCAGAGCCAAGCCGATCTCGCCTACAGGTAAATTTCGGTATTTTGATCAGTTTCCCTGAAATAGCAAAACCTTATTTGCAGTCGGTGAGATTCGATCCCTGGTCACCTGTGTGACAGGCAGGAGTGTTTACCACTACACTAGAACCAATTAATATACTTGATATGACTTAGCGGTTTAACATATATATTTATTTGAAATAAGTATTATCTATTCATTCAATTTTTCATAAGTTCTAACAATTATATTCTAACAATTTCTTCCTTTTTGATTATTTAGAATAAATATTCAAAACTCGTAATTGTTGGCCGGTTTAAAGAGCTTATATTATTTGTTTGGCCTGTTGAAAAAGTTGAGGAAAATTATAAACGGTTTTGTATGTTCTAACACTAACTTATGTTTAAATATATTTTATATGTTATATCTTATAGTACTCTTACCAAACTCCTTATTAAAGACTCTACAATTAAAGAGCAACACACTTAGTCTCTAGATTTTCATATTTCATCTATTAAGTGTACTTAAAATCTTTACATATTCTAACCTTTTAGTTTCTCTTATTTTTGTATAAATTCATACTCTTGTAATTTTAATAGCACACAGAAATACATTCTTAATCTACATCAAGTTCTTGTTTACTTATCTTTTTTAACTTAGTATCAGAGCTATTATTCGTTTTAACAAACCTCTGTATCCATGGCCTCTTCTTCATCTTTTTTTCGCTTCAACGAGTCATCTCTTTCACAATCTCACATTCATTAAACTCGATCATAAAAACTTTTCTTATTTGGAAATGTAAAATCTGACCTACCTAAAAGGTTATGGCCTATATCTATATGTTACTTGAACTAATTCTGCCCCTAAAGCCTTTTTCCAAGTCGATACTGCTGATGGGTCTAGTGCCCTCATTCCAAATCTTGATTTTACAATTTAGGAGGAACAAGATCAGAGGATCCTTTCATGACTTCTCTCTACTTTTTCAGAATCCATCCTAGCCTAAGTGGTTGGTGAATCATGCACTAAATCTAAAGCCCTTTGGTCTTCTTTAGAATGCACATTCGCCTCTCAAGTTCGTTTAATGCACCTTCGTCTTCAACTTCAGATGGTAAAGAAGGACTCACTCCCGATGGCCGAATATTTATTGAAAATAAAATTAATCATCGATAGTCTCTCTAGTGTTGAGAAAAACATATCTCCAGAAGATTTCATCCTTTATGCTTTGGGAGGACTTGGTCCTGAATACGAATCTCTCACTATAGCTGTACCCACTCACACCGACCTCATCTCCATCGAAGACGTCCAAGGAATTCTTCTTACACATGAGATTCGCCTTGAATCACTCCACTCTAACTCTCAAACCGTTAATCTTGCTTTTGGATCGAGAAGGATTTCGAAACCATCTCACTTCCGATGATCGCGACTTTCGGTATCCTTTACGAGTGATTATAGTGTATAAAATGAAACTGTCAATAGATTAAGCTCCGATAATTCTAATCGATATCAAATAAATGGGTCTTCAAGTTCATCTAAATTTTCACACTCTGATCGGGCTTCTACTATCGGGTTAGGGTGTCCTTCTACTAATGGGCCTTTTACTTTGGGTCATGGGCCTCGTAGACCCAATAGAAATAAAATGCAATGTCAATTGTGTAATCGTTTTGGTTATGCGATTAATGTTTTTCGATCGGGTTTGTTTTGTAAGATTTGCAACTTTACAGGTCATTTGATTGAAATTTGCCGACGTCGTCAAAATCAAAATTCAACGACACACTCTGTTTAATGGCTACACCTCCTCCTGTGTAATGGTATACCTTAATTTCGGTACGATATCGATATTATACATTTCATATCTGAAAAAACATAATAACTTAAAAAAATAATTTAATATAGTTACTAAATAAACGTTACACAAAATCAAAAATTAAAGTTATTTATTATAAAATAAAACATTCTTTTTTAAATCTAACATTTTTAAAAACTAACCGACGTTAAAAATTAAATATAAAAACTGAAATTATCAAGAATAAATATAAGTGTATAGCATTTTTTTTTTAAAATGACTTAGCGTCATTTCATTAAATATTCTCAAAAATGGAAAAAACCACGAGTTTAAGAGATTATTCTAGACATGCCTATAATTATTTTGAAGTCATAACATTCTGAATAAAAGCTAAAAAGCTAAAAACGTAAATGAATTATCTGATTACAATGCTTTCAATTCTAGTGCATTTAAAAATCAGTAAATTTCAGTTCCTGCAGATATTCTAGTTCTGCTCTGTGCTTAAAATTTTTCTCCATGTTCCTGCGAGGGCGCTGCGATCCGATATAATATAATTTCATAACTCTTCAATGCTCCTGCGGGTTCTGTCATATACCCTTCCATTCCATTCTTGCCAAATGTTATACACCACTCCTCCAAAGCGTACTTGAACATGCTTGTTGCAAATCTATTTCCCTTGGCTTTGAGTAGTGCCGCTTCTTTGATTTTATTCCATTCGCTCGGGAAACTGATCAGCTCTAGGATTTTATAGAATCTGTCTCAAAGCTCCGAAGCAATACAACAGCTCCTCAATATGCTCGCATCCGGGATGCTCATATACTTGTTGATATGATCACGAGTGCTGAGTCTTTCCTAGAAGGCGAGCCATAAGATTAATTGGTGTATAGTATTTAAGTTAGGCTAAAGTGGATAGAGATTCAGAACGGTCTTCAATCACATTTGTATCTACGATTTGTTTTATAAATTGATAATACACAATTCATGTTAGATAATAATAATTATAATAATAATAAATATTAGTTAATTTAGATTTAATTATTAAAAAATTCTCAATTTTTTTAATTTGTTCATTTTAATTGAACAATTCAAGTTCATCTTATGTAAGATCCTTTCTTATGTTGAATTCATCACTTTTAGTCAATTTGTGCACACAAATACCTCCACCATTTTAAGACTCAAATTACTCTTAAAAATATCAACTATCATTCTACCCAAGTTAAAAGCAGACTCACTAGTAACCATTGAGGATGAAATTGTAAAAAATATCCTTGACAATAATTGAAAGGATTGAGTACTTAGTTTCACTCCTTTCCACCGCTCTAAAATATTGAAAATTGGATTGAATATTTGTTCAATCTTATCGTTAAGATATATATAACATATATTGAATAATAATAATACATTTTAATTATATTTTAATTTCATTTTTAAAGTTTTTGTTTCTTTAATTAAACTTATATTAAATTTATTTCCTCAAAAGTATTATATATATATATATATTAATTAATAAATATTATTTCGGTATATCTTAATATAAAAAAAAAATTAAAAATCTCATACCTTTATCATACAAATTATTTTGATATCGGTACCACACCTTACGGTGCCATATTTTTGTTACTTATAATATCGTAATTCCCCAACTATGCATGATCCTTACATAAGATAGGTGACTAGTCCTAAATGATTCTAGACATTTATTTTATATTATTTGATTTGAACAAATAAAAAATAATTTTATAAGTAGTTAGTATATCAATTACCAAAATAAAATTATGAATAATTTATTAAGAGAACAAATCATGAAGTGCCAGCAATAATGAATAATTGTTTTATGACATCAATCATAAATGCCTTAATACTATTTAAATATCACAAACATTTTTTTTATGTATTAATAAGTGTTATTACATAGTATTACAAAGAAGAGTTCACATAAAATGTATAAACTAAAGAAAATGTCATATTAATTTTTAAAACAATAAATTTAAATATATTATGTGAAAAAGAGACTCATTTAAGTATCATTTAATCATCTCACTTTATATACTCATAGTTAAATTTTGGGTGCACACTAATTCAAGTCTTCATTGTCACGAATTACAAATTTACACCAGTATAATTAAAAAAAAGTATATCTACACTAGTTTTAGATGGGGCTTTAATGAGGGGTTATACATGTAAAATGACTGTAGGTCTAAAACTAGGCTCAAAGTTTCTTTAATTTTTTATAATTACTAATTGGACTACATCGAAATAAGCACATAAAAATATTTTATCCCTAACATAAGTGGTTTTTGACACGCGTGTATTCGTGACATTAGTCACTTTCGACCTTTTAACCGCAATATATGTATTTCAAATAAATGTAGTATGTCGTAAATAAAAATATGATTGAAAGACTTCTCTTTTAAACAATAAAAGGCACGTGTATGAGCTAAAACGACATAATTTTCTTTGGAGTATATCTTGCATTCAATTTGTGTATTTATATATAACTACTCTAAATAAATAAAATTTAGAAGAAGACGTTGCGATATGAATATAGTTACATATGCAGAGATTAAAGGCGTCGATCGATTCTATAAATGGCGGCATCGACGCGAGGTTAATGACCGGATGTCTATCGGTAATCCCTATTTCTTCCCCTTCCTTTTTTTATTTTCATTTTGAGCCAAAAATAACTTTAGCCCATGACAATGTGATATGTTAATTGTTTAGGTCAAGGATTAACTATGATCTAAGGTCTCGTGTACAATTTTGCGTATATATAATTTTTTTCTAAATAAATAGTATTTTTTTTGTGTATTATCATGATTCTAATTCATAAATAATGGAATATCGATTTTAGTTATATATATATATTTATATATATATATATATATTTATATATATATATATATATATTTATATATATATATATATATATATTTATATATATATATATATATATTTATATATATATATATATATTTATATATATATATATATATATATATTTATATATATGTATATATTTATATATATATATATATTTATATATATATATATTGGTCGTTATCAAGATTTCAATAGTCAATAACATGACCATGCAATATGGAATGTGACCAATGTTGAGAGTAATGTCTATTAGTAATCCTACTTCTCTCATTCCCATTTTCGAAGCCAATTGTGATAGATTAATTATTTACCAACATGGAAGAACTAACTTTGATATAAAAACAGTTTATTTGAATTAAATCTTGCATTTACTTTGTATATTTATATAAACCTAATTAGAAAGTTCTTTAGTCAAATTTCAATCTTTTTTTATTATAAAATATTTTAAAATTTAATTTTATGTTTGAGTTCAAAGGTTTTGGTTTGAAAGAGTTAGATCCTATGTTTTTAGATTTGTTTTTTTTTTTTTGTTTTTTTAAACATGTTTATTTAAAAAGTTACAAGGGTTGATAAATTTGTTATTGTGATGAATCTCCTAGTTCATTTTGATAAAATTTAGGTTAATATAATGTACATCTTATTATATTTTATCTATAATTATTTTGAATTAAAATGGTCTTTGATTTAAATGATTAATTTATAGTTATACAAAAATAATTAAATTTATTACTTTAATTAAAAGTCATTTCTTAAATTTAAAATATGCATTAAATTTAAATTATATTATATATATATATATATTATAAATATGATAATCTAAAATATGATTTTAAATACATTTTTTAACTTGTTAATCTATTGTTGTCTCTTAAACTTATCCCAATAAATTTATAACTCCTAAAATAGTTTCTTGCTTATGATATGCTTCTCAAAAAATAAAGATTTTGTAGATTTGTTTTAAAAAAAAGTATATCAAGGAACATAAATGGAAAATCGTCATGTTAAAACGATTCTGCAAAATATTTCATTTTTGTGTTTATCTTGATTAGTTTCACATTTAAATTTATATGAGTTAAATAAGTCATTCCTTAAATTCAAATATGCATAAAATATGAATCATATCTACATGTATTACTAGACAATTGAAATCTTATCTCTTTACTAAAATGTAACATCTTATTCATATCTTTCTTATCTCTTAATTTTTATAACTATAAATCTACTTTAAGTATTTTCTTGTGCGGATATGTTATTCATAAATTTAAGATTGTGTTAAATTTGCTTGTTTTAAAAAAGTATATTAAAGTTCTTAAAGTAACATATATGAAAGATAATTAAATTTAAATAAAAATGTTTCTACAAAATATATATTTTTTTTATCGTTGTATCTCCACATTTATATAAAATTTAAAAAATTAATAAAAAAAATTATAATAATATTTATTATTTAAATTTTTTAAATAAATTACGAATAATATATTAAAATAAAACTCTCTCATTTCACATTCTATTCATTTCAATAAAACAACTCATCTTCTCTCATATTTTTTTCATAATGAACCTCTTATCTCTTGACATTCACTTTCACTTTGGTTAATCAAATATTTGATTCATATTTTTTAACATTTAACGTCGTACCCTCACAATTTGATCAATCAAATATTTTTTAATATTTTTTAACCACTTTCAATTGTTACCAGAATGTTATTCATCGGCAAATCATAAATTAATCATATTTGGTTAAAGTGTTCTACTTGTTTTTGTTATGTTGCAAGTTAAAAACATACATATATCATTTTTATTTTAAACCGTTTTAAATTTATGGGCGGGTCAACCCACAATCCGACCCAAATATCAATTTACTCTCACATATATATCCAAAATAACTACAACATTCGACCCCGCAATCTACACTTTGAAATTAAGCATTATTATATATATATATATATATTAGTTACATAAAAAGTCGAACTTATATTTGTTAAGAATGTCCCGCTATCATTAAATTTAGTGTTGATTTTAAAATATAATGTCTTATTATTAGCCTAGTTAGTTAAAGAGTTTTACTTGGTTTTGTTAGGTTTTAAGTTTTAAACATACGTATAGCATGTTTAATTATATTTTTAATCATTTTATGTTTATGGGCAGGTCTACCCACAATTTGACCCAAATATGCATTTACTCTTATAAATATATCGCCAACGAGAAGATCTTGATTATTTTGATACATATTCTCCAGTTATGAGAATAACTTATATTCGATTGATTCTTGTGATTGCCTCTTTGAGCAATCTAGAATTTCATTAAATGGGCATAAAAATTACTTTTTTAAATGGATATTTGGAAGAAGAAATTTACATAGATCACCTCAAGGGTTTTCTTCTCAAGGGCAAGAAAATAAAGTTTGTAAACTGATTAAGTATTTGTATGGCTTAAAACAAGCTCTAATACAATGACATGAGAAATTTAACCATGTTATGATATCAAGTGGATTCAAGATCAATGAATGTAGCAAATGTATTTATATTAAAGACAAAAAAAATGGTTACGACATTTTATGTCGATATATAGATGACAAACTTATCATTGGAAATAATGATAAAATGGTTAAATCCACTAAAGATATGTTAAATTTAAAATTTGACATGAAAGATATGAAATTGACTGATGTGATTCTTGGAATCAAAATAATTAGAATATCAAAAGGGATAGTTCAAAGTCAATCGCATTATGTGGATAAGATTCTTAAAAAAATTAACAAGGATGATTCTGCATTGGCTAAAACTTTGATAGATACGAGTCAACATCTATCTAAAAATTGCGGAGAGAGTGTTTCTCAATAAAAATATTCTCGAATAATTGAGAGTTTAATGTACTTAATGAGTTGTACAAGACCAGACATAGTCTATACAGTAAGCAAACTAAGTAGATACACGAGTAATCCGGGTAATAAACATTAGAAAGCCATAATACGATTATTTAGGTATTTGAGAAATACTCACGATTATGGTCTGCACTACACGAGACATCATGCTATTATCGAAGTCTACAATAATGCTAATTGGATTTTAGATATAAAAGATTCTAAGTCAATAAGTGGATATGTATTTACACTTAGAGGTGCAACTATATCTTGGAAATATTCTAAAAAACTGTTATTGCTAGATCCACGATAAAATTTGAATTTATAGCTCTTGACAAGTGTGGTGAAAAATCTGAATAGCTATATTTATTCTTAGAAGATATTCCAATGTGGTCTAAGCCCATACCAACATTTTCTATTCATTGTGATAGTCAATCTGCGATCGGACGAGCTAAGAGTCATGTGTATAATGATAAATATAAACATATACGTCATATACATAATACCATTAGACAATTACTCTCTACTGGATTATCTCAATTAATTACGTAAAATCAAAAGATAATATCACGGATTAGCTAACCAAAGGGTTAAATAGAGAGTTGGTATTAAAGTCCTCACAAGGAATGTGACTTGAACCTAAAATAAGTTAGTATGAAGGGAAACACAACCTAAGCTTTACGCATTAAGCTTTACGCATTAAGCATTAAGCATTAAGCATTAAGCATTAAGCATTAAGCATTAAGCATTAAGCATTAAGCATTAAGCATTAAGCATTAAGCATTAAGCATTAAGCATTAAGCATTAAGCATTAAGCATTAAGCATTAAGCATTAAGCATTAAGCATTAAGCATTAAGCATTAAGCATTAAGCATTAAGCATTAAGCATTAAGCATTAAGCATTAAGCATTAAGCATTAAGCATTAAGCATTAAGCATTAAGCATTAAGCATTAAGCATTAAGCATTAAGCATTAAGCATTAAGCATTAAGCATTAAGCATTAAGCATTAAGCATTAAGCATTAAGCATTAAGCATTAAGCATTAAGCATTAAGCATTAAGAATTAAGCATTAAGCATTAAGCATTAAGCATTAAGCATTAAGCATTAAGCATTAAGCATTAAGCATTAAGCATTAAGCATTAAGCATTAAACATTAAGCATTAAGCATTAAGCATTAAGCATTAAGCATTAAGCATTAAGCATTACGCATTAAGCATTAAGCATTAAGCATTAAGCATTAAGCATTAAGCATTAAGCATTAAGCATTAAGCATTAAGCATTAAGCATTAAGCATTAAGCATTAAGCATTAAGCATTAAGCATTAAGCATTAAGCATTAAGCATTAAGCATTAAGCATTAAGCATTAAGCATTAAGCATTAAACATTAAACATTAAACATTAAACATTAAGCATTAAGCATTAAGCATTAAGCATTAAGCATTAAGCATTAAGCATTACGCATTACGCATTACGCATTAAGCATTAAGCATTAAGCATTAAGCATTAAGCATTAAGCATTAAGCATTAAGCATTAAGCATTAAGCATTAAGCATTAAGCATTAAGCATTAAGCATTAAGCATTAAGCATTAAGCATTAAGCATTAAGCATTAAGCATTAAGCATTAAGCATTAAGCATTAAGCATTAAGCATTAAGCATTAAGCATTAAGCATTAAGCATTAAGCATTAAGCATTAAGCATTAAGCATTAAGCATTAAGCATTAAGCATTAAGCATTAAGCATTAAGCATTAAGCATTAAGCATTAAGCATTAAGCATTAAGTATTGAGCATTAAGTATTGAGCATTAAGTATTGAGCATTAAGAATTGAGCATTAAGCATTAAGCATTAAGCATTAAGCATTAAGCATTAAGCATTAAGCATTAAGCATTAAGCATTAAGCATTAAGCATTAAGCATTAAGCATTAAGCATTAGGCATTAGGCATTAGGCATTAGGCATTAGGCATTAGGCATTAGGCATTAGGCATTAGGCATTAGGCATTAGGCATTAGGCATTAGGCATTAGGCATTAGGCATTAGGCATTAGGCATTAGGCATTAGGCATTAGGCATTAGGCATTAGGCATTAGGCATTAGGCATTAGGCATTAGGCATTAGGCATTAGGCATTAGGCATTAGGCATTAGGCAATAGGCATTAGGCATTAGGCATCAGGCATTAGGCATTAGGCATTAGGCATTAGGCATTAGGCATTAGGCATTAGGCATTAGGCATTAGGCATTAGGCATTAGGCATTAGGCATTAGGCATTAGGCATTAGGCATTAGGCATTAGGCATTAGGCATTAGGCATTAGGCATTAGGCATTAGGCATTAGGCATTAGGCATTAGGCATTAGGCATTAGGCATTAGGCATTAGGCATTAGGCATTAGGCATTAGGCATTAGGCATTAGGCATTAGGCATTAGGCATTAGGCATTAGGCATTAGGCATTAGGCATTAGGCATTAGGCATTAGGCATTAGGCATTAGGCATTAGGCATTAGGCATTAGGCATTAGGCATTAGGCATTAGGCATTAGGCATTAGGCATTAGGCATTAGGCATTAGGCATTAGGCATTAGGCATTAGGCATTAGGCATTAGGCATTAGGCATTAGGCATTAGGCATTAGGCATTAGGCATTAGGCATTAGGCATTAGGCATTAGGCATTAGGCATTAGGCATTAGGCATTAGGCATTAGGCATTAGGCATTAGGCATTAGGCATTAGGCATTAGGCATTAGGCATTAGGCATTAGGCATTAGGAATTAGGCATTAGGCATTAGGAATTAGGCATTAGGCATTAGGCATTAGGCATTAGGCATTAGGCATTAGGCATTAGGCATTAGGCATTAGGCATTAGGCATTAGGCATTAGGCATTAGGCATTAGGCATTAGGCATTAGGCATTAGGCATTAGGCATTAGGCATTAGGCATTAGGCATTAGGCATTAGGAATTAGGCATTAGGCATTAGGCATTAGGCATTAGGCATTAGGCATTAGGCATTAGGAATTAGGCATTAGGCATTAGGCATTAGGCATTAGGCATTAGGCATTAGGCATTAGGCATTAGGCATTAGGCATTAGGCATTAGGCATTAGGCATTAGGCATTAGGCATTAGGCATTAGGCATTAGCCATTAGGCATTAGGCATTAGGCATTAGGCATTAGGCATTAGGCATTAGGCATTAGGCATTAGGCATTAGGCATTAGGCATTAGGCATTAGGCATTAGGCATTAGGCATTAGGCATTAGGCATTAGGCATTAGGCATTAGGCATTAGGCATTAGGCATTAGGCATTAGGCATTAGGCATTAGGCATTAGGCATTAGCATTAGGCATTAAGCATTAAGCATTAAGCATTAAGCATTAAGCATTAAGCATTAAGCATTAAGCATTAAGCATTAAGCATTAAGCATTAAGCATTAAGCATTAAGCATTAAGCATTAAGCATTAAGCATTAAGCATTAAGCATTAAGCATTAAGCATTAAGCATTGAGCATTAAGTATTGAGCATTGAGCATTGAGCATTGAGCATTAAGCATTGAGCATTGAGCATTGAGCATTAAGCATTAAGCATTAAGCATTAAGCATTAAGCATTAAGCATTAAGCATTAAGCATTAAGCATTAAGCATTAAGCATTAAGCATTAAGCATTAAGCATTAAGCATTAAGCATTAAGCAGTAAGCATTAAGCATTAAGCATTAAGCATTAAGCATTAAGCATTAAGCATTAAGCATTAAGCATTAAGCATTAAGCATTAAGCATTAAGCATTAAGCATTAAGCATTAAGCATTAAGCATTAAGCAAAGCATTAAGCATTAAGCATTAAGCATTAAGCATTAAGCATTAAGCATTAAGCATTAAGCATTAAGCATTAAGCATTAAGCATTAAGCATTAAGCATTAAGCATTAAGCATTAAGCATTAAGCATTAAGCATTAAGCATTAAGCATTAAGTATTGAGCATTAAGTATTGAGCATTAAGTATTGAGCATTAAGTATTGAGCATTAAGTATTGAGCATTAAGTATTGAGCATTAAGAATTAAGCATTAAGCATTAAGCATTAAGCATTAAGCATTAAGCATTAAACATTAAGCATTAAGCATTAAGCATTAAGCATTAAGCATTAAGCATTAAGCATTAGGCATTAGGCATTAGGCATTAGGCATTAGGCATTAGGCATTAGGCATTAGGCATTAGGCATTAGGCATTAGGCATTAGGCATTAGGCATTAGGCATTAGGCATTAGGCATTAGGCATTAGGCATTAGGCATTAGGCATTAGGCATTAGGCATTAGGCATTAGGCATTAGGCATTAGGCATTAGGCATTAGGCATTAGGCATTAGGCATTAGGCATTAGGCATTAGGCATTAGGCATTAGGCATTAGGCATTAGGCATTAGGCATTAGGCATTAGGCATTAGGCATTAGGCATTAGGCATTAGGCATTAGGCATTAGGCATTAGGCATTAGGCATTAGGCATTAGGCATTAGGCATTAGGCATTAGGCATTAGGCATTAGGCATTAGGCATTAGGCATTAGGCATTAGGCATTAGGCATTAGGCATTAGGCATTAGGCATTAGGCATTAGGCATTAGGCATTAGGCATTAGGCATTAGGCATTAGGCATTAGGCATTAGGCATTAGGCATTAGGCATTAGGCATTAGGCATTAGGCATTAGGCATTAGGCATTAGGCATTAGGCATTAGGCATTAGGCATTAGGCATTAGGCATTAGGCATTAGGCATTAGGCATTAGGCATTAGGCATTAGGCATTAGGCATTAGGCATTAGGCATTAGGCATTAGGCATTAGGCATTAAGCATTAAGCATTAAGCATTAAGCATTAAGCATTAAGCATTAAGCATTAAGCATTAAGCATTAAGCATTAAGCATTAAGCATTAAGCATTAAGCATTAAGCATTAAGCATTAAGCATTAAGCATTAAGCATTAAGCATTGAGCATTAAGCATTGAGCATTGAGCATTGAGCATTGAGCATTGAGCATTGAGCATTAAGCATTGAGCATTGAGCATTAAGCATTGAGCATTGAGCATTAAGCATTAAGCATTAAGCATTAAGCATTAAGCATTAAGCATTAAGCATTAAGCATTAAGCATTAAGCATTAAGCATTAAGCATTAAGCATTAAGCATTAAGCATTAAGCATTAAGCATTAAGCATTAAGCATTAAGCATTAAGCATTAAGCATTAAGCATTAAGCATTAAGCATTAAGCATTAAGCATTAAGCATTAAGCATTAAGCATTAAGCATTAAGCATTAAGCATTAAGCATTAAGCATTAAGCATTAAGCATTAAGCATTAAGCATTAAGCATTAAGCATTAAGCATAAGCATTAAGCATTAAGCATTAAGCATTAAGCATTAAGCATTAAGCATTAAGCATTAAGCATTAAGCATTAAGCATTAAGCATTAAGCATTAAGCATTAAGCATTAAGCATTAAGCATTAAGCATTAAGCATTAAGCATTAAGCATTAAGCATTAAGCATTAAGCATTAAGCATTAAGCATTAAGCATTAAGCATTAAGCATTAAGCATTAAGCATTAAGCATTAAGCATTAAGCATTAAGCATTAAGCATTAAGCATTAAGCATTAAGCATTAAGCATTAAGCATTAAGCATTAAGCATTAAGCATTAAGCATTAAGCATTAAGCATTAAGCATTAAGCATTAAGTATTGAGCATTAAGTATTGAGCATTAAGCATTAAGCATTAAGTATTGAGCATTAAGTATTGAGCATTAAGAATTAAGCATTAAGCATTAAGCATTAAGCATTAAGCATTAAGCATTAAACATTAAGCATTAAGCATTAAGCATTAAGCATTAAGCATTAAGCATTAGGCATTAGGCATTAGGCATTAGGCATTAGGCATTAGGCATTAGGCATTAGGCATTAGGCATTAGGCATTAGGCATTAGGCATTAGGCATTAGGCATTAGGCATTAGGCATTAGGCATTAGGCATTAGGCATTAGGCATTAGGCATTAGGCATTAGGCATTAGGCATTAGGCATTAGGCATTAGGCATTAGGCATTAGGCATTAGGCATTAGGCATTAGGCATTAGGCATTAGGCATTAGGCATTAGGCATTAGGCATTAGGCATTAGGCATTAGGCATTAGGCATTAGGCATTAGGCATTAGGCATTAGGCATTAGGCATTAGGCATTAGGCATTAGGCATTAGGCATTAGGCATTAGGCATTAGGCATTAGGCATTAGGCATTAGGCATTAGGCATTAGGCATTAGGCATTAGGCATTAGGCATTAGGCATTAGGCATTAGGCATTAGGCATTAGGCATTAGGCATTAGGCATTAGGCATTAGGCATTAGGCATTAGGCATTAGGCATTAGGCATTAGGCATTAGGCATTAGGCATTAGGCATTAGGCATTAGGCATTAGGCATTAGGCATTAGGCATTAGGCATTAGGCATTAGGCATTAGGCATTAGGCATTAGGCATTAGGCATTAGGCATTAGGCATTAGGCATTAGGCATTAGGCATTAGGCATTAGGCATTAGGCATTAGGCATTAGGCATTAGGCATTAGGCATTAGGCATTAGGCATTAGGCATTAGGCATTAGGCATTAGGCATTAGGCATTAGGCATTAGGCATTAGGCATTAGGCATTAGGCATTAGGCATTAGGCATTAGGCATTAGGCATTAGGCATTAGATATTAGGCATTAGGCATTAGGCATTAGGCATTAGGCATTAGGCATTAGGCATTAGGCATTAGGCATTAGGCATTAGGCATTAGGCATTAGGCATTAGGCATTAGGCATTAGGCATTAGGCATTAGGCATTAGGCATTAGGCATTAAGCATTAAGCATTAAGCATTTAAGCATTGTTAGGATCGGTGACGCCCTTGGAGGACCGGGGTGTTTCCGGTTTCTAGAAGGGTGGCCACTTACACAACACAACACAATTTGGTGATAGTCCGGTTAAAGACTACAACCGCTCTCAGCACTACACAAACTATCACAGATTCTTGAACTGGGTTTAAGGGCGGAAATGTCTGTTTCAGTCTGAAGCAACGCAAGCAAGTTAGATGAGGTTTATGAGGAGTCGGTTTGAGAAATATGAGTAGACCGGTTTTGATTAAGGAACAGAATTATGTTTTGGTTGATGTATTCAGGTTTTAGAGTCAAATAAGTAAGAAATGAGTAAAGGACACGAGACAGGATTTTTTATGGATGTTCGGAGCAAACCCTCCTACGTCACCCCTTCTTCTCAGATTATGAGAAGGATCTCCACTAACTTTCAAAGTTACAACAATTACACTGTCGGTCGAGCCTAACTCGCTACTCGCCGGTTACACCAACTCACTCTTGATGTAATACACTAATACAGCACAATAAAGCTTTCGGTAAAATGAAACAACATTTTTGGATCGCGCGTGAGATTTCATTCTCTCTCTTAAGATTTTTCTAACTTTATTAATGAGGTCGCTTCTTCGTCTTCCTTTTATAGTGGAGATGATCCCAACGGTCACTTTCTTCTCTCACTGTGGGATTGGTCAGTTCAGAGTCATGCCAGTTCAGAGAGGTTGCTTGCACGTTTCAATTTCCTGACACTTGGAAACCATGCATATATTTCTCAGGTATGGATGACGTAACCGGCTTGCAGATTTGGACACGTGTCAGGCATGCACCTTCCGGCTGTCTGAGTCGGATCTTCGGATCAGCAGTTCATCATTTTCTTTATCGCATGCTTCTGAATCCGGATCTTATCTTCTTTTATTTTCCCTAGACGCGTCTATTACGTCACATTACGTCATCTTTGTAGTTTTCAGTTCCCGGTTGTCTCTTTCGTAGTGTGAACCGGCTGGGATGTAGACTTTTCTTTGCTAGTCGTTTTGTTGGGAATGTTGAAGTACGTTGAAACCGGTTTCTCTTGATCATGAATTGATCATATGGAGACGGATTGCTTTTGATATATTCTCCAGTCGGTTTATACGATTTCCATCCGGTTTATATGGGCCTATATCTTCCTACACATAAGAGTTAATAGTAGTTTAGTTTTCTGGCCGGTTTGAAAATTAACTTACTTAATTTTTCTATAAATTTCTCCCTTTTTGATTATTTAGAATAAATATTCAAAAATCGTAATGTATGGCCGGTTTGAAAATTAACTTACTTAATTTTTCTATCAATTTCTCCCTTTTTGATTATTTAGAATAAATATTCAAAACTCGTAATGTGTGGCCGGTTAAAAAAAATGTGTTTAACAATTTCTCCCTTTTTGATGTTTTTCTACGAAAAATTTCAAAACAAGTTGATTTTTCAAAAGATGTGTAGTGAAGTCATTACTTTGAAAGGTTACGGAAATAAACTTAGTTCTGAAACAAAACAGCCATTAAGTAGCATAAGTAAGATGTTCATAAAAAAAAGATGAGCTAAGGATTGGATGATCCCCCCTTTTCGTTTTCTTTCTCTTTCTGCCTCCTTTTCTCTTCCTCTCTTTCCTTCCATTCTCTATCTCTTCTTTCAGCGTTAATGCGCCATCCGACAAATACACTTGATATGCCGGGAGTTCGCTGGTTAAACCCGAAGCCGTTGCTTATTGGTATGGGTGGGCGAGATGGTTGTGCAACTATCGGACTAGAGCTTGGAGATGCGGTTGATATTTCAATTGCTTTCTTTTTTCGCCGGTTGAGTCGTGTATGATCCTCTTCTTCTTCTTCATCTAGAGGTTCCTCAAATTGTCCATCCGGTTGAAGCTCTTCTAAACCGCTTCGTTCCACCTGCTTCATCAAGGTCGCAACCGCCCTACGTTTGTTCTTGTTCCTCGTTTTCATTGAGTGCAGGCTTGTGCTGATGTGGATTCTGTTTAAGCAGCTTTTCTTCCTCATTGCATTGCTTGGAAAACTCATGATCTTTGTCTTCGATTTCCTTTCTTAACCGTTCCCTAGCCTCGTCTTCGTCTTGAAATCTCCTGGCTGTTTCGGCATCAGCACGAATCTGCTCTTGAGCCTTATCAGCTTGCAGTTTAGACAACTCCTCAATCTGAGCTGTAATAGCCTGCATCATTTTAAGTAAAGGTGCAGTTGCGGTTTGAACAGACTCGTCGATCATTGTCTTGATCGATGTTTGAACGATTTCAACAATTTCGGAGTGAATGGATGCCCGGACTGTTTCAATCAGATTGGTTTGAACGGTTGCAATTTTGGCATCTGTAAGAATGTTGTACTCGTTGAGTGAAGAGATGATTGTGTCAACAACAACTTCTTTCATTTGCTCAAGTCCCGGAGTTTGATCAGGCTGCGATGGTACTTTGCTCCGGTTTTCTACTGTCTTAGAGGACTCTCCGGTATGAAAGACAGGTTTGCTCCGAAATTGATCGGCATGTATTGGAACAGTTTTGCACTCTTCTTTCCATTCTGCATCTAGCTGGTCAATATTTCGAGCAAGATCATTCCGCACTGTCATAAACCGCTTAAGCATTCTTAACTCCATCGGAGTTAGTTCTGCTCCTTCTGCCTTCTTTATGGCATCAGTTACCGCTTGTAGCTTTGCGTACTCTTCCATTACCATGGTTTTAGCATATGCGGCCTGAATAACGTCGGTACAGGTTACCTTGAGAGCCTCCTCTTCCAGAACTATGAGTTTCTCCCAATACTCTTTTCCGCTCAAATCAGGGATCATGTCTGATAGCTTCGTTTCACAACGCAATTTGACCCATAGATGATAAGGTGTGGTCAGCTCTTCAGCTTCCTTGTTCATATCCGGATGAACTTTTGGAACATTTCCTCCTCCTCTTCTGCTGAAATGGGGACCTCGGCTTCTGGTATGATTTCAGATTGTGGACCAGTTTGGGTTTCATTGTCTCCTTGCACCGGAGAGTCCTCAAGCATAATTTTCTTTCCCTTGTGAACCTGAGATGGACCCTCAGGTGTGATTGTTGGATTCGTTGGCCCGTCTTGAGCCGATTGGAGCGTTGTTTCGGTTGGAATGGATTTGTCCCCAGCCGAACCGGATGGTTCTCTTTCTTCGTTGTTTCCCTCATGAGCCGGAGGGGTGATGTTTTCTGTGTTGGCCGTTTCTTCGACCAGATGGATTTCACTCTGATCAGTTGCTTCAACCTGATCAGTTGGCTTGAGAAGACTTGTTACATCGTCTTCTGTTTCATGAGCAATATTTTGGACTACGTCCACTATGACCTCTGAGGTTCTTAAACCCACGTCGGCCATTATTTCATTGAGGTTTTTGTTTGGGGACATGGAGTTTTCGGAATGAATACTAACCTCTTTAGTCGGATTCTCCTTCGACTTTGACTGAGTTTCTTGGCTCCCCGAGGGTTCGGTTTGCTTTGATGAGGGAGAGTCGGCTGGATTGGGATGAACTGTGTTGATTGGGATCGGCTGAAAAACCTCTGCGGTTCTCTTAGGTGAGTGATCCGAGGATAGAGTTTTCTCGGAATCTGCCGGCTTCTGGGTGCTCTTCTTCGCCGACTTCTTCTTTCTTCCCTTTTTCTGTGGGACCTCGGTTTGAACCGCCTTTCCCTTAGGATCGGCATGTTTTGAGCTTTCACCAGCCGGTGCAGATGAGCTGGTTCCTTTTGAGGACTTGGTCCTAGATGTCTTCGGCCTAGCCGCTTTAGCAGTTTTCTTGCTCATCTGCTCAGAGTTTAGAACATTACCGGATGGGAGCGGTTCACCTTCACCGAGTTCAACTCGAAGGAACTGTAGGATCTTCCCTATTTGCATGGCGTATGCCTGAACCCGGCCATCCTTCTTCACCACCATTTCACAGAACTGTTCAAACAGAACGGTTCCCTAGTCAATCTGGTCACCGCGGACAATTGCCATCAGCATCTTTAGTTTTAGCTTTGTCAGGTTGTCGAAGTTTCCTCCTCTACCCTGAAATGATTTGGAAATTATATCCACCAACCATCTGAACTCTGGCTTGATTTTGTTCTTCCGGCTGGAGTGAGTCACCAGATCCTTGTCATCACTCGATATGGCTAGCCGGACCGCATTAGATTCTGCATCCGTCAAGCTTGTTTTGAAGTCCAGCCCGGTGTTTGGCAAACCGAGCGCTTCTGAGAAAATTTCCTCCGTGATATTAACCGCCTTGTCGTTCACAGTGGCGGAGACCGTCCTCTTCGTTAGAGTCGTTGTCGTCAAGAACTCTTCCACTTCCGTCGGATGCATGACGAATGGGCCAGAAAGATATGTTTCTAACCCAGAATCACTAAGCGATTGTAGAACAGACTTGTGTTCTTCCGCGACATGTTCATCGATGTCGTTGAAATCGACCTGCAACATGTATTTAAATGGTGCTTTATCTAGATCAATGCATAGAGTATGAATAATGAAGATGAAGAACAACGATGATCGGAAATCAAGAGAGAGTTTAAGATTTTAGAAAGAGAAAGCTTGTGCAAATAATGAATTGTTTTGGTCTTATATAGGGAGCGGTTTTGAACGGTTAGAAGTTGAACCGTCACTTGGTTTGTGTTTTGGCGCCAATTTTCCCTCCAAAAGTTACTGCAGTAACTTTAAGAGGTAATTGCGGAGATTAACTATGGGCGGTAACCTTGTGGGCGGTAAACTGTGGGCGGTAAATTTTGAACTTTTTCAGACTTTGTTTGAGATTCTAATTTACCGGAGATTTTGTTAACCGGAAGCTTTGATTAACATGAAGTCTTTTATTTATTCAGAGCATAACCGGAAAGAGGATTTATGTGAAAAACCGGAGACTTAAGATATGAAATTTTATAAATAAAGCTGAAGCATAAAGAGATTAAATAATTTTCCGGTCTTACAACAAAATGACCAGATAACCGAAAATACATAAACTTAAAGAAGATCGAGCCACTCCCCCTCGATCATTTTGTCAACCCACTTGTCCACAGTGTTGTCGTTTGTTCGTTTCTCAATCCTCGATATTCATCTGTTCAGCATGGATAGAGTCATGGAGTTGGTCGGTCCGATAGGAACACCGGGCCCGAGATTGCGACGATGAACCTCCAAGTATCGGGTGATTTGGGGAGCGAAGCCGATCCTTCCCCTTGGAGCAGAGACAAGTTTCTTCAAGTTGTTGAAGAGATAGGTAGCCCAGTTTATGGGCGATTTTCGTACGATGGCTATCATGATTTCGAAAGCCTCCCGGTTGTAGTTCTGGTTAGGCATTCGGCCCATGATAGACCGTTGAACCAAGTCATGAAAGACTTGGTATTGAGGAGGAAGATCGTCCTTCTCTCCGTGGTCATCGACCGGATGGATGGAGCAGGAGAAGATGAAGGCATAGTCTTCCTTAGCCGGAAAGTATGGCGTTGGGAAGTCCGAAAATCCTTCGGTTGGAAGTTCGAAGAAATGATCAAAATGTTCTTCGGTGATCCGAAGAAATCTTCCGTTAATGATGGTCCTTATGCTTCCATCATCAAGAATATGCTCGTTGTTGAAGAACTCATACACCTCCTCTTCGAGGATGGTGTCCGAGCCTTCGAGAAATCCTTGTAGCCCCGATTCTACAATCGGTGAGAATATGGTTTCGTGAAACCGGGCGTTCCTCATTTCGCGGAAATCGACAATAATTGTGTTTCTCAATTCGGCATTCATTTTTGGGGGAGGATATGAGCAAGGAGTGAATGAGATTTTTGAAGTTTCGAACTTAGAGAGAGAGGAGTATTTACAGTGTGATTTGATGAAGAGGAATGAGACTCCTTTTATAGTGTGGGCGGTTGGTTGCATTTAATGAGAATATTTGAAAAATCAGACCGTTTATGTCTGGTCATAAATGCTTTATCAGTCTTCAAGAGGATAAATGCTTGTCTGGTCTAATCGGATCAAGCATGCTTCTTGGAAAGCGAATATTTCAGTTTTCAAGATTGATTTGATTTGGTTTTATACGGCGCATTTAATGTTGGTTATTTCTTTATGATTCCTTTGTTTTTGATCAAAAAAGGAAAGAGAAGATTTTCATTAATAGAACGTACAAAACCGGTAGTACAACAAAATTACAGGTTTGATGAATGGGAAAAGAGATGAAGAAGGTTTAAACATTAGATGAACTGGCAGGTTGATTCCTCTTGGCCTTTGCTGCTTCCCACCGGTCGATCAGCTCTTGGATTCTCTCCTTCGTGAGCACATGCTTCGGATGAAGAGTGACGAAAGGTCCGGAGTGGATATCCAGACTAGCGCAAAAACCGCTTAGCTGAGGAGCATAACCGGTTTTGTTTGAGATAATCATCTTCTTCAGGTTGCTGAAGATGATTCAGGACCAGTTTATCGGTGTCCCAACCGTGACGACAATCATCATCTCAAAGAGCATCTGGGTGTAGTAGTAGCTTTTCTCTCTACCCAGAACTGACTTTCCAAGAATCTCACACAAAATCTGGTACTTGTGAGATAAATGGCTTTTAGTACCCCAGGGTTTAACCGGGATGTTGGAGTTGGAGAACAGAAGACACATTTCTTCAATGGTCACCAGGGAGTAAGTAAGATCGGTTACCCCTTCAGTGGGCAAAACCGAGTATTCAGCGAAATCCGTCTCGCTGAATAGGAAGGACTGACCATAGACCCGTGCCACGATTATGTCTCGGTGCACTTCTTTTGCAGTTTCGAAGAACTCATCGACTACCAAGTAGTCGATGATGAATCTGTTCTCCAAAAATCCTCTTAGTCCGCTTCTTTCAACGGCTAAGAACATGTCTTTGACTTCATGGTCTTCGTATTGGTAAATAGAGTTGAAATCAGCCAACAGTATTTTCTTTGCAAGTGGATCGGAGTTCATGGTCTTGAGATAGTTTTAGCTCAAAAAAATTTGTGAATAGTAATTTTGTAAAGTATTGTGAAGAGTAAAGGGTTTTTTATATAGCCAGGGGTTCAGCTAGATCAATAGGCTAAGCATGCTTAGTGATGTCATCGATTAATTAATAGGCTTTAACTTGTTGAAGTGTATAATGTTTATTTCCAATGCAAAGTTAATCATTACTAGGATATTCATGATGACAATAAATCTATTGACAAGATGTTAGTCTCCATCTCTTGATGATGGACACATGTCGTCATCTCGATTGAGGTAAACTATTTTATTAATTGCAGGCTTCATTTCTCAAGGTATGCATGAAAACGCGGTTAGTTATCCCAAGTTAACCGGAAAAGTTCAATTTTTCTAAACCAAAATGCATTTGTACTTATCGGTTTTCCGTGACCGGTTTTAGTTGGATATTTTATTCCGGTGTGAAGAAATGTTGACTCGCATCAACATTTGTTCAACTTTGGATTAAGTATATCCACTTCTGCCAGGTTATTTCATCCGCATAGTAAGTATACATGTGGTTTGACATCATGAAATAATCAGGCATAACCGGAGACTTCCTTCCTGTTAGCATCCTTGAATATTTAATGGCCTATTTGAATATGGTTTGAGAAGCGAGAGCTTCTCCCTAAACGCATATCCCGGTTTTCCATGATGATGTATGTAAACAGTATGCATGTGTATGATCATGGTATAAGCTGCTTGATATCAGTAAGTCCTAGAATGTTTCTGAAATGAGAGAACTTAGCTTCCTGTAGGGGTTTGGTGAAGATGTCAGCTACTTGTTGCTCGGTTGAGACATATTCCAACCGGATGTGCTTCTCTTGAACATGCTCCTGGATGAAATGATGTCTTATATCAATGTGTTTCGTTCTTGAGTGCAGCACCGGATTGTATGTGATCGCTATCGCACTGGTGTTGTCACAAAATATTGGTGATTCTTCAGCTATTACTCCGAAATCCCTTAGTTGCTGTTGGATCCAGAGGAGTTGTGCACAGCAGCTTCCGGCTGCTAGGTACTCCGCCTCTACAGTTGATGTTGCAACTGAGGTTTGTTTCTTGCTGCTCCATGTAACAAGCCAGTCACCCGGGAATTGGCAAGTTCCACTTGTACTCTTTCTATCGATTTTGCATCCTGCGTAATCCGCGTCTGAATAACTTATGAGATTAAAACTTGAGTCTTTTGGATACTAGAGTCCCACGTCTTGAGTTCCCTTCAGATATTTCAATATTCTTTTAGCCGCGGTGTAATGTGATTGCTTTGGATTGGCTTGAAATCTCCCGCATACTCCAACCGTTAACAAGATGTTCGGTCGGCTAGCTGTTAAGTAGAGCAAAGATCCAATCATTCCTCGATATGCTGTGATGTCAACGGCTTGACCATCCTCATCTTTGTCTAATTTTATAGAAGAGCTCATTGGTGTAGCCGCCTCAACACATGTATCCATTCCAAATTTATCTAGCAGTTCGGCTATGTACTTTGGCTGGCTTATGAATGTTTCGGTTTCAATCTGCATGACCTGAAGTCCTAGGAAGAAACTCAGTTCTCCCATCACACTCATTTGAAATTTGTCAGTCATCATTTTCGAGAATTTATCACATAGTTTTGGATTGGTTGATTCAAAAATAATATCATCAACATATATTTGAACAAGTAATATGTGTTCCTTTTTCTCAAATTTGATAAGTGTTTTATCGACTGAACCTATTGTAAACTTTTGATTAAATAAGAATTGAGTTAATGTGTCATACCAGGCTCTTGGAGCCTGTTTCAAACCGTAAAGGGCTTTGTTTAACCGATAAACATGATTTTCGTATTCTGAGTTTTTGAAACCTGGAGGTTGATTAACATACACCTCTTCATTTACCTTACCGTTTAGAAAAGCTCTTTTAAGATCCATTTGAAAAACTTTGAAATATTTGAAAGCTCCATATGCTAGAAATATCCTAATGGCCTCAAGTCTAGCTACAGGGGCAAATGATTCTTCAAAATCAACGCCTTCTTCATGTTTATAGCCTTGAGCCACTAACCGGGCCTTGTTCCTCGTAACTAAACCGTCTTCATTGAGTTTATTTCTGAATACCCATCATGTTCCTATAACTGGTTTGTTTTTCGGTCTAGGGACTAGGTACCAGACTTTATTTATCTCAAACTCGTTTAATTCCTCTTGCATTGCTAGAATCCAGTCGGGATCTGACAATGCTTCATCCCCCTTTTTCGGCTCAATTTGTGATATGAAAGCTGAGTTTCATAGTGTTCCAAATTCTGTTGCCTAGTTCGGACGGGTGAGGATATGTTACCTATTACTAGTTCAAGAGGATGATTCTTGTTCCTTCTGAGGTTTATCCGAGACGTGTCTTCCAAGCTTTCGGTTGGCTGCTCAATGTTAGACTGATCGGTAGGTTGAACAGAGTCAGGCCGACCAATTTCTTTATTTGAAACTGAAGAGTTAACTTTCTGCGGTAAAGCAGCTTGAACAGGCTGAGATTCAGCATTAATCGCTTGATCATTGACAAATAGTCTAAAAACCGGAACCTCATCTTAATCATCAGAATAGATATTGAAATTTTTCATTCTGTTGTGAAGGTCGAAGGGTAATGCAGTGTTTCGTTCAACCGATTCGTCAAAAACAACGTGAGATGTTTCTTCAACTGTTAAAGTCCTAGTATTATATATCCTGTATGCTTTACTTACAGCTGAGTATCCCAACATTATTCCTTCATCGGATTTAGCATCAAAAGTTGTCAAATAATTTTTCCCGTTGTTGTGAACAAAACATTTACTGCCAAAAATTCGAAAATACCGTATGTTTGGAATTTGATCATAGTATATCTCAAAAGGAGTTTTGGAAAAACGTTTAGTTACTAAAGACCGGTTTTGAGTGTAACATGCGGTATTGATAGCCTCGGCCCAAAATTTTTGAGAAATACCCGAATCAGCTATCATTGACCTTGCGGCTTCCTTGAGAGTTCGGTTTCTTCTCTCCGCCAGCCCGTTTTGTTGAGAAGTTCTGGCACTAAACAACGCGTGTCTAATACCGGAATCATCAAGAAAAGTAGTTAATTTGCTGTTTGTAAACAAAGTTCCTCTATCACTTCTGATTTTGTTTATCCGAATAGATTTTTCATTTTGTATTCTCAAAATCAGTTTGATCAGGTTTGGTGTTGCTTGATTCTTAGAGGCTAGAAATGTTACCCAAGTAAATTTAGAATAATCATCGACGACTACCATAGTATATTGCATGCCTCCTAAGCTAGTTACTCTAACTGGAACAAATAGATCCATATGCAGGAGTTCTAAACATCGTTCGGATTGATGATTTCCTTTACTTTTGAAAGATGACTTTATTTGTTTACCCATTTGACATGCAGCACATACTTTATCTTTTGAAAACATGACATTTGGAAAACCGTGAACTAATTCCCTAGAACATATGAAATTTATTGTTTTGAAGTTTAAATGGTTTAGCCGTTTATGCCAGAGCCAGTTCGGATCATTTCCAGCTATCATGCATACAGGTTTTTCAAACTCAGTTCTCCAATCAACTTTGTAGATATTTCCCATTCGGTTACCGGTTAATAGAATGTCATTTTGATGATTCTTAACTAAGAATGCATTCTTATGAAACTCAACTTTGTATCCTACATCGCACATTTGACTAATACTTAACAGGTTAAAATGCAAGTTTTCTACCAATAGTATATTATTTATAGACAGGTTACCATGGACAATCTTACCCTTGCCCACGGTTCTACCTTTTGAGTTGTCACCAAATGTTATGACTGCTCCGGTTTCATATGTGATGTCTGCTAGTAGCTCATAGTTGCCGATCATGTGTCTTGAGCATCCACTATCCAGATACCATTCTGAGTTCTTTAGCCGGTTGCTTCTCCTAACCTGTAAAAGAAAAATATTTACACCTTTTTGGTACCCACATTCAGTTGGGTCCATGGTTGATTAGTCCCTTTGGGATCCAGACTTGAATGAGTCGGATCACCTTTCCAGTATCTGTTCTTATGGTATTTGGCTTAACTTTTTGATCCTTGCTCAAGAATGCCTTATATCGCGGTGATGAATGTTTTTGAAGTCGAAATGTAATTGTTTTATTTACTGTCCGGTTGGCTTTCCTTCTCTCAATATGAAACCATTTTTCTAATTCAGTTGGGTTTACATATTTTAGTTCCAGTTTTATGACAGTTTCTGCCTCATTATTGGTTGAAGAGCTCTTGACAAATCTTATGAATGGAAGATTGTCTTTTGTGAGTTTCATCCCGTTAGGTTGATTTAGTTTGTTTGATTTGTTTTGTTTATATCCAATACCAAATCTACACTTGGGATGTCTTTTATAATTACACATCTGATCTACGGCTTTACGAGATCTCTCTCACGGAGCCGTAACATACAGTGTTCGTTCATCTACTTCAGTCACCAGTTGAACTGTCTCCTCATTTTCTAAGGATAGTTTAGCCGGTTCATACACGGTGGTTTCGCATGACTCATCAGCGATACCACTTGAATCTACGGTTTTATGTTCTACCGGAGTCGGTATATAGGCAGATATGTTTTTGAACTCAGCGACCATTTCGTTGAGTGCAGAAATCAAATCTTCCTTAGTAAACTCATCAGAAGAGAAGTCAAATACCTCTTCGTCGTTTTCCATGAAGCATGTTACTCTTTCCTCATCATTCTCGTTGTCGTAATATACCCATTCGCTTCCACCGTCGGATGCAATGAGTGCCTTTTGTATTTCCTTCCCTTCGTCGGCTTGTTGGATGTCGTTTCTCCGGTAATCGTTCCGTTGGTTGTCATTTCTCCGATAATCATTCCCTTGGTAGTTGTTACCCTGATACTGGTTGCCTTGGTAGTTGTTTCCTTAATAGTTGTTTTTCGGTTTTCTGTCGTCTCTTCTTGGTTTTCTACATTCTGTCCTGAAATGTCCAAAACCATCACAGTTATAACATCTTTTATTTGATTTATCGACATAATTGTAATTAAAGTTGTTGTTAGATGGCGGCTGGTTCTTCTTCATGAATCTCCCAAATTTCTGAGCGAGAATCGCCATCACATCTTCACTGATCTGATCAGCGTTTTTGACTGGAGCCGGAACGGTTGATACTTGGACCGCCAGTTCCACCGATGTAACCAGAGCTCTGGTTGCGGTTGACGTAGATGCTTCATCTTCGATCCGAGACTTGATCTCGAACTCATAGGCTTTCAGATCCTCGAACACGTCATGCAATTTCATCTGCCCGAGGTTGTTTGATTCCCTCATCACCATGGTTTTGATATCACTTGTTAGGATCGGGGACGCTCTTGGAGGACCGGGGTGTTTCCGGTTTCTGGAAGGGTGGCCGCCTACACAATACAACACAATTTGGTGATAGTCTGGTTAAAGACTACAGCCGCTCTCAGCACTACACAAACTGTCACAGACTCTTGAGCCGGGTTCAAGGGCGGAAATGTCTGTTTCAGTCTGAAGAAACGCAAGCGACTTGGATGAGGTTTATGAGGAGTTGGTTTGAGAAATATGAGTAGACCGGTTTTGATTAAGGAACATAATTATGTTTTGGTTAATGTATTCAGGTTTTAGAGTCAAATAAGCAAGAAATGAGTAAAGGACACGAGACAGGATTTTTTATGGATGTTCTGAGAAAACCCTCCTACGTCACCCGTTCTTCTCAGATTATGAGAAGGATCTCCACTAACTTTCAAAGTTACAACAATTACACTGTCGGTCGAGCCTAACTCGCTACTCGCTGGTTACACCAACTCACTCTTGATGTAATACACTAATACAGCACAATAAAGCTTTCAGTAAAATGAAACAACAATTTTGGATCACGCGTGAGATTTTTTTCTCTCTCTTAAGATTTTTCGAACTGTTATTAATGAGGTCTCTTTGTCTTCCTTTTATAGTGAAGATGATCCCAACGGTCACTTTCTTCTCTCACTGTGGGATTGGTTAGTTCAGAGTTACGCCGGTTCAGAGAGGTTGCTTGCACGTTTCAATTTCCTGACACTTGGCAAGCATGCATATATTTCTCAAGTATGGATGACGTAACTGGCTTGCAGATTTGGACACGTGTCAGGCATGCCCCTTTCGGCTGTCTGAGTCGGATCTTCGGATCAGCAGTTCATTATTGTCTTTATCGCATGCTTCTGAATCCGGATCTTATCTTCATTTATTTTCCCAAGACGCGTCTATTTCGTCACATTACGTCATCTTTGTAGTTCTCAGTTCCCGGTTGTCTCTTTCATAGTGTGAACCGGATGGGATGTAGACTTTTATTTGCTAGCCGTTCTGTTGGGAATGTTGAAGTACATTGAAACCGGTTTCTCTTGATCATGGATTGATCATCTGGAGTCGGATTGCTTTTGATATATTCTCTAGTCGGTTTATACGATTTCCAGTCGGTTTATATGAGTCGATATTTCCTGCACATAAGAGTTAATAGTAGTTTAGTTTTCTGGCCGGTTTAAAATTAACTTACTTCATTTTTCTATCAATTTCTTCCTTTTTGATTATTTAGAATAAATATTCAAAAATCGTAATGTATGGCCGGTTTGAAAATTAACTTACTTAATTTTTCTATCACATTAAGCATTAAGCATTAAGCATTAAGCATTAAGCATTAAGCGTTAAGCATTAAGAATTAAGCATTAAGCATTAAGCATTAAACATTAAGCATTAAGAATTAAGAATCAAGAATTAAGCATTAAGAATTAAGCATTAAGCGTTAAGCGTTAAGCATTAAGCATTAAGTATTAAGCATTAAGCATTAACCATTAACCATTAAGCATTAATCATTAAGCATTAAGCATCAAGCATCAAGCATCAAGCTTTAAGCATTAAGCATTAAGCATTAAGCATTAAGCATTAAGCATTAAGATTTAAGCATTAAGCATTAAGCATTAAGCATTAAGCATTAACCATTAAGCATTAATCATTAAGCATTAAGCATCAAGCATTAAGCATTAAGCATTAAGCATTAAGTATTAAGCATTAAGCATTAAGCATTAAGCATTAAGCATTAAGCATTAAGCATCAAGCATTAAGCATTAAGCATCAAGCATTAAGCATCAAGCATCAAGCAATAAGCATCAAGCAATAAGCAATAAGCATTAAGCATTAAGCATTAAGCATTAAGCATTAAGCATTAAGCATTAAGCATGAAGCATTAAGCATTAAGCATTAAGCATTAAGCATTAAGCATTAAGCATTAAGCATTAAGCATTAAGCATTAAGCATTAAGCATTAAGCATTAAGCATTAAGCATTAAGCATTAAGCATTAAGCATTAAGCATTAAGCATTAAGCATTAAGCATTAAGCATTAAGAATTAAGCATTAAGCATTAAGCATTAAGCATTAAGCATTAAGCATTAAGCATTAAGCATTAAGAATTAAGCATTAAGCATTAAGCATTAAGCATTAAGCATTAAGCATTAAGCATTAAGCATTAGGCATTAGGCATTAGGCATCAAGCATCAAGCATCAAGCATCAAGCATCAAGCATCAAGCATCAAGCATCAAGCATCAAGCATCAAGCATCAAGCATCAAGCATCAAGCATCAAGCATCAAGTATTAAGCATCACGCATCAGGCATCAAGCATCAAACATTAAACTTCAAACATCAAGCATAAAGCATCAATCATTAAACTTCAAACATCAATCATCAAGCATAATTAATACATCATTAAGCCTTAAACATTAAGCAACAAGCATCAAGCATAATGAATGAAACATTAAGCACCAAGCGTCAAACATCAATAATCAAACATTAATTATGAAGCACCAAGCATTAAGCATCAAGCATCAAGCATCAAGAATCAAGCATCAAGCATCAAGCATCAAGCATCAAGCATCAAGCATCAAGCATCAAGCATCAAGCATCAAGCATCAAGAATTCAACATCAGGCATCTAGCATAAGACAATAAACCTTAAGCATCAAGCATCAAGCATCAAGCATCAAGCATCAAGCATCAAGCATCAAGCATCAAGCATCAAGCATCAAGCATCAAGCATCAAGCATCAAGCATCAAGCATCAAGCATCAAGCATCAAGCATCAAGCATCAAGCATCAAGCATCAAGCATCAAGAATCAAGCATCAAGCATCAAGCATCAAGCATCAAGCATCAAGCATCAAGCATCAAGCATCAAGCATCAAGCATCAAGCATCAAGCATCAAGCATCAAGCATCAAGCATCAAGCATCAAGCATCAAGCATCAAGCATCAAGCATCAATCATCAATCATCAAGCATCATGCATCAAGTATCAAGTATCAAGCATCAAGCATCAAGAATAAGGCATCAAGCATCAAGCATCAAACATCAAGCATCAAGCAAGAAGTAACAAGCATCAAGAATCAAGCATCAAACATTAACCATCAAGCATTACGCATTAAGCATGAAGCATGAAGCATGAAGCATGAAGCATGAAGCATGAATCATGAAGCATGAAGCATGAAGCATGAAGCATGAAGCATGAAGCATGAAGCATGAAGCATGAAGCATGAAGCATGAAGCATGAAGCATGAAGCATGAAGCATGAAGCATGAAGCATGAAGCATGAAGCATGAAGCATGAAGCATGAAGCATGAAGCATGAAGCATGAAGCATGAAGTATGAAGCATTAAACATTAAACATTAAACATTAAACATTAAACATTAAACATTAAGCATGAAGCATTACGCATTACGCATTAAACATTAAGAATTAAGCACTAAGAATTAAGCATTAAGAATTAAGCATTAAGCATTAAGAATTAAGTATGCACTATCATTAGAACACAAGAAACGATATGCCAGTTTCTAAAAAATGTCATAGGTTTGTTCAAATATTGGCTTCTGTAAACATAGAGGAGAAAAATACCAGGATTGAAGAGTCACAATTGTCACATTTTATTACAGTATCTCAATCCACTAGTTACACGTGGTCTACTTCTCGGTGACGTGTACGATGTTATAGTGAATTTATAATGATTATTTTGGTTGCTTTGCAAAAAAAGTTTACAACGCAATCTATTGGAAAAACTACAGGACGACATTGTCTTGACACTTTGTAAACTTGAGATGATCTTTTCACCCTTTTTTTTGATATAATGGTGCACTTGCCTAAAATTTAGATTTTAAGCTTGACTTGGAGGGTCTGTCTATTATCGATGGATGTATCCAGTTGAATAGTATATGAGCACACTAAAGAAATACTTTAAGAACATGAACTTTCCAAAAGGTTTAGTTAGCAAGAGTTACCTTGTGAATGAGAGTATGAGCATGTGTGCCCGATATTTGGAGGATCAAGAATTAAGAGATGACTCGATATAAACTAGTACAACATTGTCCACATTCTTTTCTATGGAAGAGCTATCTAATGGAACGACCTACACATACCAACTAGGGGATCGTTAACGTGCTCATTCGTACATCTTAACAAATTGTCGCAAAGCAAAAGAATATTATAAGTAAGTGCAACAATTTCATTACTAGTTATGGTTGGTTTAAGTACTTTTAACAATAACTTAATTTAATACTTATGTAGAGATTTCATGCAATTATGTCAACCCAATATTTCCAATGAAGAATGAGATAAACAATATGTTAGTTATTTCAAAGAAAAACTTAGTAAATCGTCTCAACAGTTTCTTTTTAGTAGCTAGACAATGTGTTTAACAAGAATTTCTACATAACAGGTGGAACAATTAATCGACGACTCCGATAAAACAATGAATCTTACGATTTTAGGAGGTGGGCCTATAATATATGCTAAGAAGTATAACTCGTGCAAAATAAATGGGTACAAGTTCAACACTGAGAAACAAGATGAGAGCTTGACCACCCAAAATAGTTGTATATTGGTTGATAGAAATAATGGAGCAGAGACAATTAACTAATATAAAGTGCTCAATGAAATTATAAAAGTAGCATTCTTTAGTGGAAGACGACTGGTCTCTTCAAATGTAGATGGTTTGATGTTCATCGCAAAGATTAGGGCATTAAAGTTGATAAGTACAGTTAAGTTAGTATCAATATGAATAGGACTCTACCAACTCAAATGAATGACCATTCATAATGGCAAGCCAAGCACAACAAGTGTTTACTCTACGGATATGGCATCAAGGCTTGGATGGAAAATTGTGACTCCAATAAATCCTCGTTATTTTAATTAAGGTTTAATTGTGTTTACGAAGGCATGGGGTCAAATTTCACATTTCACTAATAAACATTACATTCTATATTTGTAGCGATCAAGGAACCTAAGAGTAGAGGAGAAGATAAGGGTTTGGGCGTCAATTAGAGGACCTCGTTTAGAGGACCGAGGATTAGCCTAAGGACCCTTTAGCATTACTCAACTTTATTGGTGACATCTATTTGGATGAGATATTAGCGAGTGATAATGATATGACCGTTGATGGTGTATTGAATAATAAAGATGATGATGAGACACAACCCCCGTCTAAGCATGATGCATGTACCAATGTTTGATTATGTATGTTCTTATGATCCTATATAATTTTGTGTTCATTTTTAGGATCTTCTTCGAGGAGGAGATGGGGTAAGAACAAAAATACTTTAGTTGGTAAGTTACAGGATGGAGAGAAGATGCCACTGAAGTTCAACATGATATATGGTAAGCCCATCTGCGATAATAGGATTGCATGGTCGAGGCATATTGGGAGTGTCATTCAAGACTCCAATACAGTATCGCACATTACCCTACGTTGGACGGACCTGAGCTTCACACATTTGGATCACATATGGCGGGCTATCATTGTAAGTTATTCGTTTTGATGTATTAATCACAATCTATAATTGTATTTGAAGATTAAGTTGTTCTTTTTCAGGATCCTTTTGAGTCTGTGGATGGGCACATCGATACCTATCGCTGTCAAGGGATACATCACGCAAAACAACTTTGGGATAGGTGGAGATGTCAATGGAACACTCTGTACATTAAGGCCCGTGAAGGTGATGAGGCAGCGATTCACGACAATCCCCCTAGAGATCGCACTTAGTGATTCACATTATCTTCTAGAGCGACGCTTCTTCACTCCGGAGTTAATATTAAGATATTATTTTTTTTTAACGAGCCCTTACTTTAAATAATATATCTATCAAACAAAAAACTTTTTTTCATTACAAAAAACAAGTATGTCGAATACGAGTAATATGGCGCATGTCGTGTATAAAAATCATGGGGGTAGCATCTCTTTTTCACAAGTCGAGAGGCAACTGGTGCGTTTTTGTACGCGTTTAAAAACGTTTGCCCCAAAAAAATTGATTTTCTCGACTTTTAAGAAATAAATATAAAATATAAAAAATTTCTTTGAAAATTTTGAAATAAAATTAAATCAAATTGGGGAATTGTTTAAAAAAACAGTTTGTGACTAAAGAGTCGCCACCTAAATTTATATAAAATTAGGAAAATAAATTATTTGGCATGTAAAACAATAACGCCTTTGAAAAGAAATCCTTTAAGGGTTCTGTGCTTGATTACACGTGAAAAAGAGTTTTTGGCGCTATGTCTCACAAGCCCGTTAAAAAAAACAGTCTCTACTTCAATAATTTTGGCCTTTAAAAAAAGTATTATTACATTTTATATTTTAGACATTTTGGATCCTACCGTACTAAATTTTAATGCTAAGGATATATTTTATTAATGTTTGAATGAAGAAACATAAAATATTATGTAAAACGTATAAACAATGAATTTTCAAGAAATATCATTCAAACATATTTAGACGTAGTTAGCATATTAATCATATCAATTTATTCAAAGCATTAATTATAAAACGAAGAATAAAGATTATATAAATATAGTAGAGTTTGTTAGATAAAATCAGACCGGTTCAAATAAACATAACTTAAATAAATCTTCCATGCAGGAACAAGGAACCGGACCGAACAAACAAAAGAACCGGCTAAGAAAACTAGTCGGTCAAGCCAGTAAACCGACCAAGAATACTTGGAACATGACCGCACAAAGAAAGATTCGGCAAAGCTTAAAACCGGAAACATCAGATAGCCGACCGGCCACAAGGCAAAGGAATAACCGGAAGAAGTCCGGTTACATCACTCGTACCGGAAGCCATCCAGTTAAGTCAAATAACCGACCTGTACAAGAAGACAATTCGGGTATCTGTTGAGAATGATACCAAAGGAACAGACTGAACACTTCCATATCCATACAAGTCTGAGGAAAGTCTGCAGGCTGCATAAGACAGTCCTACCGGATCTTTCCACTTCGGGATAAGTCAGAAAGGAGATCTTCCAAGTACAGACAACTGTCCAACAGACAGTGTCTACATTGAGTAAAAGACAAACCTAGCAGGTTTGTCTTACACACCGGAAGAACAGACCACCAGGTCTGAGACAGAATGCCAGGTCTGAGGTTGACCATCAGGTCTAAGGAAACGACCGCAGGTCTGAATCTCTGAAACACTGAATCACTGCACCTCTGCTCAGCCAATCAGATTCAAGACAGTGAAATATGACCGTTGGCATATTTCACCTATAAAAGGGGCAGTTGAAGAGAGTAAATGTGGGACAAGTGAGATACAGTGAAGCAAGTGAGAAACTCTAAGAGCATTTACTCCACAAGTGATAAGACTGTTTTAAGAAAGCCTAAGTGCTAAAGTTAAAGTGTGTGTTTTACAATTTCGGTGTAAATTGTAAGAGTGTTATCGAGCAGGACTGTACTTGTATTCCTTAGTGAATATCCTTCTCGCGGTTTCGAGAGGAAGGGGTGACGTAGGAGTTTTATCTCCGCACATCCATAAAATCTGTCTTGTTATTTACTGTCTGCCGGTTTCATTATCTAACCGACTCATACCGATATAACCGACTTAACTCTATCCAAGCCGAATTTCCAGATTACCGAAGCCGACCCATCAAATCTCAAACCTCCATCATATAATACCGATTATGCCTATCATACAAGTGTGCCGCTTCAACCTGAAAGCAAATCTCTTCCGCGCTTGAACCTAGTTCAAGGGTTTGTGACAGGTTGTGTAGTATTGAAACCCCGGTGTTAATCTCTAACCGGATTAACCACCACCCGTCGAGTCAGAACCGCTAACCGGTCCATCCCCGGTCCTCCAACGGCTACCTAGATCCTAACAATTGGTATCAGAGCAGGCAGTTTCAATACTCAAGCAAGCATGTTTCAGGATAGGCCTCCAATGCTAGAAGGTGATGATTTTGCCAACTGGAAGGCACGGATGTATCTACACCTAATCACCTTGGACGACGAGATGGAGTCCATTCTGACCGAAGGACCGATAGTTATTAATAAGAACAGAAAAGAATGGACGGCTGAAGATAGAAGGAGAAACAACCTAGACAACCATGCAAGAAACCGGATCTCTAACAGCGTGGACAGAAACACATATTGCAAGATTAGAGATTGTAAAACCGGAAAGGAGACATGGGACACCGTTATCCAGATTTTTGAAGGAAATGAAAGAACAAAAGAGTAGAAGATAATGGTAACCACCCAGAAATTTGAAAGCATGAAGATGAAACCAGGAGAGACAATGAAGGAATACAGTGACCGGTTCACTGGTGTGTTAGATGAGCTTGCAACACTTGGAAAGAGGTATGACAACAAAAAGGTTATCATGAAAGCATTGAGATCTCTTCCAAGTGCGTGGGACATAAAAACAATGGTAATGAGGGAGTCAAACTGCCTAAACAAGATGAAGCTGCACGATGTCTTGGAAGATCTAAAGGCATATGAGTTTGAAATGAGGTCCAGAACTGAAGAAGAAGTCTCGGCCTCAACCTCAACCAGAGCATTGATCACACCTATAGAACCGGTTGCTCCTGCTCCAGCACCTATCATAACAGCCGAACAGTTTACTGAGGACGCCATGGCTATGCTCGCATAGAAGTTTGGAAGGTTCATGAAAATGAGTCAACCAACAAACTACAACTACGGCGACAAATCCAATGTAAGATGTTACAATTGTAATTGTTTGGGTCACTTTAAGTGGGAATGCAGGAAACCAAGGAGGGATACCCGGAAACCGGTTACCAAGATAACCGGAACAGTTATCAACAAACCGGTGAAGGAAGTGAGGTACCGAAAGAACTAATAGCCGACGATGGAGGAAGTCTGTGGGCTCACAGCGATAGTGATGATGAACTTACATGCCTCATGGCAAATGAGGAACAGGTATTTGACTCTCCTTGCGACGAATTTACTAAAGATGAACTATACAATGCATTAAATGACATGGTAGAAGAATATAGGAACCTACTAGCCATGTTACCTAAGAACCTAAACATTAGAACCGATCCTATAATACCCATTCCGACAGACCCAGAGGTACCCATCATAACCGAACCTCCGGTTGTAAAACCTGATGATAACCCTATTTTAGAAACCGAGTTAGATCCCAAGACCGAACAATCTAGTGAACCGGCTAGAGAACTAACCGAAGAAGAAAATGCCCGACTTCAATATAAGATGGCTGCATATAAGAGATCTAGTGATATAGTAAAGAAAATGTGTAGTCATTTCAGACATCCCCGTTGCAAATTTGGCCTAGGATACACAGAGGATAGCTCCAAAAACCAAAAACCTGTAGGGAAAGTAAGGTTTACAAGGAGTCACCTTCCTCTTATAAGATTCATTAAAAGTTTCATGACCGCTGAAGAGGAACTGACCGTATACTATAGGGAAGAAAAGATGAAATACGACTATGTTGGTCCAACCGACTCTGAGAAGTGGCTTGACCCTGTGAAAAGAAAAGCCGAAATCCTCAAACATATGAAAGCCTTTCCTGAACCGCATAGGTCAAACCAGAGATCACCGAACCGAAGATCACCACAATTTAAGACTTTTATAGAAAAACCAAGATACACAAGACCGAGTGCCAAAAAGACGGTTAAAACCCTAGCAAAGAAGACCGTCCGGTTTGTTAAGGTTTGGTTACCCAAGGGACTAATCGCATGTGGACCCAAGTAAATGTGGGTACCAAATAGTTGTAAATATGTACATTTTGCAGGATCCAAAGAAACGGCTAGGAAACTCTGAATGGTTCTTGGACAGCGGTTGCTCCAGGCACATGACCGGAAACAGCAATTTGTTAACCGATATCAGAACAGCAACCAGTGCTCTAATCACCTTCGGTGACAACTCAAAAGGTAGAATTGTGGGCAAGGGTAAGATTGTCCATGGTAACCTAACTATTGATAATGTACTTTTAGTTGAAAACCTACGTTTTAATCTGCTTAGCATTAGTCAGATGTGTGATGCTGGATATACTGTAGAATTTCTTAAACATGCATGCTTAGTTAAGAACTCTAAAGGTATTGTACTACTAACCGGAAATAGGATAGGTAATATCTACAAGGTAGATTGGAAAACTAAAGTAGAATATCCTATATGCATGATAGTTAAGACTGATCAAACCTGGCTGTGGCATAAGAGACTAAACCATCTAAACATGAAAACCTTGAACTACATTTGCGGTAAAAAGCTAGTTGAAGGTATTCCTGATATAGTATTTAACCAGGATAAGGTTTGCTCAGCATGTCAAATGGGTAAACAGACTAGGTCATCCTTTAAGAGTAAAGGAAATATACAATCTAGCCGGTGTTTATATCTCCTTCATATGGACTTATTTGGGCCGATTCAGGTCGTTAGCCTAGGAGGCATGCTTTATACCATGGTAGTTATTGATGATTATTCTAGATTTACATGGGTAATATTTTTGCCATCTAAACGTGAAACCGCATCAAACCTGATTACACTTCTTAAACGCTTGCAAAATGAAAAATCAACTCGCATTAATAGCATTCGAAGTGATCGAGGTACCGAATTTACTAATAGTACCTTGACCGCATATCTTGATGAATCCGGTATTAGACACGAGTTGTCTAGTGCTAGGACTCCTCAACAAAATGGCCTGGCCGAGAGAAGAAACCGGACTCTCAAGGAAGCCGCAAGGTCCATGATAGCCGATTCCGGCATTGCTCAGAAATTTTGGGCTGAGGCTATCAACACTGCATGTTATACACAAAACCGGTCTTTGATAAACAAGTTTCACGACAAAACACCTTATGAGGTTTATTTTAACAGAGTTCCCAAACTTAAATACCTCAAGATTTTCGGTTGTAAGTGTTATATACATATAAATGGGAAAAACCAACTCTCTATTTTTGATGCAAAAACTGATACCGGGATCATGCTAGGTTACTCGGCAGTGAGTAAAGCATATAGAGTGTATAATAATAGAACTGCAACCATGGAGGAAACACTTCACGTTGTTTTCGATGAATCGGTTGAAAGTAATACTGCATCATGCTTTGATCTACACAACAGATTGGAAAATAATAATATCCATTCTGATAGTGAAGATGAGACTCCGGTCTTCAGGCGGTTTGTCCATGACCAAATGGAAAATATTGAAACCCAGCCGGATCAAGCTGTTCCACAACAGGAAGCTGACACTTTGGTTCAATCCGAGGAAGTCGGTCGGTCTGACAATCCTGTTCAGCCTACCGACATGTCTAGCCTTGATCAAGTAAACGGTAATTTGGTAGACGTCACTGAACTGAATTTCAAAAGAAACAGTAAACATCCTCCTGAGCAAATTATAGGTGACCCTTCAAAACCTGTTCGAACTAGGCGTCAACATCTGACGGAATACTTTAATTCCACGTTTATATCCCAGATTGAGCCGAAAAGAATAGATGAAGCATTGTCAGATCCGGATTGGATCTTGGGAATGCAAGAAGAGCTAAACCAGTTCGAGAGTAGTAAAGTCTGGTACCTAGTTCCTAGACCGAAGATCAATCGGTCATAGGAACAAGATGGGTATTCAGAAACAAACTCAATGAGGACGGTTTTGTCACGAGGAACAAAGCCAGATTAGTGGCTCAAGGTTACAAACAGGAAGAAGGCATTGATTTTGAAGAATCATTTGCCCCTGTAGCTAGAATTGAAGCCATTAGGATTTTTCTAGCCTTTGCTGCTTTCAAAAACTTTAAGGTTTTTCAAATGGATGTTAAAAGTGCATTTCTGAACGGTGATCTACGTGAAGAGGTGTATGTTAAACAACCACCCGGTTTCAAAAGCGCCGCATTTCCAAACCATGTATACCGGCTAAATAAAGCTTTATACGGTCTAAAGCAAGCACCTAGAGCCTGGTATGATACACTAACCGCATTTCTGTTACAACATGATTTCACCATCGGTTCGGTGTATAAAACATTGTTTAAATTTGAAAAGAATGAACATATCCTACTTGTTCAAATCTATGTAGATGATATTATTTTCGGTTCCACCGATCCTAAGCTATGTGATAAATTCTCAAAAATGATGACTGACAAGTTTGAGATGAGTATGATGGGAGAATTAAGTTTCTTCCTAGGTCTTCAGGTTAAGCAACTCAAAGAAGGAACATTCATCAGCCAACCTAAGTACACCAAGGAGCTTCTAAAGAAGTTTGGAATGGACACATGCTCCTCGGCGGCTACTCCAATGAGCTCATCGATTAAGTTGGACAGAGATGATGAGGGCCAATCGGTAGACCAGATCGCATACCGGGGCATGATCGGCTCTCTTCTATACCTAACTGCGAGTAGACCGGACATCCTGTTTGCGGTCGGTGTGTGTGGGAGATTTCAAGCAAATCCGAAGCAATCCCATTACATAGCCGCAAAGAGGATACTGAAGTATCTAAAAGGCACACCTGACGTCGGTCTGTGGTATCCAAATGATTCGTCCTTTAACCTAACGAGTTATTCGGATGCAGACTATGCAGGGTGTAAGATTGACAGGAAAAGCACAATCGGTACGTGCCAATTCCTAGGTGACCGACTGGTGTCAAGGCACAACAAGAAACAGACATCGGTGGCCACATCAACCGCGGAGGCTGAATACTTGGCGGCCGGAAGTTGCTGTTCACAACTCCTTTGGATCCAACAACAGCTGAAGGACTTCAGTGTCATAGCCGAAGAGTCCCCGATTTTCTGTGACAACACAAGTGCCATTGCAATCACCTACAACCCGGTTCTCCACTCCAGAACCAAGCATATCGACATAAGGCATCACTTTATCCGGGAACATGTCACGCTGAAGCATATCCGGCTGGAATACGTATCGACTGATCAACAAGTAGCCGATATCTTCACGAAGCCTCTACAGGAAGCTAAGTTCTCTCAATTCAGACTTACTCTCGGTTTAACCGACATTAGTCAGATCCTTCCTAAGGATGCTTAAAGGGAAACCGGTTCGGACAGACAAAACCGGTAGTTCCTCCTAAACTGTTGAACTTCAAATCTTCAGGGTGTCTGTGGAAGAACCGCCCAGTTTATCAGATAGAGTAAACCGACCGGTTACTTGGTGCATGCACCAAATAACCGCATCGGGATGAACAACTGATAACTGACCGGTTCGGAAGCAGGTTACTCTAGATTATTTGAATTTCAAACAGAAGTGGAATAATTATCAGTGTTTAAGGATATCTGTTCTGAAACATTACCCTTTCAAAGTAAACTGGTCGCGCCTAAAAAGACGTGAAGATCTTTTGATATCTTTCACAGTTCAGGTCTATGACCAACATCCTAGACTGCAAACTTGCCTATTTCATGCAATATCTTATATCCTGTAGTTAATAGATATCATCTCATTTAATACCTGGACAATAGGATAGCCCCCCAACTAATATTTAAGTGAAGCAATCACTTACCAAAATACTCACAAGTCAAAAAACTCAATCTCTCACTAAGGCAAAAATGTCTCAGTTTCCCAACATACTTCAGGTTGATTTTCGGTCATGCTCCAGCACCGAGCACTACGATATTTATAGAATGATAAAATTTCTGGAAGATACTGGCCTCCAGTACTTCCTTGACGACAAACACACCGTTTACCCTGAATCAGTCCTGGAGTTTTTCTACAACGCCAGGGTGTTCAGGGGCACCCCTCATTTCGATACCCATATCCAATCCAAGGTGGGGGGGTATCAACTTCGACTTCAGCGAGAAGGATTTTGCTCGGTGCTTTAGTCTGCCTAAGTAAGGGCTGACAGACCTCAACCCACCGGCCAACATAAAGGCCGAGGTCTCTCTCTCACTTGCCCGGTCTGATGAGCCGGTTGACGATCACGGCACTAAGTCACACCTAAGGGCTGAATATCAGCTCCTTAACGATGTGATAGGTAGGAGCATCTTCGGAAGGGATGTCACCAATACCTACTGTGCCGCGACCTTCAACATGATGGCGGCTACTGTCACCAGCACACCGGTGAACTGGTCCAGGGTGCTATTTGACGTCCTCATTTGGATGGTCGGCATCCGGTCAGTCGGCCTCATCCCCCAAATAAGATGCCTCCTTGTGGAGCTTGGAGTTCCGACCTGTCCCGGCGAAGCTCTGAACCAAGCACAGGTGCTAACAAAAGAGATAACCGACTCATTTTATGATCGGTTTGAGAGGGCCTGGAGGAGGAGGAACCGCCGGTACCATCCCAACGGTGAAGTCAATTCCCGCGCACCCTGAGTCACTCCTTCTTGCACCCGGTCGTTTTATTGTATGCACCGGGTGTATCTTTATCCAACATCATCATGATCACTTCGGCTTTTCCTATGTCTTTCCTCAGTTTTATTTATGATTCCCTCGGTCACTTTTGTTTACTCTTCATTTTGTTAGTGCATTAATGAAAAAGGATCTTTAATTAATGAAGTAACACCCAACTAACACAAGTAATCAATACCCAACTAACTTGGTTACTTCTCAACCAATACCTACCTCGAAAACCGAAAATAGTCAAAAAGCACACTCTGCCCAATGACCTTGGAAATATAAAGATTCTATTCTCTAAAAAGACAAAACTGTCAAATACTTTCCCTCCAAAACCGGTTCTATAAAAGGAGAGTTTTAATAATGAAATCTACACACCTCAAATCATAAACTCTCTCTCTCTCCCTAATATCAAAGTTTAGAATCATGCCTAGCCGAACCTTGGGAAATTTCTTAAGCATCGATTTCGATTCATGCATGGAGGAATGGGACGGGCTGCCCGCAAAGAAACTCATGTTCGAATCACTCATTCTTACCGGCCTTCGACCATTCCTCGAAGAATCCGGTCCGATTCTGATTGAGGACGTTAAAACGTTCTTCAGAAGCGCATGCATTAGGGGCAATTACATTGTCTCTACGGTGAGGGACCACACATTCTCGGTCGATGAAGCCGAGTTTGCCACTCTATTCAACCTGCCCACAGAAGGGTTCTCCGATTTTCCACCTCTGGAGGGGCTTGACGAATTCTATTACTCACTCGTTTTTTCTGGAACCATGGAACCGTTGGAAGACCATGGGCCCAAAAACCTTCTGGGGAGACATGCTCAACTTCTTCTTGAGATCGTCACTCGGTCCATTCTTTGTCAGTCCCCTAATCAGCGGTACTCAAAGAATACCTACAACATGATGACCAACATCTTTAGCAACAAGGCCATCAATTGGTCCACGGTCATCTTCCAACGCCTAAAATCCATGGTGATAACCAAGAAAGGTCTTGGTTTTGCACCTCACATCAGCAAACTAATTCTCTCATACCGGCCAGAGTTTGGACCGGGCACACCGGCCGCCCCTTCAAACATCCTTGACAAGGATTCGGTGGAGGAAAGAATTTCCAGAATGTTTCTTCCATAGACTGTATTTTTCCATTGTTTATGTATGCTTATTCCAATACCGATTTATCTGTCGGTCTTCTGCAATATTTCTTGAATTCAATCTCATTTCAGTTAAAATGACCGAGTTTTCTTAACATCTAAAATATCTAAGTAACTGATGAACATTATCAAAACAACCGCGTTCCTATCCGGCTTCAAAAACTCAAAAAATTGGAAGAACTCTGCTCACTCTAAATAACCGGTTAAATTTAGAAACCGCACCATCAATCGTCTCAAAAAGAAGAGTGTGTCATCAATGGCGTAAACAAAAGTTTTGGAGGGAAATTTCCCGCCCAAAACTCCCGCCCCCCCGGTTTACCGCCCATGGTTTGGCGCCTATTCCGTTCCCGCCCATGGTTTGCCGCTCATCTGTTTTGGAGGGAAAATTCCCGCCCAATGTTGATGGGACGGTTGGGCTTCCAAACCGCATCTATAAAAGGGACTCTCGGCCATTTTATTTCATTCTCACGCGAATCTGCTTTCTCTCTCTAAAGCTTTCGAACTCTCTCAAAACGGTTATCTATTCCTCAAACTTTCTCAAACTCTCCAAGATGGGTCGCAGCTCGACTTTGTTTAAGCACCTTACTCAGGTGGATTTCGAAGAAATCCGACTGAAAGGTACGTCCGAGGCAAAGGAGGTTATTGACCGGGTAGTCAAAACCGGTCTGGAATATTTTCTTGGCGGTCCTCATGTTCTCTACAAATATGCGGTCGAGGAATTTTTCAAGACCGCAACTATCTCCGATAACAAAATCACCGCAACTGTATGCGGTACTGAAATAGAGCTCACCGAGGCATCGGTGGCAGAGAGCCTGCGCCTTCCAACAACCGGCCAGGATGCAACGACGGACATTGAGCTTAAAACCTTTGAGGCAGCCTGCCAGATACTTTCGGCGTCTAAGAAGCCGATAAAGGTCTCCGGTAGCAAATCAACGTTGAAACCGGAGTATATCCCAATCTGTGATATCTTTGCAAGGGCGATTCTGGCAAGGGGAGGAAACTATAGCAGCCTAACAAGGGACAAAATCAGGATGCTGGTCGGCCTGATCGAGGGAACAAAAGTTAACTGGGCAAAAGCAGTGTTCAGCAACTTAATGGACATGGTGAAACCGGACTCAAACAGGTCGTGGGGATACGCCGTTCCTCTAGGTAAGATCTTCCTTCACCACAATCTCAACATCGGTCCCGGCGTCATCGTCGCAAATAGAAGCCTCATCAGATCGAAACAATTCCTAGAAAGGAAGCAGTCGGCCCCCGGTTCGAAAGGTGACCGAAAGAAGAAAGCCGACAAGAAAACGGTCCCGGCAAAAGAAGAGGCCGAAAGGAAAGGAAAAGAGAAAGTAACTTTCTCGGAACCACCGCAGCAAACGAAGGATGAAGGGTCGGCCTCATCATCTGATGACCTGGTCGATACAGAAAAGACCGACGACGAAAGATCGGCCAATGAAGAAGAGCATTCGGCCCAGAGCGCCGATGAAGCCGGTCCTAACGCAAACCCTAAGACCACCGAGGGTGGTGAAGAGGATGGTGATGAAGGCGGCGACAAAGATAATGAGGAGGCCGAAGAAGCAGAGGTCGATAGAGTAACTCTAAAACTCCTAAAGATCGCCAAAGAGCGAGCCGAGTCGATTGAGGAGTTATACCTGGAATGGCACGAGCACCGGTTCGGCAAACCGTATAGGCAAATCCTACAGGGCTACACAGACATGGAATGCATCCAAAGACTGAAGGAAGTGGAGGACATGATCATGAATCTCACAAAATCCAACACAATTGAAGAGGTATTACACCGAACCTGCCTCTTAAAACCACAGGTACAACTACGAAAGCTAATCACACGCATCCGGAAGATTACGGAGAAGTTCGAAGAGGTGGGACCGGAAGACACTTTAACACCGCGGGTGTTAGAAAGGCTTGAAAAAGCCAAAGGAGACCTTATTCAAGAAATTGACCGGCTAGAAGCAATGTGCAGTCAAAGAGAAATACAGCTCTATACTGCTCCCCGGATCGAAACGAGTCCGGATCACTGTCCAACACCTCCAAGGGAGAATGCGGCATCAAAAGAATCCGATGAAAGAGCAGATCCTAAACTCACCGGGCAATCCCCTCCTCCACAACCGGAAGTCTCCGAATCAGACTTCACAAAGGAATGGGTTGAGGGCCGTCTTCAAAGGTTTGAAGACTCAACAGTAGAACGAATTGATAGCCGTATTCAAGAGTTTGAAGACTCCGCGGTTCAGCCATTCAAGGAGAGATTCCAAAGAATCGTTTGCTCGGCACTCAAGTTCGCCGACACCACAAGGTATCTCTTGAACAAAAATCGGGACCGACTCTCAGAAATCGACGAAGATCTACATGAAGAGGCGGCTCTGCGCAGTAAATATTTTAAGTGAACCGTAATTTTAGAGGATACGACCTCCGAGTTAAAGGAAGACTTTGGCCGGCTTGAAAGAGAGACCGATCAACGATTGACAACGATTGCTGATGACCTGGTCGGCACAACACTCGGACGGGTCTCCGAACTCGAGAAGAAAAATGAGGGTCTCGAGGCCGAACTCAAGGCGCTTTCCGAACAAGTTGCCGAACTGCTGAGAGCTAAGATGAATGCGGATGCCGCGGCTGTAGCTGCTGATGCTCAAGCGGCTAAGAGGGTCCAAGATGAGCTGGACGCCGAAGCAAGTAAAGAAAAGGAGGCACCGCGATCATCCCAACTTACCGAGGAGGAAGAGGAAGCCGAGCGGATTAGAAAGGCAGAGGCCAAGTTCCCAGGACTTACAAAGAAAGCAGACGCTCAAGCTGCGAAGGATGCTGCGCGGTTGGAAAGGTAAAAACGGAGGCTGGAAGGCTTCGCAGACGAAAACAAAAAGAAAAAGGCGGCCTCTTCCGTCTCAGCTCCGACAAAGCGAAAGAGGGAACCTTCAAAGAAAGCCCAAATAGCCGACCTGCTCAATGAGGGTACTGAAACGGTCATTACGAGTACATCGCAGCAGGCTACTCCAGTCGAAGAGGATGAAGTTGAAGAGCACCTACAGACCCGGTCTACAAGACAAAGAGTCTCTGAGCCGGCCGGTCAATCGCAACCGGTGAAGAAAAAGTGGACCATATATGACTTCTCAGACTCGGAATAGGGGCTCTCTTTCCTTTACTTGTCTTAGTATTTCTATATATTATTTCCGGTTATCTATCATATATATAAAGCTATTTTTGAAACCGGCCATCTTTTGCATCTCTACTTAGTTTTGATAATTTTAAATAAAATAATCAAAAAGGGAGAAATTGATAAGACAAAAGATAAGATTTTCCGAAAACCGAAAATTTTTCTCAAAGAAATTTTTTCTCAAAATTTCTTCTCCAAATTTTTCGAAAAATTCTCCCAAGTCAGTTTCAAAAATCCGGACAAACAAAACAACCGGCCTACGGTTGCAAACTTACATGATTTTGATAATTTTAAATAAAATAATCAAAAAGGGAGAAATTGTTAGATAAAATCAGACCGGTTCAAATAAACCTAACTTAAATAAATCTTCCATGCAGGAACAAGGAACCGGAACGAACAAACAAAAAAATCGGCTAAGAAAACTAGCCGGTCAAGCCAGTAAACCGAACAAGAATACTTGGAACATGACCGCACAAAGAAAGAATCGGCCAAAGCTTAAAACCGGAAACATCAGATAGCCGACTGGCCACAAGGCAAAGGAATAACCGGAAGAAGTCCGGTTACATCACTCGTACCGGAAGCCATCCGGTTAAGTCAAATAACCGACCTGTACAAGAAGACAATTCGGGTATCTGTTGAGAATGATACCAAAGGAACAGACTGAACACTTCCATATCCATACAAGTCTGAGGAAAGTCTGCAGGCTGCAGAAGACAATCCTACCGGATCTTTCCACTTCGGGATAAGTCAAAAAGAAGATCTTCCAAGTACAGACAACTGTCCAACAGACAGTGTCTACATTGAGTAAAAGACAAACCTAGCAGGTTTGTCTTACACACCGGAAGAACAGACCGCCAGGTCTGAGACAGAATGCCAGGTCTGAGGTTGACCATCAGGTCTGAGGAAACGACCGCAGGTCTGAATCTCTGAAACACTGAATCACTGCACCTCTGCTCAGCCAATCAGATTCAAGGCAGTGAAATATGACCGTTGGCATATTTCACCTATAAAAGGGGCAGTTGAAGAAGAGTAAATGTGAGACAAGTGAGATACAGTGAAGCAAGTGAGAAACTCTAAGAGCATTTACTCCACAAGTGATAAGACTGTTTTAAGAAAGCCTAAGTGCTAAAGTTAAAGTGTGTGTTTTACAATTTCGGTATAAATTGTAAGAGTGTTATCGAGCAGGAAATAAGTCTCGATCGGATTGTACTTGTATTCCTTAGTGAATATCCTTCTCGCAGTTTCGAGAGGAAGGGGTGACGTAGGAGTTTTATCTCCGAACATCCATAAAATATGTCTTGTTATTTACTGTCTGCCGGTTTCATTATCTAACCGACTCATACCGATATAACCGACTTAACTCTATCCAAGCCGAATTTCCAGATTACAGAAGCCGACCCATCAAATCTCAAACCTCAATCATATAATACCGATTCTGCCTATCATACAAGTGTGCCGCTTCAACCTTAAAGCAAATCTCTTCCGCGCTTGAACCTAGTTCAAGGGTTTGTGACAGGTTGTATAGTATTGAAAGCCCGGTGTTAATATCTAACCGGATTAACCACCACCCGTCGAGTCAGAACCGCTAACCGGTCCAACCCCCGGTCCTCCAACGGCTACCTAGATCCTAACAGAGTTTATAAAAATAATACTTAAATCATAAGCCTAGACATTTTTTTAATCATGCAAAACACAATTAAAATATCAATAGGCATGCATTAAAATATTAAATTATTATTAAGTGTGTAAAAAATATAAAATTATTTTAAGGATTTTTAGAGCCCTAAAAGAAAATTAAATATAAAAAATTAAATCATGACCAAACTAGTCTTTTAAATAATAAATTTTAGTTGTGGCTGCTAGGATTCTCTTTATTAGCTTAATAGGATTCTCTTTATTAGCCTAATAGGATTATCTTTATTAGCCTAATTGTCTAACAAAAGAAAACATTTGGCTAGAACAATGTGAACGCACACATGACCTTTTTTTAGTCTAATATATTTTGAATCTAAATAGACACACAAAAATTAAAAATAAACACAATAAATCTGAAGGACATATATAACTTGAAGGGGATTTATTCTTCGGATTCGCCATTCTTGAGTAGAGCTCAATAACAGCTTACCCGGGTTTCAATTTTGCAAAAATTTTCTTCCCTGAATAGCACTAGGATTAACTGTTGATAAACCAATAGGTAAAACATGTATAAATAACTCTAACTTAACAAACGGTTAATAAATTCAGATAGTAACAGAATAACCAAACTCAATCCAATAAAAAATTTTCAAACAAAACAATGATGATAGATAAGTAGTGAATATAATTTCAAAGAAAGACAAAAAAAAATTAACTTAAAAACTGATATTATATAAGAAAAAAAATCTTATAGTGAGTTTTCAAATAGATTTGAACAACTACAAAGAAAAATCTAAGTTAGTACTCTCGTTCCTAAAATCTCACAATCACTCTAAAAAGGGAAGAATTTCAGAAAAGCTTCACTATTCAGAAATAGTGAAACCTGTGCCGGAAGTTCTTGTTGGTTCGGGATCTCTATCACTCTGAGAAGAAAAAAACTAAAAGAATCATCTCCTTTCGATCTGGCTTTATCTCCTTTTTATAGGTGAGAGTTGATCTTTCTTTGACGCGGTCTTCTCGGCGGCATTGGGAGACCAGATCTATCGCAGACGTGGCTTGAGGAAGTCGTCGGATCTATCGGAATACCAGGTCTACCAATCGTGGCTTGAGAGGGAAGTCGCCGCATCCTCCCTTTTCGCTGCTACATCATCGTTACATCGGCCAGCTGAGGTGGAGGGAGAAGGAGTTAGAGAGAGAAGCTAGAACATCGCTCTCTCTTTGGAAGCGGCAGGCGAGAATGAGGGGTGGACATAAGATAAAAATTCTTATTTTTTTAATTATCTTCAGCTAGGTTATTTCATCGTCTAGACCTTTTCGGATTGGGCCTACTCTGATGGGATTTTTTTGTTTGGGCTTATCCCTTTCTTTTTCTACAAAATATAAATAAAATAATCAGGATAATAATATCATTTATGATGTGTCTTGTTAATGCTTTTAAGGTAGGAAGAATCTTTATATTTTCAAGACAATTTTTCTTGAAAATTGGTGATTTTGTTTTGTCCGAGGTAAATAATCTGGTTGGAAACTAACTGAATTAAATGTTTTGTAGTTTCCATTCGATCAGAGTTTAATAATACCAAAAGTAGATAGGATTTATATTAAACCGATGTGGACCAGAGGTCAATTAAGGCATACAAAAGACAGACATAGTTAAAATATACAACCAGTTCATGCAACAAAACGACCGGTTGTCTGAAAAGATAGGTCATTAGCGGCTGGAGGAAGAACCGCCTCTTTGCTTCTTCTTCCAAGCTTTCTCAAAGCGGTCGAAGAATGAATCGGCTGTGTCTCCAGTCATGATTTGAAGTGGGCTTAATCCTATGCCCGGACAAAGAGGAACACTGAGATCGAAGAGGGGAGTGCTGATTTGTGGAATGAAGCCGGTGTGGCGAGTGGAGATCATCCAGATTAGGTTGTCAAAAAGCAACCTTGACCAGTTGACCAGAACTTTGTTTGTGATGGCGGTCATGATGTCAAAAGACTTGGTACAGAAGGTGTTGGTAACATCATTTCCAATGATTGATTTTCCGACAATATCGTTGAGCAGCTGATATTTAGCCCTCAACGAGGATCTTGCCCCGCGATCATCAATAGGAAGAGGAGAACGAGAAAAGTGTTGGAACATCTCAGTTTTCTGCTCAGCCGATGGAGTTAGATCGGTGAGACCTTCTTTTGGAAGGTCATAACACCGAGCGAAGTCTTTCTCGGTGAATTCGAAAATGGTATCTCTTGCCTTGGACTGAATAAGAGTGTCAAATAAAGGGGTACCACGAAAAACTCTTGCGTTACGGAAGAATTCAATAACGGTATCAGGAAAAATGATATGTCGGTCATCTAGAAAGTTTCTTAGGCCGAAGTTCTCAATTGATTTGATCATTTTGTAGATCTCAAAATGATTTGTTCCTAGGACGGAATCAAACTCAATTTGAAGGACATTTTGGAAGGAGATGTGAGACATTTTGCTCAAGTAGGAAGTGTAGGATATGTTAGATGTGTGATTATTTGTTGATGTGTATCTATCTTATATATATTAGGCAGTTGATGATTGTAACTAGTGGGTAAAGCACGTTGTATTTTTGTAATCGTTGGATAAAAATTATCTTTGCAAATATTGGGTGGTTGTTATCCTATGAATGTGAGTCATAGGCCTAGACGGTGAGAGATATCATATCTTCACGTCTTTTGAGGCATGACTGCTTTGTTTTGAAGAGGAATCTTTTCAGAACAGATATGTCCAAACACAATAAGTTATTCAAATATTTGTTGGAAATCCAAATATTCCAGAGCATAGTATATCCAAACCGGTTGGTTTCAGTTATTAGTTCCGATGCAGTTATTTGGTGAGACACTAAATAACTAGTCGGTTTACCGCAACCGATAAGCAATGCGGTTTTTCGATAAGTACAACGAAAATTTAATTTTTCGTCATTCTTAGAAGAACTGATGGTTTAGTATGTCCGAAACGATATTTCCTTTTAAAGAACTAAGATTTCGGTGTTAAGAAATAAGTTGATTTATATCGGTAAGGCCAAGAATATTTCTGAAGAACGAAAACTTAGCTTCCTGCAGAGACTTTGTGAATATGTCGGCTACTTATTGATCGGTTGATACGTACTCTAACTGGATGTGCTTTTGTTGAACATGTTCCCGGATGAAATGGTGCCTTATGTCAATGTGCTTAGTGCTTGAGTGTAGAACCGGATTATATGTGATGGCTATGGAACTTGTATTGTCGCAGAAAATTGGAGATTCTTCGGCGGTGACACCGAAATCTCTTAGTTGCTGTTGAATCCATAGAAGTTGAGCACAGAAACTTCCGGTTGCTAGATATTCTGCTTCTGCGGTTGATGTAACAACCGATGTTTGCTTCTTGCTATACCATGAAACGAGCCGATCTTTTAAGAATTGGCATGTTCCACTAGTACTTTTTCTATCAACTTTACATCCTGCATAGTCTGCATCAGAGTAGCTAGTTATGTTAAAACTTGAGTCCTTTGGATACTACAGTCCGACTTCAGGTATTCCCTTTAGATATTTCAATATTCGTTTAACGGCTGTATAGTGAAATTGTTTAGGATTGGTCTGCAATCTTCTACACACTCCTACTGCAAATAATATATCTGGTCGACTTGCTGTTAGGTAAAGAAGTGAGCCGATGATTCCACGATAGGCTGTCAGGTCTACTCCCTGACCGTCATCATCCTTATCCAGCATGATTGAGGAGCTCATTGGAGTGGAGGCGGAGGAACATGTCTCCATTCCAAATTTCTTTAGTAATTCCTTTGCATATTTAGATTGGTTGATGAATGTTCCTCCTTCCAATTGTCTAACCTGAAGACCTAGGAAGAAACTTAATTCTCCCATCATACTCATTTCAAACTTGTTAGTCATTAGTGATGAAAATTTATCACACAGCTTTGAATCAGTAGAGCCGAAAACTATGTCATCCACATATATCCGAACAAGTAGGATATATTTTTTCTTCTCGTATTTGAATAGAGTTTTATCTACTGAACCTATAGTGAAGTCATGTCTGATCAGGAAATCTGTTGATGTATCATACCAGGCTCTAGGAGCTTGTTTCAGACCGTAAAGGGCTTTGTTTATTCGATATACATGACCGGTCAGGTCAGCATTTTTAAAACCGAATGGTTGTTCAACATATACTTCTTCGCGTAAGTCACCATTTAGAAAATCACTTTTAACATCCATTTGAAAAACCTTAAAATTTTTTAAAGCAACAAAGGCTAGGAAAATTCTAATGGCTTCTATTCTAGCGACATGAGCAAATGATTCCTCAAAATCAACGCCTTCTTCCTGTTTGTAACCTTGTGCCACTAGTCTAGCTTTGTTCCTCGTAACTAAACCGTCTTCATTGAGTTTATTTCTGAATACCCATCTTGTTCCGATAACCGGTTGATCTTTCGGTCTAGGAACTAAGTACCAGACTTTATTACTCTCAAACTGGTTTAACTCTTCTTGCATTGCTAAAATCCAGTCCGGATCCACCAATGCTTCATCCACCTTTTTCGGCTCAATCTGGGATATGAAAGCGGAATTTTCATATTGTTCCAGTATTTGTTGCCTAGTTCGGATGGGTAAGGAAAGGCTACCTATAACAAGCTCAAGGGGATGATTTTTATTTTTTTTGAAATTCCATTGTTTAGGGATATCTATCAAATGACTGGTTACTTGATCAAGGCTAGACGTATCAGTAGGCTGAGCAATAATGTCAGACCGACCGATGTCCTCAGTTGATACTGAGGTGTCAGCTTCCTGCTGCTTGGAAGCATGATCTGCCTGATCCGGCTGGGTTTCAATGATACCCGTTTGGTCCTGGACAAACCGTCTAAGGACTGGAATTTCATCTTCACTATCAAAGTGAATGTTATGATTTTCCAATCTGTTGTGTAGATCAAAGGACGATGCGGTGTTACTTTCAACTGATTCATCAAATACAACATGAAGAGAATCTTCTACAGTTAATGTTCTAGTATTGTATACTCTATATGCTTTACTTACTGCTGAATATCCTAGCATTATCCCAACATCGGATTTTACATCAAAAGCATTTAAATAGGTTTTACCATTCATGTGGATGTAACACTTACAACCGAAAATTCGAAAATACCAAATGTTTGGAATTCTATCAAAATATACTTCGTATGGTGTTCTATTGCGATGCTTGTTAATCATATATTAGTTTTGTGTATAGCATGCAGTTTTGATAGCTTCGGCCCAAAAATTTTGAGCAACACCCGAGTCGGCTATCATCGACCTTGCGGCTTCCTTGAGAGTTCGGTTTCTTCTCTCGGCCAGGCCATTTTGTTGAGGAGTTCTAGCACTAGACAACTCGTGTCTAATGCCGGATTCCTCAAGAAATGCATTTAAAGTGTTGTTTGTAAATTCGGTTCCTTTATCGCTTCTAATGGTTTTTATACGTGTTGATTTCTCATTTTGTAGGCGTTTAATCAGGGTAATCAAATTAGATGCGATGTCACTTTTAGATGTTAGAAATATGACCCATGTATATCTAGAATAATCATCAATAACAACCATAGTGTAATGCATACTGCCTAAGCTAGTGACTCTAATCGGTCCAAATAAATCCCATGTGAAGAAGTTCAAGACATCGGTTAGATTGAGTATATCCCTTACTTTTAAAAGATGACTTAGTTTGTTTTCCCATTTGACAGGCTGAACATACTTTTTCTTTGTTGAATCTTATATCAGGAATTCCTTCAACTAACCTATTAGTACGAATGTAGTTTATAGTTTTGAAGTTTAGGTGATTTAATCTTTTATGCCACAACCAGGTTTGATCACTTCTAGCTACCATACAGATAGGATGTTCAATTTCATTCCTCCAGTCTACCTTGTAGATATTTCCTAACCTATTTCCGGTTAGTAGTGTGTTATCCTGAGAATTCTTAACTAAGCATGCATGTTTATGAAATTCTACAGTATATCCGGCGTCACACATTTGACTTATACTTAACAGATTAAAATGTAGGTTTTCAACAAGAAGTACATTATTGATTGTTAAATTACCATGGACAATCTTACCCTTGCCCACAGTTTTATCTCTCGAGTTGTCACCGAAAACTATCATTGAATCGGCTTCTACTTTGATGTCGGTCAGAAGGTTGCTGTTTCCAGTCATGTGTCTGGAACAACCGCTGTCCAGATACCACTCAGAGTTTCTAAGCCGCTTCTTCATAACCTGTAAAATATACATATTTACAACTATTTGGTACCCACATTTAATTGGGTCCGTGGTTGATTAGTCCCTTGGGTATCCATACTTTGATTATTCGCATAAGTTTCCCGGATATGGTTTTGATGGTCCTACATGCGCTCGGTTTAGTGTGTTTCTGTCTACTTAGTGTTACCTTGTGATGTTGAGGTGAGGTTTGATTGGTGTGGTATGGGCTCCTATCATAGGATTGAGTAGTTTTCCTCTTAGTGAGAGACCATTTGGCTGTATCGGATGGACCGACATAGGTTAGCTCCTTAGCCAATTTAGAATCATGAGATGATTCGGTATAGGTTGAAGAGCTCTAGACAAAGCTTATTAAAGGAAGCTTGTCTTTAGTGAGATTCAATCCTCTGGAGGATTTGTGTTGGATGGGTGTGTGGATATAGTAACCGAGACCAAATTTACACTTATAGGGTCTCTTATAACTTGATAACTTCCTAACTGCTTCACTAGATCTTTCCCATGCTACTATCAGATACTTGGTTCGCTCATCCTCTTCTTCAGTCAACTCTTGAACTGGCTCCTCGAGTTGTTCACTATCGGAGGATAGTTCAGGTATTGCTTCGATTTCGATGATCTCATCGGATTAAGCATTATCGGTTTCAGAGTTGGGCCGGATTGATGCTACGGGGTCGGTTCTAAAGTTAAGCCGGGTTGGTACTAAGGTTGATAGGTGTTTGTACTCTACTACCATGTCGTTTAATGCAATAATTAAGTCTTCTCTAGTGAATTCATCACAGGAAAAATCAAATACTTGTTCTTCTTCATTTGCCATGAGACAGGAGATTTCATCATCGTGATCACTGTGAGCCCATAGACTTCCTCCATCATCGGGTATCAATACTTTCTGAATCTCCTTTCCTTCATTTCCTTCACCGGTTTGTGAGTAGTTGTGTCTTTGATTCTGATCATCCGGTTTCCGGTTGTCTCTTCTTGGTTTTCTACATTCCCACCTGTAATGTCCTAAACCATCACAGTTATAACACCTAACGTTAGATTTATCACCGTAGTTGTAGTTATAGTTGTTTGTCGGTTGGTTTTTCTTCATAAATCTACTTAATTTCTTTGCAAGCATGGCCATTGCATCCTCAGAGAATTGCTCTGCTGATTTGATCGGTGCGGTAGTCGCAGGTACTATTGATGTAACTAGTGCCTTAGTAGCGGTAGATGATGATGCTTCATTTTCGATCCTGGATTTCATTTCAAACTCATATGCCTTTAGATCTTCAAATACATCATGTAGCTTCATCTTATCTAGGCAGTTTGATTCCCTCATCACCATCGTCTTTATATCCCATGCACTAGGAAGGGATCTAAGAGCTTTGATAATTGTTTCCTTGTTGTCATACTTCTTTCCGAGAACTGACAGCTCATTTACCACATCTGAGAATCGGTCACTAAACTCCTTCATAGTTTCACCTTGCCTCATCTTGATGTTTTCAAACTTTTTAGTAGCCATCATTATCTTATTTTCTTTGGTTCTTTCATTTCCTTCATGAAGTTGAATCACCGTTTCCCATGCCTCCTTTTCATTTTTACAATCTCTGACCTTACAGAAGGTATTTCTGTCCAGAGCCTTAAAGATGTGATTCATGCAGTGGTTATCCAGATTGTTTCTCCTTTTATCTTCGGCTGTCCAATCCTTTGTCTTTCTCAATCTTGATCGGTCCTTCAGACAGATTGAATGTCATCTCATCATCCATAGTGATCAGATGCAAGTGCATGCAGATTTTCCAGTTAGCGAAATCGTCTTCTTCTAGCATCGGAGGCTTCTCGCCGAAAGTCATGCTTGCTTGCTTCGTGTTGCTTGAGTATTGAAACTGATTGCTCTGATACCAATTGTTAGGATCTAGATCGGCGATGGAGGACCGGGTCCAGACGGGTAGCACTATCTGACAACACTCAACGGTTGGCGCTAATCTGGTTAGGAATTAACACCAGTTTCAATACTACACAAACTGTCACAAACCCTTGAACCGAGTTCAAGTGCGGAAGTGGTTTGTTTCAGGTTGAAGCAACACACACACAGGATGAATAGAGATGTGGTTTGGAGAATATCGGTTGAGAATTAGTGAAGCGGTTAAGGTAGTAGGAATCGATTAGAATATGGAACCGATTAGAATGTGAAGATTCGGTTAGAGTATAGGACCGGAATAAGGTAAAGCACAAGAAAGATTTTTATGAATGTTCGGAGATAAAACTCCTACGTCACCCTTTCTTCTCAAACCATGAGAAGGATATTCACTAAGGAATACACAAACACAATACACGATCGAGTCTTATTGACTGCTCGATAATTACTCTTACAATTCTCATAGAAATTGTAACACAAACGCACTCAAGCTTTGAATCTTTAGAGATATAAACACTTTGTAACTTGTTCTGGCTCTTTCTTAGCACTTGTTCACTTGTTTCTCAAAGACTTGTTTCTCACACTAGTTGTCACACCTTGTTCAGCTTCCTCAGCTTCTTCTTTTATAGGTGAAAATGTGCCAACGGTCACATTTCTTCAACGGATAGCTTCAGAGGTTCAGCAAAGCATTAAATGCGGTTTAGGCTTCCAAGTCATGGAGCAGACCGACTAACTTAGTCTTTGCTTGATTATGGCAACTGTCGGTTGGACAGTTCCTGCACTTAGGAGGTTTCTCATTTGACTTGTACCAAAATGGTAACTATTTCTTCAGGCAATCTTCTGCAGCCTGCAACATATCATCAGACTTGTACCAAAATAGTAATGTCACAGTTTGATCCTTTGATGTCATCTTCTGCATATGCCCAAAGTGTCTGTTTGCACCAATTTGTAAACTGCTTTTTATTTGATATCTTTGACTTCTTTCTTTAAGTAGTCTTCTCATTAGATTTGGGTTGAATACTTCATTCCAACTTATCAGGTTAGCCGGTTGTGCAATTCAACCGGACTACTTTCGGTTCTGGATTTTGTCTCTTCTGGCCGGTTTGAGATCTTTGTCGTTCAGGTTGTTCATCTGTTCAATCCAGATAGCTTTAGTTTGTTCATCTGTTTCTTTAAACCGGTTTGATTACTTGACCGGTTGAAAATCCTGACTGTTCCTGCACAATAGGTTTGTTTTGTTAAGTTCTTATTCACCGGTCAATTTTATCTAACATTATTTATTTGACCATATAATATTTATTAATTTAATTGAATATTTATTAAATATATTTTTAAATATATGATTTTTTTTATCATTAATTTTAAATTAAAAATATATCTTTTCAAATTATAAAATAAAGTGATATTTTACATCAAAATTATAATTATTTGATTAATTTTTACAAGACAGGGATTATAATAGAGAATAATAGTTTATATATGTAACAAAAATAAAATAAAATAAAAAGACAAGATATCAGCTAGATAAGGATCCTGCTCACTTATGTTGAAGTTTTTTTTGACTAACACCAATGTTAACTTGGAGATTTATATTTTAAGTACCTTCGTGCCTTTGCTCATAGGTTTATTTTTTATTATCAAATTTTTTATTTCTTTCATTATAATATAACTTAGACGCATTTTCTAGGAACATCGTCTAGTCACCAGATTCATCGTTAGACCTATATATTAGGGCTTGCTATATAAACCAATTGTAAGAACAATATATTTTTAAAACAGACCAAAAGTTTAAAGTATAGACCGTTGTTCACGTTCACGTGATACATAGCGTCGTGCCCTTTTTTTTTACGTATAATTAAGCATCGAACCAATAACATAATCTCTAATATGTGCTTGAACACAAAAACTTATTTTTCTTTCCTAATTCTCAAAAAATAAATTAAGTGACGACTCTAAAAAAATCAAAAATAGTTCAAATTGACCATTTAAATGCACTATAATTGAGCCTATCATTTCGGATACTCATCTCACTCGAGGTTCGAGAGAAACGTGAGTTATGGGGCAACAATAATCGAGTCAACACCGTTTTTCGAAAGAGTTAATTTTTGACATCATAATTATATTTTTCAAGATTTTAAATTTATAAAAAATTTCTCAAATAAAACCATTATTTTCAAATTTTGATTCGAAAAATTAAAATTCATAAATTCATATTTAAAATAGATTGGAGTGAAAAATGAGAGTTTAAATGATTTGCATCTTAGTTTTTAAATATGATCCTAGTTAAGAAAAGATAGGTCTATATATCTTGACAAATAAGTACAATTGTCCTTTCTTAAAAAAGTTTAGGTAAGTATTGGTCATTGGTCCTAATCATCATTTAAATTAAATCTCTGTTTTAAAAATTAGTATGACTTTACTAAAAGTAAAAAAAGTTATCAACACATAATGAATGAGAATGATTACATTAACAATTATTTTCCTTGAGAATCATTTATATCATTAGAAGATAAAATAGGTATTATGACACTTTATTTATGATTTAGATAAAATAGGTATAATATAATTATGTTTAAACACATATTAAATATCTTATATTTTAATAATTCAAACACGATAAATTAAACAAACAAAATATAATTATATTATTGAATATATGTCTACTTGAATATCACTAATTAATTAGAATGAATGATATTTAATTTATTATAATTTGATCCTTAACTAATATCTACTCAAATAGGTACTATATTTAGAAACTACCCATTTTCTATTTAAACCAATGATCATTTAAATAAACTGAGAGTAGTCCGTCTACCTAAATAATAATAATATTGTTCTATTGGTTTGGTTACTTTGGTATTGTTGAATGAAGTTTTCATTTAGACACTAATCTAAGAATATAAATGATTTATCATCTATTAAAATGTCATGAACATAAATGAATGCAGTACGTAAATTTTTCAACACATTTGTAAAGAATTTAAATTGAATTATATATATATATATATATATATATATATATATATATATATATATATATATATAATACTTAGTTGGTTTGAATATAGTAAATAAAGGGTAGAAAAAATTACCGATGTTATAGGTATATCGAAAATAACGTACCGCAATATATCGAAAATATCAATTTTTAAGGTATACCAAAAAAAAGGTAAGATATGGTACCTATACCAAAATTATTTGTACGATAAATGTATGAGATTTTTAAAATTTTGGTATATTAAGATATACCAAAATAGTGAAATAGTATTTATAAATTAATATATATATATATATAATACTTATAAAAAAATAAATAAAATAAAAATTTAATTATAAAACATAATTTTTGAAAATCAAATCAAAATATAATTATAATAATAATTTAATATTATTCAATATATGTCTACACGATAAGATTGAAAAAAATATCCAACAGTGAAATTAAGTATTCAATCCTTTCAATTATTGTGAATTATATTTTTGCAATTTCATCATCAACGATTGCTAGTGAGTCTATTTTTAACTTAGATAAAAAGATAATTGATTTTTTTAGGAAAAAATTGAGTCTTAAAATGTAGAATATTAGTGTGCACAAATAATTGGCTAAAATGAGATGAATTCAACCTAGGAAAAGATCATGTATGAACTTGAATGGTTCAAAATAAACAAATTAAAAAGAGTGAGAAATTTTTATTACTTAAATCTAAATTAAATATAAATGCGATTATTAAATGTTTTGAATTTTCCTCTCTCGTATTCAAATTAGTCTAATTTAAAGACTACTCTTATATTTATTCTTGATAATTTTAATTTTTATACTAAATTTAATTTTTAAATTTACTAGTTTTTAAAAATGTTGGATTTAATAGAATATTTTATTTTATGATAAATATCTTTATTTTTTATTTTGTGTAACATTTATGTATTAACTATATTATTTTTTTTAAGTTATTATATTTTTTAAGTATGAAATTTATAATACCGATACTGTACCAAAATTAAGGTATTTCGAAATGAAGTTAAGATAAATATATGAATTTTTCTATACCGAAACTTTTAATAAGATATAAGGTAGGCATAAAAAAATTATTAACCAACCTCTAAGTAAAACTATAATTAATAATTATTATTATATTTTAGTAGGAAACATGGAAAATATAAATTATTTGAATTTTAGTCAAAGAACATTAATTATATTTAATAAAATAATTAAATATCATAATCAATCTTTTAATCCAAATGTGTTAAGATAAATTTGATTTTAGTATTTGTCCAATTTGTGTATTTTTAATTGTTACATTTTAAAATAAATTTTCTCATTCCATTATATCAATCAACCTTATGTTTTTAACTTGGCTCACACAAATCTTTTTAGAGGTGATAATTTATAATAAATATGTTTAATTACCTTAAGATTAATTGTTATCATTTTTTACATCCTAAAATTAAAGAATCATTTTACTTGTTCAACTCGTCAAGAAGTAATTGTTCTTTAAATAATTTCAACAAAATTTCTGTAGATCATTAATCACAATTCCATAGCTAAAATATTTGTTTTCTTTTTAGATGTTAACATGAAGAACAGAGTCAATTGACAATCTCATTCTCTGTTTTCGCCCAAGAACTTAACAACCATTAAAGTTCAAGTAAGCGATTTACATTTGCTACAACAGTAGTTATCATTACTAAGAATCAGAAACAGAAAACTGAAGTAATGTGAGAAAGAAAACCAGAAAATATAATATATTGGTTTGATAGAGGCTCAGATCTGTATAGAGGATGTGAGATGAGAGAAAGATTGTTTGCCCAACCATGGCTGCAACATCTAAAACGGGTTGCCCCGCCAATGGAACGGGTTGCTTCTTCTCTATCTCCATCTTCACAGCCTCATTTCAAAAATAAATTAAATATAAAAAAATATAATGTATGTCTGCATGAACAAACATACAAGTTTGGAGAGATGATGATGAAGAAGAAAGAGACGCACACAACCCTCGATTCAAATTCTTACCCCTTTCTCTCATGCCTCATTTCTGGAGTTCTATCATCTCCCAAATTTTGCCCTAATCTCTTCCCCATATTTATACTGAAAAAAAACGTAATCTTCCCTTTTTAACCCTTTCCATTTTCATTAAAAATATGCAGAAATCACGTTCTTAAGGGTAGTTTTGGTAGTGCATACCATTTTAATATCATTGAATTAAACAATTCTTTAAAATCATCTTATAAAGGTCTCAATCCATCCTTGCTCCTTGAATGAATTTCATGCATTGGCTAATTTTTTTTAACTAATAATTGATTGATAATAAAGTATTTTTTTTATAACAGGGCTAAAAACAAATTTTCAAATAATTCACCTCTAATGATTATACTCTCATACAACAATTACGTGATACATAATCCGCAAACATACTTAACCATTTAACTAGGCGAAGAACTTACCGTCTGACGGGCTCGAACCCAGGATTTCATGGAGGTCTGAGAGATATTCACCTCTTATTGGCGTTAAACTAGAAGAGGGGATACGTCGGTTAGTTTACATTAGCCCTAATAGGTTTCAATATTCATATCCCATAATCTCAGTTTTGTTTTGTTGGCAATGGATGATAAATATGTTGAGAATATTGTTTAAGTTAAATGAAGACAAAAAAATTTGAATATAAGAAGTTGAATGTGCTCAAAGACCGAAAATGATTTCATCCGAAAATTAACATGAGGGTTAGTTGTTTAATTTGTGACATTAGGCTCAAATTTAGAACAATAATAAGCTACAAAACTTTTTATTACAAAAATATAAGAGAATGAAAATCCTTTAAAAGGAAAAATGTTGACTGTGACATGTATAGCCCTGTTTGGAAAAATTTGATACCTCTTAAATGGTCGACCAAATTATGTGATTTTGTAACTTTAGTCTTTCAAGGATTCTATAAATATTCACAAAGTTGTTTGTCGAAATAGTATAGAGAAGAAAAATGCGTCGATAATAACCTTATTAATATCATCTCTTCTAACCTAGCGATAACAAAAATAAATATCACAACCTCCTTGTTCCTAAGTTCAAACTCGTAAGCCTACAAGTTTTAAAAATTTAATTACATGAACATATGTTTCTAAATTAAATTTTTGCACATATAATTCATTATTAGTTTATAAGATATTTACATTATTTATATATATAAGAACTAATAAATATTAAACTAACAGCAGATACAATTAAAATTATATTTATTCTTATTTAATAATATCATTTAAAATATAGGAAATAAAAAGATTAAAGTATATTGCATTATACATGTATATATTTTCAAAAGAAAATATACTAAATTGATATACTTATTAATGTACTAAAACAAGTTACAAAATAACTTTCAAAATAGATTTATTGCAAAATAAATTGTCTATTTATTTTTAGTTAAAACAAATAGATTGACATGATAAGTATGCAACTTAAATTTTAATATTATTTTTTTAAAATTTGAAGAATAATTCATAAATAGCATTGAAATAGGTTTATTAAAAAAAATGTAGTATTTATACATCAAATCACAAGTTTGCAAAGATATCACATCACTTGGATAACATAATTTTCAAAAAATTTAATACAAAAATCTCTCAAATAATGTCAGTCATTATACGAGTTTCCCATATTTAATCCGAATATCATATTTATAAAAACTTGTAGAAAAAATAGTTATTTTTTTTTCCAGTTTATTTATTATCTGTTTTTTTCAAAATTGGTATCTAACTATTATTGTAATTTGGGTAAACATTGTTAGACAAGTTACAAAATAACTTGAAATATGATTATTGCAAATTAAATTGTATGTTTATAATAATTGAAATAATAGTTGATAAATAACGTTTAAATAGATTTATTACAAAGTAATTTACGTATTTATTTAGATTTCAAAACCCAATTTTCAGGTATCTCACTTCGTTTTGATAAAAAAAAAAATTAAGTTTCTTAATATGCAATTTCTAAGAAAGTGTATGTAAAGATCTTAGGGGCACCTCCTACACGAGTTGCCCATATCTAGTCCGAATATTACCTTATTTATAAAAAAAAACTATAAAGAAAGTAGTTAATTTTTCTTGTTCTTCCTATTTATTTATTATATAAATAGATAGATATTATGATTTCAAATTTAAAAAACACTATTTTAAAAACTTATTTAGGATGAACATATGTATTATTTATTCCTAAACATGTCTTTATACAATATTAATTGTGACTTAATATTTAATTGTTATCTTAGATATTAGTTTATTAGTTTTTTTTCTAAAAATTATAAATAAAACTTATTTTGAAATTTTATTTTATTTCAAATTTGCGAAGAAAATTTCAAAAAAGCTTCATTGTTCTTTATACAAAAAAAAAATTCTTAAAGTTAATTTATAATTATTTATTTCTATTTTTGTATACAACTTTGTAATTCATTTTATAAAAAAAAATTTAAATTTATAGTACTACCATAGGAATAAAATGATAAAAATAAATTATAAATTAAATGAATTTAATAAAACAAAAACATTACCGCATATAATTAGTATAACAATATTATAATGTAAGATTTTGAAATAAATTGGAAAATTATGTTCTATTAATTGTAATGTAAAATAAATTGTATAGTTATTTTAAAGAGAGTTTAAAATTGATTTAAAAATAGTCCAACTTAATTTTCACTTTAAATATATTATAAAATTGTAAAAAAGATTGTAAAGTACCACTAATTTATTGTTAATGCAAAACTATTGAATTCTTATTTAATCCATCTAATAATAAAACTTCAAAATTAATTAAGAATGAATCCAACTTATTACTGAAGCTATGAAAAACCTGAAGTCATCCGGTTAACCTGAAGCTATGAAAAACCTGAAGTCATCCGGTTAACCTGAAGCTATGAAAAACCTGAAGCTATGAAAAACCTGAAGTCATCCGGTTAACCTGAAGGTATAAAAAACCTGAAGTCATCCGGTTAACCTGAAGCTATGAAAAACCTGAAGTCATCCGGTTAACCTGAAGCTATGAAAAACCTGAAGTCATCCGGAACAGGTAAAGAATTCAACCGGTCAAAGTACTCAACCGGTTTAAGAAGCTCCACCGGTCAAGTTATCAAACCGACCAGAAACATGACCGCACAAAGAAAGACAGGATCGGTCAAAACTGAAGGCCGAAACACCAGATAGTCGGTCATTAACCGACGAGAAGCCAAAGGAATAACCGGAAGCCATCCGGTTAACACAGATAACCGACCAGCATAAGAAGATACTTCGAGTATCTGTTGAGAATGATATCAAAGGAACAGACTGAACATTTTCATATTCATACAAGTCTGAGGACAGTCTGCAGGCTGCAGAAAACCGTCCTACAAGATCTTTCCACTTCAGGATAAATCAGAAAGGTAATCTTCCAAGTACAGACAACTGTCTAACCGACAGTTACCACATTGAGTAAAAGACAAACCTAGCCGGTTTGTCCTACATATTGGAAGAACAGACCGCCAGGTCTGAAAAGTTAACCGCCAGGTCTGAATCCCTGAACCTCTGCTCAACCAATCAAATTCAAGGAAATGAAATATGACCGTTGGCATATTTCACCTATAAAAGGAGCAGCTGAAGAGGAGTAAATATGGGACACAGTGAGACACAACGATACGTAGTGAGCAATTAATTTACAAGTGATAAGATTGTGTTCTCTCTCTAGAAAAGGCCTAAGTGCTAAAGTTGAAGTGTGTATTTACAATTTCGGTGTAAATTGTACGGGTGTTATCGAGCAGGAAATAAGTCTCGATCAGATTGTATTTGTATTCCTTAGTGAATATCCTTCTCGTGGTTTCGAGAGGAAGGGGTGACGTAGGAGTTTTATCTCCGAATATCCATAAAAATATGTCTTGTTATTTACTTTCTGCTGGTTCTACATTCTAACCGACCTGTACTAACCTACACCGCTCTAACTGAATTTACACTATCTAAACCGAATTACAAGGTTACAAAAACCGACCCATCAATTTCCAAATCTGTCCTATTCAAAACCGGTTCTGCCTATCCTATAAGTGTGTTGCTTCAACCTGAAACAAACATCTTCCGCGCTTGAACCTAGTTCAAGGGTTTGTGACAGTTTGTATAGTATTGAAACCCCGGTGTTAATCTCTAACCGGATTAATCACCACCCTTTGAGTGAGACGCGCTAACCGGCCCAACCCCGGTCCTCCAGCCACGACCTAGATCCTAACAGTTGGATACCTAATAAAAAAATACTTTCTTTTAAAATATCTTTAATGTTGAAATATATATAATTTATATAATGTAAATTAATATATTTATATATAATTTAAATATTAAAATAAAACATTTATGTAATATAAAATATAAGATTGCCAACATACATCTATTCTAAAATATAATATTATTTTTTTTAAAATTGTGTAAATGAATATTAACAAAATCTGAGTTAGATTTTAAGTTATAAAATTATTTGTTAATGAAATTATTTAAATTTAACTTTTTATTTTGTAAATGAAAAATTCCTAATATTTAATTATTTATGTCAACTACTAACTAAAATTGAAAATCGTGTAATTAAAATAAAATTTAAATTGAGGCATAAAGAATTGTACAATTAACTTTGATTTTAAAATTTATTTGATTCAATTAAAATATTAAATGTAAAACTAATGCATGTAATATACGAATACATAATTTAAGTCATAAAAGTTGGTGTCTAAAGAATTAAAAATTAATCGTACAGTTTTCACTTAAAACGTTTTAAATGGAAATGAGAAAACGATAATAGGTATTAAATTAAAGTAGAATCATTAAAGTAAGAGATTGTAATAAAATCTTAAATAAATAAATAAAAATATTTAAGGCGACTCTTATGTTATATTAACCTATTTCATTAAAACTAGTAAATGATAAAATTAAATTATTTTAATGGTTAGTTTGAGCCTTTCTATCATAAAAATATGACAATGATTAGTTTTCATAGTGAAACTAGTGGAGTAAATTTTAATAGCTTGTTTACTAAACAAATTTAAACCAAGATCCGAGGTGTTTAACAATGTTGGAGGCAATTTTGTATGATGATGTCAAATTTATTTAGCCGGCAGCTAACGACAAAAAAAAATTGAATGTTATTTCTTTCCACTACAAAATTTCAAATGTTTAAAAAAATTTTGTCACCCGTAAGGAGTATATTCTGAATAAATTTCATAAAAAATTAAAGATTTTAGATTGAAACGGAGTTTCACTAAAAAAATTATAAAATTTAGATTGTGGCAAAAAATATGTAATGATTATATTCCATTTTCGGATGTTGATACCTTGCATAATAAGCATACCTAATTGAAAATTTACCTTTGAATTATAATAAAGTTTGAGCATGAGACCATACCAAATATTATTTGAATTTTTAACTAATTAGATTTATTGTTTTATTCCCTCCATGTTTATCCTATTTGCACCAATAAATACGATTCATTTGCACCAATAAATACAATTTATTTTCACTAATAAATACGATTGTGGAATTGATTTTGTGAGTTTAAAGAACAATTTTAATCTAAAAATTGTTATAGGAGTATTACCTTTCCAATTTTTTGTATTTGAGGATATTTGACAAACCAACAAATGTAACAACTTAGTTTTCGATCCACCACATTGTAGGTTCCATCAATAAATAATAAATAGTTAATTTGTAGACCTTCGCGAGAAAGAGAAATACCCATTAACCAGTTCTTAGCCACCACATTCTTGACAATACTATTGAAATTTCATCGTAATTGAACCTTTTCTAATTTGCAATGGTAATTAGTTAATATAGAAGAAGAGTTTTTGTTTATTTGTTGAAATGATAATAAAAATGTTGAAGATAATTGAAAAATTATATTCTAAATGATGACAATTAAAAAGAAGAGAAAAAAAATTTGAAACTCAAAGACTTGAGGTGCACAATGTGACAAAAGTTGTTTCTGTAGGATGGGTAAAACCATTTTTCCAATTATTGCATTAAACTTGGATAACGAGTATCTTTCGAATGGGGGCAATACAGTATCTTTCGAATGGGGGCAATACAGTAATTTGATAATAACTTTTCAATGGTTAGAAAGGATTTCTAAAGAAATCTATTACCCGAGATAGTGTTATTCTTCTTGCTCTTGCATATGTTTTTTTTTTGTTTTTGTAATTTCACCTTAATCTATTGGAATAGCTTTAAGTTGATTTTTTATTTTTTTTGTTGATCACAAATATTTGTGATATTTTATATTGATTAGTATTTTTGATAATTTATTATAATTCATGTCAAAACTTTGAACTAAACATATTTTAAAATAATTCTTTTACAATAAGTTGCGATATTTGCAATTTAATAGATCAATGAAGTGTGTTTTATTACTTAAAAAATAATTATTACATCCTTGTTAAATCTATTTACAATTTATTTTCATATTTTCAAAATACATGCTTAAAATTTACATGTGTACAAAGTTTAAAAATTATTTTCTCTTTGAACTCATAAATATAAACTATTTAACATTAATCTAAAGAAAAAATGGATTATTATTAATAGCATTGGACAACAATAACTCATATTTGCAAATTAATAAGGGATTATTAAAAAAACAAATAAATGAAATATTTTCACTTCTAAGTTGAGAGGAATATTCTAAATGATATAAAACATAAGATAGCCTCTTCTAGACCATAACATTAGGATCAGACCTATCATGCCTCACGTTGCTTCCAAAAATTCTCATCCACAATTAGTCCATCGGTAATTCACAAATTATTTGACAAATCTGTACTCCTTCCATCCCATGTTAATAATGTCGTTCTTCAATAAAAATGTCTTCATTCCTTCCATACCATGTCAATAATTTCGTTCTTCAATAAACATGTCTTCATTCATTGACACACTCACTCATATTTATGAGTCTTATTTAAATTTAGAGTAGTTAAGATAAGAAATAGAATACAAGTTCAGACATTGATGTAATTATCAAGAAGTGAAAATCTAATAATCTCAAACTTAAAACAAACATGAATACAATGAGAAATTACGAGTTATTGAAGTTTATGATATGATATGTATTAATATAAAGTTATATGTCTATGATGGTTTATATAGTTGTATCACAAGTTACTTAGATTAAAGTATACGTGAGTTTGATGTTCATATCTTTAAACTTGTTCAAGTTGAAAAAATATGTTTCAACATCAAACACAAATATAACGAAATCTTACTAACTCACAATTAAACTATATTAACTATCATAAACATATACCTTACTATTGATACTTCAAAAATATCATAAACCTCGAAACACTTGGATTTCTTTGTCGTATTCGTCTAAAGTGTGAAATTCGATCCTATTAATACCTAATAAAAACATTGTCTATAAGTGTCGATTTTCTTTCTCTTTAACTAATAAAAATAATAAAGTCTCTTAAACATGAGAGAGTAATGTCAATGAACGGAGACAAATTAATTGAAAAAAATAATTGGAAAGATGGAGACTTTTCGAATGTGTCTGTAGGGATTACTTGTTGATTAAATGTAAGAAGACACTGAAATCCACCTGATTAATAGATAAAATAGTATCTAGTTAATATATACTAATTATGTCAATCTCTACACATTTACATCTACAATTTAAGCAATAAAATTGAAAATATAAAATAATTGCATTACCTGTCAAATTGATGATCCATAAAAGGCTAGATGGACTAAAGAATGAAATCAAAATTGTAGAAAATATTTGAGAGTGTGAGAATGATGGTTAAGATAACTTCTCTATTTATATACTTATAAAGAGTATTGTAATTTAGATAGAGATGATGTATTTATAGAAAATAATAATGTTAATCATGCTTATAAGGTATAATAATATTTTAATGATATTTTCAAAATATCTTGTCCTCATAATATTGTTAACATATTACTATTATCTAGGATAAGAAATAAATCAAAATTAAAATTATATGATTGTTGTAATATAAATTTAGATTCTATTAATAATTTGTATGATGTAAGATAAAATGGATAGGGTAATTAATTTATGGGCACATAATATTTTCTTTAGATATTCGATTCATTTCCATCAATATTTCAATAGAATTTAGAGATATTTTTTTTAGTAAGTTTTGAATATAAAAAGGTATAATTCAAATTATCGTTATAGTTATAACACAAGTATAAAATAATGAAATAATTAAACACAATAAATAAACATAAAAGGGAAAACAATGTGAAATCATTATTTTAGGTGTCACAATCAAATTATGAAAATTTAATTGGTCATGTTTATTATATTATTTCCAATCTTTAAAAGGTTGGATACCTAATAAAAAAATACTTTCTTTTAAAATATCTTTAATATTGAAATATATATAATTTATATAATGTAAATTAATATATTTATATATAATTTAAATATTAAAATAAAAAATTTATGTAATATAAAATATAAGATTGCCAACATACATCTATTCTAAATTATAATATTATTTTTTTAAAGTTGTGTAAATGTATATTAACAAAATCTGAGTTAGATTTTAAGTTATAAAATTATTTGTTAATGAAATTATTTAAATTTAACTTTTTATTTTGTAAATGAAAAATTCCTAATATTTAATTATTTATGTCAACTACTAACTAAAATTGAAAATCGTGTAATTGGAATAAAATTTAAATTGAGGCATAAAGAATTGTACAATTAACTTTGATTTTAAAATTTATTTGATTCAATTAAAATGTTAAATGTAAAACTAATGCATGTAATATACGAATACATAATTTAAGTCATAAAAGTTGGTGTCTAAAGAATTAAAAATTAACCGTACAATTTTCACTTAAAACGTTTTAAATGGAAATGAGATAACGATAATAGGTATTAAATTAAAGTAGAATCATTAAAGTAGGAGATTGTAATAAAATCTTAAATAAATAAATAAAAATATTTAAGGCGACTCTTATGTTATATTAACCTATTTCATTTAAACTAGTAAATGATAAAATTAAATTATTTTAATGGTTAGTTTGAGCCTTTCTATCATAAAAATATGACAATGATTAGTTTTCATAGTGAAACTAGTGGAGTAAATTTTAATAGCTTGTTTACTAAACAAATTTAAACCAAGATCCGAGGTGTTTAACAATGTTGGAGGCAATTTTGTATGATGATGTCAAATTTATTTAGCCGGCAGCTAACGACAAAAAAAAATTGAATGTTTATTTCTTTCCACTACAAAATTTCAAATGTTAAAAAAAAACTTGTCACCCGTAAGGAGTATATTCTGAATAAATTTTCATAAAAAATTAAAGATTTTAGATTGACACGGAGTTTCACTAAAAAAATTATAAAATTTAGATTGTGGCAAAAAATATGTAATGATTATATTCCATTTCCGGATGTTGATACCTTGCATAATAAGCATACCTAATTGAAAATATACCTTTGAATTATAATAAAGTTTGAACATGAGACCATACCAAATATTATTTGAATTTTTAACTAATTAGATTTATTGTTTTATTCACTCCATGTTTATCCCATTTGCACCAATAAATACGATTCATTTGCACCAATAAATACAATTTATTTTCACTAATAAATACGATTGTGGAATTGATTTTGTGAGTTTAAAGAACAATTTTAATCAAAAAATTGTTATAGGAGTATTACCTTTCCAATTTTTTGTATTTGAGGATATTTGACAAACCAACAAATGTAACAACTTAGTTTTCGATCCACCACATTGTAGGTTCCATCAATAAATAATAAATAGTTAATTTGTAGACCTTCGCGAGAAAGAGAAATACCCATTAACCAGTTCTTAGCCACCACATTCTTGACAATACTATTGAAATTTCATCGTAATTGAACCTTTTCTCATTTGCAATGGTAATTAGTTAATATAGAAGAAGAGTTTTTGTTTATTTGTTGAAATGATAATAAAAATGTTGAAGATAATTGAAAAATTATATTCTAAATGATGACAATTAAAAAGAAGAGAAAAAAAATTTGAAACTCAAAGACTTGAGGTGCACAATGTGACAAAAGTTGTTTCTGTAGGATGGGTAAAACCATTTTTCCAATTATTGCATTAAACTTGGATAACGAGTATCTTTCGAATGGGGGCAATACAGTATCTTTCGAATGGGGGCAATACAGTAATTTGATAATAACTTTTCAATGGTTAGAAAGGATTTCTAAAGAAATCTATTACCCGAGATAGTGTTATTCTTCATGCTCTTGCATATGGTTTTTTTTTTTATTTTTGTAATTTCACCTTAATCTATTTGAATAGCTTTAAGTTGATTTTTTATTTTTTTTGTTGATCACAAATATTTGTGATATTTTATATTGATTAGTATTTTTGATAATTTATTATAATTCATTTCAAAACTTTGAACTAAACATATTTTTAAATAATTCTTTTACAATAAGTTGCGATATTTGCAATTTAATAGATCAATGAAGTGTGTTTTATTACTTAAAAAATAATTATTACATCCTTGTGAAATCTATTTACAATTTATTTTCATATTTTCAAAATACATGCTTAAAATTTACATGTGTACAAAGTTTAAAAATTATTTTCTCTTTGAACTCATAAATATAAACTATTTAACATTAATCTAAAGAAAAAATGGATTATTATTAATAGCATTGGACAACAATAACTCATATTTGCAAATTAATAAGGGATTATTAAAAAACAAATAAATGAAATATTTTCACTTCTAAGTTGAGAGGAATATTCTAAATGATATAAAACATAAGATAGCCTCTTCTAGACCATAACATTAGGATCAGACCTATCATGCCTCACGTTGCTTCCAAAAATTCTCATCCACAATTAGTCCATCGGTAATTCACAAATTATTTGACAAATCTGTACTCCTTCCATCCCATGTTAATAATGTCGTTCTTCAATAAAAATGTCTTCATTCCTTCCATACCATGTCAATAATTTCGTTCTTCAATAAACATGTCTTCATTCATTGACACACTCACTCATATTTAAGAGTCTTATTTAAATTTAGAGTAGTTAAGATAAGAAATAGAATACAAGTTCAGACATTGATGTAATTATCAAGAAGTGAAAATCTAATAATCTCAAACTTAAAACAAACATGAATACAATGAGAAATTACGAGTTATTGAAGTTTATGATATGATATGTATTAATATAAAGTTATATGTCTATGATGGTTTATATAGTTGTATCACAAGTTACTTAGATTAAAGTATACGTGAGTTTGATGTTCATATCTTTAAACTTGTTCAAGTTGAAAAAATATGTTTCAACATCAAACACAAATATAACGAAATCTTACTAACTCACAATTAAACTATATTAACTATCATAAACATATACCTTACTATTGATACTTCAAAAATATCATAAACCTCGAAACACTTGGATTTCTTTGTCGTATTCGTCTAAAGTGTGAAATTCGATCCTATTAATACCTAATAAAAACATTGTCTATAAGTGTCGATTTTCTTTCTCTTTAACTAATAAAAATAATAAAGTCTCTTAAACATGAGAGAGTAATGTCAATGAACGGAGACAAATTAATTGAAAAAAATAATTGGAAAGATGGAGACTTTTCGAATGTGTCTGTAGGGATTACTTGTTGATTAAATGTAAGAAGACACTGAAATCCACCTGATTAATAGATAAAATAGTATCTAGTTAATATATACTAATTATGTCAATCTCTACACATTTACATCTACAATTTAAGCAATAAAATTGAAAATATAAAATAATTGCATTACCTGTCAAATTGATGATCCATAAAAGGCTAGATGGACTAAAGAATGAAATCAAAATTGTAGAAAATATTTGAGAGTGTGAGAATGATGGTTAAGATAACTTCTCTATTTATATACTTATAAAGAGTATTGTAATTTAGATAGAGATGATGTATTTATAGAAAATAATAATGTTAATCATGCTTATAAGGTATAATAATATTTTAATGATATTTTCAAAATATCTTGTCCTCATAATATTGTTAACATATTACTATTATCTAGGATAAGAAATAAATCAAAATTAAAATTATATGATTGTTGTAATATAAATTTAGATTCTATTAATAATTTGTATGATGTAAGATAAAATGGATAGGGTAATTAATTTATGGGCACATAATATTTTCTTTAGATATTCGATTCATTTCCATCAATATTTCAATAGAATTTAGAGATATTTTTTTTAGTAAGTTTTGAATATAAAAAGGTATAATTCAAATTATCGTTATAGTTATAACACAAGTATAAAATAATGAAATAATTAAACACAATAAATAAACATAAAAGGGAAAACAATGTGAAATCATTATTTTAGGTGTCACAATCAAATTATGAAAATTTAATTGGTCATGTTTATTATATTATTTCCAATCTTTAAAAGGTTGGATACCTAATAAAAAATACTTTCTTTTAAAATATCTTTAATATTGAAATATATATAATTTATATAATGTAAATTAATATATTTATATATAATTTAAATATTAAAATAAAAAATTTATGTAATATAAAATATAAGATTGCCAACATACATCTATTCTAAATTATAATATTATTTTTTTTAAAGTTGTGTAAATGTATATTAACAAAATCTGAGTTAGATTTTAAGTTATAAAATTATTTGTTAATGAAATTATTTAAATTTAACTTTTTATTTTGTAAATGAAAAATTCCTAATATTTAATTATTTATGTCAACTACTAACTAAAATTGAAAATCGTGTAATTGGAATAAAATTTAAATTGAGGCATAAAGAATTGTACAATTAACTTTGATTTTAAAATTTATTTGATTCAATTAAAATGTTAAATGTAAAACTAATGCATGTAATATACGAATACATAATTTAAGTCATAAAAGTTGGTGTCTAAAGAATTAAAAATTAACCGTACAATTTTCACTTAAAACGTTTTAAATGGAAATGAGATAACGATAATAGGTATTAAATTAAAGTAGAATCATTAAAGTAGGAGATTGTAATAAAATCTTAAATAAATAAATAAAAATATTTAAGGCGACTCTTATGTTATATTAACCTATTTCATTTAAACTAGTAAATGATAAAATTAAATTATTTTAATGGTTAGTTTGAGCCTTTCTATCATAAAAATATGACAATGATTAGTTTTCATAGTGAAACTAGTGGAGTAAATTTTAATAGCTTGTTTACTAAACAAATTTAAACCAAGATCCGAGGTGTTTAACAATGTTGGAGGCAATTTTGTATGATGATGTCAAATTTATTTAGCCGGCAGCTAACGACAAAAAAAAATTGAATGTATATTTCTTTCCACTACAAAATTTCAAATGTTAAAAAAAAAAACTTGTCACCCGTAAGGAGTATATTCTGAATAAATTTTCATAAAAAATTAAAGATTTTAGATTGACACGGAGTTTCACTAAAAAAATTATAAAATTTAGATTGTGGCAAAAAATATGTAATGATTATATTCCATTTCGGATGTTGATACCTTGCATAATAAGCATACCTAATTGAAAATATACCTTTGAATTATAATAAAGTTTGAACATGAGACCATACCAAATATTATTTGAATTTTAACTAATTAGATTTATTGTTTTATTCACTCCATGTTTATCCCATTTGCACCAATAAATACGATTCATTTGCACCAATAATTACAATTTATTTTCACTAATAAATACGATTGTGGAATTGATTTTGTGAGTTTAAAGAACAATTTTAATCAAAAAATTGTTATAGGAGTATTACCTTTCCAATTTTTTGTATTTGAGGATATTTGACAAACCAACAAATGTAACAACTTAGTTTTCGATCCACCACATTGTAGGTTCCATCAATAAATAATAAATAGTTAATTTGTAGACCTTCGCGAGAAAGAGAAATACCCATTAACCAGTTCTTAGCCACCACATTCTTGACAATACTATTGAAATTTCATCGTAATTGAACCTTTTCTAATTTGCAATGGTAATTAGTTAATATAGAAGAAGAGTTTTTGTTTATTTGTTGAAATGATAATAAAAATGTTGAAGATAATTGAAAAATTATATTCTAAATGATGACAATTAAAAAGAAGAGAAAAAAAATTTGAAACTCAAAGACTTGAGGTGCACAATGTGACAAAAGTTGTTTCTGTAGGATGGGTAAAACCATTTTTCCAATTATTGCATTAAACTTGGATAACGAGTATCTTTCGAATGGGGGCAATACAGTATATTTCGAATGGGGGCAATACAGTAATTTGATAATAACTTTTCAATGGTTAGAAAGGATTTCTAAAGAAATCTATTACCCGAGATAGTGTTATTCTTCTTGCTCTTGCATATGGTTTTTTTTTGTTTTTGTAATTTCACCTTAATCTATTGGAATAGCTTTAAGTTCATGTTTTATTTTTTTTGTTGATCACAAATATTTGTGATATTTTATATTGATTAGTATTTTTGATAATTTATTATAATTCATTTCAAAACTTTGAACTAAACATATTTTTAAATAATTCTTTTACAATAAGTTGCGATATTTGCAATTTAATAGATCAATGAAGTGTGTTTTATTACTTAAAAAATAATTATTACATCCTTGTGAAATCTATTTACAATTTATTTTCATATTTTCAAAATACATGCTTAAAATTTACATGTGTACAAAGTTTAAAAATTATTTTCTCTTTGAACTCATAAATATAAACTATTTAACATTAATCTAAAGAAAAAATGGATTATTATTAATAGCATTGGACAACAATAACTCATATTTGCAAATTAATAAGGGATTATTAAAAAACAAATAAATGAAATATTTTCACTTCTAAGTTGAGAGGAATATTCTAAATGATATAAAACATAAGATAGCCTCTTCTAGACCA